>NC_056418.1:15168927-16389761 GCF_905147365.1 Aricia agestis | reverse complement strand
CATTCTGAGCTTCGAGGGCTCTTACTTCGTCTGTCGTTCCGCGGTTCTTCATTTCGGCGACGGTCGCGCGTATATCGCTGACCGCCTCCTTGAGAAGGCGCTGAAACGTCCCCTTCAAATTGTTGGACTTCGTTGCGACCATGGTGATCGTCGTCAACGAAGTCTCCACGCATTTAGCCAGAGCGTTGATGGTCTGCTCCGGCCTGTCACTGTCTATGGGCGCAGGGCTCGCGAGGAGCGAAGACCGCGACTCTCGAGCGGCCCTGGCCGCCTCGGCCACCTCTTCTTCAGCCTGAAGTCGAAGGGCCTCCTCCTTCTCTCGGTTCAAGTCGGCCTGCGCCTTCGCCAAACCGACATATTGTCCGGTTGTTGGCGGGCGGCCGCGTCCTTTCTTAGATTTGGGCACCACCCCTTTACTGAGGGTCGGCGCCATGTCTTCCTCCGTGTTCCGTCTCTTACGGTGAGTCCTATCCGGGGTAAGTGCGGGCAGTCCCTCGGAGTCCAGCGACATGCTGGACATTTCGCTGGAGTCCGAGAGCCAGTCCTCGCTGTCACGACCGAGGGAGTCAAATCCATGTTGGGAGACTCGACCACGTGGGGAGTCTCTGCCAGTCAGAGAGTCCTTTCCAGTACTTGGAGGCGGCATTTTCACGTCGCGTGTCAAAAGAACACGCGGCAGATCTTTGTCGCCTCTCAGTTTCCTCTTCTGCATTAACTTCAGCATCCGCTCAACGCCGTTGGGCTGCGGCTGGCTGAAGTCAACGTCCTCATCCGTTAAAAGCTCCGCTGCCGGCGCGGTAATGGGCGCCGGCTTCGGGCTGTCGCGTTTCTTCGCGCTGTCACCTCCTCCTCCTAGCGCCGCCAAAATGGCCTTCTGTCTCGCCGCCTTGGCAGCCTCCGCCTCACTCGACGCACTTTGTGCCGCCCCCGTATACGCGCGGCAGACACCCTCTTTCGAGGGTGCACGGGATTCTCCATTGCTGGTACCCGCCCGGGGAGTATTTTCCAAATTGCGCTTATCCATCATTGTTTCCCATTTAAGGCTGGGTCGACCTTGTGCCCTAATGACCTGGTACTCTCCGAGTGGCCATGCAGCCCATCGCCGGGCACGAAGCTTAGGCTTCGGGGCCCACGGGCCCATCCATCACACAATCACACACACACATATATACTCAGAAACACACGCTGATGTAAAGAAGAGGTGAACAAAACGAGAAAGATAGAGTAGAAAAGGTGGTGAAAAGACAGACAAAATAAAATAAACAACAAACGAAGAGTAAACTATACAAAGAGAGAAAGACAGGAAAGACCGGTGTTCAGCCATCCTGGATACGTCACTCGGTGTAAAGGGCGGGGTGGCGTACCCAGGCGCCCAGGGACACGAACGTGGACGGACCGGTATCGCCCCCAACCTAACCTAACCTAACCTTTTTTTTTTTTTTTTTTTTTTTTTTTTTTTTTGGAGGGGAAATACTTTGCGTATCCCCCACCCCCTCGGGGGAAGGGGCGGGGGTATGTGGGACTCCCTACAAGAGGTCTACCCACTAAAACCCCCCCAGCCCTCCGTCACGCGCCTAGTGCGGGAGGGGCGGGAAACCGCGGAGCGACTACAACTCCGCCCCTCCCAGCGCGCAGCCGCAACCGGCACCTTCTTCAAGCGGCTTTAGCCGCGTACCTCACCGAGAGCCCCCCGGGCTATAGGGGGGCTGTCTTCTCGGGACCCATACTGTGGGCGGGATCCCCCGATCACCGCCCACGGGTCTAGGCGTCCGTCTCCATTCGGGCGGGAGCGGGCGGGGCCCGCGCGCCTTTAGGTCTCGACTTTTTGTGTCGAGCCTTTTTGGTCGGGGCCTTGTCTTCTCCGGGGGACGGCTTTGACGTAGATGGGCATCTACCCAGCTCGTGCCCCCTTTCGGCCCTGCCAGCGGCCTCGCACAGGGCGCAGTTTGGTGCTGCAGCCCCGCACTCCGCCGCCTTGTGCCCCGGTTTCCCGCACCGAAAACAAGTCCGGCTACGGTCCACCGGGCACTGGCACTTGGCAGCCACGTGGCCGGTGTCCTGGCAGCGGAAGCAGCGCGTCGGCCTCGCGGCCAGCAACGCCACCCTCGCCGACACCCAACCGATACGCAACCGCCCAGAGCTCGAGAGCTTCTTGGCGGCCGCGACTGGGAGGCGGATCCAACACGACCCGTCCCCCCGTGGCCCCTCTCTAATCGGCCCCGCCCGGACATCTCCGGCCTGGCACCTTCCTTCCAGTGCGACCGCCTCTACCACTTCTGCGGTCGTCACGGAGTCATCGAGGCCGGCGATGCGCATCTCCGCGCTTGCCACCGGCCGTCCGACCTTCACCTCGGGTGGCAGGACGGTCCTCAGCCTCGCGGCAAAGGCGTCCGCCTTTTCTCTTGCGCCCTCGCCGGAAATCGCGAGGAGGCGCCCACCGGTTCGGGCCCGGCGGAAGCGGACTTGCGGAATGTCAAGTTCCGCGATGTTCACTGCCCGCCGGGCCGTCTCAAGCGCCTTGGCGTACGTCATACCCGCCTTCACGGCCGACTCTTCTATTGTGAGAGCGACAGCCGCAGTGGCGGGGACGCGAAGCCTTGGCTTTCCCTTTTTCTTCGGGGCGGCTGTAGGTATTGTAGCCGCCCCTTTCTTCTTCTTGCCCTTTGGACCTACCGTGGTCCACGGGGCCTCAGTACGAGGGGAGCTGGTGTTCGCTCCCCCTTGTGTCGCTTCCAGAGCGGCCATCGACGGCCGCTTCTTTTTCCGGCCCTTTTTGGCCTTGGGCGCCTTGGGCGCGGGAGTGGCCTCTTGCGGGGCCGCTGCGGCGGCTGGCTGCCGTGTCTTCCTTGGGGCCGGCTTCCCCTTGGCCTTCTGCTTCGGGGGCTCCGGCGTCACATCCGGTGGAGCCTCTACACTCTCGACGGGAGCCGGCGTAATACTCCGGGCTCTGTCCGCCGCGAGCGGAGGGCGCAGTCGAGGCTCTGGAAGGAGCCGACTCTCCAGTCCGGCCAGCCGAGCGTTCAGCATGTTGCTGAAGGTCTCCACGTTAGATCGAGAGACTTCAGACAACAGCTGGCGCATATCCTGCTCGGCCGGCTTCAACACCTGACGGCGTAGCTCCTCTAACTCTTTGCGCAAAGACTCCACTTCATTCTGGAGCCGCGCATTCTGAGCCTCGAGGGCCTTCATCTCTTCGGTCGCTCCGCGACTTCTCATTTCAGCGACGGTGGCGCGTATGTCGCTGACCGCCTCCTTGAGGAGCCGCTGGAACGTCCCCTTGAGGTTATTCGACTTCGCTGCGACCATGGAGATCGTTCCCAGCGAAGTCTCAACACATTGGGCCAGAGCGTAGTTGGTCTGCTCTGGCCTGTCTTCTTCCATGGCGGCGGGGCTCGCAAGGAGCGAAGAACGCGTCTCTCGCGCTGCCCTGGCCGCCTCGGCTACCTCCTCCTCTGCCTGGAGTCGAAGGGCCTCCTCCTTTTCCCTATTCAGATCGGCCTGTGCCTTCGCCAAGCCGACATATTGTCCGGTCGTTGGCGGGCGGCCGCGTCCTCTTTTGGGTTTGGGCACCGCTCCTTTACTGAGGGGCGGCGCCATGTCGTCGTCAGAGCGCCTCTTCCGGCGCGTCAAATCCGAGAATGCGGGCAAACCCTCGGAGTCCAGCGATATGCCAGACATCTCACTGGAGTCCGAGAGCCAGTCCTCGCTGTCATGTCCGGGTAAGTCACGTCCATGTTGGGAGACTCTACCGCGAGGGGAGTCTCTACCAATCGGGTCCTTTCCGTTGCTTGGAGGCGGCATTTTCACGTCGCGTGTCAAAAGAACACGCGGGAGATCCTTGTCGCCTCTCAACTTCTTCTTCTGCATCAACTTCAGCATCCGCTCAACGCCGTTGGGCTGCGGCTGACTGAAGTCGATGTCCTCGTCCGTTAGAAGCTCCGCCGCCGGCGTGGTAATGGGCGCCGGCTTCGGGCTGTCGCGCTTCTTCGCGCTGTCACTTCCTCCTCCTCCTAACGCCGCCAAAATGGCCCTCTGTCTCGCCGCTTTAGCGGCCTCCTCTTCCTTCTTCACCGCCTTAGCGGCCCCCTCGTCCTTCCTCGCATTAGTTGGCCCCTCCGTATACACGGGCCGGCCACCGTCCGAAGACGGCGCATGGGATTCTCCGGCTCCTGAGGAGCCGGGACCCACCCGGAGAATACTTTGCCTAATACGATCTGCCATCATTCTCAAAACTCCGACACCCCGGGTCGCGGGCCCTTTCGTCACACTGTGGGCGCAGCCAAACACACACACAAACACTCGCCCATACCGGCGTTCAGCCACCCCTCCCGTGTCACCGTGAAAACGCTCACGATGGCACGGGGGAGGTGCCCAGGGACACGACGTGGACGGACCGGTATCGCCCCCAACCTAACCTAACCTAACCTTTTTTTTTTTTTTTTTTTTTTTTATTTTTTTTTTTTTTTTTTTTTTTAAGGAGGGGAAATACGTTACGTATCCCCCGCCGCGCACGGGGGTGGGCGACGAGGGTATGTCGGACTCCCTCCGGCTCGGTGTGCCGGAGGTTTACCGACTAAAACCCCCCCATGCCCTCCTTCCGGCCGTTGTGGGGCGCGGGCACTATACCGAACTTCCGCACCCCACACGTCCGTTTGCCGCATCCGGCACTACTCCACTGCGGCGGCTGGTGTTCTGC
Source organism: Aricia agestis (assembly GCF_905147365.1). Lineage (NCBI taxonomy): Eukaryota > Metazoa > Arthropoda > Insecta > Lepidoptera > Lycaenidae > Aricia > Aricia agestis. The sequence continues at coordinate 16,385,065 of NC_056418.1, read as the reverse complement.
CGCCGCCTTTCTTCACCGAGAGCTCCCCGGGCATCTAGGGAGCTTTCTTCTCGGGGCCCTTCGTGCGGGCGGTGATCCCCCGATCAACCGCCCACGGGCCTATGGCTCCACCTCCATGGCGGGCTGGGGCTGACTAACCCCAGCGCCGCCGGCTCCAGGCTCTTTCGGCCGAGCCTTATCGGAGGGAGCTCCTCGTCTCTTCCGGCGCTTGGTGCTGGGGAGCGGCTTCTTTACTGTGATGCAGCCGCTGCTACCCAGCACGTGGTCTTTCTCCTTGCCGAGTGCCTCGCAGAAGAAGCAGTTGGGTTGCTTCTCCCGGCACTCGGCGGCCTTGTGCCCCGGCTTCCCACAGCGGAAGCAGTTCCGGCTGCGGTCCACCGGGCACTGGCATGTCGTCGCCAGGTGGCCGGTGTCAAGGCATCGGTAACACCGCTTAGGCCTCGCGGCCAGCAGTGTCACCTTCGCCGAGACCCAGCCCACTCGCAGCCGCCCCAAGCTGAGCAGCTTTTTGGCTGCCGCGACGGGGACGCTCAGCCAAAGCGAGCCATCGCCCCACCTTCCCTTCTTTATGGGGCCCGATCTGATGGAAGTTGTCGGGCACCCGCCTTCTCTGGCGACCGCTTCGAGCACGTCGGCGGTCGTGGTCGAGTCGTCCAACCCGGCTATGCGCATTTCTACGCATTTCGCCGGGCGGCCAATCGTCACAACTTCGGGGTCCAGCGCCTCCCGCATTTTTGCAGCGAGGGCGTCCGCCTTTTCATTGGCGCCCTCACCAGGGATGGTGAGGACGCGTGCGCCAGTCTGGGCCAAGCGGAAGCGGAACCCGACCCTGTTGATGCCCAGTTCCTGCACCTCCCTCCCGACCGCGTCCTTCGCCTTCAGTAATACGTCCTTGTACGTGACCCCCTTCTCCGCAGCACTCGCCTTCAGTGTGACGGTGATTGCCGCGGTGTTGGGGGCACGGAGCTTGGCCTTTTTCTTCTTTTTGGGGGCGGCTTTAGCTGGAGTAGCCGCTCCTTTCTTCTTCTGCCTGCGCGGGCCAACGGTGGTCCACGGGGCCTCGGCCGGAGGGGCGTTGGTGTTCTGCCCCCCCTTTGCAGCCTCTTGAGCGGCCATTGATGGCCGCTTCTTCTTCTTCTTCCTTTTAGGCTTTGCAGCCCCCTTCTCTGCATGTGCAGTCGGCGGCTGTAAAGTGGCCGCCACGCTGCCTGCCGAACTCTCGTCCGGTGCCTTGGCCGTTGCCGACTTCTTCGTTTTCGGCGTCTTCTTGGGAGCCGCTGTTGGTGGGGCGCCGGATGATGGTCCAGCACTGTCCGCCGCCAGCGGCGGTCTTCTCCGAGGCTCGGGCAATAGCCTATCTTCCAGGCCGGCGAGCCGTGCATTCAGCATGTTACCGAAGGTCTCGATATTGGAGCGCGAGACCTCCGACAACATCCTCTGCAGATCGTCAGGTGCGGGCCCAGTCACGCGACGCCGCAGGTCCTCCAGCTCCCGGCGCATCGCGTTGACTTGGCGCAGGAGGCGATCGTTCTGCTCCTCCAGTGCCCGTATTTCGGCCGTTTGACCGCGGCCCCTCATCTCCGTGACGGCCGCTTTTATGGATGCGACCGCCTCCTTGAGGGCCCGCTGGTACGTGCCCTTCAAGTTGGAGGACCTTGTAGCGACCATCGTCACCATTTCTAAGGCCCTCTCTACGCTACCCGCCAGGGCCGCGCTCGTCTGCTCCGTGTCTTCTGCAGTCAGGGCTGGGCTTGCGCGAAGGGAGGCTCGCGCCTCTCTCGCCTCCCGCTCCTCCCGCGCCGCCCGGGCTACCTCTTCAACTTTCGCCCTGAATGCAGCCCGGCGTTCTTCCTCCTTTTCCCGCCTTAGGTCCTCTTGGGCCTTAGCTAGGCCGACGTATTGGCCGGTCGTTGGTGGACGGCCACGTCCCTTCTTAGCCTTGGGCACCGCTCCTCTACCAAGGGGCGGCGCCTTGTCGTCTTCCGAGATTCGCCGTTTGCGGCGTGTCCTGTCCGGGTCTGTGGGCAAGCCCTCGGAGTCCATCGACACGTCAGATGTCATGTCGTCGGAGTCCAAGGGCCAGTCCTCACTGTCGTCTCCGGTATCGTCTCGTCCTTGGGGAGGCGGTAGGGAGAATTCACGCATCACGTCGCGCAGAACGACGCGAGGCGAGCGCGTCAACTCCCTACGTTCCTCTTCGTCATGTCCGGTAGGAGTAGGAGCGCGGGGCTGCGTCCCGAGAACATCCCGGTACTGCAGCGCAGGCGGCAGGTCGGGTAAGTCCCGGATTGGACAGCCCCGCTCCTTCTTTCTTTGAGCCAGTCTTTTCACCCGCTCTACGCCGTTAGGCTGGTAGACGGAGAAATCCACGTCTTCGTCCGTGATTGCGTCCGCCGCCGGCGCGGTTAGGTGCGCCGGTTTCGGACATTCGCGCGTTGTCGCGCCCTCTCCTTCTTTCGCCGTTGCAACGGCCCCCTTACCCTCACACGCAGTTGGTGCCGCCCCCGTATACGTGCGGCAGACTCCCGGCGAACCGGGAGTGCGGGATTCTCCAGTGGTACTGGTACCCGCCCGGGGAGTATTTTCCAATTTGCGTTTCTCCATATTGTGATCTTTAGAGGGAGATTCTGCCCTGGTGCCCTTGCGACGTAAGCCACCTGCTCGCCATGCATCCCAAGGCCGAGCACCGCAAACCGGGGATTAGGGACCCACGGGTCCATCCATCTCACAAACACACCCAGATATATACGATACAAACATACAAGAGTGTAGAGAAGAGTTAACCAAAATGAGAAAGATAGAGTAGAGAAGGTGGTGAAAAGATAGACAAAATAAAATAAACAACAAACGAAGAGTATACTATAAAAAGAGAGAAATACAGGAAAGACCGGTGTTCAGCCATCCTGGATACGTCACTTCGTGTAAAGGGCGGGGTGGCGTACCCAGGCGCCCAGGGACACGAACGTGGACGGACCGGTATCGCCCCCAACCTAACCTAACCTAACCTAACCTAACCTAACCTAACCTAACCTAACCTAACCTAACCTAACCTAACCTTTTTTTTTTTTTTTTTTTTTTTTTTTTTTTTTTTTTTTTTTTTTCGGAGGGGGAAATGCATTACGCATACCACCCAGGCGCAGGGGGCGACCCGAGTGGTTATGTGGGACTCCCGTAACTAATGAGACCACGGTATACCCACTAAAACCCCCCCCCCCATCTTCCGCCACGCCGCATATTGACGGGGCCACAGGAACGATACACACATCTGCGACCCCGCCAGCGGCCCGAAGACTCCACGATGGGCGCACAACACATGCGCCCTCCTCCTCGGCCCCCATCAAGGCTGTAGCAGACGCCCCCCGAGTCTGCTACTTGGAGGCCATGTGGCAGATCAGGTCTGTGGCTCTGCCACCGACCACACCTCGGCCGCAGAGGATAGGGCAAGCGGCGCACCGTAATACCTACTTGCCTCTTCCTCTGCGGCCCCACCAATGCCGTTCAAACGGAACGGCCCCGCCAGCTCGCAGGGGGGGTAGGGAAAGCGGCAACCTACCACAATGCCTCTCCCCCCCGCGATCCGTCCTCGGCCGCAGAGGATAGGGCAAGCGGCGCACCGTAATACCTACTTGCCTCTTCCTCTGCGGCCCCACCTCGGTGCGCATCCGCAGCGGACTCCTCCAGTCCGCTGGGAGCGCCCTCCTCGGGCCAGGCGGCGACACCGGCCGGCCCTGGTTGCCTCTTCGCTTCACCGCGGTTGTCCAAGCCGCGGTTACTAGAGCCCCACCGCCACGACAAGGCGTGCAACCATCGGGGGGAACCTAACCTAACCTAACCTAACCTAACCTAACCTAACCTAACCTAACCTTTTTTTTTTTTTTTTTTTTTTTTTTTTTTTTTTTTTTTTCCGGAGGGGGAAATGCATTACGCATACCACCCAGGCGCAGGGGGCGACCCGAGTGGTTATGTGGGACTCCCGCGGCTAATGAGACCACGGTATACCCACTAAAACCCCCCCCCCATCTTCCGCCACGCCGCATATTGACGGGGCCACAGGAACGATACACACATCTGTGACCCCGCCAGCGGCCCGAAGACTCCACGATGGGCGCACAACACGTGCGCCCTCCTCCTCGGCCCCCACCAAGGCTGTAGCAGACGCCCCCCGAGTCTGCTACTTGGAGGCCATGTGGCAGATCAGGTCTGTGGCTCTGCCACCGACCACACCTCGGCCGCAGAGGATAGGGCAAGCGGCGCACCGTAATACCTACTTGCCTCTTCCTCTGCGGCCCCACCAATGCCGTTCAAACGGAACGGCCCCGCCAGCTCGCAGGGGGGGTAGGGAAAGCGGCAACCTACCACAATGCCTCTCCCCCCCGCGATCCGTCCTCGGCCGCAGAAGATAGGGCAAGCGGCGCACCGTAATACCTACTTGCCTCTTCCTCTGCGGCCCCACCTCGGTGCGCATCCGCAGCGGACTCCTCCAGTCCGCTGGGAGCGCCCTCCTCGGGCCAGGCGGCGACACCGGCCGGCCCTGGTTGCCTCTTCGCTTCACCGCGGTTGTCCAAGCCGCGGTTACTAAGCCCCACCGCCACGACAAGGCGTGCAACCATCGGGGGGAACCTAACCTAACCTAACCTAACCTAACCTAACCTAACCTAACCTAACCTAACCTAACCTAACCCAGTTTCGTGCCGATTCTTGCCGAGAGCACATGTTTTTTAACCTCGCTCCTCTTTAAAAATTCAAAAAAGTGGTAAAAAGTGCACCGATTTTAAAGATTTTGGTACCAATCGACGCGTCTCGGTACCCCCCACACGAGGGTAATACGACCCCACCTTAAGTCGTGCGAAAAAGTGTTGAAAAATCGGAAAAACCGAAAGTGATAAAAATCAAAAAGTTTAAATAGCGATAAAAGACGCACCAGTGTGAAATTCGAAGTGAAAGTTTTTAGACATAGTGCAGGATAGTGACCTTGACAAGTGTAGTGATTTTCACAATTATAGACCCACCGGAAGTACCTTTGACCTTGTGGTAAAGATTTTGGCGTCCCCACGAGGTCGAGGAAATCGGGGGTCTAGCGACACAAAACGTATGCATATGGGAAGACCCTGATAAGAGGAGACCATTTCTGCAAAAAGAAAAATTTTTCGACACACAGGGGGTGAGTTATTAAAATTAGAAAATAGGTTTTTGAAACATTAATAGCGGAGCAGCATACAGAGACGCGTGGGTTTTGGCAGTGGAATTAGCTGGAATAAATAGGGGCGTTAACAACCCACACCAAAAAGGTAGGTGGTCCTGAAGAAGAACCCAAAGAAAAATCGGGAAAACCCTTTTTCCAAAAAAGTAGTGACCACACTGACCAGGAGAAAGCTGCAAACGTCAAAACCCATCAGAAGCTGCCCGCCCTCACTCCCTACCGAACGCCGCAAACCGGAAGTCTCCAGCTGCTCCAGAACCGGAAAAAACTTAAATAAGGTAAAAATCCTGGATAAATAGGGAACGGCTGGAATAGCTGGAATACTTTCTGAACGAGGCGATAGACAACGAGGAGACGAATCCAACGATACGTCGCACATCTCTCTACGACCAAGGGTTCCGGAGATAATTAAGAAAAACCTTTTAGCGGCCATTTTGTCGGCCATATTGGAAAAACTTGAAGGCCGACAGCTCCGGAACCGCTCATCATACAACTACGTGCGACACATCGTTGGAACGGGCTCGGCGAGGAGCATCCGGACAGATCAAAAAAGGGGGGAAAAAGGGGGGAGTTGTAACCCCCCCAAATTCACGCACCAGCATCTGCCCAAGGTGAGGATCCTCCCAGCAACTGGAAACCGCGATCCAGGCAAGTTAAAATTGACGGAGTAATCGAGCGAAAACAACTGACTTTGACGTTTCGTCCGCCATCTTGTAAAAGTTCAGACGCCGATTGCTCCGAAACCAGAAGCCTTAGAAGGACGCGGTTTTCAACATTAGGCATTACGAGACACCAGCTACGCATCTCGGGGGGTCAGAACTCGGAAAAGCCGGAAAAGTCCAAAAATTTTCCGAAAAATTTTTTCATCAAACTGACACCGAAAAACGATAGAGGAGCTCAGACCGAGGCCAATAAGCCCAAGCACCCCCTATCTAGGACAAACGGTTACAGAGAAAACAGGCTCCAAATATTGACTTTGACAGTTCGACATCTGTCAAACAGCGGACAAAAACTTAAATATCTCCGCTTCTAGAGAAGCTACAGAAACGCGGTTTCTTTTGTATTAAAAGGCCTCGCCTCAGCTACCCCCTCCCCAAATTTAAACCAAATCGGGATCAACAAATTTCTAAGGTCGAATTTTGGGGGCTGACCGACACCATCAGGAAGAGCTCAAAAAACTGAGAAAAACGAGCCCAAACTCGGTCCAGTTCGCCCAGAAAATAGAGAAGCAGCGGAATTTCTAAATTCCAGGCTGAAAATTGGCCGCCATATTGGAAATTTTAAAAGCCTGATAACTCCGCTCCTATAACCAGCAGAGAGACGGGGTTTTCTTCGGTGACATCGGCAGGCAGAGCTTTATCCAGACGTGTCCACACCGAACACCTGGAAAAGGGGTCGACCCCTGAAAACAACAAAAACTCACCTGCAAGCTTCGGGACATCGCAGAGAGCTGCGGTTTTCGGGTACCGGTACTGGAGAAGGTTGAAGACGCCACACCTGCAAATCCGGAACACCTGGAACGCCTGCAGCACCTGGAAATAAGAAAAAACCGAACTCACCTGGAAGGAGACGTCGCACCGGGAACTGGACAGCTGCCACACCTGGAAAAGAACTTAAAGCTAAGGTACAAAAATTGTTAATAGTTTTAGTGACCAGTAGCCCCTATTGGAGCTACTGTTTAGTGTGTAAGAATTTGAATAAGGACCAACTACACCATTTTTGGTGTAGTTGTTAGGTTAAGTCCTGATTGCTTTGTGTGCTTAGGGAACCCCTCACACAACACGTTATTTTATTTAGCTAGAATAGGTCAGTTAACCCCCTATTGGGGAAACTGTTAGGTTAGAAAATTTTGACATTTTATTAATTTGACATTTATTTTTAATAATTCAATTTTAAATTATTTAATTTATCTAATTTATTACTTATATTTTAATATTATTCATTCATTCATTTATAATTGTATTTAATTGACATTTTAACTTAATTTTATTTAATTTTGACTTAATTCCCCCTAACAAAATGATGTCACGCACCCCCCCCGCCCAATTACACCGAGCTAGCGACACCTTCATAATTTCACCACCTAAAAGAAATGAGGCCGATGAGGGCAGAGCCCAGTCGCAGCCGATAAAGACCTCCGCTGTGCGGAAGAGCATCGACAATTACGAGACGATAATTATAAATAACGAAACGCCAACTACTAGTAAAGTAAAGTCAAATCAGGAACCTACGGCACCTAAAACAAAAACCAAAAAACCTGTAATTATAGAAAAAGTTTATAGCCCCGTTCCACCTAACAAACCCAAAACAACAGAAGGAAGAGCCTGTCTAGAGCGAGCGAAGAGATTCATAAATTGTTCCAAAAATTTTAAGACGGAACTTAAAGAAGGAGCCTTCGCCGCTATAGAGAGGCTCTTCGAAATAGCAAAGGAATTAGAAAACGAACTCACCAGTGTCAGAGCCGGGAGCAATGGCGGGCTGGGGAAGGACCCTATACATCCTCCTCGGTCAGCCGGCGCAGGAGCGAATGTGGAGGCAGAAGCACTGGTGAGGAACCTGGAAGAGAATAGTAAATTAATCATAGAAAATATAAAAAAAATGGAAGAAATAGGAGAAAGCATAAAGGAAAACAGGGATAAAATGGGAAAATTGAGCTCGTTGCTGGAGAACAACATGACTGTCGCCAAACCGGCGACCTATGCGAGCGTTGCTTCGAGAGGTGTCGTAGAGAAACCTCCTGAAGCAAGAGCTCTGCATTCAGTCATGGTGTCCTCCAGAGACGGGCAAGATAATGGGGAAGAGTTATTAGAAAAGATTAGGACGACGGTTAATCCAAAAGATGGTTGGGTAAAGGTGGAAAGGGTTAGGAAAGTAAAGAACAGAAAAGTCGTCATAGGCTGCATAAACGAGGAGGAGAGAAACAAGGTGAAGGAGAGACTGGGCAGGAACGAAGGATTAATAGTTGAAGAAGTGAGGAATAAAAACCCCCTTCTAGCTTTCAAAGATGTGATGAAGGTCGACGTAGCTGACTTCGTCACTGCGTTCTGCAACCAAAATGCAGACATCTTTGAGGGCTTGAGGGGGGAGGAGAAAAAGGTAGAGGTAGCGTATGTGAAGAATGCGAGGAACTCCCTACAAAAACATCTCGTGGCCAGAGTCAGCCCACAGGTATGGAAGAGGTGTGTGAATGCTGGCCATGCCCATATTGGGCTTGGCAGGGTGCGTGTGGAGGACCACAGTCCGTTGGTGCAGTGCTCCTGTTGCCTGGGGTACGGGCATACGAGGAGGCACTGTCAGGAGAGTGAGGTGCGATGCAGTCACTGCGCTGGTCCTCATCTGAGGACTGATTGCGACAAGTGGCTGCGGGGAGAGAAGCCCAAGTGCATTAACTGCACGAAGGCGAAGAGAGGCAACGAGGAGCACAGCGCCTTCGATAGAGAGTGCTTGGAAAGAAAGAGGTGGGATGCTCTGGCCAGATCGGCGGTAGCGTACTGCTAAGGTTGTCACCGGTGAGTACTTCCAGTACCGAATTCTGCAGGCCAACCTCCAGCGGAGCCAAATCGCCACAAGGGAGCTAATGCTCGAAGCCACCAAGCGTAAGGCCTGCGTGGCGCTGCTGCAGGAGCCCTACATAGGTGGGGCCCGGAGTGTGAGGACACACAACGGAGTGAGGGTCTACCAGAGCGATGGGGAAGGGGGCGGTGTTGTCAAGGCGTGTGTTGCAGTATTCGACGACACGTTGGATGTCGAACTGCACACGCGCCTCAGCAACAACAACATTGTTGTGGCCACCCTCCGAACCAAAGCCTGGGAGATGGTTGTTGTGTCCTTCTACTTCGAGCCCGACAAGCCTGTGGGGCCCTACCTGGACCATCTTATGCGGATAGGAAGAGAGTTGGGATCCGATAAGATGGTCTTGGGAGGCGACGCCAACGCAAAGAGCCCGTGGTGGGGTGGCGATGTGGAAGACCCGCGAGGAAGAGACGTGTCTGCTGTACTGGAAGCAATGAGCTTACACATACTCAACACCGGAGACATACCCACGTACGACACCGTCAGAGGGGGTAAAAGGTACACTAGCTTCGTGGATGTGACAGCATGCTCCGACGATCTGCTGGACCGAGTGGGCGACTGGAAGGTGGAGGAGGGTCTGACGAGCTCGGACCACAACGGCATCTCCTTCGGCATCACACAACATAAATCCACAGGCACGAACATAATACGTACCACACGCATCTTTAACACACATAAGGCAAACTGGACTCAGTTTCGTGAGAAACTGACCCAGCTGATGTCAGACAGACAATTGACTGTACAAGCGATAGACTCAATACAAAGCACACAACAAATAGATGACGCAATAGACAGTTACACAGAAGCCATAACACAGACATGCAGAGACACTATGCCGACCAAAAAGCACACACAGAAATTCACCTTGTCGTGGTGGAATGATGAGCTCGCGCAGATGAAGAAGGAGGTCGCCACGAGGAAACGCAGGATCCGAAACGCAGCGCCTGATCGCAGAAACCGCGTGGTTGGGTTGTACCTGGAAGCGAAAGAGAAGTATGAGAGTGCAGTGAAAGAGGCTCAAGTAGCGAGCTGGAAGGAGTTTTGCCGAAAACAGGATAGGGAGGGGGTCTGGGAGGGCATCTACAGAGTGCTGAACAGAGTTGGAGGGAGGGAGGAGGATCTGCCCCTGACAAGGGGTAGTGAGACCCTCGACGCCCGAAGCTCCGCAGAACTGTTGGCGGAGACCTTCTACCCCGCGGACCTGGAAAATGATGAAAGCGAGGAACATCGACGGATGCGCCGGCGTGCGGAGTCTTTAGACTCCGAGCCGCCGACGGGTCCGGACGACCCCCCTTTCATCATGGAGGAGTTGAAGAGAGCCGTAAGGTCCTTCAACCCTAAAAAGGCCCCCGGGGCGGATGGTCTCACGTCTGACATCTGCCAGCACGCTGTAGATTGTAACCCGGAATGGTTCCTTGCCCTGCTGAATAAGTGCCTTACTGTCGGCTACTTTCCAGAAAAATGGAAGCAGGCGACAGTGGTGGTGCTGAGAAAGCCGGGCAAGGAGTCATACCGGATACCAAAGGCCTATCGACCGATCGGCCTCCTTCCCGTTCTCGGCAAAATCTTCGAAAAGATGCTGGTCGCCCGACTTAGGTTTTACCTGTTGCCCAAAATAAGCCCCAACCAGTATGGCTTCATGCCCCAAAGGAGCACCGAGGACGCCCTCTATAGGTTGGTGAACCACATCAGAAAGCTGAGGGAGGAGAAGAAAATTTCTGTTGTGGTATCACTGGACATAGAGGGCGCCTTCGATAGTGCTTGGTGGCCGGCCATAAAGGTTCGGTTGGCTGAAGTTGGGTGTCCGGGGAACCTGAGGCGAGTGTTCAGTAGCTACTTGAACGGCAGAAGAGTGAATGTGAGGTATGCCGGAGTGGAAGTTGGCAGGGGGACCGACAAGGGGTGCGTACAGGGGTCCATCGGTGGACCGATCCTGTGGAACCTCTTGTTGGACCCCTTGCTAACTTTGTTAGAGGAGATGGATGTCTTCAACCAAGCGTTCGCAGATGATATAGTGCTGGTATTTGAAGGGAAAACGGCCCTGGAAATCGAGCTTAAAGCTAACAAAATATCAGAGGAAATTAGGAAATGGGGGGAGTCGAACAAGCTAAAATTTGCCCCCCATAAAACTTGTGCGCTTCTGTCAACAAGGAAATTAAAATTTGACGTTCCACGACTAACTATGGGGGGTGTCGACTTAAAATATTATGACAATATAAAAATACTAGGTTTAACGATTGACAGCGGCCTGACATTTAATACCCACGTCACTGAGGTATGTAAAAAAGCAATATCACGCTACAAGCAGCTCGCCAAAGCTGCTAGAGTAGGATGGGGGCTTAACCCCCAGATAGTTAGAACCATATATATGGCCGTAATAGAGCCGACTATTATGTATGCAGCAGCAGCGTGGGCACCCACCGTGGAAAAGATGGGGGTCCAAAAAAGGCTCAACTCCGTCCAACGGGGTTTTGCCCAGAAGATCTGTAGAGCATATCGAACCGTCTCCTTCAACTCTGCAATGCTGTTGGCTGGGATACTCCCTCTTGACCTCAGGATACTCGAAGCATCGAGGCTCTATGAGGCCAAGAAGGGAGTACCACACCCGGTACTAAGAGACAGGGAGGTGGAGCGAATGGCTCCTGCGATTGAGGACCCACATCCGGCAGAGCAGGTAGAGCTGATGTTCGGATTGGTAGATGAGGACTCATATGCTGACGTGGTTAACAGCCACGTCCATAGGATTTATACGGACGGCAGCAAGATTGAGGGTCGAGTCGGAGCCGCACTTTCCGTATGGAAGGGTGAGGCCGAGACGAAGGCCGTCAAGCTTGCATTGCCGTCGTATTGCACCGTCTACCAAGCCGAACTTCTAGCGCTCCAAAGAGCTGTAAACATAGCCTGCAAGAGCGGAATGGCAAAGGTCGGTATCCTTAGCGATTCCAGATCGGCACTCCAGGCAGTCACTCTTAGTTCCCCTCATCCCCTGGCGGTGCAAACGAGGGCGGCCCTCCGAAAAGCTGCATTGCAGAGGCGGGAGGTCTCCTTGTTTTGGATTAAGGCGCACGCAGGATTGAGAGGGAATGAGAGAGTAGACGAGTTAGCCAAGGAGGCCGCTCTGGGCTCGAAGAGGAAACCCGACTACGATCTGTGTCCTGTTTCATTCGTCAAGCGTATCTTAAGAGAGGATACGGTTGAGGAATGGGACAGGAGATACGAAGTGGGAGGGACGGCCGGAGTCACTAAGCTCTTTTTCCCAAGCGCTGCTGCTGCACACAAAATAGTCAAGAAAATAGACATTACACATCACACAACACAGATACTGACTGGCCACGGCGGGTTCGCCTTCTACTTGCACAGATTCAAGTTGAAGGAGGATCCGTCGTGTTCGTGTCAGCCCGGAGTTGAGGAGACGGTTCCTCACCTGTTACTCGAGTGCCCAATTTTTGCAAGCAATAGATACGATATTGAGCAGAAATTGGGCACATCGATGACGGGTGAGAACCTGCCTTCTATCCTGGGGGGAAAGAAGAGGGAGATATTCCTCGGTTTTTGTAAATATATTGTTGAATACGTAAATAAGACAAACTGTGATAAATTAGTGTGATGATAGTTGTAGGTTCTTTACTGTTAGGTTTTTACTGTGATATTAGGGTTAGATTGAATGTTTGTGCCGTAGTTTTATCATTTATTGTTGACATTATTGGGCTTCATTTTATTGGATTTTATTTGAGTTTTATTAATTTTATTGTATACCGTCCGAAATTTAGTAAATTTATTGATTTTATTGTATTAACTATTATTGCTTTTATTTTTTAATTGTATTGCTTATTATTCTGTGTCAAAAACTTCGAAATGTATATTAAACTGACATGTACTAGAAGTACTGCACTGTATACAAATGACAAAATTACTAATGTAATGAAAATTAAAACCATACTGTACTAGATAAAAGATGAAAACAAAGTTTGTAAGAAATCAATGAAAAAGAAATGAAAATTAATGTATTAGTATAAGAGCATTACTTAAAAAAGAAAAGAAAAAGATGAAAAGAGCCAAAAAATAAAAAGAAAGCAAAAAACAAGCCCTGATATTGTTAGGGGAATGGCAAAAAAAAAAAAAAAAAAAAAAAAAAAAAAAAAAAAAAAAAAAAAAAAAAAACTAACCTAACCTAACCTACCTAACCTAACCTAACCAGTTCCGCTCCGACCGTGGCCCGAGCAACACCTAAAAGTGCGCGCTCCGCAGTGTAAAATAGTTCTTTGCGGCCAAAACAGTGAAAGTGACACGTGTGATATATCACTAGAAGCGGATTGACGAGGCCAACACGAAGGTGAAAATCGTGTGAAAATCGGACCACTCTAGCCCGAAAAAACGAAGAAAAACCGTGTTTTTCGCGTACTGGTGGTTTTTGGACGCGTGCGGCTCGTGTTTTGTCGCGGCGACCCCTAGTTTTCTTCACGCCAGACGACGCCTAGGGTTTCCTGCTTGCTTGTCCCAAAAAGTCAGATTTTTCTGACGCTTGGTTGAGGAGCAGCAGGGCAAAAACCAGAAAACAGCCCGAGGGCGGGAACGCGGGGAAGCGCGGGGGGAAGCCAAAACCAGGACTACTCGAAGCGAGACTACCGGGGCTACCCAGAACCGTTTTCAGATTGAAGATCGGATAAGCGGTTTAGGAGATAACAGCAATCTAAAATCTGTCAAAATTTTGGACCTCCAGATCTCTGGATCAAAATCGGCAACATAGTGCTTTTATAATTTAGTGGTGTGTGACCTACATAGGAGCTACCAAGTGCAAAGTTTGGTGATTTTCTGGCGCTAGGTTTCGCCGAAAAACACAAAAAACCCAAAAGTCTAGACTTTGACCTACGAGGTCTAGACTCGCAAGGGAGCAGCGGACCGGCGCCGGGAGACATCGTTAGGAGCCGGGAGTTCAGCAACTAAAGCAGTGTTGCCAGATACAAATTTTATTTTCCGGGAAGTATACCTATAAAAATCCGGGAGTCTTAAGGTAAGATTACAAAAAAAATCGGGAGATTTTTAATACATATTTTTATTATGTTTCTGTAAAATTTGGTCTTTAATTTCGAAACTGAAGCAATTAAAATTTTTCAAAATGTTTTTGGTATGCAGGACTCCCGATATTACCGAGGTAGAGAGTTGGTTCCGTAACTTTGTTTTCGTTAAATTTATTTGGGAAAACAGCCTTTCCACAGATGCACTTGAGTGTGGCAAGCACATAAAACTAAAAACTGTCGAAGTTAAATTTGGAAACATTTTGCTGCCATCACCCAAATGCATCTGGGCTATCTTTTTCCAGAAAGCTCCTACTTCTAAATTTTCATCTTCAGTGTTTAAATTCGTATTCCGAAGTAGCCGCCATTCGGTGTCAAAGCGAACAAAACTTTGCTCACTTCACATGACGCTATCTAATGCTGTTCATTTAAAATACCTTACTTATCCTTACAATTACTAGACTGAACTATGTCTCTTAATTTGATCGTACAATAATAAGAAATACCGGTTTGTCTGGACTCTGGTGTTATCTGAATTCCAAAATTTTGCTATTTGATATTCAACTTTATTCCATTCTGTCAAGGCATACTTTACGCTACATACTTTACAAACTCATTACTTTTGTTGAGTATTGCAACTTGTGTAGGTTATTTCGTTTCACGCACTTAGACGCAGTGTTTTTTAGTAACTGTTCAAGATGTGGAAAAAATCGGGAGGTTTGACTGAGGATCCGGGATATCGGGAGACATTTACTAAAATCGGGAGAACTCCCGGAAAATCGGGAGACCTGGCAGCACTGACCTTCCTACTTAACTTTAGTTACTAAAGTTAAGTAGGAAATTTTGACAAAAATAAGTAGTGAAAACGAACACTGATTTTTAAAGACAATTTTGACGTAGTTTTATAATTATCTAAAAGCTGTTATTAAGTATATAGTTAGTTCATTTAGTGTATAATAATAATAAGAAAGCCCCAATTAATTTTAAGTATTAGTTATATAGATATTTAACAAAACAGGTTCAGAAGGTAAACTTCATATAGAAAAAACTCCTGGGCGGGCGCCACGCCCCCTGCTTAGGAATTTCAACGATAGCGGCCAAAATATTAACTCTCAAAACCTGACACTAATTTTCCCAGATAGGATAAACCGTTTTAATTTAGGCTACAACATTTTATCAAAATTGGATCGGTAGAATTAGTTTAATTGACAAAGTTTTAAAGTAAATAGTGACGTCAGGATTCAACGTTTTTCAGGGTTGCAAATGACGTTTTTCGTCGGTCGAAGAATACTTTTATGATTAATTTATTTGGTTTGATACTTACACTAAACACTAAAAAACACATAAAATATAGATATTTAAAAATTAATAAAAACTAGTTTACATTTAACAGGCCACAAATTCGTAAAAAACTATTGAAAATAGGCATAAAATATAGTTAAAATTACTATTTAAATTATTAAACAACTAAAAATAGTTAATATAAAACTTTAAAACAATAGTATAATTCATTAAAACTAATACAAACACTAGAACTAATAATATAAAAATTAAATTTTAATATAAATCAACAGACTAATAATATAACAATACAATACATAAAATTAAGTAATATAACCGTTACATTATAAAAATTTGCCACATTAAAAACTTAAAACTATCAGGTGCCTTTCAGCTCGTTTGTGTATCGCATTCCATAAGACGCCAACCCTACATTATCAGCTAGGGCGATTTAGCGCCCAAGAAAATAGGCTCCGCCCCATAGTCCGAGGCATGAACGTTGTTTTTTGAAACTAATAAATCTAAAATTAAATTCATCACATTAAAATACCAATATTATAATAAATTCAGATTAATAATATCATTTAATAAATAAACTAGTAATAAAAAATAATAATGCATAGTAATTATAGTTAAAATCAATCAAAAATATCAGGTAAACATTTTTTAATAAAATCAAAAATCGGGGTAATAACCTATTTAGCTTTATTCTAATTGGTAGTAGTATTAGATAGTTAATTTAACAATCCATAACAAATTTAAGAACAAACCTAAAAGTAAACTTTAACGCTCGGACTATATTACACAGGACATAGTTAAAAACACCATAAGTGCGAGCGAGACAAGTAGGGCTGCCGCGCGCGATACCTGTCTCGCTCACTGCCCCGCCCACCGACGCGCTCAGGGCTGCGAATCAAACTTTCGTTAAACCTAGTAAACAAAATTATAATAATTTAAAATATTGGAAAACAACAAAAACATTAAAAATAAAAGTTAAAAATTAAAATACGTAATATAATAAATTTTAAATTAGATTAACAATATATATTAAATTGTACCAAAACCCTGAATTGATAAGAAAATAATAAAATAGTATTCACATATTAAACCTCAGTAATACAAATAAATAAATACGAAATAATTAATAATAACAAAATTGGTCAAAAAGACAAAAAACATAAATATTATAAAAACATATTAAAATATATAGAAATAGAATATAAATAATATTATTATTTCAATTATAGCACAACAGGAAGTTAAGAAATTTCAAAATTCCCATCAGGTGATTCCCGCTCATTGATAGACATAAATAGTAGATCTCTGCAGGTGGCAGCCCTGACACGCCCACGTTACGCCCTAAATACGTAACACTTCGTGTGCGGTCGAGGCGAGTTAGAGGTTGTAGGAAGGACATCAATAACTTTGCTAATAAATTTCGAAAGGCGTTTCATTTTCCAAATTTGAAGTAGCTTTTTCTTTTTGTTAAAGCCTGGCATTAACATAACCACGAGAACCAGCAGCGAGCGATTGCTATTTTCTTCTGTAAGGCGCTTCAATTAAATGGTTGGCGGGCCCCACCGCTTCACGTCATCAGCTACGTCATCGAGGACTGAGGAGGGGGCTCGACCTGTCTAGAAGGCCCGTCCTCTATTCGCCCTACAATCGCCCGTAGCCGCATACCGTTCGGTCTCTAATCCAAAAATATCTTTGCAATCTATAATCGATCCCTGTTTGTAATAGTACAGAATAAATTGTATTTTGTACGAAGTTGTTTTGAATAAGCAATTTCCAAGTCTTTTCTTGTTTCTAACAAGAAAAATTGGCGACCGTGACAGGACACTTAATTGGTTTGCCTTTTTTCTCGGGACATCATCGCCGCCGGTGAGAGGTCTTCGCCGCAGCAGCGCAGCCCGAGGAATCTTCAGCAGCATCATCAGCCGTCGTGAGGTCTGCAGCGATCGCAGACGACTCATCTATTCCCAGCGGCAGGTGGCACAGCTTCTGGAACCACGCCGGTCAGCTCTTCGCGCCGCAGCGTCAGCCAACCAGCTAAGTGTCCCTATTCCTTTTCTCATTTATTCCTAAAATCCCGTTCTTCTAGTAGTTTCATACCTGTGTGGATAGCGGTAGTGCAAAGAACGTGGATCTTATCGATCAATATAGATCATTTCACAAGGGATCGATTCACGCAACTCAATCTTTAGCTATTTGCAGTCAAAATAATTAGATTCAAGCTAAATCTAAACGTTTATTTCTATAATTTAGGCTATAGTTAGTTTTAGCCTACCCACCAAACTCGGTACGTAATTTATCGAAGCTATTTAGTGCTATTATTCTAGCTATTTTTTCCCTAATCTATTTACAAAATTAAATTATATTAAGTTTTGTGTATTCTAAGGTTAAAATTAAACAATAATTTATATTACTACAAGTTATATTTACAAGAATTAACTATTTACAAAACTTAACTGACTTAACTAATTACCTTAACTTAATTTTCTATTTACAATAATCGCAGTTTTCGATTTATATTTCCTACGATTCACATTATTGTAACTGCGAATTTCAGGAACTTTGGTGGACTTGATATCAGCTGACCACGTCGTAGGTAATCTGCGTCGCCGGCCTGGCTAGCGTGGTAAACCGGTTGCAATACCTTGGAGTGGCGTAAGATTACAATATTCATTCACAATTTCTTATCAATTTTTTCAATTAACAATTATTAGTGATTCATAAACATGTCAGATGCTAAGTTAAAGGAACTTTACGCTAAACGTAGCTCAGTAAAGGGTCGTTTAACTAAATTTAAAAACTATCTAGCTTCATTCGAGAAAGTTGACGTTTTAGATGAGCTCGAAATATCTAAACTTAACGTTCAATTACCTAAAATTGAGAGCTTATCTAGTGCGTTCGAAGATTTGCAAATTCAGATAGAAGTATTAAATTCAACAGACATAGATAGTGAGTTAGAGGAGCGCGATGTAATCGAGCAGGAATTTGCACATTTAATTGCTTTAGCCCATCAGTACCAAAATAAGCATAACGGTAGCAAGACACCTCCTCTCTGTGATGCTCAAAGCACGTCTTCATGCTGTCATGAGCGCCCAGGTTTAGGTTTTAAGCCTCCCACACTACAAATAGGCAAGTTTGATGGTAGCTATTACAAGTGGCTTGAGTTTCGCGACCTATATTGTTCTCTCGTTCACGAAAACAAGCACATACCTATTCCAATCAAATTTTGCTACTTAAATTCATACTTAGAGGGTGAGGCCGCTCGTGTGATTAGCAATTTAGAGGTCACAGAGTCTAACTATAATAAAGCGTGGGACTTGTTACGCGAGCGCTATGACAATAAGCGATTACTAATTAAAAATCATTTAAATGCCCTGCTAAACTTCGACGTAAAATCTAACGAAAGCGCATCTATACTTAGGTCTATTATTGACAACACAAATAAAAATCTTCGCGCCCTATCTAGCTTAGGTGAACAAACATCATACTGGGACTCAATTATAGTTCACATTATTTCCTCAAAGCTAGGTAGCGAAACCAGTATGAAGTGGGAGGAATATAGAAATACTCTCTCGGGGTCACCTTCACTTGAGGAATTTAATTCATTTTTAAAACAGCGGGCTGATATCCTAGAAACTTATAATCACAGCCGAAGTATCGAGGATAAGTTAAATACGAGTTCTAATAAAATATCTAACAATCATAATAGAAGGCGATTAGGTTCAATGTCAAACAATAATAGTTCATTTACAGCGCAAATTTCTAGCGTAGGTAACAATAATACCACTTTCAAAAGTTGTATTGTTTGCGACAAACAACATCGCATTTACGATTGCGATAAGTTTAGGAATATGCCTATTGAACAGCGTCAAAGTTTAGTCATAAAATCAAAGCTTTGTCAAAATTGCCTACGTCCGGGGCACAAGGCTTTCACTTGCAAATTTGGTGTTTGTCGTAATTGTAAACGACGACACAATACTTTACTTTGCGATGATAACTCTCAAGGTCAAGTAAAGTCACCTGCAGACAATAATGTATCTAATTCTGATTCAATTACTCAAACTCTTTGCACGACAAATTCAGGTCAAAATACTTTCACTTTATTATCTACGGCTATGGTTTTGGCGATTAATCCGTGCAATAATAAGCGTCAAATTGTCCGTGTGCTACTCGACTGCGGCAGTCAGTGCAGCCTAGCTTCTAAGCGTCTGAGGGACAAGTTAGGTTTACGATCACGGCCCGCAGGCTCGATCAACGTTGTAGGCATAGGCAATTCAACTTCACACTGGATAAACGAATTTTGCGAATTTAAATTAAAATCATTACACAGTGATTATACTGTGCAACTTACTTGCCCAGTGCTATCTGATCTGACTGGCGAAATTCCTAAGTTTACGATGGACCCTAAGCTTATTAATATACCTACGGATGTTCAGCTAGCCGATCCTAGTTTTTATAGGCCTTCTCCAATAGATGTGCTAGTCGGTGCTGATCTATTTTGGAACATCGTAGGTAGTGAGCGACAATCGCTCGGCTCCAAACAGCCTAATCTTATTAATTCGGAGTTTGGCTGGATTTTATCCGGTCCTATTTGTTTAAAATCGCGAATCTCTAATAATTATAGTTGCAATTTTTCTAAGGCGCAGTCAGATAACTTTAATAAACTTCTGAGTCGATTTTGGGAGCTAGAAGAACTTCCGCCAAGGTCAATTTTAAGCGACGACGAGAAAGCATGTGAGCAGCATTTTAAGACTCACACTTCTCGCGATTCGTCCGGCAGGTTTTGTGTGCGTTTGCCTCTCAAAGACTCGCCTAATTGCTTAGGTAATTCATACTTTCTAGCTAAGAAAAGGTTTCTTAATTTAGAAAAGCGATTTAGAGCTAATCCCGAGCTTAAATCACAATACGTTAATTTTATTAACGAATACATTAGTCTAGGTCATTGTTCCGTTCTAACAAATAATTATAAGCCGAACCCGTGCTATTTTTTGTGTCATCACGCGGTTCTCAAACAAAATAGCGAGTCGACTAAGCTACGAGTGGTATTCGACGGATCCGCTCGCACCTCCTCGGGCTTATCTATTAACGATTTGCAACGAATAGGTCCTACTGTACAAGATTCACTCTTTTCTATATTATTACGCTTTCGTCAGTACCTATATGTTCTTACAGGAGATGTCGAGAAATTCTTTAGGCAAGTTAATCTCCACGAAGACGATCGTGACCTTCAATTAATACTATGGAGGGAGGACGAATCAAAGCATATTCAAGTACTAAGACTCAATACCGTCACTTATGGTTTTGCTAGTGCTGGTTATCTTAGTACGAAGTGCATTTGGCAGTTAGGACAGGAATGCCCCGATGAGTTAATCCGTACGGTAATCCAGCATGATCTGTACCTAGACGATTTAATTACTGGTGCTAATTCCATAAGTGAATTACGTCATATTTTAAATTCTGTCGTTTCTGTTTTGCGTTCAGGCTGTTTTCCACTTAGAAAATTTAAATCTAATGTGCCATCTATTTTTGAAAACACGCTAATTAATCCACTCGAGACTTTAACCTTAAGTGAATCGTCTAATACTTTGGGTTTACAGTGGAAGCCGCCTTCCGATACATTACATGTTTCGTTGTACACTCCTGACAATATAAACGAACAAGCAACGAAACGTTCGATTTTATCTAACATGTTTAAAACCTTCGATCCACTCGGTTTAATTTCTCCTTGCACTATTCGCTTAAAGTTATTAATACCTTCTGACATTCGATTATACTGGCACGAATTGGTTCAGGAGTTTAAAAATGTACCGTCAGTCACTGTTCCTAGGTTAGTTTTATGCGATTCCCCGGTTAGTATTGAGCTTCACTCATTTTGTGATGCGTCAATGTCGGCTCACGGCGCTTGTGTTTATTTACGGTCCACGGACTCAGCCGGTCGTGTAGTAGTCAATTTACTTTGCGCTAAGTCTAAGGTGAATCCTAATAAGCCTATTACTATACCGCGACTGGAGCTTATGGGAGCCTTGCTGGCCGCTAGGCTGTGCAAGTCGGTTCTCGAGTCTTTGCGATGCAATATTTCTCGCTGCACTCACTGGAGTGACTCGAGCGTCGTTTTAGGGTGGTTGCACACTTCTCCAAACAAATTAAAAATGTTCGTTGCGAATAGGATAGTCGAGATTTGCGAAACTACCTCGGCTACGAATTGGCGTCATGTACCTACAGATGCTAACCCCGGTCATTTAATTTCACGCGGAACCCAGGTACATACACTCCTGCAATCCAAATTCTGGTGGTCGGGTCCAGACTTTTTATTGAAATCGGAGTCGGAATGGCCTATGCTAAATGTCAATTCACAAGTAGACTTACCGGAAATAAAATGCAATATTGTGCAGAGTTTCGAGCCAGTTATAGACTTCTCACGGTTTTCTAATTTTATGCGGCTAAAACGTTCATTCGCTTATGTTTTACGTTTTCTACATAACGCTAGGTTTCCTAAAACTAAGATAAGCGGAGCTCTAACCGTGAACGAGTTAACTAAATCATTTCATTTTCTATGCAAATTTTCTCAATTGCAATCTTTTTCTATTGAGTACGATGCTTTAAATAAACATAAATCTATTTCTAGTAAAAGTAATTTATTATCACTTAGTCCTTTTCTAGACAAGGACAGCGTTATGCGAGTTGGTGGCAGACTAGCCCACTCAGACTACGACTATGATAAACGACATCCCATCATATTGCATTCTAAACATCATTTAACCTCCCTTATCTTTAGATACGAACATATTAGGCAAATGCACGCCGGCCCACAACTATTATTGTATTCAGTTCGTGAATATGTGTGGCCCATTGGGGGGAGGTGTCTAGCCCGGAGTACCACGCGAAACTGTGTACGATGCAAAAGGTTTCAAGGTCGCACGTACTCACCAATGATGGGACATCTACCGTCGCAGCGTACGACTCCATCTTTCCCTTTTGAAACCGCAGGGGTCGACTGCGCTGGTCCTTTCACCATTTTAAATAAAAAAGGTCGCGGTGCTAAAACTCTAAAATGCTACCTATGTCTATTCGTGTGTTTTCGTTTCAAGTGTGTTCACTTGGAGGCGGTAACAGAGTTATTTAAGGACGCGTTCATAATGACTTTACGGCGATTTATTTCTAGACGCGGAAAGCCATTAGAAATTTACTCCGACAATGGCCGTAATTTTGTTGCCGCCGCCAAAGACATTGGTAATTTTTTAAAGGACAATTCAAACACTATATCTGAGTTTGCCGCGAATGAAGGGATCAAATTTAATTTCATACCTTCTTACGCCCCTCACTTCGGCGGCCTATGGGAAGCTGGTATCAAGTCTGCGAAGCACCATATAAAAAGGATGATGGCTAATTTAAATTTTACATACGAAGAGTTATCTACTCTGTTCGCACAGGTGGAAGCTATTTTGAATAGCCGCCCCTTGTGTCCTATCTCTTCCTCTCCTCACGACTTCCAATCTCTCTCTCCAGGGCATTTTCTGGTTGGTCGGCCGCTGACATCGTTGCCGGATCCAACCCACGACGACGGCAGCTCCAGCTACAAGCGCTACGCCCGCATCGAGCTAGCTCGAAGACACTTTTGGAGTCGATGGCAGCGGGAGTACGTGAATGAGCTGCAACAACGTCTCAAGTGGCGAGACAGCAAAGGCAACCTCAGCGTGGGAGACCTCGTCCTTCTCCACGAAGACAACAGCCCTCCACTACACTGGCGCCTGGGTCGTGTTCTCGAGCTTCACCCCGGTGTCGACGGAGTCGTCAGAGTGGCTGATGTCGCCACTCAGAGAGGAGTCGTGCGGAGAACCCTAACACGATTGTGCCCCCTGCTAGCAGCTGATCAAGGGTCTGAAATGCCCGCAGGGATTTCAGGGGGGGAGCTATGTTAAAGCCTGGCATTAACATAACCACGAGAACCAGCAGCGAGCGATTGCTATTTTCTTCTGTAAGGCGCTTCAATTAAATGGTTGGCGGGCCCCACCGCTTCACGTCATCAGCTACGTCATCGAGGACTGAGGAGGGGGCTCGACCTGTCTAGAAGGCCCGTCCTCTATTCGCCCTACAATCGCCCGTAGCCGCATACCGTTCGGTCTCTAATCCAAAAATATCTTTGCAATCTATAATCGATCCCTGTTTGTAATAGTACAGAATAAATTGTATTTTGTACGAAGTTGTTTTGAATAAGCAATTTCCAAGTCTTTTCTTGTTTCTAACACTTTTAAATAAGCAAGATTTGGACTTAGAAAATACCCAAAAACCAAATAAACGGAAATAAACTTGTGACTGACATAGCGTTTTTTCGGCTCGGCCGACGAGAAGCGTCTAAAAACTCTAAAAAGGCTGACGAAACGAGGTTTTTAAAAACCGAAATTAGGATAGGACCAGTTTGTCTCCTTTTGGAACAACTGCTAGCATATAGGACGTAAGGACTAACTGTGATAAATAAGGATTTTAAGACTGAGTATTAAATAAGTAATTATTGACTAAGTAATATAGATATTATACAAAATTCATAAAAAATTAGCTTTAATTAGGGATATTTACAATTTTATAGCATTATCATAATTAGTTCTTGACGTATGAGACCGAATATCACCATATTTGGTGTATTCGATAGCTTAATTTTAAGATATTGACGCTCTAAAACTCTAATATAATTTAATAGTGTTCCTACGACAAATAAATAGCAACGAAAAAAGGTTGACTCGCTTCTTGCTTTTAAGAAACACTGACTCTCTATAGATATAATCTAACGATTTAAATTAAAAATATTGACAAATATAAACATAAATAGCGATAAAAATAGATTAAATATTATTAGGAACGCTCCTATAAAGGAATTAGGACAGCTGTAATAGCTAAGTATAAGTATTTTGACCAGTAAATATTTTATATTAATTTAATACAAATTCCTAGACGAAATATACACATATTTACAAATATAGTTAGGAGATTAGCTATAACACAGTAGTATATTAGAGTGTAAAACGAAGTCGACTGCGCTTTTGCTAATAAAAACCAATAGGCGTTTCAATTCTTGTAGGACAAGCTATAGCAAGGGCAGAAAAGCCTTGCTATTTCAAAAAGATAGGCACTTACAATTTAATTTTATTGACATTTTATAATTTACAGACCGAGTGCACTAGTTAGTGTACTCGCTAGGATTAAGGTTTTTAATTGACAGATTGAATGTAATTAGTAATTACTAGTAAATAATCTATTTAATTAATATATTCTTAACGTAAAATATAAAGAAAAATTGCTATTTTAAATCTGCAGGGACATTATATTAAATTAGTAGGAAATCCGAGTCCCTGTGAAAAAGAAAAAGCAACGGAATTCTGCGTTATCGCATGCTGCTTTTGAAATACAAAAGTAATACTCTAGTCAACAAATTTACATATTAAATATTAACTTTGTTAAAACCTTAAACCTAGTACTACCTATTTTATTTAATACTTATTTTGTGACATTGCGATTTACGACGACTGTTTTGCAGTTTATCATATATTTTTATATTTTAGTTTAACTAGAGTTTATTGACCGGCTGTACCCTATTGGGACAACCCACTAGAATAAGATTTAGTGTAATTAGGGTAGTGTTTTAAAGCAGATTTTACTGAAAATAACTTATTATTTTATATTAAAATTGACAAAAATTAGACTAGTCCCCTATTGGGACTACTATTAATATTTACATCTAATAATAATTTTAAACCACTTATTATACATAGAAATTTATAATTATATACACATATTAAAATAAAACACTACACTATTTTAGATATATATTTATATTAATAACTTGACGCGTTCCCCCAATAAATAAACTAAACTAAAACAATAAAACAAGCAAAATGGCCATGGTACATACGCCTAAGACGGGTGCAAAACCGAAAAAGACAAAGGGCAAGCCCTCCCTTGAGGTCCTGCAGAGTGACCAACAAAGCAGCCCTATATTGCAGAAACGAACAGATTCCGCTGAGGCCCTTCTGGCAGAGGTAAGCGGGATAGTTAAAAACAGTATCTATCTGCTAAACCAGACCAGGAATATGAGAGGAGACTTGAGGTCAGGTTTAGCAGATAATCTGGAAAAACTGGAAGGAAAAATAGGTGACATAGAGCGATTAGTAAGGAGGGAATCGATAGGAAAAGGGAAAGGAATTATAAAGGAAACAAAGGATTCGGAAGTACAATGTAATATAGAAACAAACGAAGGGAATACTACTACTACTACTAATTGCGATAGTAAGGAGTTAATATTACAAATGTACCATAGGCTAAAATTTGAAATACATGATAGGACAGACAATATAAAGGAACTTGTAGAAGAGCAGATTAAGATGTTCGCTAATAAAGCAAATGATGAGGTAGAGCAGGAAACAAGAAAGGATACTTCTAAGGTAGTGGAGAGTTATGCCGCCAAGGCGGCGGCGGGGGGAGTAAAAACCCTACCGTCGGAGCCGAGGCCCATAACCGTCCACTCCTTAGCGGTCACGGACAAAGAAAACGAAATGACAGGACAAGAGATAGTGGATAGCGTAGGCAAAATAATAGAGGCAAGAAAGGAGGGTATAAAAGTAGAAAGGATACGAAAAGGGAAAGGTAGGAAAGTAATAATAGGCTTTAGGGACAGAAAAGAGAGAGACGAAGTAAGGAAAAAGATAGAGGTATGTGCAAGGGATAAGTTCGAAGTGGAAATAGTGAAAAATAAGGACCCCCAGGTTATTCTGTATGGGGTGCTGAAGTCGAACACGGACGACGACATTTGTGACGCAATCCGTGTTCAGAATAAGCACCTCATACAGCATATCCTGGATGGGGATGAGGACAGGATAAGGGTCAAATATCGAAAGCGTGGTAAGGATGCCCACACTGAGCACGTCGTGCTGGAGGTGTCTCCGGAGATATGGCTGTGCCTCACCAGAGAAGGCCGCGTATACATCGATATGCAGAGGGTGCGAGTCGCCGACCAGTCCCCCCTAATACAGTGCTCGCACTGTTTGGGGTACGGACACGGGAAGCGATTCTGCGCCGATATTGCTGCGGAGGTGAGGTGCGGCCATTGCTCCGGAACACACCACAAATCACAGTGTGAGGGCTTAGAGGGGGGTACCGAGCCATGCTGCATTAACTGCAAGAAAAATAATTTAAAAGCAAATCATGGCGCGTTCAGCCGAGAGTGCCCGATAAGACAAAAATGGGAAGCGATAGCACGTGCGGCGGTATCGTATGATCCTGAAGACGATGCGTTCGTGGAACGTACATGGCTCTACGAACGCACACGTAACGATACTACGATACCGTCGCAGTACAGCTGCTAAGAGAAATGTAGAGCCAGATAAGCGTCTAAAATAAAAATTATATTGCTAGTAGTAAATATAAATTTATGGCAGCAATAACCAAAATGTAGCAATGTAGTTAAAATATGTAGGTAAATGTAATTTTATTTGAAAATTTTGTTTGATAAGTATATATTGTAATGTATAGTTATATAAGAGTTATATATAGTTAATTATATATATAGTATTTAAAAAAAAAAAAAAAAAAAAAAAAAAAAAAAAAAAAAAAAAAAATATATATATATATAAAAATACATACAAAACAAAATACAAATAACTACTTTGCACTTATTTGATATAGCAAATATGGCAAATGTAAACAATGTATTGCAATAGAAAAGAATGTAGTATATCATGTAGCATATAAGTATAATAATTATATAGTATATAGTTAATATAGTATTGTAAAATGTATAGTACTATCAAATGTTTAGGTAATATAAGTTATATTATTATTGTTTGTTTAACTGCATTGTGAAATGTTAACAATTCTGGCGCAACTGATCGGTCACTCTTGGCTGAATGTAGGCAAAATCTGCTATGAAAGTGTTATGGCTCACATATTTTGTATTTTGACTAGGAAATAGAAATAAGACAGGCACTAAAACTATTATAATGTAAAATAAAGTATAAAATAAAACAAGAAATATAATTATAGGTACAAAATAAGTAAATAAATAATGTAAACTAAATGTATTAAATCTCTCTCAATTTTAAATGTAACAAGTAAAAGTAAAGTTGTGATAAACATGAAAAATGATATCGAAAGAAAATAATAGTTGAATGTAAAATTAAATGCCAAGAAATGTTAAATATAAGTACTTATTGCAAAGTTGTATGTATAAAAAGAAATAGTAAATAAAACATGTACAACTGCTTAAAATACGAACATGTAATAAAGAAAGAAATGTAGAAATTGTCCCTTATCATGTAAGGGGGAACAAATAAAAAAAAAAAAAAAAAAAAAAAAAAAAAAAAAAAAAACCTAACCTAACCTAACCTAACCTAACCTAACCTAACCTAACCTAACCTAACCCAGTTTCGTGCCGAATCTTGCCGGAAGCACATGCTTTTCGTAATCGCTCCGCTTGTAAATTCGAAAAAAGTGGTAAAAAGTGAACGTATTTTAAAGATCTTGGTACCAAACGACGCGTCTCGGTACCCCCTACACGCGGGTGATTCGAGCGATCCTTAAAAAGTCCGGAAAAAGTGTGAAAAGTCGGAAAAACTGAAAGTGACAAAATTTTGATATTTCAAAGTGCGATAAAAGACGCAAATATAAATCGTTTTTAGCGAAAATAATCAGACATTGTTTAGGACAGTGACCTTTATGTGTGTGTAAATTTTTGTGATTATAGACCAACCGCAAGTACCTTTGACCTTGTGGTAAAGTTTTTGGCGTCACCACGAGGTCACAGAAATAAAGGCCCAAGCGAATAAATGGAAAGTGGGCCGGGAAGGTATCACTAAGTAGAGAAATTTTCCGGAAAAAGAAAAATTTTTTGTACATACCTGGGGTGAGTTATTGAAATTAGAAAATCGGATATTTGAACCTTTATAGCGGAGGCGCCCATAGAGACGCGTGGGTTTTGATGCTGAAATAGGCCGGCACAAATAAGGAACTAAGCAGCCCGCTACAAAAAGGTAGGTGGTCTCAAACTCGAACCCGGTGAAAACTGGGAAAAACCACTTTTTCTGATAAGCGGCTGCAGCAGTGACCAGGTACCAGCCACAGACGTCGGAACCCCACCAGAGCCTGCCCGCACTAGCCCCCAACCTAACGCCCAAAACCGTGTGCCTCTAGCCCATCCAGAACAGGAAATACACCGAAAAAGGTAAAAAACCTGGATTAATCGGGAACAACCGGGAATAAAAAGAAGTAGGCACCGGGAGCAGACGGCCGAAACAAAGACGAAGCAAACGAGCCCTCGCACGCCTCTCTAGGACACTGGGTGAGGGAGTTAGAGCCAAAAAACGTTTTGGCCGCCATTTTGACGGCCATATTGGAAAAGTTCAAAGGCCTTTTACTCCCGATCTAGAAATCGTACAGAGGCGTGCGACATACCATTGAGAAGGGCTCGACGAGGAGAATCAGGCGGATCCATAAAAAAGGGGGAAAAAGGGGGAACTGCAACCCCCCCAAATTCACCCCCCATCACCTAGATCAGGTACTGATACCCCCCCTAGAAAGAAACCGCGATCCGGCCAAACAAAAACTGAAGGAGCTATAGGCCAAAAAAGACGAACTTTGACGTTTCACCCGCCATTTTGGAAAAGTTTGGAGGCCTATAGCTCGGAAACCAGAAGCCAGGGAAGGACGCGGTTTTCGACTCTGCGCAGCACGCCGAGCCAGCTACACATTCCGGGGGGTCGGGACTCGGAAAACCCGGAAAACTCAGAAAAATTTTCCGAAAAATTTTTTGCATTTTTGAGGTCAGGACCATATAGAGAAAGAAAATTCAAGACGAACAAACCCAAGAACACCCTATCTACGATAGGTAGTTGACGAGTTATTAGCCCCCAAATATTGACACTGACAGCTCGGCAACTGTCAAACACCTCAAAAAAGGGGGTATAACTTCACTCCAGATAGGCCTAGAAGAACGCGGTTTCTTTTAACAGTAAAGGCTCTACTTCGGCTACCCCCTTCCCGAATTTTAGCCAAATCGGGGTCATCGAACTTTCAAGGTCAAATTTTGGAGGCTGACCCACACCATTAGAAAGAGCTCGAAAAACCGAGAAAAACGAGCCCAAACTCGGTCCAGTTAGCCCAGAAGATCAGGAAGCAGCGGTTTGTCTAATTTCCAGGCTGAAAATTGGCCGCCATTTTGAAAAAATTAAAAGCCTGATAACTCCGCTCCTATACCTCGTAGAGGGACGGGGTTTTCTTTCCTGACATCAACAGGCAAAACTCTATCCAGGCGTACTCATTCCGAACACCTGGAAAAGGGGTCAACCCCTGGAAAAAGCAAAATCTCACCTGTAAGCGTCGGGACGTCGTAGAGAGCTGCGGTTTTCGGGAACCGGCACTGGAGAAGGTTGAAGACGCCACACCTGCAAGTCCGGAACTCCTGGAACACCTGCAGCACCTGCAAAATAAAGAAAATATTAGAACTTACCTGTGAAGCCACTGCATCAACTGGAGCTACAGCAACACCTGAAAAGAAGCTTAACCTAAGGTACTAAAACATTGTTATTAATTGTTAAGACCAGTAGCCCCTATTGGAGCTACTGACTAGTTGTATTTTATATTAATAAGGACCAACTACACCATTTTTGGGTAGTTGCTAGATTAAGTATTGTTGTAAAGTGCGCTTAGGGACACCCTTAACACAACATAATATTTTATTTAGCTAGAATAGGTCAGTTATCCCCCCTATTGGGGGAGCTGTTAGAGTAGGTAATTTTGACATTTTATTTTATTGACATATTACACTTGACATTTATTTATTAATAATTCAATTTTATTCTAATTTACAATTACATATACAATTTTAATTTCATTTTTAATTTCATTTACTTAAATTTAATAGATATTGACGAATCCGAAATATCAAAATGATGCCACGTACTCCCCAAGCACGGCGAGCCAGTGACACGTTCACAATATCACCAAATAGGAAAAACGAGGCGGACGAGGGCAGAGCCCAGTCGCAGCCGGCAATCCCCTCCGTAGTGCGGAAAAGCGTAGATAAATATGAAGCATTAAAAATAACAAAAAGTGTAACACCCCCTGCCAAAAAAGATAAACCCAACCCGGAGCCGCCAGCGCCTAAACCTAAAGCTAATAAAAATGCTACTATGTTAGTTATACCCTGTAGCCCCAACCACCCCAATAAACCTAGAACAAATGAAGGTAAGGCCTGTCTAATGCGAGCAAAGAGCAGTATAAATTGCTCCAAAAATTTTAAAAAGGAGCTCAAAGAAACAGCCTTTGCCGCTTTAGAGAGGCTTTACCATATCATAAAGGAATTGGAGGATGAGCTTACCAGTGTTAGAACGCGGAGCAACGGAGGGCCGGGGAAGGACTCTATACATCCCCCCCGGTCATCCGGTGCAGACGACAGCACACTGGCGGGAAACCTGGAAGGAGAAAATAGATTAGTTAGAGAAAATATGACACAGGGAATGAAGGAGATGTTGACAAAAATGGAGGAAATGAAGGCAAGTTTAAAGAAAAATGAGGAAAAAATGGGGAAGTTGAGCTCATTACTGGAGAACAACATGACTGTCGCCAAACCGGCGAGCTATGCGAGCGTTGCCTCTAGAGGCATCGTAGAGAGGCCTCCTGAGGCAGGGGCATTGCATTCAGTCATGGTGTCCTCCAGGGATGGGCAAGAGACTGGAGAAGAGGTGCTGGAAAAAATCAGGAAAGTTGTAGATGCAAAGGACGGCTGGGTAAAGGTGGAGAGGGTAAGGAAGGTTAAGAATAGGAAAGTCGTAATAGGATGTGTTAATGAGGAAGAGAAAAGCAAAGTGAGGGATAGACTGAGAAAGAGTGAGGATTTAATAGTGGAGGATGTGAAAAATAAAAACCCCCTCCTGGCCTTCAGGGATGTGATGAGGTACGATATACCTGACTTCGTCACCGCGTTCTCTAACCAGAACGCGGACATCCTTGAGGGCCTGAAGGGGGAAGAGAAAAAGGTAGAGGTAGTACACATGATGCGTGCAAGAAACCCCCTACAGAACCATCTAGTGGTTAGGACGAGCCCACAAGTATGGAAGAGGTGTATGGAAGAAGGATACGCCCGCATAGGGCTATTCAGAGTGAAAGTTGAGGACCATAGTCCATTAGTGCAGTGCTCCTGTTGCCTTGGGTACGGGCACACCAGGAGGTACTGCAAGGAAGGAGAGGTACGATGCAACCACTGCGCCGGTCCTCATTTGAGGACTGATTGCGACAAGTGGCGGCGGGGAGAAAAGCCCAAATGCATTAATTGCATGAGGGCTAAGAAAGGCAATGAGGAGCACAGCGCTTTTGATAGAGGATGTATAGAAAGGAAGAGGTGGGACGTCTTAGCCAGATCGGCGGTATCTTATTGCTAAGGTTGTCCCCGGTGAGTACTTCCAGTACCGAATATTGCAGGCCAACCTTCAGCGGAGCCAAATCGCCACAAGGGAGTTATTACTCGAAGCCACCAAGCGTAAGGCTAGCGTAGCGCTGCTACAAGAGCCCTACATAGGTGGGGCCCGGAGTATGAGGACGCACAACGGAGTGAGAGCGATGGGGAAGGGGGCGGTGTTGTCAAGGCGTGTGTTGCAGTATTCGACGACACGTTGGATGTCGAACTGCACACACGCCTCAGCAACAACAACATTGTTGTGGCCACCCTCCGAACCAAAGCCTGGGAGATGGTTGTAGTGTCCTTCTACTTCGAGCCCGACAAGCCTGTGGGGCCCTACCTGGACCATCTTATGCGGATAGGAAGAGAGTTGGGATCTGATAAGATGGTTTTGGGAGGCGACGCCAACGCGAAGAGCCCGTGGTGGGGCGGCGATGCGGAAGACCCGCGAGGAAGGGAAGTGTCCGCTGTACTGGAAGCAATGAGCTTACATATACTCAACACCGGAGACACCCCAACTTTCGATACCGTCAGAGGGGGAAAAAGGTACACCAGCTATGTGGATGTGACAGCGTGCTCCGACGACCTGCTGGACCGAGTGAGCGATTGGAGGGTGGAGGAGAGTCTGACGAGCTCGGACCACAACGGCATATCATTCGGCATCAGACAACAGAAATCCACAGGCATAAACATAATACGTACCACACGCATTTTTAACACTCACAAGGCAAACTGGACTCAGTTTCGTGAGAAACTGACCCAGCTGATGTCAGACAGACAATTGACTATACAAGCGATTGACTCAGTACACAGCACACAACAAATAGACGATGCAATAGACAGTTACACACAAGCCATAACACAGACATGCAGAGATACTATGCCGACCAAGAAACACACACAGAAATTCACCTTGTCGTGGTGGAATGATGAGCTCGCGCAGATGAAGAAGGAGGTCGCCACGAGGAAACGCAGGATCCGGAACGCAGCGCCTGATCGCAGAAACCGCGTGGTGGGGTTGTACCTGGAAGCGAAAGAGAAGTATGAGAGTGCAGTGAAAGAGGCACAAGTAGCGAGCTGGAAGGAGTTTTGCCGAAAACAGGATAGGGAGGGGGTCTGGGAGGGCATCTACAGAGTGCTGAACAGAGTTGGAGGGAGGGAGGAGGATCTGCCCCTAACAAGGGGCAGTGAGACCCTCGACGCCCGAAGCTCCGCAGAATTGTTGGCGGAGACCTTCTACCCCGCGGACCTGGAAAGTGATGAAAGTGAGGAACATCGACGGACGCGCCGGCGAGCGGAGTCGTTAGACTCCGAACCGCCGACGGGCCCGGACGACCCTCCTTTCATCATGGAGGAGTTGAAGAGAGCCGTAAGGTCCTTCAACCCCAAAAAGGCCCCCGGGGCGGACGGTCTCACGTCCGACATCTGCCAGCACGCTGTAGATTGTAACCCGGAATGGTTCCTTGCTCTGCTAAATAAGTGTCTCACTGTCGGCTACTTCCCCGAAAAGTGGAAGCAGGCGACAGTGGTGGTGCTGAAAAAGCCGGGCAAGGAATCATACCGGGAACCAAAAGCCTATCGACCGATCGGTCTCCTTCCTGTTCTCGGCAAAATCTTCGAGAAGATGCTGATCGCCCGACTTAGGTTCTACCTGTTGCCCAAAATAAGCCCCAACCAGTATGGCTTCATGCCCCAAAGAAGCACCGAAGACGCCCTCTATAGGTTGGTGAACCACATCAGAAAACTGAGGGAGAAGAAGAAAATTTCTGTTGTGGTATCACTGGACATAGAGGGCGCCTTCGACAGTGCTTGGTGGCCGGCCATAAAGGTTCGGTTGGCTGAAGTTGGGTGTCCGGGGAACCTGAGGCGGGTGTTCAGTAGCTACATGAGCGGAAGGAGTGTGAATGTCAGATATGCTGGTGTGGAAGTGAACAGGGGAACCAACAAGGGGTGCGTACAGGGGTCCATCGGTGGACCTTTACTGTGGAACCTCTTGTTGGACCCCCTGTTAAGAATGTTAGAAGAGATAGGTGTTTTTGTGCAAGCGTTCGCGGACGACATTGTGTTAGTTTTTGACGGAGATACGGCACTGGAGATCGAACTAAAGGCAAACGCAGTGCTAAACAAAATTAAGAAATGGGGGGAGCAAAATAAACTGAAATTTGCCCCCCACAAAACATGTGCCCTCCTCTCAACGCGTAGATTAAAATACGATGTACCACGGCTTGCTATGGGGGGTGTCGACCTACAATATTATGATCACATCAAAATACTAGGTTTAATTATAGATAGCGGCCTCACATTCAATGCTCACGTGAGCAGCGTCTGCCAAAAGGCGATCGCGCGCTATAAACAGCTGGCAAAAGCGGCGAGAGTAGGATGGGGGCTTAACCCCCAGATAGTTAGAACGATATATATAGCCGTAATCGAGCCGACTATTTTGTATGCAGCAGCAGCGTGGGCACCCACCGCGGAAAAGATGGGGGTCCAAAAAAGGTTAAACTCCGTTCAACGGGGTTTTGCCCAGAAGATCTGCAGAGCATATCGAACTGTCTCCCTGAACTCTGCGATGCTGTTGGCTGGGATACTCCCTCTTGATCTCAGAATTCTCGAAGCATCGAGGCTTTATGAGATCAAGAAGGGGGTGTCACACCCGGTGTTGAGGGACAGGGAGGTGGAGCGAATGGCTCCTGCGATTGAGGACCCACATCCGGCAGAGCAGGTAGAGCTGAGGTTCGGGTTGGTAGATGAGGACTCATATGCTGACGTGGTTAACAGCCACGTCCATAGGATCTATACGGACGGCAGCAAGATTGAGGGTCGAGTCGGAGCCGCACTCTCCGTATGGAAGGGTGAGGCCGAGACAAAGGCCGTCAAGCTTGCATTGCCGCCGTATTGCACCGTCTACCAAGCCGAACTTCTAGCGCTCCAAAGAGCAGTAACTATAGCCTGCAAGAGTGGACTGACGAAGGTCGGAATCCTCAGCGATTCCAGATCGGCCCTCCAGGCTGTCACTCTCAGTTCCCCTCACCCCCTGGCAGTGCAAACAAGGGCGGCCCTCCGAAAAGCTGCTCTGCAGAGGCGGGAGGTCTCCTTGTTTTGGATCAAGGCGCACGCAGGGTTGAGAGGGAATGAGAGAGTAGACGAGTTAGCCAAGGAGGCCGCTCTGGGCTTGAAGAGGAAGCCCGACTACGATCTGTGTCCTGTTTCATTCGTCAAGCGTATCCTAAGAGAGGATACGGTTGAGGAATGGGACAGGAGATACGAAGTGGGAGAGACGGCCGGAGTCACAAAGCTCTTTTTCCCAAGCGCTGCTGCTGCACACAAAATAGTCAAGAAAATAGACATTACACATCACACAACACAGATACTGACTGGCCACGGCGGATTCGCCTTCTACTTGAACAGATTCAAGTTGAAGGAGGATCCGTCGTGTTCGTGTCAGCCCGGAGTTGAGGAGACGGTTCCTCACCTGTTACTCGAGTGCCCAATTTTTGCAAGCAATAGATATGATATTGAGCAGAAATTGGGCACTTCGATGACGGGTGAGAACCTGCCTTCCATCCTGGGGGGAAAGAAGAGGGAGATCTTCCTCGGTTTCTGTAAAAAGATTGTAGAATACTGTAACAAGAAAAACTGTGATATTTTAGTGTGATATAGTGTAGGCTCTACAACTAGTTTTGTTATCTGTGATATTAGGGTTAGATTGAATGTTTGTGCCGTAGTTTTATCGTTTTAAATTTTGAAATTGTTTTGGAGTATTAATTATTGGATTGTTAATTTGAATGTTTTTGATTATTTTATTGGATTATTCACTATTAATGTACTAAATTTTAGTGCTTTATTACATGAATTGTTATGTTCGATATAGGTCTATAAAAAATATTGAGTTTTAAATATATAGGCTATTATAAAAGAAGACACTTAAAGGTAGAGAAATTAACTTTATGTAATGACAAATGTTTTAATGCATAAGAGATTTGGACAAAACTGTTAAGTTGTAAAAATCAAAATGTACAAATAAGAAAATTGTAATAGCCATAAGAAAGTAAAGAAAAAGAAATCAAAATGAAAAGAGCAGACAAAAAATACAGCAAAAAAAAAAAAAAAAAAAAAAAAAAAACCTAACCTAACCTAACCTAACCTAACCTTTTTTTTTTTTTTTTTTTTCCGGAGGGGGAAATGCATTACGCATACCACCCAGGCGCAGGGGGCGACCCGAGTGGTTATGTGGGACTCCCGTAGCTAATGAGACCACGGTATACCCACTAAAACCCCCCCCCCCCTCTTCCGCCACGCCGCATATTGACGGGGCCACAGGAACGATACACACATCTGCGACCCCGCCAGCGGCCCGAAGACTCCATGATGGGCGCACAACACATGCGCCCTCCTCCTCGGCCCCCACCAAGGCTGTAACAGACGCCCCCCGAGCCTGCTACTTGGAGGCCATATGGCCGATCAGGTCTGTGGCTCTGCCACCGACCACACCTCGACCGCAGAGGATAGGGCAAGCGGCGCACCGTAATACCTACTTGCCTCTTCCTCTGCGGCCCCACCAATGCCGTTCAAACGGAACGGCTCCGCCAGCTCGCAGGGGGGGTAGGGAAAGCGGCAACCTACCACAATGCCTCTCCCCCCCGCGATCCGTCCTCGGCCGCAGAGGATAGGGCAAGCGGCGCACCGTAATACCTACTTGCCTCTTCCTCTGCGGCCCCACCTCGGTGCGCATCCGCAGCGGACTCCTCCAGTCCGCTGGGAGCGCCCTCCTCGGGCCAGGCGGCGACACCGGCCGGCCCTGGTTGCCTCTTCGCTTCACCGCGGTTGTCCAAGCCGCGGTTACTAGAGCCCCACCGCCACGACAAGGCGTGCAACCATCGGGGGGAACCTAACCTAACCTAACCTAACCTAACCTAACCTAACCTAAACCTAAACCTAAACCTAAACCTAAACCTAAACCTAAACCTAAACCTAAACCTAAACCTAAACCTAAACCTAAACCTAAACCTAAACCTAAACCTAAACCTAAACCTAAACCTAAACCTAAACCTAAACCTAAACCTAAACCTAAACCTAAACCTAAACCTAAACCTAAACCTAAACCTAAACCTAAACCTAAACCTAAACCTAAACCTAAACCTAAACCTAAACCTAAACCTAAACCTAAACCTAAACCTAAACCTAAACCTAAACCTAAACCTAAACCTAAACCTAAACCTAAACCTAAACCTAAACCTAAACTAACCTAACCTTTTTTTTTTTTTTTTTTTTGATGCGCAGGGGAAACCCATCATGGGTCCCCCGGGTCGGGTATGTGCCTCAGTTAAGCTGAAGCACCCCGGGGGTATGTGAGACTCTTACTCACTAAAACCACCTGCGGTTGCCTTCAGCCGTATACGGAGGGATGTCCTGGATCTGTCTAACACAGGACTCCCTCCACGACCGGCCCGTCTACCTCAAAGGGACCGGACTTCCACCAAGTTAGGGAACGCTTAGGCAAACTAAAGCGTTCCCCTCGGCGCCGGGACTAGCTAAGCCGGGCAGGTACCCATCCTGACCCGGAGCCCCGTGGGACGAGAGTTATTGGAGGTTCGCATAGCGACGCCTCCGCACTCCCGTTCTACGCCGGCGGAGCGGAAGAGAGGACCTGTCATCCTCTCTATTCCGCTCCGCGGTCTCTTTCTGCGAGATGACATACTCGCAAAAAGAGACCGCCGCCTGCCAGGCCTCATCGCTCTCAAGCATGCAGCGCACCATGCTCGGGAGCGAGAGGTCCCCGCCTAGAAAAAAAAAAAAAACTAACCTAACCTAACCTAACCTAACCTAACCTAACCTAACCTAACCTAAACCTAAACCTATACCTAATATTTTATTATGAAAATATCATGGACAGTTGCCATCAGGGCTCGGAAACCGGTTGCAGAACAAAACCGGTTTTGGTCATTGACCCAAAACCGAAATCGATTTCGGTTAAAGAATGCACTTTACAGTCACTGGGTCTGAAGGTGGCGCTTCACAAATCCGAGGCCTTGATCTTCCATGGGCCGAGGAACGCCCCTCCGCCCGGTCTGGCTATCGTGGTTGGCGGAACCAGGATTGATGTGGCGTCTTCCATGACCTACCTCGGTCTGGTACTTGACAGCCGGTGGTCCTTTAAGGAGCATTTCCGCCGGCTGTCCGAGAGGGTCTCCAAGTCTGCTGGGGCTTAAGCCTCTCTGCTCCCAAATTGTGCTCCCAACTTGGAATGTCGGCGCCTCTACATGGGGGTGATACGCTCCATGTGTATGTACGGGGCGCCGATCTGGGCCGAAGATCTGTTGCCCGCAAACGACCTCGCCCTGGGGCGACTGCAGAGGGTAATGGCGACGCGAGCTGTGCGCGGATACCGCACCATATCGAAGGATGCGGCGTGCCTGCTCGCCGGCAGCGTCCCGTGGGAGATAGACGCGACAGCCCTCGCCGACGTCTACTGGCGTTGCGCAGAGGTCCGCGCGGGGGGCAGCAACCCCTTTCCGGACGCCGTACGTCGGTGGAGGGCTCAAGCCAAGGAGAAGGCATTGGAGCTGTGGGAGGAGCGCCTGCTGGAGCCAAAGGTCAGCGTGGGCCTAGTGGAGGCCATTCGCCCGGTTCTGAAGGACTGGGTGAACCGCAAGCACGGCGCTCTCTCTTTTCGCCTTACGCAGGTGCTGACCGGGCATGGCTGCTTCGGTCGGTACCTGTGTGAGATTCTCATGTATACAGTAATAATTAATATGATAATAATACTGTATGAGTACGTATGTATACAAACTCAAACTTTTTTATTCAGAATAAATTTTTGCAAATGTTCTCTGAACGTCTACATGATGCCTGCCACCGGTTCGGGAACTAACCCGGCGAGAACCATACAGTATTTTTATCAAATTATTATAATATTATTCTTTTCAGTTTTGTCAATTCCTCGCTGTAGAATTTAGAAGGGGACATACATTTAGCCACTTTGCAAGTATTTCTCGAGCAAACTATCAGGTTTAGAGAATAATAAATGATCAAACGAACTTACCAAGTGAAGTTCGATCATTATTATATGAGTCGCTTCATTCGAAGATATATATACCTTTACTTATTTGCTTTGGCAATCGCGTTTTTTAAAGACATCATGTGGGTACATGATAAAAAAATAACGTCGGTCACTCGCCCATCAGCGCTCCTCATTATGTTTAGAGAGAGGCAATGCAAAAAATCTTTCTTTGTTTCTTTGGGTACTGCAGCA
This sequence comes from Aricia agestis, assembly GCF_905147365.1. NCBI lineage: Eukaryota > Metazoa > Arthropoda > Insecta > Lepidoptera > Lycaenidae > Aricia > Aricia agestis. Next base: position 16,346,291 of record NC_056418.1, on the reverse strand, counting down.
AACACAGTTTCGTGCAGACTGGGTGGGAGGGAGATTATATCTTCGAATGAAGCGACTCATATAATAATGATCGAACTTCACTTGGTAAGTTCGTTTGATCATTTCGACGCCCCCAAGCAATAACCCAGTAATAGCACATTACTGGATTTTTTTTATTGCAAATTTAGATTCCGTGGACCATTATCTATGTATGTAATTTTTTGCAGATTTTTCCTACGGTTATTTATAAAACTATGACGAAGGAAAGTTTTATTGCACGGAACCTCAGTTTGATTTTTATACGACAAAAATTAAATATCAAACTGTTACTTTTTCAATTTTACGACTCATAATCGGTATTGTAGTAATACTGTAAAATAATTGACATCGAGTTTTGGTTACTGCCATTACAAGATTATTGCTGTGAAATATTAGGCGAGTGTTTTCGGTAAAGGCTAGTAACAGTATTCATAAGAATTGAAATACACGATAAAACGTGTGTACTGGTTTTATATTATGATAATAATTCTAATAGATACTTACCTTATCTATTATTAGGTTTGTAGCTTTAGTTTTATAACAGATAGTTTCCCCCCGTTTTTTCCACACTTTCCTCTATTTCTTCGCTCTTATTAGTCTTAACGTAATAAAATATAGCTTATAGCCTTCCTCAACAAATGGGCTATCTAACACTGAAAGATTTTTTTAAATCAGACCAGTACTAGTTCCTGAGATTAGCGCGTTCAAATAAGCCCTTTCATATAATTTCCCCCGTTTTTTCCACATTTTCCACTATTTCTTCGCTCCTATTAGTCTTAGCGTGATAAAATACAGCTTATATCCTACTTCGATCAATGGGCTATCTAACACTGAAATAATTTTTCAAATCGGACCAATAGTTCTTGAGATTAGCACGTTCAAATAAGCCCTTTCAAATAATTTCCCTCCGTTTTGTTCACATTTTCCTCTATTTCTTCATTTCTATTAGTCTTAGCGTGATAAAATATAGCCTATAGCCTTCCTTAGTTCCTGAGAGTTGCGCGTTCAAACAAACAAACAAACTAACAAACTCTGCAGAATTATAATATCCTCGATCAATGGGCTATCTAACACTGAAAGAATTTTTCAAATCGGACCAGTAGTTCTTGAAATTAGCGCGTTCAAATAAGCCCTTTCAAATAATTTCCCTCCGTTTTTTCCACATTTTCCTCTATTTCTTCGTTTCTATTAGTCTTAGCGTGATAAAATATAGCTTATAGCTTTCCTCGAGAAATGGGCTTTCTAACACTGAAATAATTTTTCAAATCGGACCAGTAGTTCCTGAGATTAGCGCGTTCAAACAAACAAACTAACAAACTCTGCAGAATTATAATATTAGTATAGTCATCCCCAGGGCGCGACAGGCTGGGTCGTATGTGGCCACTGCAATTTGATCTAAATTTATTTATAAATAGGGATTTTTCATTATAAACGGAAATACCCTGTTTACAATTTTACCATATATGACGCATTACGTAAAAAAGGTTATTGCTATGTGTGGCATTACCATGTGACCAAAAGAGGCTGTATAGAAATCGGTAGTTGTTTGTTAAAGTTCTTAAAATCTGAACGTGAAAGGGGTAGAAATACAATATCATTTTACTCTGATGGGTGCTATGGGCAAAACAAAAATAGATATATTTTTGCATTATACTTTATTACACACATAGACATTAAGAAATTAGTAAATCCTGCGTATTGGCGTCGGGATACAAACGGGAATGTCATCCGTTGGTCCGACGTCATGGATGTTCACGTAACTCCATCACAACCAGGGAGGCTTTATTTTAAATACGATTTTGATGGACAATATTTGGAGTTAGACACCTTACACTCAACCCAAATTAGACGACGGGGACGAAAATCTAAGCCGGACTCAGCGTCCGAAGATAATATCACTCTAGAGCCAGCTTATCATCATCCTATCCCAATAAGCAAGGCACTTCACACAGATTTACTATTCCTGTGCAATACCGGAGCAATTCCAAGATATTATCATAGTTTTTACGAATCACTGACGTATTCTCAGGACAGCATTATTGATACTAGCACAGTCAATGAAGAAACCTCAGATGATGACTGATTATTATTTTTAATTTCATAAATTTAACTCTTTTTTATTGTATAAATACTGATATAGTATAGAGTATAAGACTGTTTATTTTGTTGTTTATTTTTTGGTCATAAAAGTTTTGTTTTTTTTTGTATAATGTGTAGTTTTCTTTCATAATCCTATTAAAAACATATTTTATGAAATATCAGTATACAATTATTACAATTCAAATACATACAAGTATTTTGTGGTACTAGGTATTTACTGTATAAAGACGGTTTAAATTTCACGCCAATAAGCTAGTAAAAGATCTTTACTGTTACACACTTTATTAAAAAACTCTCTTAAACCACCAAATAAAAAATGATTACTGCATATTAGTGTTTAAAAAAATACCGCAATAATATAGTAAGTTGACATTGCTGAATGCATTTTTATAATTCTATACCGTAATACATAATTATTGATATAATGATATAAAATATTTTACGTAATATATATTTTTATTTATTATAAAGATATTTGTATATATAATGTAATCCCAATACTACAAGGTCGTTCTATTAAAAAATACCTTTCATCTGAGGTATTTAACATGTCATAATAATAATTTACTGAAAAGATATAGCTAAAAAACACATAGGATGCTCTCCTGTAAAAAATGAGTTTTGCAATTACTGGGTTATTGCTTGGGGGCGTCGATTTATTATACTTCTTCGCTTCATTCTTCGATATATTAATTAACCATGTAGATTTTCAGAGTAACGAAAGAAAGATTTTTTACAAAATACAATATATTTATATACATTATGAATAGTAATCATTATATTCGAGAAATAATTTAACGTTATGCCCATAAATAATAATAATAGTCATTGGAAACAGAACTTAAGAGACCGCTATGGTTTGTGATTCAAATGATTACTGGGATCATGGTGATTATATAACTGATTCAGCGAAACTTTATTCATCGATAAAGTTATGGCTAAGGAAAGTAGCAAAAGTATTGGAGTCACTAGTCCTGCCTGTCGAATGTCGTCTTCCTAATCGTGTCAGTCCCCGTGTCGACGCTCGTGTCGATGTCCTGCTTTGTCCAGCGGCTAACCGACTGGGAGGTGGCTGGTCTGTGCAGAGCGTTAAACGTTGGCTAAAATGTTCTTAATAGAAACCCGTATATAAAATAATCTTGAATAACCATCGCAGGGCATAATATTATGCTAACTTCTTCTTTAAAAAAGAATTACATATTTTAATAACATCCGATCACGCCCGGGAGTTGGTGTCTTTGTAATATTAATTTCAATACCGCAAAATCTTTTATTTTGCTGAGTTTTATTAGGCAGAAAGTATTAAGTCAATGACCAGTATTCAATAGATGCAGAAAACAAGAAAAACAAATAATGTATTAGTGTCGTTTTCGAGATCTTAATCGGTATTAGTATAACAATTTTTAAATGTGACTTTTAACAAAAAGTAGATCCCAGCTATATCCAGGGCTAGGATTTTTATTTATTTATTTATTTATTAACACTTTATGCAAATTTACAAAGGCGGGCTTAATGCCTTGTGGCATTCTCTACCAACCAACCTTAGGGTGATACTGAGAATGTATAATACAGGCGCATTCGTGGTAATGAGACACAAAGGATTAACGATAAAATAAATGGATTTATGTATATATATATATATATATATATATATATATATATATATATATATATATATATATACATATAAATAATAAATAAAACTATATTTACTTATATAAGTTTAATTATAATAAACATACATAAACAATAATATACATATTATATAATATAAATAGATATAATATTCATAAACTATAGAATATATACCTACATAAAGTATGTCATTGCAAAGCTTTATGTATCAATGAGAAAAAAAAATTATATTGTCAAATATGAATTCCAATTTATCATAAATCATACAAAGAGAATGTCATATACTACGTAACAAATCATAATTATTATTCATTCAATTGATTTTAAATATAATTGTCGAACTCTGCGTTTAAAAATATTTTTATTAGGGGACATCCTGATTTCTAGGGGGAGGGCGTTCCAAAGGAGAATGGACTGTACATAAAATGAGGAGTGGACAATACTGGAATTATGAGGAGGACAGAGGAGTCGCAATTTTTTAGATGAACGAAGTTCGAGACTGTGGGTGTTAGTGAAAAATTTTAAGTGAGACGTTAAATATGAAGGAGCGCTGGGAGAGTGAAGGAGAGAGTACAACATACACAGTGCACGCAGTGATCGACGTTGACGAATGGGCAGCCAGTTCAACTTAGATCTGTAATAAGAAACGTGATCATACTTACGTAGGTTGAGTATGAACCTAATGCAGTTGTTTAACATACGATCAAGTTTATTAAGAAGTTCCTCCCGGAGTTCAAAACAACACACATCACCATAATCGAATAGAGGCACTATAAGAGCCTGAACCAGCAACAAATTTATATTGTGAGGCAAACAGTTTTTCAGACGGTAAAGTGATCGCAGGGAGCCGGTAACTTTACGACAGACGTTGGTAATGTGGGTACGCCAGTCAAGGTTGGTGTCTATGTGTAACCCGAGATCTTTGACGCTAGAGGTAAATGGGATAACACTGCCAGCAAAGACAATGGGTGGTAGGGCTCCAACGTCTACTCGGCTTAACAAACGTGGGCTGCCAATCAAAATGACACTAAGCTTGACATTTATTAGGGTTCACGTGTAGACCAAAATTGGCAGACCACATGCATATTGCCTCTAAGTCCCGGTTCATGTTCCTGATAGCGGAAGGTAAATTTTCAATCCTCTCTTGGATATAAAGCTGCAAGTCATCGGCATAAAGGTGATACGCAGAAAATAGTATAACAAGGGATATAAAATTAATAAATAATGAGAACAAAAGAGGAGAGAGAATACCGCCTTGAGGTACACCAGCTTCCAGATCTACCCAAGTAGAAGAGGAATCATCAACCTTAACACTCTGCTGGCGTCCTCGAAGATAAGAACGAAACCAATTCAAAACTTCAGGCAACATTTTTACTGGAATGCTTCTTTCAAAAGACGCTTCACACATTTTTCTGAGCCAATGTCACCAACCAATAATGTCTACATTGTTTATAAACAATGACAGCGCACAGAGGTGGCTGTAGAAAATATCGTATTACAGGCTACATCCATTGTCAAATTGGTTGGCTAAGGTTCCGATGGAGCGGACGGTGATCTCTTTAATAAGTTTAATAATGAGATTGAGGAGAGTATTTATATAAATTCTAAGTCGATTAGTCGATAGAGTATCTTAGAATATTATTATGTAAATTACATTTTTATAAGAGGGAATCATTAGGGCAGCGAAAGCCAGTACCGGAAAAAACGAATATGCAATATTCATCTATTCATCGGCTAATAATTTTCTCAAACATTTTAACTGCGGTGTTGACCGTTTAGTCGCTAGATTATAGCGGTAGCTATAATTGTAGCGGCACAGTGCTAGCGGCGTCAGCCGACGGTTATCTACGCCCCCCCCCCCTTTTGACGGGTAGCGGGAAGGGTTTTGCCAGAGCCCGAAAGGTACCCGATTGATGGTATGTACTAATTTGTCTCTCCGAACAAACACTGGAATTATCCAGCGAAACAGTAATAATATCGGTATGATATTGAGACAAGACTTATCGAGACTGTGTTTATAGGTTTGATGTCCGTTACGAAGTTGTCTTGCCTGATAATATAATATTGTCTGATAAGTATGATAATATTAATTAATATAGAGATAAGTCAGATACTGTTCTGATAATATCGAGACTTTGTCAGGTGAAATCTATAATGATAATAATCGATCGAAATAGAATCGAGCTGGTTGCACTGATAATAAGTGTTGACTTATTATCAGTAATGTTTTATAAAAATAATGTTTTTTTTTTAATAAATAAATAAATAAGCAGTAGCTTATCTTAATCGTCTTTAGGATCATTTAAACCATAATCGGGCGAATCTAATGTCATTAGAATAACGTCAGTAAGAGCCCTGGATCTATCCGGATCTGGTCCGGTTTTGTCGGTGCCGGTGTGTCAGAATCGACTGTTGGCACCTGGTTTAGGAGTGGGAAAGCTTCGCTTCATTTGTAACCTGATCGACCCGTATATCGGTCACATCTAGAGATGTTTCTCCGATTGTCTGGTCTTAGTGACCTAAAAAATATTGGGGTAGCTTAATTGTTCGTTATAATCGACATATTTGTCGATAAATGTTACAAAAAAAATATATATTGAGGGTACGAAAAAAAATATATTGAGGGTAGGAACTATCATGTTACGTAGATATTAATTGTATATAAACCGGCAAAGATAATATTATAATAATAATATGTAGTTCTATATTTTATAGAACAAAAAGCGCAAGAAACGTGCGGTAGTTGCTAATTTTTATTTTTTAAACATTGTCGGAGACTCGCAGTCAATCCATACATTATTTTGATTTATAAAATAACTTAATATATTTTAAATTTAAATAGTAATTGACTCGTAGTTATTCCCCCCGAACCAGCCAACTTATAGTTCTATTTATAGAACATATAAAACATCGTCAGAGACTCGCAGTCAATTCCGATGCATTTAGATTGTGTTTAGAGACTCGCGGTCAATCCACACATTATGCCGGTTTATTAAATAACTTAAAATATATTAAATAATTGCAGTAATTAACTTGCAGTTATTCCCCCCATTCGGGCAAACATAATATAATTATAATTCTATTTATAGAACAGGAAAAACATCGTCAGAGACTCACAGTCAATTCTGATGATGATCTATATGAGATTGTGCATATGGAAGGACTCGCGGTCCAAAGTCCAAACACACTGTACTTATTGACTCACAGTCGCAGTACATGCCGGTTGATTAAATAATTGCAGTAATTAACTTTTAGTTGCTACCCCCAATCCGGCAAACATAAGATGGCTATTTATAGGCCAGATAAAACATACATATTATTATATATTGTATAATACACACAAGACTCGCAGTCCAAACACACTGTACTTATTGACTAGTAGTCGCAGTACAAGCCGGTTAATATTGAATATAATTGGCTCGTCTCGGCAGTGCCTACCGTGCATTAGTACTTACATGTATTTTCTTGTTACACGATTAAATAACACTTACTTTAATTACTAACAACACTGACTTTAGTCAACACTGATTCAAATAATATCTTAATAATAACCAATTTTCTTCTGAGCGTTGCGTTTTGGCATGGTTACTAAGTATGCGTGCTCGCGTTGCCTCGCGAAGAAAAGGAATGAGGAGCGCTGATGGGCGAGTGACCGACGTTATTTTTTTATCATGCACCCACATGATAAGTCTTTAAAAAACGCGATTGCCAAAGCAAATAAGTAAAGGTACTACATGGTTAATTAATATATCGAAGAATGAAGCGAAGAAGTATAATAACATATAAGGCTACATCATTCACAAATATATATTATTATTATTATAATTTGAGACGTCAGTGGTGACGAGGCCCACTCCGGAGACTGAGGACTCTGAGCGGAAGTAGCTATAGTGATTCTATCTGTAATGTAGTTTGGTGTCCGACGTCAGACGTCCATTATTCTACTTCATATTTTTTTCTTGTACAAAATTTTCTTGCGTTCAAGGAGCGAATAGAGCTACAGAACATTAAATAAATAATAATTAACATCAAATCATTTATTCTTATTAGAGTATACATTACAATTTGTAAGTTTATAATCATAATAATAATAACATGTTTAACATAATATTATTTCGTGATAATAAATTCGGTTGCCTGCGATGAGTCGGGGCAGGCAGTAGGAGGGGCAGACGGCGCATCACTTCTTACCACATATTATCTTATTTTAACATATTATATACGTTTAGCACGTCTTTACTTTAAGTATTTCAAGGTATGTACATAATATTATATACAAAAACTAAGTATTCACACATATTCGATATTAAGTATTCGAGAAATATTTTTAAAATTATCTTTTAAGGTTGGGTTGTACCAACTAGCTTTAACTGTAACTTTAACTACAATGTAAAATGTCAAATCTTTGGTTAAAGTTAAAAATGGACGCCATCAAGACGCCATATTTAACCATAACCATAGAGCTCGACAAGGTTTTAAATGCACGTGGCGAAAAAAGGAACTAACGCTGTCATCATACAAAAATGCAATTTTTGACAGTTCTTTACCAGCAGCGCCCCCGCCCACGTTCATTTATAACCTTGTTGGACCAGCTGTCATCTGTCAATTTCTCCGGTCAAAGTCAAGGTTAAAGTTAAAGTTAAATTTGCCTCAACTATAACCATTACTTTAACTTTAAGCACGCCTCTGGTGCAACCCAACCTTAATAATTTAATCTCATATTTTATATAATTTTTAAATTGGTAATATACCTAATATATTTTTTAAACTTAAATATTGCATTTCAGTCCTGGTATGACATAAGATTTTAATTAAAGAATTAAAATATGTTACAAACATATTGCGAATACTATGAGTACTAAGCATTTACAACACAGTGTTAAAATTAAGTTAACTAGCTAAAATCGGCTTTTAGCTATTTAACTTAATTTTAACGCTTTGTGAGGGCTCGCGTCGCCACACCTTTACTGACTCATGATAATTGATAACACGTCATCTACAATATATAAATAAAAATTACTATATTGTATTAGTACAAATCAATAGGCGTACCACAAAATATACAGTTGTATATATTGATATACTATGTGTCTGATTGTATAACATACACTAATAATACACTAATTCATAAAACTGCAACTCTCCTTGTATCAAAGCATTACAATGTACAAATCATATGAATAAATAAATAAATAAAAACATTATTCCTATTTTAGAAATATTACACAACCAATAACTATATTACTATTAAAATAACATTAAATTACGATTTAATAGAAAGTTAAATAAAGACAGATAATTTACAGAAAACAAAAGCGTAAACAAATGCAACTTAAAAACAAAAAAAAATTTGGTAATTAGATGATGACGATATTTTTTTATTTTAACAAATTATTCAAAGAACAGTTCGTCTATATACCGAATGTATAATATTTTAGGCAACGTGTCTTTGACAATAATAAATACAATATTCAAGAAATTAAAATATATATTAAAGATACGATACATTTAAATAACATTGTTTACATCTTATGTAATAGCTTTAACTTAGATCAAGTAAATTACAACTCTGTATATTATATTTTATCAACTACTAATTATAAAATTATTTATCTCGCTCCTATTATGTAACTTATTAAAACTGTAGCGTCCTTGATTAACTACTACTCCTTTTACTTGATAAATAAAACGATTGACTTGATAAACCGTTACTTGATTTATTGATATACTTGATGATCAAATGACCCGGGTGTGCGAGCACGCGCGATCGCCTTGATTGATCGATGCGAACTGATTTTAATAAAATAATTAACTAATTACGCGAGCGCGTCCTAAACGCTGACTCCTTAAAACCCTAAAACTGCTTGATGTACGATATGGATCGTACATGCTCCCACACCGAAAAGTAGAGAAGTTAGTAGTGATGAGATGATACAAGGTGATTCCATTTTGTCCTTAACCTACACTTGTTTGTAAGTAAAGTACAAATAAAAATTCATGATTTACAAAGAATTAAACTTAACTCTATCGTCACCGATTACGTATACAGAACGAAAGGTCGGTGACGTGCCTTTGTTTTGCTTAGGTACGTTAGAACACGACACCCGTTTAAAGTCTTGCACTTGTTTGCACGGATCACTATAACCTGGGTTAATATAGCCTATATGACGCGAAACCTTTTTAACACACTTGTCACTCTCACTGCACACACACTGATTGTCAATCACCGCTGTGGAGGAGGAGGGCGGCTGCCGCCTCGCCACCTCCGGGGTGGGCGGCGCCGCCCGCCCTGCGCGCTGCTCCACCTGCTCCACCGCCGCCCGCGCCGACCGCCGGCGCCGGAACCTGCGCGCTCCCCAGACACCTGCTCCAACAGCAGCCACGATAACGATGACGTACGTCGCCGTATAGTGATGAATGTCGTGGCTGCTGACGCTGTCGTATAGCGGCACGGTCTGCTTTATCTCCTCTATCTGCTTCTGCAGATGTGTCAGCTGCCTTGAATGTTCGCTGACGTCCTCGTCCCCTGCGCTAATAGTGCCGTTGCTCGGTACCGATATGTTGAAAAGATAGTTGATCGGCGACAGCTTTGGGGCAGTAACATCTGCCTTGATGTGCAGATCACTCACCTCCTGTTTGTGAGTGTACACGGTAAAGTCCTTGAACTTCAGAAGACAACCTTGATTTGTCGTCAATAAGCCAGCTTGAAACAGCTGTAGCGATGAAACTTGATCGTCACAGAGTACTTTAACATTCTGCTCTTGACAATAAAAGTAAAAGTACGTGTTGACTTGATGTAACTCATGCCACTGTGATCGGCATGGCTCGTGATAGATCCTGCATCTCCCGGAGGCTGCATCCTTTTCGCAAAGGCTCTCGTCATCCTTCAGGGAGTACACTGGTGACCTGCTCCTACATAATAGAGTGCCTGACTCCTGCTGCAGACACGTTTTTAGGTCACTTTCAGTAATAGGCAACAGAGCGTCCTTTTGAAGGTTAATCGCTAGGTAACTTGATACGGGTTTAATATTAATCATGATGCTATTATTTACTAAACGTGGTACGGCAATGATTTTATGAATTTCAAAACTGTCACGGTGAACTAGAGGTATTTTTGTTTCAAACAGTAAGTAATTTGTCGACATTCTAGCTTTAATTTTTAATAGATGATAGATATTAGGTAAGCTTATATTCTCAAAAGGTACACATAAGTCTTTAGATATTTTTCCTGATATAGTATTTAATTCTTGTCGAAGTTGGTCTGGTGTCAATAGATGTAAACTGAGCTGTCCGTTGTATATATTAGTCATAGTGTCTAATAGGGTATTCTGCATTTCTTTTAAATGATTAAGTAAATTGCTGGCGACTATTGCGGAAAGTATAAAATCATTATTTTCTAAGTTTTCCTTCTTAGCGGCGTTCAACTGTTGTTCCACCTGATTTAAACGTAGATTGATAATCTTGTGCTGCTTGTTCATGATATCCTCTGTACGTTTCAACAGATTAAATTCGGCTTCAACGACGGAGGTCTGATTCTTCCAGAGAACGGCGAGATGATCTTGATTCTTCTTGATAAGCTCAATATCTTGTTCATATTTTTCAGCGAAATTACTATCCAGAATTCCGAATAAGGAATTTGCTATATTACCGACTCCGTTTATCAGTCCTCGTCGCGTGCGCGAAGTTTGCTTGCTCATCATAACATTGTTATAGTGACTTAATTGTTCGTAGCCGTGACGTAGTTGTAACATGATCGCTGCACATTGTGAATGGTCTTGTTTACTATCACATATGTTTTGTAAATAATCTAAGTACTTGCTAGCTGTTAATGAGCCCTCCCAGTAGGGACTCATGTCATAGTAGACGACTAGGCGCCACTCGTCCTTGATGAGAGCCATGTTTGTCACCTTGTCGAAGTATAAACTTTGATTTTGTAGCGGTGTAACATTAAATGAACCTTCTGAGCTTGATATAAAGGTCATAATAAATAATAAAATTGTAAATACTAATTTAGAAAAGCTGTAATTATTATTTCTCTTGATAGGTTTAGTAACGTGATATACTTGCTTTACATCATCGTCCGGATTCTTGATATTTTGATCTGACTGTTCTTGATTAACAGGCAATATGGACAGTTTCACTATGGGGCGTTTCATGATGCCGCTTTTTGTTTTTAGCGTAACAACCCTCACAAAACCGTCGCTTCCGGGATGTAGCTCCAGGACGCGGCCCAGTGGCCACCTCCCGGCCGGCAAATTGTTATCTTGTATGAGCACTATGTCGTTGACCTTGATGTTCTCTTGTGGTAGTCTCCACTTGCTGCGGACTGATAGCTGCGTTAGATATTCTTGTCGCCATTTCTTCCAGATATCCTCGAATAATTTTTGTGTATGATGCCAACGAGTACGTAAATCTGTTTCGGTGTCGAAAAATGCGAGATGAGGACCGCTAGTTAAAAAATGTGATGGTGTTAGGCAATTTAAGTCGTCGGGGTCTTCGGTCATAGCACATAAAGGTCTCTGATTGATACAGGCTTCGAGCTGAGAGAGCAATGTAGAGTACTCCTCAAAGGTAAGACGTTGTTCGCCTATCACCCGCTTCATGTGATATTTTAGACTTTTGACCGAAGCTTCCCACAGTCCACCTGCTGACGGCCAAGAGGGGGCATTGAAATGCCACTTGATACCCATGCGCGTCACTTCGTCGATGAATTCTGTGTTTTCGAATTTACATAAAATTTGCTGATATTCTTCCTGCAGAACCTTGTTTGCTCCGATGAAAGTTGTACCTTGATCGCTATACATATTTTTCGGCACTCCTCGCCTGGCTGACATTCGACGCAAAGCTGCTAAAAATGCTGACGTCGTCAAATCCGAAACCAGCTCCAAATGTATGGCTTTTGTTACCATACAGACGAACACAGCAACGTAGCCCTTTGTTGTTAGAATACCTCGGCCCTTGTTGGCCTTAACGAACACATAACCTGTGTAATCTAAGCCTGTATCGTAGAATGGCCGCGACGGATTTTAACTAAGTTAACTAGCTAAAATCGGCTTTTAGCTATTTAACTTAATTTTAACGCTTTGTGAGGGCTCGCGTCGCCACACCTTTACTGACTCATGATAATTGATAACACGTCATCTACAATATATAAATAAAAATTACTATATTGTATTAGTACAAATCAATAGGCGTACCACAAAATATACAGTTGTATATATTGATATACTATGTGTCTGATTGTATAACATACACTAATAATACACTAATTCATAAAACTGCAACTCTCCTTGTATCAAAGCATTACAATGTACAAATCATATGAATAAATAAATAAATAAAAACATTATTCCTATTTTAGAAATATTACACAACCAATAACTATATTACTATTAAAATAACATTAAATTACGATTTAATAGAAAGTTAAATAAAGACAGATAATTTACAGAAAACAAAAGCGTAAACAAATGCAACTTAAAAACAAAAAAAAATTTGGTAATTAGATGATGACGATATTTTTTTATTTTAACAAATTATTCAAAGAACAGTTCGTCTATATACCGAATGTATAATATTTTAGGCAACGTGTCTTTGACAATAATAAATACAATATTCAAGAAATTAAAATATATATTAAAGATACGATACATTTAAATAACATTGTTTACATCTTATGTAATAGCTTTAACTTAGATCAAGTAAATTACAACTCTGTATATTATATTTTATCAACTACTAATTATAAAATTATTTATCTCGCTCCTATTATGTAACTTATTAAAACTGTAGCGTCCTTGATTAACTACTACTCCTTTTACTTGATAAATAAAACGATTGACTTGATAAACCGTTACTTGATTTATTGATATACTTGATGATCAAATGACCCGGGTGTGCGAGCACGCGCGATCGCCTTGATTGATCGATGCGAACTGATTTTAATAAAATAATTAACTAATTACGCGAGCGCGTCCTAAACGCTGACTCCTTAAAACCCTAAAACTGCTTGATGTACGATATGGATCGTACATGCTCCCACACCGAAAAGTAGAGAAGTTAGTAGTGATGAGATGATACAAGGTGATTCCATTTTGTCCTTAACCTACACTTGTTTGTAAGTAAAGTACAAATAAAAATTCATGATTTACAAAGAATTAAACTTAACTCTATCGTCACCGATTACGTATACAGAACGAAAGGTCGGTGACGTGCCTTTGTTTTGCTTAGGTACGTTAGAACACGACACCCGTTTAAAGTCTTGCACTTGTTTGCACGGATCACTATAACCTGGGTTAATATAGCCTATATGACGCGAAACCTTTTTAACACACTTGTCACTCTCACTGCACACACACTGATTGTCAATCACCGCTGTGGAGGAGGAGGGCGGCTGCCGCCTCGCCACCTCCGGGGTGGGCGGCGCCGCCCGCCCTGCGCGCTGCTCCACCTGCTCCACCGCCGCCCGCGCCGACCGCCGGCGCCGGAACCTGCGCGCTCCCCAGACACCTGCTCCAACAGCAGCCACGATAACGATGACGTACGTCGCCGTATAGTGATGAATGTCGTGGCTGCTGACGCTGTCGTATAGCGGCACGGTCTGCTTTATCTCCTCTATCTGCTTCTGCAGATGTGTCAGCTGCCTTGAATGTTCGCTGACGTCCTCGTCCCCTGCGCTAATAGTGCCGTTGCTCGGTACCGATATGTTGAAAAGATAGTTGATCGGCGACAGCTTTGGGGCAGTAACATCTGCCTTGATGTGCAGATCACTCACCTCCTGTTTGTGAGTGTACACGGTAAAGTCCTTGAACTTCAGAAGACAACCTTGATTTGTCGTCAATAAGCCAGCTTGAAACAGCTGTAGCGATGAAACTTGATCGTCACAGAGTACTTTAACATTCTGCTCTTGACAATAAAAGTAAAAGTACGTGTTGACTTGATGTAACTCATGCCACTGTGATCGGCATGGCTCGTGATAGATCCTGCATCTCCCGGAGGCTGCATCCTTTTCGCAAAGGCTCTCGTCATCCTTCAGGGAGTACACTGGTGACCTGCTCCTACATAATAGAGTGCCTGACTCCTGCTGCAGACACGTTTTTAGGTCACTTTCAGTAATAGGCAACAGAGCGTCCTTTTGAAGGTTAATCGCTAGGTAACTTGATACGGGTTTAATATTAATCATGATGCTATTATTTACTAAACGTGGTACGGCAATGATTTTATGAATTTCAAAACTGTCACGGTGAACTAGAGGTATTTTTGTTTCAAACAGTAAGTAATTTGTCGACATTCTAGCTTTAATTTTTAATAGATGATAGATATTAGGTAAGCTTATATTCTCAAAAGGTACACATAAGTCTTTAGATATTTTTCCTGATATAGTATTTAATTCTTGTCGAAGTTGGTCTGGTGTCAATAGATGTAAACTGAGCTGTCCGTTGTATATATTAGTCATAGTGTCTAATAGGGTATTCTGCATTTCTTTTAAATGATTAAGTAAATTGCTGGCGACTATTGCGGAAAGTATAAAATCATTATTTTCTAAGTTTTCCTTCTTAGCGGCGTTCAACTGTTGTTCCACCTGATTTAAACGTAGATTGATAATCTTGTGCTGCTTGTTCATGATATCCTCTGTACGTTTCAACAGATTAAATTCGGCTTCAACGACGGAGGTCTGATTCTTCCAGAGAACGGCGAGATGATCTTGATTCTTCTTGATAAGCTCAATATCTTGTTCATATTTTTCAGCGAAATTACTATCCAGAATTCCGAATAAGGAATTTGCTATATTACCGACTCCGTTTATCAGTCCTCGTCGCGTGCGCGAAGTTTGCTTGCTCATCATAACATTGTTATAGTGACTTAATTGTTCGTAGCCGTGACGTAGTTGTAACATGATCGCTGCACATTGTGAATGGTCTTGTTTACTATCACATATGTTTTGTAAATAATCTAAGTACTTGCTAGCTGTTAATGAGCCCTCCCAGTAGGGACTCATGTCATAGTAGACGACTAGGCGCCACTCGTCCTTGATGAGAGCCATGTTTGTCACCTTGTCGAAGTATAAACTTTGATTTTGTAGCGGTGTAACATTAAATGAACCTTCTGAGCTTGATATAAAGGTCATAATAAATAATAAAATTGTAAATACTAATTTAGAAAAGCTGTAATTATTATTTCTCTTGATAGGTTTAGTAACGTGATATACTTGCTTTACATCATCGTCCGGATTCTTGATATTTTGATCTGACTGTTCTTGATTAACAGGCAATATGGACAGTTTCACTA
Organism: Aricia agestis; assembly: GCF_905147365.1. Taxonomy (NCBI): domain Eukaryota; kingdom Metazoa; phylum Arthropoda; class Insecta; order Lepidoptera; family Lycaenidae; genus Aricia; species Aricia agestis. The sequence goes on along the minus strand of NC_056418.1, from coordinate 16,330,250 downwards.
TGGGGCGTTTCATGATGCCGCTTTTTGTTTTTAGCGTAACAACCCTCACAAAACCGTCGCTTCCGGGATGTAGCTCCAGGACGCGGCCCAGTGGCCACCTCCCGGCCGGCAAATTGTTATCTTGTATGAGCACTATGTCGTTGACCTTGATGTTCTCTTGTGGTAGTCTCCACTTGCTGCGGACTGATAGCTGCGTTAGATATTCTTGTCGCCATTTCTTCCAGATATCCTCGAATAATTTTTGTGTATGATGCCAACGAGTACGTAAATCTGTTTCGGTGTCGAAAAATGCGAGATGAGGACCGCTAGTTAAAAAATGTGATGGTGTTAGGCAATTTAAGTCGTCGGGGTCTTCGGTCATAGCACATAAAGGTCTCTGATTGATACAGGCTTCGAGCTGAGAGAGCAATGTAGAGTACTCCTCAAAGGTAAGACGTTGTTCGCCTATCACCCGCTTCATGTGATATTTTAGACTTTTGACCGAAGCTTCCCACAGTCCACCTGCTGACGGCCAAGAGGGGGCATTGAAATGCCACTTGATACCCATGCGCGTCACTTCGTCGATGAATTCTGTGTTTTCGAATTTACATAAAATTTGCTGATATTCTTCCTGCAGAACCTTGTTTGCTCCGATGAAAGTTGTACCTTGATCGCTATACATATTTTTCGGCACTCCTCGCCTGGCTGACATTCGACGCAAAGCTGCTAAAAATGCTGACGTCGTCAAATCCGAAACCAGCTCCAAATGTATGGCTTTTGTTACCATACAGACGAACACAGCAACGTAGCCCTTTGTTGTTAGAATACCTCGGCCCTTGTTGGCCTTAACGAACACATAACCTGTGTAATCTAAGCCTGTATCGTAGAATGGCCGCGACGGATTCACTCTCGATCTTGGTAAATCTCCCATGATTTGATAGTGCTGGCTGGGACTGTGCTTTCTGCACTTAACACATTGATAAATGCGCTTCTTTGTAGCCTTGAGTCCCCCTACCAACCAGTACCTTTGTCGAATGATCCCCGAAGTGAGTTTAGCGCCACCGTGGAAGGTAAGTTCATGACACTGATCTATTATTAACTCAGACAAGCGACTACCTTTTGGGATGATAATAGGATGTTTCATGTCTAAGTTAATGTTTGCATGTTTTAAACGACCTCCAACTCTTAAAACTTGATCCTGATCTAATATAGGGTTGAGCATGCAAATCTTGCTTTTTGATGCTACGCTTTTTCCTTTCTATAATGCTTCTATTTCTTCGCTAAAATATTCTTGCTGACACTGCTTAATAATTTTTATATTTGCTTGCTTTATTTCACTTATTGTTAAGTATTTATTTACAACTTGTTTCTTGCTTATAAATCTATATATCCATGCTAAAATTCTCGCAATCTTGCTTAGCGAGCTATATTTCTGCAGTAATATTTTTATGATATTTTCTTGTTGATTTTGAGTTACCCATGCAACTACCTTTTTAGTTTTTCTAACTTCTTGATCCGTGATAAATGTTTTTTGAATATGTGATAAATTTTCAGTTTTCAGCCAAGTCGGCCCTTTAAACCAAAGTTCATGATCTTTTAACTGGGATGCTGACAAACCGCGACTAGCGCTATCAGCTGGGTTTTCCTCTGACTTGACGTAATTCCAGCTGCTGGGCGGCACCACGTCGACAATCTGCTTAACTCTATTGGCCACGAACGGCTTCCAGCGTTCCGGTACACCATTGATCCATCCTAATACTACCATAGAATCGACCCAGCAGTAAGTATTAATTTGATATGTTTCCAGGCAACTCTTGATTTTTGATAATAGTTTAATAAGTAATAGAGCACCGCATAACTCTAGTTTAGGTAAAGTAAGTTTATTATTTACAGGTACCAGTCTTGATTTTCCTGCTATCATGGTTACCGACGTCTGGCCGTGTGTGTTTACCTTGCAATAAACAACACAGGCGTAACATTTTGTTGATGCATCGGAAAAGCCGTGAAGTTCGATGACATTATTTTCTGTTATACCTAACCATCTCGGCATGTAAAAATTACTTATATTTTCTAAATCTATTTTCATGCTTTCCCATTCCTTAATAATATTTTCAGGTAAGGGTTCATCCCATTTTAACTGCAACTGCCACACTTGTTGAAATAATAGTTTTATTTTAGTTGAAATCGGAGAAAGCCAACCTAATGGATCGAATAATTTTGATATATTCGAAAGTAAAATACGTTTTGTGGGAATTTTGGTCTTAAAGTCTAATTTTGATGTGAATGTAAATTGATCTTGCTGTGGATTCCAACTAAGGCCCAATGTTTTGGATGACTCAGTATTTTTAAAATCATAATTTAATTGATCATTATTGCTGTTATTACTTGTAGGAATTATATCTTGATTATTTGCCTTCCATTTACGTAGATTAAATCCTCCGGACTTTAAAATCGCTACTATATCTTGTATCAAACGCTTTGCTGATTCGACAGAATGACTTCCGTATACGAGATCGTCCATGTAAAAAGCTGACTCAATCACCTTTGGAGCAGAACTGTCTTGATAATTCTGTCTCTCGTCTTGAGCTAAACGTCGGAGAGTCATCATCGCCAGAAACGGCGCGGCCTTGGTGCCGTACGTCACTGTCGTCAGCTGAAAAATGCTTAACTCGTCAAAAAATGAATCTCGCCAAATAATTTTTTGATATTTTTGGTCATCCGGATGTAACCATACTACTCTAAACATTTTCTCCACATCAGATGTAAAACCGAATCTGAATTGTCTCCACTTGATAAGAAGACTCTGCAGATCTTGTTGTAAATTTGGACCTCTTTCCATTAAATCATTCAGGCTCAAACCAGTCGAAGAAGGCGAAGAAGCATTAAAAACAACTCTTAATTTAGTTGTAGTTGATTCATTTCGAATAACACAATGATGCGGTAAGTAGTAATCTGATGACTCGGAGTTATTCGAGTGTATCATGTGTCCTAATTGTTTGTATTCATTGATAAATAATTTATATTCTTGTGCTATATTTAGATTTTTATTAAATTTACGTTCTAACTGTTTAAACTGTGCAATAGCTTTTGATTTTGACTGGCCTAATTTATTTTCTATTTCTTGTTTAAGGGGGAGGCGCACTTGATACTTGCCATCCGCCAGACGAATAGTTGTCTTGTTGTAAAAATCTACGACCTGTTGGTCAGCTAGGGACATCGAAGATGACTCGGATATATCTTCCGATTGCCAAAATTGACTGATGTCGTTGATATCGTGCACAATTATATTACACTTAAAGCTTCTTTTTACGTAACCGCTCAAAATCCAACCTAAGCGCGTTTTTTGCGCCATAGGTAGAGTCGGTCCGGCCTTGTAAATTCCATCCAACAATAAATTGCTAAAAACATCCACTCCAAGGAGAAGGTCTACTGGTCTTCTCACATTGAAGAAAGGATCAGCTAAAGGCAAATTTTCTAATGAGGGCCATTCTGGTTTAGGGAAGCTGTAGGAGGGCAGATTCTTGATTAAAGTATTCATGATATAAGCATCCGTTTCGAATGAGAAGTCTTCTTGATTAGACCTACACTTGATTTTAATAATTCCCTTGCAGTTGCTCTCCTTTTCGCCTATTCCAGTTATGGTTCCCTGGCAATGTTTGCGCGGTAAACCTAAAATATGAGCTACTCTCTCTGATATGAGCGTAGTCTCCGATCCTTGATCTAACAATGCCCTGATATTATGATAGGTGCCATCCCGAGCCTGAACCCGCACCATGGCTGTTGCCAACAGAATTTCGGGGTCCTTGCCCTCCACGGACACATGAGTGTTACCAACCTCTGGTTTCGAAATTTTCGACTCTGCATTTTTCGGCGTGAATGAACTGTTACAAAATGCATCGTGCAAAATTGAATTATGGTTGCCGTCGCATTCTCGACAACGTGATTCGGAATAACAACCTTTACCTTCATGATCGTAGAGACAATTTTTGCACAAATTCTTGTCAATAATTAATTTTCGCTTCAAATGATTAGGTAGTTCTAGAAATTTTGCGCAATAATATAAGCCATGTCCGCGGTTTGAACAATAATAACAAGCTGTTTTTACCGGATATGCAGGTTTATTGACTCGGTTACTTGATACTTTCGATTGCGAAAAATATGTTGGTTTCTTGTAATTAAAACGATTGTCTGAATTATTAGAGTTATGATTAAAATTATATGTATATTTTGCACTAGGCTTCGCCGTCGGATTTTCTTGTTTTTTCCGTGAAGTCTCTAGCGCTGTAAATTTTGTTTCAAGAAAATCTAGAAATTCCTTTAGACTAGGTAATTCCCTCGGTTGCTTTAATGATGCTACGTACTCGTTGTATGTGTCGGCGTCAAGTTTTTGGCTCAAAATATGTACAAGTAGAGGATCCCACGTACTTATATCTACACCTAGATTTTTTATAGCGTTTAATGATTCCAGTGACGTATCGTGGATTCTCTTGATATGTCCTAACGATGCTTGCTGCGACACTGGAAGGTTCATTAACGTATTGATATGCGACGTAAAAATAAGTTTCCTATTATTATACCTATTATTTAATATCTCCCAGCAGGTGATGTAATTGTCTGAGCTAATCTGCAGATGTTGAACTAAGCGCTCAGCTTCACCTCGGAGCTTGCCCTTTAAAAATTGCATCTTCTGTGCGCCTGATAGAGATGCGTTGGTGTGGATAGTCTCCGTGAATAAGTCCTTGAATGACGTCCACTGCTGGAAACTGCCGCTAAAAGTAGGCAACTCCATCTGTGGAGTCGACTTCTCCCTATGACACATGGACCTGATTTTCCTATTGATAGACCTCTTGATGTCTTCGTACAATTGTTCATATTGATAAAATGCTGAATCATATTCCTTATTTTTACCCTCTAGCTCACTATCTATCTCAAGATGTAAAGAATCAATTACCGACCAACGAGATTGTAAAGTTTTCAGTATGTCATCCAGCTCCCATTTATCTAACTCCGTATCTAAGTTAACACTAGTTACCTTTCTCTGTAGAGCCCTGAAGTTGCTCGCTTGCTTCTTGAGCAACTCGTCCGTCCTGCTGTTGACGCCCTGAGCCCTGAAAGTTACCTGATTTTCTCCCTCGTGCACGCCGTCTGGCCTTGCTGCTGGAGACGAGGTGCGCGCGGGTGGCTGCGGCGTCGACGCGCCGCCCAACGGAGTCGCCGGCCGCAGCAGCGATGTAGTCGGCTTGGCGTCCCGTGCTTGATAGTTGACGATGACCGACCGGATGTGCCCGTAGCGCTCTTTGGTTGACTCGAACTGGTCGGTCACGAAATAATCGTGAGACTTGTCGCTGTAACCACATAGCTTGAAGTGGTTATTTTGAAACTCCTGCCAGTATTGATCCAGGGTTTCCAGTCTCCTCCTGATGTAGTCACCGGTCTTGCGCTCCGGCCCATCTTTCTTGAAATTGGAGTAGAGCTGCTCAATGGCTCCAACCAACTGTTGCTGAATTGATAGTAGATCTTCCATCTCTACTCTTGATATAACTTCCTTGATAAAAAATGCACTGCAATCCAATGTCCACTGATCACTTCACGAAAAGTCACACTGTCTGTGTTTTCACTCGCGAAGTCCTTATTATTCACGAAGCACCTTGCTAGGATCACTTCACGAAATAATAATAAACGAAGGACCATAAAGGATGTAGCGTCCTTGATTAACTACTACTCCTTTTACTTGATAAATAAAACGATTGACTTGATAAACCGTTACTTGATTTATTGATATACTTGATGATCAAATGACCCGGGTGTGCGAGCACGCGCGATCGCCTTGATTGATCGATGCGAACTGATTTTAATAAAATAATTAACTAATTACGCGAGCGCGTCCTAAACGCTGACTCCTTAAAACCCTAAAACTGCTTGATGTACGATATGGATCGTACAAAAACTATTATGATTATAAATATTTTACAAGCTACTAATATGGTTTTAACGATATGACAAGTAATGAGATCACAATGAATAGTATAATAATATAGTATCATTATATTTGGATATGGTAGTGCATGAACCACGAGCGCGGTCGCCCCGCCCCGGCTCGGCCGCCCGCCGCGACTCCGCGTGCGCCAGAACCTCACACCTATGTACACCATCACTATATGTCTTTACATCTCCTAAATATTTACAAGATATCCGTATGTACACCGCGGGATCCGATTTCGGCGTCGAGTTAAGGTCATCGTTATCAACGTTATATACAATTACAGCCCACGCTCCACCGTCAACCCGATACGAGAATATTAAACATAGAAAAGTTACTTCGTAATATTAATATCATTATTTTAAACAATTTTTATCACTAGAACGGCTAGAAGATTTCTTATAGGAATGTAAACAATATTTGAGATATTATTTGAGCGATATAACATTTACTGATATGACTAGAGAATGTGGTAATATCACTACGCGCCGCCGGCGCTCGCACGTCGACCAGGCGTCGCTCGCACGTCGACCAGGCGTTGCTCGCACGTCGACCGGGCGGCGCTCACACGTCGACCGGGCTGCGCTCGCACGTCGACCGGGCGGCGCTCACATGACGACCGGGCGTCGCTCGCACGTCGACCGGGCGTTGCTCGCACGTCGACCAAGCGGCGCTCGCACGTCAACCGGGCGTCACTCACACGACGACCGGGCGTCACTCACACGACGACCGGGCGTCGCTCGCGCAGGCGGCAGGAGCAGCTCTTGTGCCGCACCGGGCCGACGTTGTTGCTCTGCGCGATGACGTCGTTGAGCGACTTGGACGACGCCCGCTGCTATAACGCCTCCACCTAAAAAAAATATAAAACCATTTTATTTTCATTTCTTCTACATCTTCCGTATTTCCCTTATTAATATGCACTACAGTTTTAACGAAAAAACTTTATAATATTATAACAATGAACATGCATCTCTAACGCCGAACTCAAAGATATTTACTTAATTATGAATAAACTTCAATTAAGAGTTTGACAGATAATGTAGGGACTTATGTCAAAATCTTTGTTTAATTACAGTTACGTAACTAATGCAGCAAGACATATTATAGTTAATAATGTTTTATAAATACATACAAATATTGTCATTTCAAACTTGTACAGTATGTTTTTTGACATTAGAAATATATAATTTTAAGGAACTTGTGTACAGTCAGTAGTTAGAGGTATATTATATTATAAGATCCTAACGATTCATGTTTAAATATTGAAAAAAACATACACGAGCAGTAGCGGCGTTAGGGGGAGGGGCGACGCTGGGCGACCGCCCAGGGCGCCGGAGAGCACCCTGGGCGGCGGCGGAGCACGCCGAAGAAATCTCGCCCAAGGCGCTGGTAGTGCTAAAACCGGCCCTATACACGAGCAAGTATATACACACGCACACTGACGCCTACACACCTTGTGTTTGGCGTGTGCGGCGGCGTTGTCCTCGCTGCCGTTCCTGGTGATGACGTTGGCGCGGCGGACTCTCTCCTCGGTCCGGGTGTCCCGCCGCCGGTCCGGCTCGTCGGCCGCCGGCGTCCGGATGGTTTGACCATTCGTCAGTTTGCTAAACTCGGCTGGATCCGTCTGCGTCTCCTTATCGGCACTCGGCGGCTCTGAAAATATTATTTGTACAGTAAAATCGTTGTAATACATATCGTGTAAAATATATTTATTCTAGGTGTATGTTTCAGCACATAATATTATCATATTATTATAATGTTCCATAAAACTTTCTCATTTATAACTTAAGATTCTGGTATGGGAATAATATGAGACCCGGGTAAGGATATATTATGATAGTTTTTATCATGGTAAAATGTACGGTTTCCATGCGATAACCGATATTTTGTACGATGAAGCGGGCAACATCAAGTTTAGAATAAGTATTCGAGGATTATGTTATATGAGTAGGTTCGAAGAGACACCGCTAGACGTCGCTTTTAAAGTATAGTGTGAAGGGTGTACTGACTGTCGCGGTGCGGCAGCGGCGCGGGCGGCGGCCGGCAGCTGTACCGCACCGGCATCATGCTCTGCCGCACGTTGCGCTCCGGCCGGATCAGGATTATGTACAACTGAAACATAATAATATGTTATTGAAGTTTAACAAACATGACGTTACTAGCCGAAGGCTTTGCGAGTATCAGGTTCTTACTATGTATTCATAGATGAAGCTAGTAACACTTTTTTTTTTCTTTGCTAACTTGGGCGCGAACAGGCAGGCGAGCGTGACGCTGGCACTGAGCGAGATGGTGACGGCCATGCTGGTGACGCGCAGCGGTACGTGGCTGTGTGTGTGTGTTCCTTGGGCGCGAACAGGCAGGCGAGCGTGACGCTGGCGCTGAGCGAGATGGTGACGGCCATGCTGGTGACGCGCAGCGGTACGTGGCTGTGTGTGTGTGTGTACCTTGGGCGCGAACAGGCAGGCGAGCGTGACGCTGGCGCTGAGCGAGATGGTGACGGCCATGCTGGTGACGCGCAGCGGTACGTGGCTGTGTGTGTGTGTACCTTGGGCGCGAACAGGCAGGCGAGCGTGACGCTGGCGCTGAGCGAGATGGTGACGGCCATGCTGGTGACGCGCAGCGGTACGTGGCTGTGTGTGTGTGTGTACCTTGGGCGCGAACAGGCAGGCGAGCGTGACGCTGGCGCTGAGCGAGATGGTGACGGCCATGCTGGTGACGCGCAGCGGTACGTGGCTGTGTGTGTGTGTGTACCTTGGGCGCGAACAGGCAGGCGAGCGTGACGCTGGCGCTGAGCGAGATGGTGACGGCCATGCTGGCGACGCGCAGCGGTACGTGGCTGTGTGTGTGTGTGTACCTTGGGCGCGAACAGGCAGGCGAGCGTGACGCTGGCGCTGAGCGAGATGGTGACGGCCATGCTGGTGACGCGCAGCGGTACGTGGCTGTGTGTGTGTGTGTACCTTGGGCGCGAACAGGCAGGCGAGCGTGACGCTGGCGCTGAGCGAGATGGTGACGGCCATGCTGGTGACGCGCAGCGGTACGTGGCTGTGTGTGTGTGTGTACCTTGGGCGCGAACAGGCAGGCGAGCGTGACGCTGGCGCTGAGCGAGATGGTGACGGCCATGCTGGTGACGCGCAGTGGCACGTGGCTGGCGGTGCCGAAGTACAGCGGCACGAACGCCAGCCAGATCACGCACGTCGTGTACATCGTGAACCCTGGAACAGTGGGCGGGCATCATTGTAGACAACGTTACGTCAAAATATATAACAGGCTCATCGAGTACAACCGCTCAGCTCACCGATGTGCTTGCTCTCGTTAAACGCCTCGGGTATCTTCCTGGTGAGTACGGCGTAGACGGTGCACACCACGATGAGCAGGATCGGGTAGAAGAAGGCGATCATGTAGGAGGCGTCGACGTAGGAGTCGCAGACGAGCATGTTGTCCTCGCGTGTGGGGTGGTGGTGCAGCGCGCGCGCCGGCGACACCACCAGCCATACCACCACAATCAGCACCTGCAACACGGTCCCGCTCGCCGTTTTAAACGTCTACTAGTCTCAATAATATCTAATAATGACTTAACTGAGCGATGTCGCTACAACCGTATTAAAATATAGTGTTAAATACGGTTAAAGAAACTGACATATTTTAGTAATTAGTACAGATATAAAATATTATGATATAAATATATAAAAAATAAGACTTTATGTTTAAATTAGGTTGGGGAAAAAGTTTCTTCGCATTTTATATAAAAATTCCAAAGGTTTTTTTATAAAGTTTATTTACAATTGACTAAAGTATATATGTGTCATTTTGTTCGATAACTTTTTGCCATCTTGTTGGTAGGGCTATGCTATGATCTCATTGCTATAAAAAAATATCCACAGCCGAACATATTATGACCTCCTCGTTTTTTGGAAGTCGGTTAAAAATTTGGGGCTTCTGATGAAAAAACTGCGACAAGTGGTTTTGGCAGTCCTCTTGTGATGTCAACCTGACACTGCCTAAGGAATTCAGCAGCGACCGAAACAGGTGAAAATCTGAAGGCGCAAGGTCAGGAGTCAGGACTATACGGCGGATGCATTAACACCTCCCAGCCAAACTCCCCTAATTTTGCTAAGTGGCTAAAGATGTGTGAGGTCTAGCGTTATCATTGTGAAAAACCACACCTCTTCTGTTGATTAATTCCGGCCGCTTTTTCTCACCTTCTTGCTTTATTTTCATCAGTTGTTCGCAGTACAGTTCAGAATCGATGGTCCTGCTTGGCGGTAACAGCTCATAATGAATAATGCCCTTCCAATCCCACCACACACACAATATCATAACCTTGTTGCGAGTTAACCCGGGTTTCGCCACAGTCTGTGAAGCCTGACCGGCCTTTGACTTCGATCTTTTTGCACGTTCTTGTCATACGCGATCCACTTTTCATCACCAGTTATCAGCTTCTTCAAAAATGGTTCGGTTTCATTACGTCGTAATAAAGAATTACAAATAAGTACACGGTTCATTAGGTTTCTTTCAGTGAGCTCATGAGGCACCCAAATATCGAGCTTTTAGGAGCGAAGGGAAAAGGGTAGGGGATTGGACCTGCCATACTTATATTTTAGTCACTTCAATAAAGCAATATGGGCGAAATACTTTATACAATGGGAAAACAACATTGTCGGGACAGCTAGACTAATTATCTATCTATACTTATAATAAAATCGTAGAGGTAAAATTTTTGTACATTGAAAATAAACTTGAAAAAACGAGTCAGGGGCATGTTAGAAGAGTAGTAGAACACATTTCGACTGTTTTTGAAATTTTTGTTTCTCTGTTTGTCTGTTTGTACAGGCTAATCTCTGAATCCGCTGGACCGATTTCAATGAAATTTGGCAAGGGAACATGGGAATGGGGCCAGAGATGTAAGGTATCATCTACCTTACATCCCTGGTCAACATCTTAGATACTTTTTTTAACCGACTTTAAAAAAAGGAGGAGTTAATGTTTACTTTGCTGTTTGCGGTCAGATTTTCAAAATTCTTTTTTTGTTGTTTAGATTGCCCGAATTTAATACCATTTTTACAATACAATCGGCCAAGTGCGAGTCGGACTTGCGCACGAAGGGTTCCGTATATAGTTCCATAGAGGAAAAATAGGCCAATAGTTGTGTTTTTGTATGGGAGCCCCCCTTAAATTTTAATTATATTATAATTTTATTATTATTTATTAAAGTACGTATACAATTAGGGATTCTGTGAAAATTTCAACTGCCTGCCTGTTGTCATTATTGATATCGAGCAAAAAAGGCCAAAAAAATCATGTTTATTGTATGAGAGCCCCCCTTAAATATTGATTTTATTTTGTTTTCAGTACTTGATGTAATAGCGGCAACAGATATACACAATCTGTAAAAAATTCAGAACTCTAGCTATAACGGTTCTTGAGATACAGCCAACGGTTCTGGAGACAGACAGACGGACAGACAACGAAGTCTTAGTAATAGGGTCCCGTTTTTACCCTTTGGGTACGGAACCCTAAAAACGGTGACATGATAAGTAATGAAATTGAAGGAACTCCTCGAAATTTACAACGACAACCAAAGCGATTACCAATTCTAGCAAAGGTCGATCTGTAAAACTTTTCCTAATATTCGTAAACGATTATCCAAAGTCCAAACCCTGGATGGATATTGACCACTGCGTATCTCATTTCGTTACCGGCCATGGAAATAAAGTCAAACTTTAGAGATCTAAGTTACTAGCATCGGTCGAGCACATAGATAGAAATGGTAGAATATGTACGACCGAAGGCAGTATGTTTGAATAAACCTCTCATCATGTTCTCTGGGAGAGTTTTTTCTGCCAAGACGAAATAACTATAATGCTAGACAACCTACAGTGTAAATCTGATGTCGCACTACGGTGATATCGTGGACAGCGCTATAGGAACTTAATCCGTGCTTTTAAGCGTTTTTGTCACAATTATTATTGGAAACAGTCTAACACAACAAATTCCAATATTAATTTAGCTATACCTAGCTCAGTTATTTTCTGGGTCTTTGATGTAAATTAAAAATTTCGTGTGTAATATTGATCCAAATAAAATAGTCGTAGATGTGTGTTCAATTTTTTAAATCTCGATTTTAATAACATACATTCACAGGGACGAAGTTGCGGGCAACAGCTAGTATTATATAAAATTCTCGTGTCACAGTGTTTGTGTGCGAATTTCTCCAAAACGGCTCAACCGATTTTAATTAAATTTTGTACTTATGTACATTTGTTTCAGCATAGGTTTTTATTTACTTTTTATATTGATATTAGAAATAATTTATATGGCAAAATAACGCTTGCCAGGTCAGCTGGTTGTTGCTATAATTCAGCGATAGCTTCGCGACCCCGTAGAGGGCCACCCACATGTTGAAAACACTGCTATAATTATTCAACCATCAACAGGAGCTACCAACATCGATGCTTTAATACATAATTATACCCACTTTAACTGGAAGCGTCAAAAGTAAGTCAATAAAATTAAATAGGTGATGTGTTCTTTGTTTTGTTTAATATCATACAAACATGGGCTGCAAACATTGAGGCTAATGTATTTAAGTCCACTTAAACCGGGAGCGTCACGATATAATCGGATTTGCTAAATTGATGTATCCGCTATTTACACGGCCGCGGCGGCGGGCGGCATTACCGGTCGCGGCCGATACAACATTATCGGACGAACAGCTCATCCCATTAACGTCCACTTCACGCGCGCACACACTTGTGTGCGGGTGTGTGTGTGTGTGTGTGTGTGGTGTGCACCTGTATGGAGACGAGCGAGGCGCAGATGGCGAGCTGGGAGGTGGGCGAGATGAGCGCGGGCTTCTTGGCGGAGCGCTTGCCGGCGTTGAAGATGCGCGCGATGCGGTTGGTCTTCGTCAGCAGCGCCGCGTACACCACCGTGAAGCAGAACCCCGTGCCGAACCTGGAACGTGTGAGTACAAGTATCCGTCAGTGATAGGAACTCACCTTTATATTGTTTTGTATCACTAACTTAACTATCTTGTGTTCGATGAGCCGACTCATCCTGCTGGCTCTCAATATTGGGAAGCAAAACTTAAGTTATACGCAATGTAATAAGTTTCGTAACTATCAGGTAATCTGTGCTTAGACTACAAAACTAATTCGATTCTTCCTCCCGATAATACACTCCCGAAAATACTTTAGTCGGTAAGCCGCCGTCGCCGAGCGGGGCGCAGGGCGCGGGAGGCGCGGTGGGCGGGGCGGGGGCTGGGCGAGGACTAAATGTGAGCATTAAGAAATAAATCCGGGGATTAAGTCGGGATGGAAGGAATTTGCCGGCGGCCGCCTCCGGCTATAAAAACAATGGAATTGTTCCCTTTGACACACATTTCGTTCGCTTATCGCGATTTTTGGGAATCCTCTAATACGTTTTTCGTGAATATCCCCGCTACACTAAAAACCGCTGCAGGATTGAAAATCGCGCTCGGTATTTTGAGTCTGAGCATGCATTACGGACAAGTCACGTGACCAGTGTTGCCAAACCCAGAAAAGCCAACAACAGCAGCTCGTCACTGAATAAACAGTAGAAAGCAGAGGATGATATGAAAATGACACATTTTATACCATATTATGTCGTCGTCGTTCCCTCTTGTATGAAGTTGAAATTATCAAAAGTTTACGTCTTCGCAAAAAATTTTACGCGGAGGTCAAAAATTCTTAAAATTTCTAATTTTTACTGGCAATTTATTTTCCTCCGTAAGAACTTTCATACGATATCAACAAACATTATTATTATTATTGAGGTGTAAGCGGGGGACGGGGGTGTGGTCACCTCTGCACGGCGCACAGCAGGTCGGTGGGGCGCAGCACAAGCGCGAAGGTGACGAGGTGGCACATGAGGATGCCGGCGAGCAGCACGCCCGACAGCTCGCGCCCCGATGCGCGCACCACCGGCGTGCCGGCGTGCCGCACCCACACGCCGCACACGAACGCGGTGAGCAGGATGCCGACGGCGGAGAACGACATGGCGCCGATGGCCCAGGCGGAGTCGGGCCGCAGGTACAGCTCGGGGATGGGCCGGCAGTGCGTGCGCGTCGCGTCCGGCAGCGTGCCGCGCGCGCACACCGTGCACGCCGTCTCCACCTCTGGCGAACGGATCTGCGACACACGGGTACCGTGTCTATTATATCCACAATCGGGCTAAAGGATAACGCAAAGTAGCGGAGTTGGATACACGGATTAAATGTGTTTATTTTATTTGATCAGTTTCTAGCGGGCTTGTTAATCGTATCTTTTCTTCTTCTTTCTTCTTCTTCAGCTCTCACCCTCCACGTACTGCTTGGCCTCGCCGAGCTCGCACTCCGCGCTGCACACCGACTCCGGCGGCCGCCGCGACCCCCACTCGACCTGGATCTATGTCGTCGTGGAGATGTACCTCGTACTGCGTGCAGTTGAAGCAGTGCCAGCAGCAGCTCTCGCCCTCCACGTACTGCTTGGCCTGGCCGAGCTCGCACTCCGCGCTGCACACCGACTCCGGCGGCCGCCGCGACCCCCACTCGACCTGGATCTATGTCGTCGTGGAGATGTACCTCGTACTGCGTGCAGTTGAAGCAGTGCCAGCAGCAGCTCTCGCCCTCCACGTACTGCTTGGCCTGGCCGAGCTCGCACTCCGCGCTGCACACCGACTCCGGCGGCCGCCGCGACCCCCACTCGACCTGGATCTATGTCGTCGTGGAGATGTACCTCGTACTGCGTGCAGTTGAAGCAGTGCCAGCAGCAGCTCTCGCCCTCCACGTACTGCTTGGCCTGGCCGAGCTCGCACTCCGCGCTGCACACCGACTCCGGCGGCCGCCGCGACCCCCACTCGACCTGGATCTATGTCGTCGTGGAGATGTACCTCGTACTGCGTGCAGTTGAAGCAGTGCCAGCAGCAGCTCTCGCCCTCCACGTACTGCTTGGCCTGGCCGAGCTCGCACTCCGCGCTGCACACCGACTCCGGCGGCCGCCGCGACCCCCACTCGACCTGGATCTATGTCGTCGTGGAGATGTACCTCGTACTGCGTGCAGTTGAAGCAGTGCCAGCAGCAGCTCTCGCCCTCCACGTACTGCTTGGCCTGGCCGAGCTCGCACTCCGCGCTGCACACCGACTCCGGCGGCCGCCGCGACCCCCACTCGACCTGGATCTATGTCGTCGTGGAGATGTACCTCGTACTGCGTGCAGTTGAAGCAGTGCCAGCAGCAGCTCTCGCCCTCCACGTACTGCTTGGCCTGGCCGAGCTCGCACTCCGCGCTGCACACCGACTCCGGCGGCCGCCGCGACCCCCACTCGACCTGGATCTATGTCGTCGTGGAGATGTACCTCGTACTGCGTGCAGTTGAAGCAGTGCCAGCAGCAGCTCTCGCCCTCCACGTACTGCTTGGCCTGGCCGAGCTCGCACTCCGCGCTGCACACCGACTCCGGCGGCCGCCGCGACCCCCACTTGAACTGGATCTCTGAAACGATACAATGCAGGAGTGAATTTATTGAAGAAGCTATTTTGGCATTTTATCGCACGTTCATTACCAAATCTAACCAAACTAAACAGGAAACTTCTGGCGCCTTTTAGTGACTCTGTGTCAGACTCAGACGTACAAAATGAAAAATCACTCGTAGCTCCAATATTAAGAGTTATAACTATATTTAGTGTGTTTAGACACTTTACTTAGACACAACATGCCAAAATTCCGTCGCGTTATATTGTATGCGTTTGACATTGCTGACGTAATCATGCCGAATTTCCGCCGCGGAACTTCGGCTTAGTGTGTTTAGACACTATGTGTCGCTTTGCGTTGTGGCTGCAGTCAGTGACAGAAACATAGTCATTTTGTAGTCATTTTTAAATCCCCCACAAAAAAGAGGGGAAGGAAGGCACTGAAGCAAGAATAATTTCATAATTACTGCAAGTTGTTTATTAAAAATTGTCATAAAATAATGCAAAAATGACAATACCTTGTATTAGAAATAAAAAATATTTTCATTACCTTAATATACTTACATTATTTATAATTTTAGAATTCGCAATATGGGAGCCAGGCTAGTATGATAATAATATCTTTTTTAAGGATCTAACAAAACTTATTTTTGTAATAAAACATAGTTACATCCTGTTTCATAATATTTTAATAAATTTTTATACTTAACGTTTTTTTTTTAATCGTCTTTTTTTGTTTGTTTTATGACGGTTTGGTTCTTAACGTGCAATATTTCGACTAGACTTAAACGTTAACCTTCAAAGGGATCTAGCTTTTCAAACTTGTCATCCATATTTCTAAACTAAAGTCGAAGTTATGAAGTTATCGGGTTCGAATTTGTCGGGACAAATTAAACTGGCTCGTATAAATCTCGGCTCGACGCGGCCGCCGGCCCCGACCCCGGGGCCGGCGTAAAAGTTAAAAGTTTCAATTGTATCGGGGCCGAGGATTTTCACCCGTCATCGAGTCCGAACCGGCAATAAAGCAGGCCACTCTCATAAAAACTACGAGGACGGCGGACGCGCCGTTAATGGTTAAATATGGCCCAATCGGCCCCGAGCGCCGGCCGAGTGGACCGTTTGTCCGCGATTGATTTTTAAATGAGCCTCTGTTCGGGGACATTCGTCCCGGTTAAGTTACGAGCTCCGGCCTCCGAAACGATTAAATAAACATGAGCTCTTGAGTCGCCGGCCATTACCCCTAATGGCCCCGAGCTGCAGTCGAGTGGCCCCGGATGCACCGCCGGCCGCGTCGGTCGAGAGGCGACGGGCTCGGAGTTCGGATCCGGCGCCCCCGGCGACCGGCTCGAGTGGCCCGCATTATACGGGTGCCAAACGGACCGGAGTTCGATAGGATGGCGTCACTAAATACGGAGAAGTCGTGGACGAGTATCGTTGCGCAGCAGTTTTCAGTCTAAGTCGCTTAGACGGATGGAACGTACATACTACACATTTCTAAAACATAAATATGGTCATTCAACTGATGCAATCTTTCATGGCACCGTCTAGAGGAGGAGGGTGGACTGACCGTCCATGTCCAGCTGCAGCTCGCCGTCGCGGTACTGGCCGACCTGCACCCAGCGGTACACGCCGCGCGACACCTGCTTGAAGTGCAGGATGTTGTACCGCGCCGGCCCGTCGCCGTTCGCGTCGAACTGGAACTCGTCGCCGCTTAGACCTGCACGTGAACGACAACTATTAGGACGGTTCTTTCTTTGTGAGAGAGCTTCTTCTCGTATTCGCTAGACGCTAGTGGAATTTGTGGATGATGTTATGTTTCTAGGCGTTAATACAAGGAGCAGTAAAGAACTCGACATCCAGCTAAGGAACAAAGTTTCGGCGCTCGAGTCACGGCATGTTTACTTCTATTGGCACTTTACGCATTACTAGGCCCGAGACGGATCGCGTAGCCAACAGACCTGTGAAGTTGACCTTGCGCAGGTACCGCAGCAGCTCGGCGCCGCTGGCCGGTCGCATGGCGTCGCACAGCCCCGGCCGCCCGCCGCACACCGCCGCGTGCATGTCCCTGACACAACACAATATGCATCAGATGACATATCAAAA
Source organism: Aricia agestis (assembly GCF_905147365.1). Classification (NCBI taxonomy): domain Eukaryota; kingdom Metazoa; phylum Arthropoda; class Insecta; order Lepidoptera; family Lycaenidae; genus Aricia; species Aricia agestis. The sequence continues at coordinate 16,312,725 of NC_056418.1, read as the reverse complement.
ACATTAATGAAACTTCGTTCCTTCCTATATTCACTCCGATTCCTATAAAATTAATTGTAATATTTTTTTCTTATTAATGTCTGGACATGTTTCTGGGAATCAAAGAGTCAGAAACAGCTGAAATTGAATAGGCAGCTTACGCGGAAAAACCCAACGACGGCCTTGTGTATCAACAGAGATCCACGTAAACGTATCCATGGCAGTAAATGAAGCTTGATTGCGCCCGGAGCAACAATACAACAAATGACGACTCTTAAAATATATCGTCACTCCGCGGAGGTGAAGTCGGAGTTTACGCGTCGCGCTGACGGCTGTTTGCCCACACAATGTATATGTCGCAGTCGGATTGTATAATCCGCCGTATTAAATTACGGCTAACTGTTTTCAAAAACAGGGCCGTTTTTTAATGCAGCGGTTCAACGATAAGCCGAAAAATTAAATACGGCTGAATAAAAAATGTATCGCCAGAACGTATCCGGCGCGGGCCGCCATACGTCAGCCAACACGGCTAGCCAAATCGCCTCTTTGATAATTTTTAGTTCCTATTCTTAACACTCTTGGCGCCTGTGTCATAAAAACAACAATGGCGTAGGATATAGATTAATATAGTGTTTTGTTAAATTGCGAAGTTTTTGTAAATTAATAAATAAATTAACACAAAGAAATAATCTAATTTCGACGAAGAAGGTATCGCAATGACAATCCGGCTTTTTAAATCAGCTAGCCGTAATGTAATACGGCGGATTATACAATCCGACTGCGACATATAAATGCGGCACGTCGCTCCACTCAATAAAAACTTCCGACATCTCACACTCCGCGAGAGCACGCTGCGAGTCGCGGTCGGTGACTTCTTTGCTAATGCCACTTGTTTTTACAATAATGGTCTATAACTTACGAGAGTAATACAATAGACAATATATTATACAATTGCGGGGTGACTGCAACTAAAGACCGGAGGAGCGCAATCCATACTAATATTATAAATGCGAAAGTGTGTCTGTCTGTCTATCCGTCTATCTATCTGTCTGTTACCTCTTCACGCTTAAACCGCTGAACCGATTTTGCTGAAATTTGGCATGGAGATACCTTGAGTCCCAGGAAAGGACATAGGATAGTTTTTATCCCGGAAAAGTGTACAGTTTCGGCGCGATAAATATTTTTTGGCGCAACGGAGATGCGGGCGTCCTCTAGTAATATATAAAGACGCAGTGGATCATCACGTTAACTATGAAAAGCATAGGGTGTCAAAGAAAAAAAATAAGAATACCAATAAGGAAACATGGTTTTTCAAAGGCTCGTAACCGTAAGTCGTTGATATTGGAGACGAGCGCCGTGAGTTTATCGAGTTGGAAACTTGTAACCTCCCCCCCCACCATACATCATGCGCCGCTAAAAGCCTTATGTACTCACTTCGCTGTACGAAATCAGGTTTCAGAACTTTACTTACTTTCAGATAAGTATTTTCAGTACCTATTGGAAATACTCTGCGAATCGTTTCGCTGTCCTTAAATAGCTCGTACATATCTCACGAGTGTTGACATGAAATTTGAAAATGTGTAACTTAATTATACTTTATTAAAGGAAGCCTTGGCCTGTTCACGACCAGAAGCATACAAAAATGTGCCTTTTGTTAGCTGACTTATCACGTCAGAGAAAGGCAAAAAGTGAGTGTGCACTGTACATCACTCTTTCAACGTGTCAGCTGGTGAGCTCATTACAGGCTGCGTGACGCGGCTGACACGCGACGGCGACGCGACGACAGCGGGCCGTGACACGATATAATACGTTATCTGACGCTGACACGTCTCAATATGCCGCCCCTATCGGCCCGGCCTCGGGAGTCGGGCGTCACATTGTGATTTACATGTTACTCCAGTGACATAATATAATTTTAATAAACGAAATGTATTCACTTTTATATCGTTAATCAGTGCTATAATTAAGTGAATAAACATTAATCAACTGCCAGCTATAAAGTGTACAGGGTGTAACAAAACTAAGTAATAATATTCGAGGTGTGTAGCATATTAGTGGTCCATTATAATAATAGAGCTTACTGTAGCATTTGCGTCGATAGAGTTACTTTTAAGTTTGAAATGACGCAAATTTACCTAAACAATAAAAAAATTTGACGCTGCTACTTTTACAGCTAACTCTATAAAAGAGACACACTAAAGCATTATCACTACTTTTGTAAGAGGTAACTTTAAGTCATAATAATATTATCTTTTTCAATACGCAAATCAGTCTGTCGCGCTTAGCTCCTGTTCACAGTACCTAAATTGATTAATCCTCATAATTCACAAAATATGACAGTGTGTTATGTGTAGCAGTAAGTGGTCAGCGGCGCGCATCACCAACTTCAGAGAGACAATCGGCGGTGAACACCCGTCTGATATAATAATATGCTATACATAATATAATAATATGTCGCCGCTGCCGGCTGCTCGCGGGTATGCACCGCCAGATTAGGTACCGTCGGCCTCGGACGCTCCAGATACTGATACTCCAAGATGAATATTAATCTTACTATTCTGTTGCAGCGAAACTCTCCAAGGTCGCGGGAGGTCGCCCCGCGCTCGAGAAAACGACGACCCGAAAAAACTTGTCACAGGTCGCAACCCTTAAAGAGCTAAACGAAACGCGGACAATTACCGCACCCTCGTTACCCGGCCCGGCTTAATTAAAATATCACGTGAAACTGCGGGGCGCGGGGCTAGGGGGGCGGGGCTGGAGGAAGGCTAACCGGCGGGAAACGACCGGCTTTAATCATCATATAGGCCGGTTACGACCCGACCGTACGCCGGAGAAACTGACAACGGCCTCGGAAATCTTGTACGAGTCGTGACAGGGAGGGTTCCGACGTTAATGTATGATTTGTTAGAATATTGTCACCTTTTACAGGGACATCGCTCCCTCGTTAAGGCGACGCCTTGATAATTTTAGAGAGAGAGATTTAAGCTTCCAAAATTTGTACATAGATTGGTTCAAACACACACTTTAATTTGCCCATAGCTTATCCATACTAATATTATAAATGCGAAAGTATCTCTGTCTGTCTGTCTGTCTGTCTTGCTTTCACGCCAAAACTACTGAACCGATTGCAATGAAATTTTGGATACAGTTATTCTAGAGTCTGAGAAAGGACATAGGCTACATTTTGATGTGGGAAAATATCTTATTTCCATGAAAATATCGATGAAAATGAATTCGCATTGCGCGTGGCCAGCGCTCATCCCGGGGGTCCTGGGTTCGAGTCCCGCAGGCGGAACAAAAAGTTTTCAATGTTCCTGGGTCTTGGATGTGTATTAAAATAAAATTTCAAAAATCTTAAACATATTTTATGTATAATATTATAAAAAATCCAGAAATATATCGATGCAATGAACATTTTAGTTCTAATACGATTCAACAGATGGCGTTTTATTTTTTACTTTATTGTAACATAGAACTAATCATACTTATTAGTTAGTATGTTTTTGTTTATAGTTTTTAATACGTTAGAATATTATGTTTAATAATATAATCACTTGGTATAATAATAATCAATCTATCTTATCTTATAGAACTCTTTGAACTTTGAAGAACTTTGCACCACAGAACATCTTAAACTGCGATTTCATGATGCCAGCATTACCGCGCCTCCAGTTTGGCAGCGAGCCGCGCTCGGAGCGGAGATATCGCCTGATATAACGTACATTATCCTCATCTGTGATCTCTGCCAATACTGTACTCGGTTTGCGCTACTACGAGATCGCAATATACGTTATAATACAAACTGTAACAGAATTGTAATATACCTATTAATTGTTAGTTAACCTAAAACATTTTGGTTTACATTCAGTTAAAAAGACATAGTTTAATTTAAAAAATGTAAGGTCGAACATGTTATGAAACATTTTCATACTGCACTCGTACGGTAGATAGTAGAATATACAGCCGGAGTGTCAGTGAAAGCGCCGTGTTGAAGTAATTAGGAAATGCTCTCTCGCAAATGTTCCCCGGCATTTGGCACGCGCTGAGCCAATCCGAGCCGCGACTTATCATAATACTGTAATACCCAACTACAATGAAGATGGTTTGATCCTATACGTAATCCTATTTCGTGTTCCAAATAATTACGTATCATAAGGAATTGCAAAGGATATTCCATGTCCTTGCGTTATAGTCGTCAAAACCCTTCAAGTATAGCTTTAGCTCATAGAATGAAACCAAGGAGATAGTTTATAAATTACGTTGACACTCGGGGACTGCCACGGTAAAGCTGTTGCGTAGCATCTAGTCTATATGCATACGTCTAGCCGCACGGACACAAACACCGTGCCGCAGTCTGTCGAACTGAAACGACGTTAGATGATCGGAGTGTGGATGTTAGGTTTATTTTCGGGTCTGGTACGAGCACGAGCCCTAACGTACCTGATGGCGTAGGCGAAGGCCATGACGGCGTCGGCGACGAACTGCAGCTGCCGCTCGAATTCGGTGTTGTCGGCGGTGAGCCGCTCGGTGCCGGAGCACGCCGGCAGCGCGCCGTTGTACGGCGTGCGCGCGCTGCCCGGGTACCGGCACCCGAACTGCGCCTCCCAGAACTCTGCAAGGGTGGATCGCGTCAGTACTATCAGACAAGTTGATTCCTAGACAGATGGCAGACCAAAATAATTTGGTCGCGTTAAGTCAAACCCATCCGACCGATCACAGCTAACATTGAATGACTGCCTAGGAATCAATTTCCTCGATGGTACATTCAAATATAACGTTCAAATTAGGAATCGTTTGATACTGTAATCATCAATAGCGGAGCAGTAGTTTAAGCTGTGCCGCGAACAAACTTATAAACGCTGTCAATACCAATTTGGATTTGTGGTCATTTGGTAAAAACGAATGCGGCACATTGTAACCTGCTTTCGAAGAGAATATGGTCACAGAAACATAAACATTTTATAGTCCATCCGAGGTCAAACACATAGGAGCTGAAAGTTGATAATTTAGTTTATGGTAGTGTTAATTAGGTTTGGGATTGGGACTGCATTTTGTTGGAAATAAAACCAAAAGTACTTATTATTCACAGCCGACTTCAGAGAAATAAAGTTAAAAGATTCCTCTTAATAACAGAGAAGAGCGCGCTCTCGTACAAACAAGCGCCACATATAATCTGCATCCATTAGCGAAGATAGAGCGTCGTATTATAATGAAGTGGGAAGTCGTCGGCCGAATCTTCGTGTAATTAGCGGCGAGACAATGGCCGAGCTGGACGGTAATGGCCGTTATTATGATAATGCGGGGGACGTGCAGCTCCTACATCACGCGCATATAACGTAAGAGCTTGGAAAGTTTGAGGGCTAGGCAACGATTTCGCTTTTTTCTCTGCTTGCCTTACATTGCGTATCTGTAGGGTTTGCACGATCAGACAACAAAAGTAGTTGCTCATATCGCCAGCTGAGCCTATCACTCGTAGTCGGTATTAGAGCGACGGTAGCTCGAGGTCCTGCGGGCTGTGGTGTGCGGACGGCATCCGGCCGCGAACCCCGGGCCGTCTCGGAACGACGGACGTTGCTAATTTGAAATTCTTAGAAGTCAGCTCAGTGGACAAGTTTGAAGCAAATCAAGTTAATTACAGTACCACCAACGTTTAAGTTTGTTTATACTAGTCATGACAGTGACAGATATTTTAATTGATCGGTTTATGATTAATCGACTCGGTAGAACGAAATTGTCATGAATGCAAACGACTTTCTATGAGGAAATAATCATATTATCAATAAACTAACTTATTACAATTTTATTATCATATTTATTCTGTTAATAACACAAAACATACTATAATTATGTAAGTATATATTAATGATTGAGTGAATGTTGAATGAGTTTTGCGAGTTAATTTGCACTTGGAACATCTTTTGTTTTGTTTTTTTTTTGTTTAATTCATTGATGGGGCAAGGGATCACGGAAGACCAGGGACAGCGGCGTTGTCGCTGTCATAACCTGAGTGGTCACCTATTCCTCATTTTTTTGGCATAGCACTGCCACAAACTGAAAAAACACCCTGTTTAGTTTTAAGATTCTTTTGTTAATGTTTTTATTTTCCTTTATCCTTATAATATGTTTTTTTTTTAGATTTCTACCGTGTTGTTACTTTATGTTTGTTTTAATATTATGGTTGTGTTATGTTTTTAAAAATGGGAATAAAGTTTTATTTATTTATTTATTTATTATTATAGCTATTTATATCATAATAGAAAGGCGCTTGAATTTTTCGCTTCTACTATGAAACACGTACCTACAAACCACGGGTTCCGCTTGTTGTTGTTGACGTTGAGGCTGAGGAAGTACTCCTTGAACCCGACGACGTCGTGCGCCTGCGGCTGGACGCTGATGGTGCCCTCGACGGCGCGCTCGTTGCCGTCGGAGACCAGCGCGCGCGCTGACCAGCCGTCCGACCCCACCCAGCTGAACGCCGCCGTCGCGTCATTGCGCTCCACCGCCCGCATCACGCCCGCCACCTCCTGGTCCGACCCGAATATAATCGCACCTGGAGAACGAATATACATAATTATGGTACTCAAAGAAGAAGAGCAGGTATGTATGATTTAGCTTTAGAATAGGTTAGATAGGTGGTGATCGTGTAACATTTAATGGTGGCAGTATAAACATTTTATTTATTTACTATATACTAGAGATCGCCCAATGGTCGAAATTCGACCTTACTTGCAACGACATTACGAGTAGGACTACTAGCTATATTTTGTAAAAAATATTGACTTCATCATAGTTTTTTTTCAATTCTTGTCTCTGGGACTCAGCTGATCTCAGACTGCCGTCTGAGCATTGTCTAATAGAATCTAAAATTAAATAAAAAAAACAATAATCCAATTTTAAATATTTGTCAACTTGTTGTCAACAGACTTCAACCATAAATAAAAGAGTATAATTCGTATGTATAGGCATTGTCACTCAAAAATCTGTCATTTTTCCTAGTAGTAGTGTCGTAGTGTGTGTAACGTTTTATTTGTTAACCCCCCACAAAAAGAGGGGTGTTATAAGTTTGGCATCGTAGCATCCAAACGGGTGGACCGATTTCGATCTAGTTTTTTTTGTTTGAAAGCTGACTTAATTGAGAGTGTTCTTAGCTATAATTCATCATCATCAGCCTGCTCCGTGCTGAAAAATCGCGGTTCATCTGGTTCGTGAAGGGCCGATTAGCAACTTGCAGTCGTTTGGTGGGCTTGATTGCATTCTAGTTCATAAATGTCACGCATTTATGAATATTTACACATTAATGGAAAGTTGACCTGGTGCTGCAGCATCACCTGGTAATAAAAATAAATAAAATAAATAAAAAATGTTTTATTTCTGAGTAAATTTGAATCAAATTTTTTCAGAATGTCTACCTGATGCCTACCACCGGTTCGGGAACTACCCCGGCGAGAAGAACCGGCGTAAGAAACTCGCACGGGTTCCACTTTTTATCAAAAAAGTGAGAGAAAAATTATTCTTTTAAAATAAAGTTTACAATTTTGTAACTTAATATTATATACAATGTCAACATACATAATTGTAAGTCATAATATAATAATGTAGAAGTAGCCTTGCAAGAAGCCATCCTACTCCCAAGATGTGCCATCTTCTATGAAATCATTGACCTTATAATAAGCTTTGGCACACAAACGCTCTTTGACTACTTTCTTAAATTTATTAATGGAAAGATTTTGAACGTTTTCTGGGATTTTATTGTAAAGGCGTATACATTGACCTTTAAAGATCAATAGGATACCCAGCTCCTCACCAACTAAGAGCAATGGTTTCGTGTTTGGGCTCATTTTTATTGCGACAACTAGTAAGACGTAGATAACCAATAAATTTTTGCATGCTGCTGCTGCATTTGCTGCTACAAATTTAAAAAAACCCCCGCCAAACAACTTTAAAAAGTAATGAAATAATATTATATTTTACTGACTTTAAGTTTAAATAATTCCTAAGTGTAAAGTGATATTTTAGTCCATAATTGTTGTCAAGGTGTGTCGGAGGATCGCTAATGTAGATGTTTGATTTCACATAACATTATAGTTTAAGGGTCAGTTTTCAGCGAACCAAATCGAGACAATGTCACTGGACATGGCGATACAAAATGCAAAAGACACTGTTGGCGGTCCCCCGATACACCGTGACAAAAATTATGGACTAAAATATCACTTTACACTTAGGAATTATTTAAACTTAAAGTCAGTAAAATATAATATTATTTCATTATTTTTTAAAGTTGTTTGGCGGCGGTTTTTTTTTTATTTCTTAATTTAATTTAATTTTTAAAAATATATATGATTATTTTTCCGACCCAAATATCGACCAATAGAATTGCACCATTCGACGTCACGTGGTACAACCTACATGGTATTATACTGATAATTTTTTGAAAATTTTCTCTGGTAGTTGCTATATATAAAAAACAAATTCTAATTCTATTGGCCGACATTTGGGACGGAAAAATAATCCCCCGAATACCACACGAGCTTCAAAATTATCTGGCATTTCCCTCAAGGTTCCCTGCAAACAAATAAAGTCGTCAAGTTTTTCAGGAAAAATCACTCGCGCTTCGCGCTCGTTATTTTTTAACCTGAAAAACTTGACTCCTTCATTTGTTTGCAACGAACCTATCGGGAAATACCCGATAATTTTGAAGCTCTTGTGGTATTATAAGTGATAAAAGCATAATTTTAAAATAATATTAGCTCGATGCACTCCTTCACCATATAAACTATAACTGTGCGAAATTTCATGCACCTACGTTTCCCCATTTTTCGTAAAAAGGGTTACAAAGTTTTTCTCTCACGTATTAATATATAGATGAACAATACTGCCCCGAACACCTGTGATACTGACGCCTGCTTGTATATCAATGTAAAACACATAATATAATAGAATTCCGCAGAATGGTTATCAATTTACTAACGACTAAAATTAACTAGGAAGTAGAAATTTTGCATACGTTTATCTGTATTCTACAACTGTATGTTTTCCATCTCCATCATTTTCTAAATTACTTGAGCTATTTTGCGGCAGCCCTCCATAAATTCTAAATTAGGTTCCTCGTTAAATTAAGCTTATTAGGTAATATAATAAGACATATATTACGTTCAATCAAATTTCTTAGGCACCTGGTCGTCCAGGCTCAGTAGCAAGTCGGTCGTTAACCTAGTTCCGAAGTTTGCCGTACAGTGCAGAGTGGAGAGTCTTAGCTAGCTTAACGGGCGGAAGTGGCCCTCGAAGCGGCCCGATCGAGGTGGAGCGCCCGAGTGGGCTCTCGGAGCGACGGCGCTAAACTCACTGGAAAATTACCTCCCCAGCGTGAACACGATTTATAACGCTTTAACACCTATCCTGTCTAGAATATAACCTACTAGTGCCTAAAAAATTGTTAGAGGTGTAAAGTATCGTTCATTTAAGATGAAATGATTTTACTGTCCGTGAGTTATCAACGAGCCCCGCCGATCCCCGGCTCTACTGGCCGGCCGTCTGGAAGCCGCCGAGTGGAGCGGCGGACGGCGGCGGTATTCCGAAACCCATTTGTTGTGAATACTCAATATCTCAGCTCATTTCACACGGAAATTCTCTGGACCGGTCCTTTCATTTGAAAACGTCCGTTTCACTGCTATTTCCCGAGTAAATAGAGAAATCCGAGGCGGGGAAGCAACCGAAGCGTTAAGCCCCGAGAACATTTTGGTATTATGAAGAAGTAAAATATAATTGCTCACGTATAATAGAGAATATGGTGCATCCCTGTAATGAGTTTTCGCCGCGTCGCATTAGGGCCAGTCGGCGAGGCGGGGTCGGGGCGCGACGCTAACAATATTATACATAATACGCTCGCCCAGAATTAGCCTCGACATGTCTCTCACTCAACACGAGTCACGAGCCACGACACGAGCACCAGGAAATTGCTACTGACGCACTCCGCACACGCACACAGCTCCTCCATTATACGTGATAATTGCTATCAAAGCGAAGTTTCTCGGTATTACAACCATAATATCTCTTAATACCCTTGTATACTTATTATTGAGGATTGCTCCGGCATTATACAAAAAGTCCTCAATCTGTAAATAAATCAAACCACTACGCACTATTATACGTATTTGCCTCCTACTCAAGTAAAGTATCGGACGAGAAGGTCCGGAAATGTCCTAAAACGTAGTAAATCCCGTCCGTCACGCGATACACGGCAATTTGCTTCAATCGAAAAGTAAATATGATTCAGTGAGCGGGCGAGGGGACGCGACGGAGCGAAATGTCCGGCTCTAAAACGACGCCGCATGGCACATACTACCGAGCTCGCTCAAAAAAGGATTACAACTTTTAATGGGCTCCCCGAGTCGGACGAAACTCCGAGAGGCTCACGAGTGAGTCGAGAAATTTCGTTACCCGGAAAAAGAATCGGCCTCGCGTATGGAGCGACGTAATTGAAGTAAAGGGATCCCGTCGTTTGTTTCCTTCGACCTTCACGAAATGCGGAGAAAACTAGGGGGTAAGTAATCGATTTCCCGAAATCTATAGCAGGAGAATAGCATTTAGTGCTGCAAGGGAGGTCAGGTACTTGACGTAACGGACGTCGCTCGCAGACGGCGCTAAATGTGAGTGCAGCGCCGCGCCGTCGCCCGCTACCGCCGCCAGCTGCAAGGGGCTCAACAAGTGGCAAATTACCGCTAATGTTCTCCGCTAATACTTTCTTAACCTCTGCTCCTTGGCACCGCGTCCATTCTCTAAGCCGTTTACGTTCGTTTATGGACGCGAAAACAATAAGTAACGGTGGCCAATGTAAAACTTTCAAGAACCATTCCCTAGAACGAGCAAAGAGATTTTTTGCTTTTAGAACTATTTTAAAATGATCATTGTGTAAAAAATAAGATTCTAATGTACCTAATCGATTGGAAAGGTTGGTAACAGCTCGCGTAAAAATTAGCAGATTTAACTTTACGAGACACGATTAAAGACATGAAAATATCACGCGACCTCCTCAGTGCTAATAAATCACATAAAAACGGATGACGCGCTCGCCCCGGATGGCGGCGGCGCTCGCAGGGCGCGCGATAAGAGGCGGCAATCATCGGTTATTGAGCGAGATTCAATTTGTATAACCACTTTAGCGAAAAATTGTCTCGCGCCGCAGCTGGCTATCGCGGGCGAGAGCGGGGGGCGGGGCGACGCGGGGGCAGGGGGAGCGGCCATGCGAGACGATTTACGCCGGCAATATGTCCCGCGCCACACCGCGGCCTTTATTTACCGAACACCACGCTGCCTCCGGTTTTTTATTTGTCGCTAAACTCGAATTCACTGAAACGTGGACCGTAAAGGCGATCTAGACATAAAGCTGTAGTTGCGGAGCAAACAGAATGTACATAATATATAAATCTACAACTAAGCCGAGCTTTAGTAAATCTAAGTCGAGACCGATCGCAGGATGAAGGATCGAAGTAGCCTTAGAAATAGGGGCCGTGCTATATCTTCGTTCTTTATTTGAATAGAACCAGTGTAAGAACAGCACTCATTGGGTTTGGTTGTTTCATTCCATCCCTATATGTAGAAACACTACACTCGGAGTTAAAAAAATAAGGAATACACGACGCATGCTCTGCATGAATATCCATCTCTCAGAATCATCATTCATAATGTTAATGAGGAAAAAGCGTATGTAAAAACGCTCGCTCGAAACGTTGATATCGCAGAAGAAAACAAAAGAATTGAGATGACCGAGTACAATGGACGTTAACGGCCGACCTCAGCCGCAGTCGGCGCTCGGCGCGGATCCACAAAGGTGCTGATGAGAACGCAATCCAGTTAAAAACCACTCGGACCGGGATTGCACTACACTTCTACATTTCGAAAGTAAGGATACGCCTTTGCGCACAATTTTTCAACGGTATGTTATCAAAAAAATAGCATGGCATGTCTGCCAAAACAATTTTTTAGTTTTCAAATGAGTCTGAAATAGAATGTACAATTATTATATTCATAAAAAGTATTTTATTTTATAGGTAATGTATTATTTTTACCAGATAAAGAATGATCACTGATCTATAACTAGTTTTAATGGCTTTTATTAGGACCCCTTTTGCCGCAGACTTTCAGGCAGACTTCGGACTGCCACACTGTAACGTTTGTGTGGCGGTCCGCCGTAACCACAATTAGCCTCACGATCTTGCATCGCGCTACAGAAATTTCGGAAATCGGCAAGATATGTACGACATCTGAAATGACGTCAGTGGGCTTCGGCCTGACCGAGCATGCAATCTCTCTCGGTCGGAAGATCTTCCTTTGCGGCCGCCACGTACATCGCTAAACTTGTGATTATTAATAATTGTGATTATTTTATAAGTAGTTTTCTATTCAACGCCTCAATGGGGCACAGTGAAAACGTTTTATCATCGACAAGTCCGACCCTCATCCGACTGCACACCACATTTGCCACTGATTTCGTGCTCTGCTACTTTCCACCGCTTTGCGATCATCATATTTTATTTTTACGATTCCCGCACCTTTGTGTCGAACATAATTATAATGCGAGGAACGATTCCTCGGTAAAGCGAAACGCCATTTTTACCAGTGAATTTAGTTCGCCAAATTGACACAAGACCAACCAGTCTCGGTACATTCCGAGAAGAGAAATTATACGGTAAAATGTGTTTTAGTACCGGGGGCTCTATTCTTTTAATATGCCTCGCACACGTCTCTACCGCCGCGCGTATTTCACTATATATTGTAACTCGTGTTACGCTATTTTATCTGGGAATTACAGCTCTGTATTTCGGAGCAAATTAATGGATTTACTCAGTTCGTAGTTTGTGTTTTCGTTAGCAATATCGCGTACATCTCAAATACATCTCGATCATTACGGATCGTGACGGGGCGTTCTACTCATTATATGGATTACTATATAACTAGCTCCGAGTATGTAATAATATGTACCACTTAAGTCTTAGTAGGCTCGGGCGTACTACCTAATGGATTAGTAATTCTCACGCAACTTTAACTTTATTTGACATTACATTACGCCTTGATTTATTATTATGTTATTCCCAGTACAATATTCATCAAAGTCTCTACGAAATGTAGGTTCGAGGGAAGCATATGAATTATTATGGAGTTATATCGTGTTAAAAATTTAAACGAATTTGTAATGTTTTCGGTCACGAAGTCACAAGAAATAGTGGTATTGACTACGGAGCGGTCCGTGAAATGGACGATGAAAGCTATTCCGTCATAAGCTACATCATGCAACCAATTCGCCCTGAAGAATCTGTTTCGAAATTGGATTTTGACTTTCGTCGTTTTGTCTTTGTGTACTATTTTGTTACTATTATGTAGAAATATTTTTTTGCGTCTTCTCCCGCCTAAATTAGTAAGTATTCGATCTCCTTGGTGGAATTTTGAGAAATTAGCAGCTAGACGCTACCCACGTTCTAAGAGTACTAAGCACGTGTGCATAATTTCAAAATTTTTGCTGGAATGGTTTATATGAGTTAATCTATTGGTCGATCGGCTTTCCTTCCGTAGGGTTTATTAGTCGGCCGTAATACCGATAGTCGAGTCGGCGGCCTGCGATACGAAGTCGGTGAAGTTTAATTGAGTTCGGCGCCGGAGCTGTCACTGTAGCGGCCTTCGAACATTCCACACGTTTTTACTCCTCCCCGCAAACAAATCAGTCGGATATTGTACGACTTACGCTGTTAACGTTCATTACTCTACAGCAGATTCGTCACCGACTGCTTCACTGGTACAGCTTTCAGTCTGTTCTCTGTTAGGTTTAGGGGTTAGTGATTTATATTTTTTTTTCCACTACGCTTGCTAATTCATTATTACATGAAAATTACTCCTATTGTTATCATATGAAATATGCTTGTATACGTAACATAAAACTAAAATTAGCCAGCTAAATAAACTGGCTTCGCTTAGCCTTTCCTGTATTGTTATTTCTATACTATATAAAGAAGGTTCCGTATGAGACGTATTTTATGTGAGGGCTGCGGGCGACGGTATCGGCGCGGCGAGCCATGTGTATGGAAAGTTAATTTTACGTGTGAGCGCGCGGAGGGCGGCCGTACATTACCATAGCGGGATTACAGTTTACAACCACGGCTCAGGAGACAGGCAGACTGTACTGACGAATACGTCTCGATACAGATTATTTAGTGTCACGTCGGTCTCGAGCCCTACTGGGTTACTAGACTAAGGAGGACACAGTTAAGGTGTGTCTTAAAAACCCAACTAGGTAAGTTTTTTGTGACTTCTCACTATGATTAATTTTATTGCGTCACATTTGACATTACTTACCACTTTTTGCTACTAGGGGCGCTGCCGATAGTGGTGATAGCATACAAAATGCGTACGGGCAAGCTCGTACACAAAATTGTATCATCAGCATTGACACGATTTAAGTAATTGTTAGCAACAACTTCAGTTCGCATTCGGTCATCAATCATTCCGCGCGTACTCAAATCATTCTATCAGTCAATCAATAAACAATTTTAGTATCAAAAACGAACTTTCTCTCGCTCTCTACCAAATCAATATCAAACTATCATGAAAAGATTGTGCACACCGTACAATAATATTATAGTTTACGTCCCCACGGTGAGCAGCGACAAAAACTAACACTGTTGGTTTTAAACTAACTATAGAAATCGTCGAGTGACGGCTCCAACTATCCCACACTGAGAAACTTACGAAAGATTAACTTTAATTCATTGAAGATTTTGTCAAAAACTGCAAACATATTCTCCTCCACAAAACAATCTCCTCACTAAATAAAAGAGGTACTTACCTCTAGCGCGCGGCTTGGTGAGCAGGCGGTGCACGAGGTCGTCGTAGGCGCGCTCGTCCGCGACGCCGGAGTCCTTCACCAGCTTCTCCTTCACCGCGATGCAGATCCCCGACCGCGCCAGCTGCGCCTCCAGCTCCTCGAACGCCTGCACACACACACACATCGTAAATCTTAGCCACAACGCCAAAATATGGAAACATATTAGTCCTAATTATACGGAAAACATTACAAGTCTTGATCGTAACGCGCGCGCCTGCACACGGAACGTTATCGAGCTACCTAATCGTAATTGGCCAAAGTGTTCGGCGTGTTCGGTCCAACAAATAGTCAGAAAAATTTGCAAGTTGTTCTCTTTTAACGCGAGTCATTAACATAAATCGATTTTTAATAAAACTACTGCATGTTAAACATTAGTAGTGAGGGGGTAGGTACAGAGATCACGATGAACGACGTAGCGTCAGGATACATAGGGTGCTCAATGAAGCAATCGGAGATAATGTAATATTAAAGTTTATTTTAGTCCAGCGATAAAGTCGAGCTGTAATTATATTTAGGAGAGTTTCAGTAATTACTTTATTTGTTACTACAATTCGAGCCGAGCGGCGAATCCTTCCCCCGGATTGAAGGCGGACTTCGGTATATTTCTCGATAACTCGCGCGTCGGGTGCGGCCAATAGTACCGCTAATTAAAATTTGATTCAGCGGATAAAGTGGAGTAGAGAATATTCTATCTATCTATCTATGGACGCTTCACACCACGTCAGTCTGGCCCCGTGCTAAGTATACGGTACGGTAACGGAAATATATTTAATACTTTTATACTATACATATATTTAAGATTTCCATTATATCATACACATATTGTGTATGATATAATGAATATCGAGAGTAGCCGCTAATTAAAAAGTTACGTCGAAGTTCCCCGAGTAATAAGTAATTCATCCGACGAAGCTCATGAAAAATCTTATAAGACTTCGGGTGGCGAGTCATCTAACTTCGGGAGTCGGGATATAACTCGATTGTTACACTTAAAGGAGCTCATATGGCTCTGACTGGTGTTTCCGCTTCGATGTCGGGGCGGGGGCGGGCTGGGGTAATGAGCCCACTGTAGCCCCGCATGTGTACGGGAGCGCCGCGTGGGTACGGGAGCCCCGCGTATGTACGGGAGCCCCGCGTGGGTACGATACCCCGCGTGGGTACGGGAGCCCCGCGTGGGTACGATACCCCGCATGTGTACGGGAGCGCCGCGTGGGTACGGGAGCCCCGCGTATGTACGGGAGCCCCGCGTGGGTACGATACCCCGCGTGGGTACGGGAGCCCCGCGTGGGTACGATACCCCGCATGTGTACGGGAGCGCCGCGTGGGTACGGGAGCCCCGCGTATGTACGGGAGCCCCGCGTGGGTACGATACCCCGCGTGGGTACGGGAGCCCCGCGTGGGTACGATACCCCGCATGTGTACGGGAGCGCCGCGTGGGTACGGGAGCCCCGCGTATGTACGGGAGCCCCGCGTGGGTACGATACCCCGCGTGGGTACGGGAGCCCCGCGTATGTACGGGAGCCCCGCGTGGGTACGATACCCCGCGTGGGTACGGGAGCCCCGCGTGGGTACGATACCCCGCGTGGGTACGGGAGCCCCGCGTGGGTACGATACCCCGCATGTGTACGGGAGCGCCGCGTGGGTACGGGAGCCCCGCGTATGTACGGGAGCCCCGCGTGGGTACGATACCCCGCGTGGGTACGGGAGCCCCGCGTGGGTACGATACCCCGCATGTGTACGGGAGCGCCGCGTGGGTACGGGAGCCCCGCGTATGTACGGGAGCCCCGCGTGGGTACGATACCCCGCGTGGGTACGGGAGCCCCGCGTGGGTACGATACCCCGCATGTGTACGGGGGCCCCGCGTGGGTACGGGAGCCCCGCGTATGTACGGGAGCCCCGCGTGGGTACGATACCCCGCGTGGGTACGGGAGCCCCGCGTGGGTACGATACCCCGCATGTGTACGGGAGCGCCGCGTGGGGACGGGAGCCCCGCGTATGTACGGGAGCCCCGCGTGGGTACGATACCCCGCGTGGGTACGGGAGCCCCGCGTGGGTACGATACCCCGCATGTGTACGGGAGCGCCGCGTGGGTACGGGAGCCCCGCGTGGGTACGATACCCCGCGTGGGTACGGGAGCCCCGCGTGGGTACGATACCCCGCATGTGTACGGGAGCGCCGCGTGGGTACGGGAGCCCCGCGTATGTACGGGAGCCCCGCGTGGGTACGATACCCCGCGTGGGTACGGGAGCCCCGCGTGGGTACGATACCCCGCATGTGTACGGGAGCGCCGCGTGGGTACGGGAGCCCCGCGTGGGTACGATACCCCGCGTGGGTACGGGAGCCCCGCGTGGGTACGATACCCCGCATGTGTACGGGAGCGCCGCGTGGGTACGGGAGCCCCGCGTATGTACGGGAGCCCCGCGTGGGTACGATACCCCGCGTGGGTACGGGAGCCCCGCGTGGGTACGATACCCCGCATGTGTACGGGAGCGCCGCGTGGGTACGGGAGCCCCGCGTATGTACGGGAGCCCCGCGTGGGTACGATACCCCGCGTGGGTACGGGAGCGCCGCGTGGGTACGGGAGCCCCGCGTATGTACGGGAGCCCCGCGTGGGTACGATACCCCGCGTGGGTACGGGAGCCCCGCGTGGGTACGATACCCCGCATGTGTACGGGAGCGCCGCGTGGGTACGGGAGCCCCGCGTATGTACGGGAGCCCCGCGTGGGTACGATACCCCGCGTGGGTACGGGAGCGCCGCGTGGGTACGGGAGCCCCGCGTATGTACGGGAGCCCCGCGTGGGTACGATACCCCGCGTGGGTACGGGAGCCCCGCGTGGGTACGATACCCCGCATGTGTACGGGAGCGCCGCGTGGGTACGGGAGCCCCGCGTATGTACGGGAGCCCCGCGTGGGTACGATACCCCGCGTGGGTACGGGAGCGCCGCGTGGGTACGGGAGCCCCGCGTATGTACGGAAGCCCCGCGTGGGTACGATACCCCGCGTGGGTACGGGAGCGCCGCGTGGGTACGGGAGCCCCGCGTATGTACGGGAGCCCCGCGTGGGTACGAGAGCCCCGCGTGGGTACGGGAGCCCCGCGTATGTACGGGAGCCCCGCGTGGGTACGATACCCCGCGTGGGTACGGCAGCCCCGCATGAGTACGAGAGCCCCGCGTGGGTACGGGAGCCCCGCGTATGTACGGGAGCCCCGCGTGGGTACGAGAGCCCCGCATGTGTACGGGAGCGCCGCGTGGGTACGGGAGCCCCGCGTATGTACGGGAGCCCCGCGTGGGTACGAGAGCTCCGCGAGGATACGGGAGCCCCGCGTGGGTACGATGCCCCGCGTGGGTACGGGAGCCCCACGCCGTTAGACTGACCCAAATGTCAAGGTGCTCGGTTATCGGAGCCGAATACGACTCGTTTCCGGCCCGACACGTGAACGTATCGACAAGCTGGGTCAGGATAAATCTAATTCGTAAATGACGTAATACATTTGCACGCGCGTGAAATTGACAATAATAATCGGCGGGAAATATTCAATTCTGCGGAATATTTCAGATCTTTTCAGATGATTCTCACACAACAAGAGGGATACGGTAGGTACGAGACCCATCTAATTAAGAAAAAAGCGATAAAAGTTATCCGATCTCGACTTCTAAGGCTAAGGGAGTTTTAACGTTACGCGAGAACTTCGCGCTAATACTTCTTCGTCTCTGCCATCATTATAAATTATTATTGTCCTTATTTAACTTTATGTCATGTCTCTATGCTGCCCAAACCTATCATATTTATCGGTACGATATTTCATATCGTACGGCGGTGGTACGGCGTAATGCGAGCAGCCGAATGAACCTCAGCGCTCTCGCAGTTGCGTCGTCTCGTGAATAATATAATAATCGTTACGACTATAATCACACACCTCAGTAGCTGTCTAATTAGATAACTGATTAGAGACAATGGTGCCGCTTAGTTCAATATTAATTACTCTCTTGCGAGCTGCTTATCGTTAATTGCTGATTACATTGTGATTACGTCTCGAGATTATGCCTTTATACACTGAGTTAACCCATTACAAAGTAAATAGGTGTATGTATATTATATAGAGCGATTATATTATATTATCATACATAGTTATTTTATTATGTAGAAGATTAACTGTAAAAATTTTATTACATACGACTAGGGAATGCAATCCCGCAAGATAATTTCAATCCCGGTATTTGCGGGATCCCGCAAGAGAGCTTACACTTTTAAAAGAAATCGTTATAATGACTTGACTTGATAGACCCCGTCTTATTCTTAGAAACTCAAATAAAACAAACTTTGTCGGATCCTTTTTTACAAGGGTTTATTATACTTCAGACTTTAGATATAAAAATAAAGGAAAAACTAAACATATTTTTTTGGAAATGGCTACGTAATACTAAAGATTAAAAAAAACTAAAGACACGCGCTTATCTATTTTTATTCTTTATTTTTTTTTAAATAAAGGTAAAAATCGTGCTCAAAGAACTCGTTACATACATACAGCCCAAGCTATAATAATTATATATAAATACCTTAACTTTTTTTAACATATTATTATATAATATGTTAAAAAAGTTAAGGTATTAATAATTGTGTCGTCAGTCAAACGGCTCCTGATATTCGACACAAGGTAGCCAGCAGCCGAAAAAGTTCGCTCAGCTTCCACGCTGGTTGGTACAATTGGATGCTGTTGAAGCATTGGTGTGTCATCCCACATCGGACTAGTTTTGAGTAATCGGTGTTTTAAGTTTTTTTGGAATAATCTTTATTTTCTGCTTATTTTAAGCAAAAAAATGCTATTGTGCAGTATCTTTTTTTTTTGTTGAAATGCGTAGATTATGATTATGAAAAAACATTTTAATTTTACATTCAGTTTTAAGAGAAAACGTATAAAAATGGTTAATGCAATATTGCTATAGGGCTTATTACATAGCATTAATGTCCTTTGTGCTATTTCACATAAATGCAAAATTCTGATTTGTTCTTTCAATACAAATTTAAATGCTTTAATTTTAACAAAATGTTATAAAATTACCTTGTCACGCTCAAACCGCTGAACCGATTCTTCTGAAATTTGGTATGGAGATACTTTAAGTCCCGGGGAAAGACAAAGGGTCCTTTTTATTAAAAAAAATGTACGGTTCCCAGGCATTAAATAAAAATGATTTCAGCTTATACCGCTACCGGCTACGCGGATTTCGATGATATTTGGTAAAAGGTACGGTACCCGTATGATAAACAAAAATGATTTGCGCCTAAACCACTGAACCGATTTTGATGAAAATTGGTGTGCACATACTTTGACTCTCGTGAAAGGACATACGATAATTAGTGTCTTGAAAAATGTACGGTTACCGCGTTATAAAATTTCCTATTTTGCGCCTAAACTGCTGAACAGATTTTGATGAAACTTGGTATGGAGATACTTTGAGTCCCGGAAAAGGCCATAGGATCCTTTTTGTTTCGGAAAAAAGTACGGTTCCCAGGCGTTAAATAAAATGATTTCTGTTTAAACCGCTACATGGATTTTGATGATATTTGGTATGCAGATACGTTATGTATCGGAAAAGGACAGAGAGTTCCCGCTTCTTCTTCCCTTCCCGCGCTTCCCGCAGAGTGCTCTTATGTATCGCGCACACATTTGGGCACTATAAAATTGCTCCTGCGTAACTGGCCTGGTTTCATTGAACCCAGAGTGCTCTTGTGTATTGCGCATACACTTGGGCACCATGATATTACTCCTGCGTAACTGGCCTGGTTTTATTGAAACCGGCCACCGCCCCGAAATCGGTGTGGGAGTTTTTTTATTTATTATAATTACCAGCATTGGACATTGGGCATAATTATTGAAATACTCGTTAGTCTAATTAAATTATTAATCTAATGGCAAACTAAAATAATTAGAATACATTTTATACATATTATTATTAATCAACTTACGGGTAATTTCAGATGCACAATTACTTCATCAATCTGATTAATTTGTAATCTGATTAAAATTACTAATTACTTTTTGCCCAACTCTGCACGTGATAAACTAATTATTTGTACATTAACTAAATTTAATCAAAATCGGTTCAGCAGCTTAAACGCAAATAAATAAAGTTTATTGCGTGAAAACCGTACATTTTCCATGATAAAAATTTTATATATATCCTTCTCCAGAACCTTACGTAATATCTACATGTTCTCAATATCGATATCTTATACCAAATTCATTGTTGTTGACTGCGCGGGAACCGTACATTTTCCGGGACAAAAAGTATCTAATGTCATTTTAATTGATTCAAAGTATCCGCATACAAATTTTTATCAAAATCGGTTCAGCGGTTAAACGCAAAATATCATTTTAGAAACATAGTACATAAATGCTGTATACAAAACCTCACTAAGAGGAATAAGCATTAACCATTTTTGTACTCTAGAATATGTATTTCACTGTCGTAAACCTTATGTTAGTTAAAGAACAAAACTGGATTATTAACTCAAAACCCGATTTTATGTGGGATGAAACACCAATGCTTAACAGCAGCCAATTGTCAGTTAAAGTGAATTAAAGGTGAATTGAAGGTAAATTATTTAGTAGGCTGCATGAGCGCCAGTTCACGCAGACTCGCGCGCAGAGTTACATGTATGAATCACGCTTCTTTGTAATCCCGCCAGCCCCACGGGATCCCGCTAAATTCTCGACCGAGATTAATCCTGCAAAATGCATACGGGATCCCGGTATTTCGAGATCCCGGTATCACGGTATTCCCTACATACGACTTAATGGGGCCAATGTTATCTATTTGAGGCTTCGTCTCCGTATATTGTTTCTTGATCTCTTGTTTATCTATCCCAACCCCGAACATTGGTCCTTCGAGTGAAAAAGCGGGACCCTACGCGAGTGTATCCAGTTGACTATCCTGTGAGTGCACTTCGTGGTTTCGCGTACGAACTCAGTAACTTAGGAGAACAGTTTATCTCGTGATCTCGTGCAATCCCGGTACCTGGAAGGGTGCCACTGAACTCTGATCCCGTGTGACCCCGGTGTCCTGACGGTGCCATCATCTCGCGGTCCGGTGCTCCCGGATCTTCAGCTCACCGAGTTTCCTGTAATCTCTGTGCCGAGGAAGGCGCAATCGACGAGCTAGCGGTTTGCTGAACTTAACAAGTAAGATCTTTCCTTTTTTATTATCCTGGCGAAGATGAAAGACATCTTAGCTACACAGCAGCAATTCATCGATGCAGTGGATTCACTGTACTCCAACTTTAAAAAGGATGGAGCAGATAGGAAAACCCCCGACTATATCCGTCGGCGGTTAGATAACTTAGAGCAATACTTCACAGAGTTTCATAATAATCATACGAATTTGCTGTCTTTCGGTGATCAATCTCATGCGTATTTTACTTCTAATCAGTACGATCAATTAAAAATTAAATATAATAAAATAAAAGCGGCTATTCAAAACTATAATCCTAAAATCGATAGGCCGCAAACCCCGGTTTTAAAACTACCTACGTTTCATCCCACGCCTTCAACAGCTGCAGGCTTTTCATCTTCAACTCCACCTCAGAAGATCAGCTCCGACGCGAGCAATGTAGAAAACTTGCTGAGGAAACAAGCTACTAATTTTAGAGCCTTTTCACGAGAAGCTCAAGCTATCGATCTCAATCTCATCACGGAAAAATGGGAGTATGAGGATATCCTAGTAAACCTCAAAAACCGTTGGTCTGCCATTGATAACTTGCACTGGGAGCTGGAAAATGAGCTCAACGGCTCAAACACCCAATATGAAGAACAATTTACATCCTACGAAAAATATTATAAAAATCTCAAAAGAGATATTAATAAAAAAATGTGGTCCGTGGCGCATATAGAAAAATCTACCCCGAAGATGGAAATCCCAACTTTTGCAGGAAACTACACTAAATGGGTCTCCTTTAAGGATCTCTTCACGGAGACTATTCACAACAATCCTTCACTTTCCTGCGCCCAGAAGATGCAGTTCCTGAAGAGCAAGGTGAAAGGCGAGCCTGAAAAGCTGGTTCAGTATCTCCAAATCAGTTCCAGTAATTATCCCGTGTGCTGGAATATCCTCACGCATCGCTACGACAATAAGCGATGTATCTTTATATATCATCTTAATAACATCCTAAATATCCCTGTGAGCCAGCATAGATCTATCTTTCATCTCAAGCGCATCCACGATACAACTTACGAGAGCGTGAATGCCATAAAAATCTCGGGATCGACGTCTCTACGTGGGATCCTTTCCTAGTGTGTATTTAAGCGGAAAAATTAGATCCTGAAACCAATGAAGATTATATCGGTTCCCTAAAATCGCCTAGAGAATTGCCTGTACTGGAAGAATTCTTACAATTTTTGGAAAATAAATTCATTTCCTTAGAAACCTCAAGGAAGAGACAAAAAGTCCCAGTCAAAGACCCTCATCTCAATTTTATCCTTCTACTCAACACTATCCAACGTCATCCAAAGGTCATAAAAATGAGCAAAAATCTTCTAATAAATATTTTAATCCTAACTTAAAACTAAATTATAGTAATAATTATTCTACAAATAAAATAAATCTTATGCAATCGTCGAATTCTGAAAATCATAGCCGCAAGACGTGTAATTTTTGCTTTTCGTCAAGTCATCGCATTCATAATTGTCCGGAGTTATTAAAAAATCAACCTTCTGAACGCAAAACTGCTATTAATAATTTGAACCTTTGTGTCAATTGTTTACATAATCATGGAACTAGAAAATGCCTTTCCAAGTTAAAATGTAGAGAATGCAATAAGGCGCATAATACCATACTTCACGAATCATACAACTCAGCGAATACTACGCCGGACGCCGGATCGGGGCCAAAGTATACAGCCACGATTATGAAATTACCTGATCAAGACCTGAAGTCATCGGACAATAACCCTGCAGAAATATTATTGCCACAGCAATTATTGAAGTACAAGCAGCTGATGGATCTTTTCATAAAATGAGAGTCCTTTTGGATCAAGGATCCCAAACCTCAATCATTACCGAAAGGGCTGCTCAGATCTTAAAATTACCCCGTAAAAAATGCAGCGGCTATATTTCAGGAGTCGGGAACAATGAAAATATTTGTAAAGTTAAGTGCATGTCACTTATAAATGATTTTACTTTTGAAACCGATGTGTTTATTATGAAGCGCTTAGTAAACAATTTGCCGAGTTCTACATTTACTAAGCCCGACTGGCCAACCCTCAATCAAATAACCCTAGCTGATCCTGAATTTTATAAAAGTCGGCCGGTCGATATCCTGTTTGGCGCTGATGTCTACTCTCTTATCCTATTAGATGGTATCTGCCGACCCCAAGGTACCCTGCCTATGGCTCAGCAAACTCAGCTGGGCTGGATCTTAAGCGGTACCTGCAAAACCTTTCAATGCAACCTCATCCTAAATAACATCTCCGAGATCCAGCAGATTTGGGAAATCGAGGATATTCAAGACCCTTCATCGATATCTGAAGAAGACCAAAAATGCATCGAATTTTTCAAATCTACAACCTCAAGGCGCGAGGATGGCAGCTACGTAGTAAAATTACCCTTAAAAGATAATTTCTAGGAAAACTTAGGTGAATCGAAAACAAAGGCTATAGCGCAATTCTTTCAAATTGAAAATAAATTAATTAGAAATCCTGACCTAGCTCATGATTATAAATTGTTTATGTCTGAGTATACTGAACTCGGACTTATGACCCCCGTCGCGGCTAACGCTGACATAACTCCAGGCTGCTACCTATTACACCATTGTGTACTTCACGATAACTCACAAAGCACAAAACTTAGAGTAGTTTTTAATGCATCGGTAGCTACAACATCTGGTCTAAGCCTCAATGATCTCATGCATAGAGGGCCGAATCTCCAACAAGATCTTCTTAGCCTTATCTTGAAATGGCGGCAATTTAAATACACGTTAACTAGCGATGTTGAAAAAATGTTTTGCAATATATGGCTACATCCTGATCATCAGAATCTTATTAGGCGTAGTTTAGCAGCAGCTCAATTAGCTGAACATTCTCTCTCGGAAGGACCCAGCTGGCAACCTTCCTTCGGTCCCGAAAATTATCCTGTCGATATATCCTATGACACAACGGAAGATCTCAGAAAAAAGGAATTAGTAAACATCGCTACTACAAATTTCGATACCTCTATAATTAAACAATTGTTATATAAATTTAGTAAAATGAGAACTGTAATTCGAGTTATAGCCTACGGTTACAAGTTCATTGACATAATATATATACACCGAAAGAATAACCTGACTTACCTTACATTGCAAGATCTCAAACGCGCAACAAATGTTATGTTAATAAAACAAGTGCGACAGGAGTACTTTTCTAAGGAAATCCCACATCTTCAGAACGGCGAATCTCTAAAATACAATAAAGGCCAGATATTCAATCTTAATCCTATTTTAGACGCCGACGGAATATTACGTGTCGGCGGACAGCTGAAACATTCGCATTTGAATCCTGGTATTAAATATCCCATCATCATCCCACATCTCATTATAGATGGCAAAAGCAATGGCAAAAGGCTGGCAGATCTCATTATAGATGGCAAAAGAGCTACCAAGAAGCGGCTAAAAATGTGCGTCAAGTGTCGTAAAAACGAACCCATACTGAAAAATCAGCTGATGGGAGACTTAATTTTATCCCGAATAAATCCCAGTGGACCGGATAAGGAACTAAAAGAG
Organism: Aricia agestis; assembly: GCF_905147365.1. Lineage (NCBI taxonomy): Eukaryota > Metazoa > Arthropoda > Insecta > Lepidoptera > Lycaenidae > Aricia > Aricia agestis. Next base: position 16,287,123 of record NC_056418.1, on the reverse strand, counting down.
GAAAAGTCAAGTAAAAAGAAGTCTAATCGTATCTCATTTTCTAAAATATGTCCTGAATAACCTCAGCTCAAGCATCCTATAATTTTACTCCAGTCAATAATAGCATTTATTTTGACAAAATCTCCAACATGCATATAATTCGAGACGACTGGCGACTAATTATCTACTATGATATTTATCCCTATGAAGAAGGTATGTCGGCACTTCAAAAATACATTAATTACCTCGAGACAATATGTATAGAAATAAAGCATAAGACACCGTGCGAAGATATCACATTACAACTCGGGCACGAGCTGGAAGAATTAAAACATTATAATAATATTATTATGATGAATGAATCATTTGTAATTGGAAACGCGCATAGGCGCCGGCGCCAAGGCTTGATAGACGGAGTAGGCTACCTTGCAAATAGCTTGTTCGGTGTACTTGACCAGCGATTTGCTGACAAATATGAAAAGGACATCGATCTTATGAGAAAAAATAACAAACATTTGTTTGGTCTCTGGAAAAATCAAACCTAAGTGGTGGACGCTGAATTTAATCTCTTGAAAAGAATGGAGAGTACTATGAGAGCACATCACAAATCTATTAATCAGAAGATGAATGAAATCAGAATGGCATATATAAATTTACAGCTCTACGTTCAAAATATGAGTTTTGTTACAGACTTTTTGACGTCCTCAATAACTGCTACAAATCTTATGTTTAGTCCTAGAAAAATACAGGACTCGATTTTGAACACGGTGGCAAATATTTATAATGGGAAATTGGACTTTCACTTAATCTCTCCAGGCCAGCTCAGAAACGAACTAAGTGTAATTTCGGCGCAAATTCCTAAGGATTTGGCGATCCCTGTTGATAATCTCCATCTCAAAGATCTCTATAATTTATTACAAGTGAGAGCCAAGTATAGCTCAAAATATCTCATCATAGAAATTCGTATTCCCCTAATAGAAAGAGACGTCTATGAACTTTTTAATCTCATTCCAGTCCCGAGATCTCTAAATAGCGTCATGATAAATGTACAAATTATATCCGAGTTTGCCGCTATTAATTTGAAAAAGGATTCATATGTTACAATCTCCGAGAACGATCTTCAATCTTGCATACGGCGAAATCCAGAATGCCATATCAGAAATCCTATTTATCACCTGAAGGATGATCACAACCTCTGCGAGACCATCTCTAATACAAGAACATGTAAAACTGTGAAAAATCCTTGTAAAATGTTTGGAAGGAATTAAAATCAATCAACAGATATTTTTATTTTTGCTGCAACGAATGCAATCTTAAAATTCTTTATGCAAACCAAGGTGTGGCAACAAAATTAACGAACGCAGGTCTTTTGAACATCGGGGAAGACTGCATGATCAAAACAGAAGATTTTTTGATCAATCCTACCAAACTTTTATCTAGTACTATGATGACTGGCGCCAGGATAGACGCACCCGAAATTCCTTCCATAAATCACATGCTGAATATTTACTTATTGATTTGCCCGCTGAGATTGATCCCAATAACAACTCTAAAATCTTAAGACAGTTAGACTCTGTTGCTGAAAATATTGATGCTCTAAAGAAATGTGAACCGTTAAGCGATGAAATATCCTACCATGACGTGCATCACTACACCGTCATCTACGTCCTGGTCGTTGGATTAGTATTTGCTGCTGTAGTGCTGTACTGGAGACGGCGGCAGAGGCTTCAGCGTCGGGAGTCTTCGAGATCTCTAGAGGCGCAGCCGGCTAGAGCGACTTCCTCTACGCCCCCCGAAGGAACTGAGTTAAGTGAGTGTTGTGTGGTTAGGGAAAATGGGCAATCTTTAGCTAAAATGAAAAGTGTGAGTGTGAGTGATCGTAGTGTTAAGGGCAAATCTGTGACAATTAATGATCCTAAAGTTAAATCTAGTGAGTGCTTGCATAAACAGGACAGGGCTTCGTCCCCGATCTTTCGTGTCTTTTCACTTAGAGACCTTGATTCAACTAGTTATGTTTAATTTTAAATCCCACTACTTTGTACAACTTGTTATACTAACCCTAGTTTATTATATCCTCAGTTCTGAACCTAAAATTTAAGGGCTAAGCTGATGGACTTGGTACTTCAGTTGATCTTAAGAGGTGAATCTTAGACAGAGTTTTACAGTGCAAAGCGCTGCATGGTGGAAATTTAAATTTGTTGCAAGAAAAAGTTTGCGTATCTACGCAGTAACATTTTATTTTAAAAATACAGTGTCGCCTAACGTCCTGAAGATATTCCCACGCAAAATAATTTGGTACGTCGTTTCGAAACGACGGTATTGTTGACTGAAACCACAAACGTAGGATTGTCGTACCCCACAACAGTCGTCTATATTTAAGCAACTGTACCCCTCCTTCAATTGAAGTGTACAATTGCGTCACGAAATGTGACGATACTATGAAATTCATGGAAGTGTCACAAAATTACGTACCTACCTTCGCTTTGTTATTTCTGTCGAGTATTGACTTAAATTATATCCAGGGAGTAGCACACGTTATATAGAACATACGATTGGAGTGGCGCGGTCGTTTGTCGGCCCTGTGTCAACAATAATAGTTGTACTGTGAACACATAATTAATAAGCTGAGGGAGAGCCATGCACGAATTATTATAAGATGCGACATATTTTAAAACGCTATTATGTTGTAATACAGGTTAATTTACTAACGTTAACAATAAATAATTAACATCTCGGCTAATGAATTTAATTAGCAACACACCGGGGGCACAGTCGTTTTTGTGTTACAATGGGAACAAACTTTGCCGCTGTACTAATTGAGCCGAATTGCGTGATATCGGGTACCATACACTATACACTATACGGTATAGCGGCCTTGCGACGGAATATTATGACGGAAACAGAGCTGAATATAGACGATTAATGATGCAATTTCACTAACTAAGGTTAGAAACCCCCGACAAAAAGATGATAACTTACATTTTAAACAAAACAACACAAAATAGTCGTGAATACCTATAACTGCCTATAAGTTATTCACGCCACGACTAACGAGAGTCCTCTTCTACCCTTATTTCTTTTGAAAGACTAAACTACACTTTATTGTGCCGACTCACAGTTGCACACACACGCACACTTTAAGGTCGACAGTATAAAATTACGTTAGTAAACACGACTCTGTATGCTGAGGTAATTTTATATGCTTTGGTTTTATGTGTACTAAAGCATTCCTCTTTTCTTTCAGGCAACCTTTGAAAGAAATAATGAAATTATAGTAGAAAGAGCGTTTTACACATAATATTCTTATCTCATTTACTTTTTAAATTAATATTATCCTCCAAAAATTGTTATTACCCTTTCATTGTTAAAGGTCAGCACACATTCGGAGAGACCTACGTTCAGCAGTGGACGGCAATGATGATGATAAAGGTTAAAGATGCGTAAAATTTTATGCACAAAAATCTGTTACAAAATGGACCAAAACAGAACAATTTCCTCGTCGCTTTAAAAAATTAAGAAGCGGGCCAATCTGCAAATAGAACGATTAGATCGTGTTTATTCCGAGACAAAATCGATACTAATTTGAATACAAAGAAGCCTCGCTCGCTGCAACCCCGACCGAACCGGCAGAGGTGACGTGATCGTAATAAATATAAGTTTTTAAATAAATAAAACTCGGCCGAGCAATTAATCGGAAATTCCCAAAAGTGTTCGAACGAATAAATAATATGTTGACAAGGGGATTGACGTGTGTATCAATATTTTATAGCTGCGATAGCTGTAAGCATCAGGCGACCCGGCAGGCGGCGGGTCGCCGGCGGCAGGTCGCTAGCGGCAGGTCGTTGGCGACGGCCCGGTGGCGCATGATATTTACCGCGAGTTGACACAGGGTGAAGTGCCGGCGGGTCCCCATCGAAATACCACATTATGGAAGTGTAACTTAGTATAATGTAGTTTCACATTATATACACCGAGGCATACCTTTAGTCGGTCGTCATACTCGGGGCGGTCGTACATTTTTTTTTTAAATTTATTTATTTACTTCGGGCAACATAGGCCAGAGGCCCATATTATTTAAACCTTAAACATAATATAATAAATACCAAGTCTAGCATACATATTATTATTTATACTTATAGACTTAACTCTTCACGTGTTGAATTTTCGTTTTCGTTACCCTAGTGTGACAAGAAAGTGGAGCCATATCGATCGGCTCAAATATGTGTACGAGTCATCGTTCTATACCAAACTATTTAGATGGGTGCCCCCTGACCCTCTTCCCGTTAACACCCTGTGGCTCCGGCACATTAATTCACACTCCTAATATTATTACTATGTGCATAGAAATACGGCCCAGCTAATTATGAACACAGTCAATGACTCATCGCAGAGCGGTGACAGGCTGAGTTGCCTCCAAAAAATAAAATATCTTTTTATTTAAAATAGGTATAATGAATACACTTTTTCAACGTCGTAGAAAGAACGTAGATACTAAGATGCCTACCACCGGTTCGGGAACTAACCCGGCGAGAAGAAACTCGCACGGAGACATCTTTTACTAAAAAGTTCGAAAATTACAATTTTAAAATAATATTATTATATCAATGTTATGGCTATGTAATAATAATAAAAGTAACCTGCATGGAGCCACTCTATTCCCATGGTGTGCTGCCTTCAATGAAATCATTGACTTTATAATACGCTTTAGCACACAAACGTTCTTAGACTGCTGTTTTAAATTTATTTAAAGTTAGATTTTGAACATTTTCTGGGATTCTATAGCATATGCGTTTTTGCTTACTTTGGCTAGTCTCAACATTGGAACTTATAGCTAGTTTGTTCTTATTTCTAGTATTTATTACACTATGATTATCGCTTTTTCTAATAACTATATTATTTTTAACATATAAAAGATTTTCCAAAATGTATTGAGATGCAACGGTCAGCATTCTTATTTCTTTAAATTCATTTATCAATTGATTATTATTATTACATAAAGGACGTTTTTGTACACGGCTTGGATAAAGATATAAAGATTTATCTTGCATGTTAATCAGTATAATATTATGTTTTGCAGTACTTTTACATGACTGTCTCAACAATTACAAAGGTAATTATTACGAGTAGTATTTGTTAAAATGATTTTTAATCTTCGCATTTTATTTAGTACGCGATTTCAACATTCAATACCATTTATTTACAAATAACAGATTCGCTTTTCAGAATGTAAATTATATTTCAACTAATTTTGATTAGAAAATCCACAAATACGAAATAAACGTATCCGTTCAACTTATTTCCAATGAAATCATCCAAATGTGATTATCTCGCGCAAAGCCGATCGCACGGAGCGGTCGCGGTATAATCGCATTATTTTGTTATTCCGCAATATATTACTCATTTTGTGCGATGAAAACAATCATTAATTTATGTTATAATTATTATACTTCTATGTCGAAGAAAAACTCATTACATACCTAAGAAACTTTAATTATAACTTCGACACGGTCGAAGGCTTTAAAACTTGTCGTATCATTTCGGAAAGACTTCAGACCACGTATCTCGGGACAGCCGCAGTCGTCAAACGCTTCTCGCTTTCCCGAGATAACATATTTAGGGACTTTAAGCCTCCTCCTCGGACTGACCTTGATGCCGTAGCTGGACTCCTCGTAGATGATGGAGACGTAGCTCCAGCCGAACTGCTTGACGATCTCGACCATGGCGCGCACCTGGTGCAGGTCGGAGGGGATGGTGCGCGTGAAGTACTCGAACCGCGCCTTGTTCGACAGCTCCGGCGACGTCGAGAAGAACGACACCTGCCGGATAACGACACGAGTAAGGCGCAGCGCGACTGCGGAATTGTATGGATAACAAGAAGTAGAAAATGCCCCAAAGTTTTGGGACTAAATTATGGTCGGTTACATAATTCACGAGTTTGAAAAATCTTGTGATATTTACGCCGGCCATAAATTAGAAAAATACCGAGAATGGACGTTAATCTCCAAAATTTAGCGACTCGAGTGATGGAGTGAAACCGGCCCGGCTCGTTAGGCCCGCAGCTAATTTTTATCGCTCGCAACTTCTATAATCGCTCATAATCGCTCGTAACTTCGGCGCGAAGTTCATCATTAATTACCGAGAAAATCCTTTTTCTAATCGACCAGAGGGTTCGAAACAATTTTTTAAGAAAACATATTAATCTAACGAGATTCGGGCGAGGGTTACGCCGGTTGATGAGAGCGGAGCCGGGGCGAGCCCCGGGGGCGAACTGTTGATACTTCGCGCCGCTCCGTCGATTGTTTCTGGTCATTTTCGTCTCTAGGGGCAAGTTTTTTAATTGTGCGTTCAGCCCGCACAAAATAACAAAGACAATGAAAACGTAAAAATATTAAGGTTCTAGTCGTGTTACAATAGGCGTCATATTAATGAGGACGAGGACTTCTATTCATCGAGGAGTCGCAGGCATAATAAATATGTGAGGTGAAGATAACGCATCGCTCGCAGTCGGTTGCGCACATTGTTGCCGCCGCCGGAGGCCGCCTTTGTCTCTCGTGTAATTCAAATGTTATCTATGTCTTACACGCCAGAACTAGATGTACAGACCTGAGGTATCTTGAACAGGCGCAGCAGGTTGGCGACCTGCACGGAGGTGACGCTGGAGGCGGCGCCCACCACGCCCGAGATCACCTTCCGCATGGCCGTCGCGTTGCACGCGTACTCCGCGTCGTCGATGTTGCTGATGGAACCTGGAAGTCGATCAGGTCGATCGGTAGGGGCTGGGACGAACATCTTTACCATTTAAATGGGACTCCAAGTTCCCCAGTTAAGATGAAATATTCTGAATTATAAACAAAGCAAAGGAATTCGTTCAGTATTTGTCGATACCGAATTCCCGGAATAGCTAAAGTTTTCTCAATTCTCTGTACACGTTTACTGAGAAACATCTAAGCGATAATGTTTTAGTGAGTTTATTGAGTTACGGCGATTGTGATCTTATTTAGCGAACTAACTTGCGACACTTTACCTGTCCAGATTACTTGAGTTATGGGAGGAGTACGTTGTCGGAACCTCTTCTACGGGTAAATTTGGCCGTCGAGGATGAAATCCCGGGACGGTATCACAAGATTTCATTATTTTTAGGCTTACTTTTTCAGAAATTCTGGTATAATTCAAGTTTTTGATGAAAGTAACGCTTTCACACACAAGCTCTATTACATAAGGGATCACAGGATTACCTCTAGATTACAATGTACCAACTACACTACCTTTAATGAAGTCGACGGCCATCTCCAAGCCGTAGGTATCGCGGTCGCAGTCGTCGAGGACGTGGGCGCCGAGCCGCACGCCAGGGACGAGGCCGCGGCGGTTGACGATGTCCAGCGTGAACAGCATGGTCTCTAGCGCCTGCACGCCGCCCTGCGGCATCACCGGCCCGCACGTGCGCTCCTCCGACCGCTCGTGCACCATCATCAGCCCGCCCAGCACCAGGTCGCCCTCGATCACCGCCTCGCGCTTGATCGGCCAGTGCGGGTGCTTCTGCTGGTCGTTGGCCATGCGCCAGCTCTTGTCGACGTCGTAGCCGTTGTAGCCGTCGCCGTAGCCGGCCAGGTCGAAGACGGACTCGAAGGTCCCGTCGAAGTCGAGCGGCGCCTCCGTCGGTCGGTGTCTGTGCCTGTGGTGGTGCTTGATGTTAGCGTGTTGGGAGTACTGATGATCGTGCTGCTCGGGGTGGGGCTGATCGTGCTGCGAGTGTAGCCGGTCGTGCTGCGAGTATTGCTGCTGTTGCTGGCCGCGTCTCATTTCGGTGTGGGTGAGCGTGAGGAGCAGCGTCGTCGTCGCCAACCAGGTGCGGCCGGGGCGCATGATAGTGTCGTCTCTCTCATGCCAGCACCCGCGAACGCTTCGGCCATACTTCCCGGGGAAACATGTTCATGTCATCTGAAACAAGAACAACGTTCCATTTAAATTTTATGAATGCGAAAGTGTGTTTGTCTGACTGGCTGTTACCTGTTTACGTTCGAACCGCTGTACCGATTTTCGGAGATACTTTGAGTCCCGGAAAAGGACATAGGATCTTTTTTAGTCCCCAGAAAAAGTACGGTTCCCGCGCGATAAATTGTTTTAGCGCAACGGCGTTGTGGGAATCATCTAGTATAACAACATAAGAATTGGCAAAATAAATCAACCACGAAGTTGAAAAACAATTCGCAAAATTTATTTTATTCGAAAGGGCTCGGCGGGAACGGCATCTAACGCTCACCGATTTGGGAGCACGAAACTAAAATTGACGAGTGACGCACAAAAAGGCAGCGTCGATCCAGAAGCCAGGGAAATAAAAAATACATTCGGCCGGTCGTCCGCCCCAGCGTGCGGTCCACTTTTACGGTGAGAATATAAATGAGGAGGGATTTAATAGGGTGAGTGCAAATCATAGCCGATGGATGTTTACCGCCGCCGCCCGGTTTCGTTTGTTTTGGCGGCGATGTGAGGCGAAGCGAGGTGAGACGAGATGAGGCGAGGGGATGAACCACCACTAGCCGCCGGACGTGACGATGGACCTGTTGTTGCACGTCGATGAGGCAAAACTAACATTCATGCTGGTCACTGAGTTAGATTAATTGAGTAGACCTCCGACAGAATTTAAAGACAGGTAGGAAATAGGAATCTTACGAGGTACTCAGTATAAGTATAATAAAACTCTAATCATCACAGCATTACAGAAATTGTTCTTCTAATCCAGTTATGGGCCGAAAGATATTATGTTGATCGATCACTAAAATAAATTAATGTAACGCGCCACTCTCATGTTTGCGAAAAGAAAATGTATTGTGACGCGATAATGGAATCGAAGACGAACTACACTCGATACAATACGCGGCCATTAGCAAATGAGTGGGAGCCGGCAACTGATGTCTCGAGTCGGATGGGAATATTTTTTACGAGAGTCAATATCGTCCATGTCGGGGAAGGTTTTTGTCGAGTCCCGGGAAATAATATATCGCCGGGATGATTCAATACTTCTATTGTGAGTCACTCGGCAGGCATCGAATGTCTCTGTCCTGCAATAAACAGCCGGAAAAATTCGGTGAGGTCCGGATTGAACTTGTTACTCGACGACGACGGCCCGGACCGGGCCGATCGAGCCTCTAACGTGCTCGTAAAGTTTTATACTAGCTAAAAGCCGAGCTTTGTGAGGGCTCGCGTCGTTCTTCTGCGTGGTAACAATCTTTAAGGCAGTTTTTTATATTTTAATAGTAACCAAAACTTGACTTGAAGCACAAATCAATAGGCGTGATAGTTTTTCCGTGAACTGCACCACAAAAGTGCTCAGCTGGTTGTGGGATATACTAGGGCTCGCTTCGCCCTGATTATCTTTCTCATATCGTGAGTGTTTTATAATAAAGCTAATAATATATATATATTTTTATGAAAGAATAACATGCAAAATTAAAGTTGTATAATAAAATGCAACTCCAATAACATTATAATACTGGAGGTGCTCCGGAAGAAGCCACTAAATAAAAAGTAATGTCAGATGTTTTTGTTCCGAAAACTTTCTCGCTCGGTAATAAAAGTTTATGTAGATTAAGAATTGCTTTTAAAAATGTGTTCCGCAATTTCGTGGAATAAAAAACATTCGAATTTATTTTACTGCAATAGCGCTCCGGGTGGGGACGGTAACAGTGTAGTGGGCGAGGTGTAGTGTTCGCCAAATAACGAAACAGTTACACCCAGAATAAAACGGCAGCAGCTCTGCGACGTACGCGGCGCACGGCGCATTGATATTCAAATTAGGAATTCGCCGGTGCCGCTCAGCGTGCGTGTGCTAAGCGTTTTCGCCACTCGCTGCTATTTCAGCTGGAACGTTATCGCGGCCTCCGTTTGTGCATTTTCGTTTATTCTCGCCATCAAACGTTTTAATGCGATGGTTTGTTTGCGCATTTACATATTATTCACATACGCACGAGGGCGTTTTAAGACCGATTAAGGCTGTTTAAAAATTAATATTGAATAGACATTTATACAGTAAGCGTGAGGGTATCGTTGAAATGCGGAGTGACGATAACACGGGACACGATTTAAATCGTCCGATATATTATTACTATATGATAGTGAGTGGCGGACGGCGGCGGGCGCGGGGTCTGGCGCGCGGCCATCTCCTCGATTTATGTTCACAAAACCGAGACTGCACTTCGATACGTCGCTTTTGATCCGCCGCAGATTTTCACTCCATGCAGGGCGCAGTTACTGCTTTTCGTCGTTGATTAAAGTTTTGAAAATATCAGTGCTGATACGATATTATATTGTCCGACAGGGATGTTTGTTGAAAGGGTCAAAGTCATAAAGACTACGAATAGAAAAAGTCGTGGATAGATCGATAACTCTCTTTATGGAAAGGTATTATAAAATAAGTAACAGTTTACATTATACCTACGTCCTATAGTAATAAATCTCCACGTGCTCCATATGTATAAAAAAGGATAATATAAATATTAAGGGATAATACAAATATATAAAAGGAATGAGGAAAATATGGCGTCAATGCCATATTAAAATACGTCTGCAAATCACTGAGCTGTGTAGCACCATCGTAGCATCTCGTAGAGCTGTGTAGCACCATCGTAGCATCTCGTAGAGCTGTGTAGCACCATCGTAGCATCTCGTAGAGCTGTTTAGCACCATCGTAGCATCTCGTAGAGCTGTGTAGCACCATTGTAGCATCTCGTAGAGCTGTGTAGCACCATCGTAGCATCTCGTAGAGCTGTGTAGCACCATCGTAGCATCTCGTAGAGCTGTGTAGCACCATCGTAGCATCTCGTAGAGCTGTGTAGCACCATCGTAGCATCTTGTAGAGCTGTGTAGCACCATCGTAGCATCTCGTAGAGCTGTGTAGCACCATCGTAGCATCTCGTAGAGCTGTGTAGCACCATCGTAGCATCTCGTAGAGCTGTGTAGCACCATCGTAGCATCTCGTAGAGCTGTGTAGCACCATCGTAGCATCTCGTAGAGCTGTTTAGCACCATCGTAGCATCTCGTAGAGCTGTGTAGCACCATCGTAGCATCTCGTAGAGCTGTGTAGCACCATCGTAGCATCTCGTAGAGCTGTGTAGCACCATCGTAGCATCTCGTAGAGCTGTGTAGCACCATCGTAGCATCTAGTAGAGCTGTGTAGCACCATCGTAGCATCTCGTAGAGCTGTGTAGCACCATCGTAGCATCTCGTAGAGCTGTGTAGCACCATCGTAGCATCTCGTAGAGCTGTGTAGCACCATCGTAGCATCTCGTAGAGCTGTGTAGCACCATCGTAGCATCTCGTAGAGCTGTGTAGCACCATCGTAGCATCTCGTAGAGCTGTGTAGCACCATCGTAGCACTTTCGTAGCACAACGTAATATTTTCGTAGAGCCTCGTAGAGCTGTCGCATCAGCGTTGAACTTTAGTATTCTAGTTTCATTCATAGTATTCAAGTTTCTAAAAATATAAAAACATACCTCTAATAAAATTATCAAGTACAATAAAATAATTAACAATGTTACGATACTCGGTATTATTTTCAATAGTATCATATTAAATTCATATTCAATTTAAATTATATATTACGCACCTGCCCACCTAAACTCGTTGAACGGTCCGTACAAAATCTTGGAACGTTATTGCCACATAACAAGGATGAAAATTGTTAGACAGCGGCACAGGAGGACAGTGACCTGTCCATACGGCGATTACTTTGTGTTTATTTTCGCATAATTTAGATCAAAGCGACCGCGTCGCCATATATAATGTAATCCCACGTATTAAATGTATAAAGATGATAACACACAGCAGGTATTTGACTCAACACACGTCATTATTGGGTTTGTCGAAATACAAATCACTACGTATAGTAGTATAACAATATGAGTTGGTCGTTTGCTGCTGTCCGGCCCTTTAATACCATAATTATTAGAAATATTTATATACATAGATCTTTACAATAGTTATTATTGACATCAATAAAAATAAACTTATTGTGTGCTCAGTATACCTGGCTCCGCATCAACTCAGTGCAACACTGGAGGTGTTTCTAAACAACGCTAGCAAGGTCATAGAGAGTCTGTTGAGTGATGACATAGTTGTGATGGTAGGTGATTTTAATCTTAGCGGTATAACCTGGTGTCCAGCACACCCCATGGAATCTACTCTATCACCATCAAACTACGGTTCGTCTTCAATTAAAAGTCGTCTAGTGGACTTTCTACACTTACATGACCTTCATCAATATAACAGTATTGTAAATACCTTTAACAGAACTCTTGACCTTGTGTTTTGTGATCAAAATATAGTTTCGGTTAATTCCTGCTCATCACCATTGCGTGCGATAGATCCTTTTCACCCACCTCTTGAAATTTCACTACAAATAACTAATCCACAATATCGAATAACACAAAAGACTAAAAGATTCAAGTTCTTCTCGGCAGACTACAATTCCATATGCCAAAGTCTTGATAAAATCCAATGGACTAATGAACTTAGTAAATTTCAGGATGTTGATGAAATGGTTTCGAGATTTTACGAAATACTAAATGAAATTATTAGGACTTATGTCCCTTCGACTTGCCGCCGCAGGGGTGGTGTGCCAGTTTGGTTTTCCACAGGCCTTGTAAGATTGCTAAAACAGAAGCAAAAATATCACACCAGATACAAGAAGTACAAAAATCCCCTTGACAAACCGAGTTTCAATATCTGCGTAGAGACTGTGATCGCCTAATTGCTAGAGACTATAAAGCCTATATTGAAAAAAATTGAAGCTCAAATTGGAAAAAAATCCAAATATTTCTGGACTCATCTAAAAAGCTTACGTAAATCTAGCTCTAGTTATCCAACTCGAATGCACTTTGACAATGTCACTGCAAACTCACCCGATAAAGCATGCGAACTATTTGCAAAGTACTTTTCCTCCGTCTATAACCTGGATTCTCCTAGTCATGATGTGGAGAGTTTCCACACGAGTGCATACAATATGCCATTGTTCAAGCTAAAGCTTCTTGATGTACTTGCGGTGTTGAAAAAGTTAGACTGCACCAAGGGCCCAGGACCGGACAACATACCACCCATTTTCTTAAAAAGATGTGCCAAATCTTTGGCCTTACCACTTTTAATAATTTTCAATGCGTCGCTTGATACCGGAAAATTTCCCACAGTTTGGAAGCATGCCAGAATCGTCCCTATACACAAAAAAGGTCGTAAGGATACCGTACCTAATTACAGGCCTATCTCCATACTGTCAACCGTGGCGAAAGTCTTCGAATCATTGGTTCATACTCGAAGCGAATAGCATGATCACTTTATAAGCAGTATCAATCAGTTTCAGCACGGAATCATACGTTACTGACTTGATTGATGCTGTTGATAAGGGTTACGAAGTTGATGCTGTTTACAATGATTTTTCGAAGGCTTTCGATAGGGTTGATCACTGCATACTAATAAACAAACTGCGTGGGTACGGTATATGTGGCTCACTTCTCAAATGGTATCAATCGTATCTGCACCTTCGTAAGTCAACAGTAGTGCTTGACGGTTGTGAATCTAGTGCTTTCTATGCTACCTCAGGTGTACCTCAAGGTTCAATTCTGGGTCCATTGTTCTTTGTCATTTTCATTAACGACTTAAGTGATGTCATCGTAAACTCCAAAGTGTATATGTTTGCTAATGACTTAAAAATCACTCGTGTGGTAAATGGTCTGATTGACCAAACTCTGCTACAGCGTGACTTGGAGAATCTAGTTGTGTGGTATGAAAAGAATAAAATGGATCTTAATGCATCAAAATGTTTTCATATGAGATTCTCACGTAAACGTAATAAGTTTGAGACCAATTATAGTATTCATGGGGATAATGTTAATTCTATATCTGAAGTCTCTGACTTGGGTGCGATCATGGATAGCGAACTTAGTTTCATACCTCATGTTGACAACATAATAAGTTCTGCAAGCAAATCATTGGGTTTCATTCTTCGAAATGGTAAAGATTTTGACGTGGGAGAGCCATGCTTCGGCACGAATGGGCCGGCTCGACCGGAGAAATACCACGTCCTCACAGAAAACCGGCGTGAAACAGCGCTTCCGCTGTGTTTCGCCGAGTGAGTGAGTTTACCGGAGGCCCAATCCCCTACCCTTTTCCTTTCCCTACCCTCCCCTATTTCCTTCCGTACCCTCCCCTATTACCTCTTAAAAGGCCGGCAACGCACCTGCAGCTCTTCTGATGCTGCGAGTGTCCATGGGCGACGGAAGTTGCTTTCCATCAGGTGACCCGTTTGCTCGTTTGCCCCCTTATTTCATAAAAAAAAAAAGATTTTGAAAGACCACAAACTCTTATTCTCCTTTTCAACAGCTTAGTCAGAAGTAAACTAGAATATTGTAGTTCAGTATGGTCCCCTATTTACAAAATCCACATACAGAGGATTGAGAAGCTGCAGAAGCGCTTACTAAGGAGTAAGTGTTTTAGAAACATCTTCGACCCTAACGAAACATACCAGGGTAAATTGCAGGTCTTCAACATGCAGAGTCTTGAATCTAGACGTGCTATAGTGGATGTATCCTTAATATATAAAATTCTGCATGGATCAATAGACTCTGCAGACTTACTGTCTAAAATATCTTTTAAGATACCCCATCGTATGCCTCGCTACCCAGTTCCCTTGTTTGCAAATTACACATGCCGTATAAACCTTCGAAAAAATTCTCCATTTACCAGAACTCTCAAATTATTGAACAGTGTGGTTGATCTGATCGACTTATTCTGTGATAGTCTCAACAAAGTTAAAAATATTGTTAGAGAAAATTTTAACCACGTTTCGAGGTAATTTTAAAACAAATTTATTAATATTTATATTTATATATATATATATATATATATATATATATATATATATATTTTTTAATTAATTTAAATTTTAATCAATAATTATAATGTAAATAGTAATGATATATTTTTATTTTTTTTATTAATTTTACAATTTTTTTGTGTCCTATGTTCAAGTTTAATTTAATGCTATGTACAATTATTATAATTATGTTTTTAGAAAATATGTATTGTTCCATGCAATTAACTGTATTTTTAATTTTTAATAATTTAATTTAATTTAGTTTTAGTTTAATATATTGTTTATTATTTAATGCATGTTGAGGCCGAATGTAACTAGTTATTGTATCTAGCTGTAATTTTTTATTAACCATGAATTTATGCATTTAGTGATACAAGACTGTATTTGGTCCTTAAATAAATAAATAAATTAATTAATTAAGAAACGAATTTTGATGTTTTTCTAAGATAGATAATATTGGTTCTAAATAAATATTAAAAACATTTTAAAAGAAAATTAAATTTTGAAAATACGTTTGCAAAACGCTCTGTCATATTGTAACAGTTAAACAGTGCTATTGATAAAAAAATATAAGTGATAAAATATAATTTTTAATATTATACAATTATGTTGTAAAACAGCCGTTACATTTTAGCCAGTACATTATTTTCAGCAGCAGCCCAGTAATCAAAATAAGATTTGATTCAAAATGTACTTATAAAGGTCGGATAATAAACATCGAAATACGTCGCGGTTATACCACGGGTTCGGAGCTGGCGGTAATGCTAATCGCTTGCATATTTAACGGCGAACAATTATTACATCGGGGACGATCATTACCCGACATCTAATATTCCATTAGAAGGAGTATTATTACACTAAACAAGTACGTTGTCCACCAGCGATCTCTTTCTTCATTACTTCATACTCACATTTCTCAGCTTTTAATGATCATAACTAATAATAGGAATTCTATGAATGTCTTCAAATATTAGATAAGGCTAGGGAAAGAATATTTATAAATCACAATAAATATGACAATGGGACGCAGATCGATGACATTATCTCCCAATATACATAATATTATGATAATTATTGAGCAAACGTCTCATATTAAATATTTATTTCTATCTGTTATTACAAATAACAAGGACGGATATTAATTACAAGAGTTTTGATTTTCGAGAGAAATTGCTTTCTATAATGCTAACTAATAGTCAAAACCAACTTGGTACCCGATTACTGACATGATTATATCCCATTACTGTACCCCCACCATGCACCCCCCTCTTGTATACCCCACCTGTAAACAGCGCCCTCCGCTTCGTTGCTCCTATTCATACCTTATCTGGGCTGTACGTTTCGGTGACGCCATTGTATATTCATTACGATTTTTGTACTCGTTACTATGTTTGAAGATTAATATTATGGAGATTAAAATATTGATCTCGGGCTACTTTATCATTCCTTCGAGTAACTAAACACGAAGAAAATGTTATTTCAGAGATGAAACATCAGCAGATTCCGTTTTTTGCGCTTCTTTCTTGCACGGTGTGTAAAAACAAAACGTATTCGAATATTTTCTGTACTTGCGTTCGAATGCCATTACACGCATTCATTTCTAAATACACCCATTTTGTCTTCTACCCCATTACGTAACTGGCCACTTGTATAAATTCGGTTTATGATTGAAATTGCACTGGAGTGTTGCCAATACTAGTATTAGCGCGAGCGCACCGCCCTCCGGCCGCGTTATATTAAGTGCTACATCTCGCCGGCCAAGAAATAGACATTTCCGCCGCCGCCCAATATTGCGGACGCCGGCGCTGTCCTTTTGTACACCACTTAGCCCGAACAGCCCCGAGCTATTCCCAGCGACGTGAGACAGCTGCACGTAGTTTAATTAAATTCGAGTTACCGTGACACTATATCTCCTTATGAAACATGGGGAAGTCCTGTCGGAACGGCGGTGAATATAGCGCTTTATAAAATAATTTGAGCGTCATAACTTTAAACAGATCGTGGTGCTGATCGAGGTGTGAATTTGACGTAATTGTTCAAGTTGCTTTGTCAAGTCGAGTGGTTTTAGTATTTAAGACGCGCTCTCGTGTCTACGCCGGTCCTCCGCCAGCGGGGACCTCCATTGTGCCGAGGGTCGAGAAGAGGGCAATCAGCGCCACTCTCCCACGAGAAGGCCTAATTGTACTTTCGGTTACCGATCACGTTTAGGATTCTGTAATTTCATAAAACTTTAGGCGCCGCCGAATTTCTCTCACACCTTTTTGTATTAACTCAGTAAATTTCAGTTTAAGTGTATGAAGAAAATATTATACGTGTATTTATTACACATAATGTGATAATTGATCTAGATTATACTGTCTCACATCGTCTTACCTCACACATTATTATGAAGTGTAAGGCATTCCCGGCGTGCAAGTTGGCGCTATATATTATCGGATACGACACGCAAGTATTTTACACATTTTCCTAATTTCGCGTGCTCATGTAAAGTAGAATTAATTAAAACTTCATGTTCGCTCATCAAATATTTAAATTCATTACTGAAAACATATTTTACCATCGAATTTATAGCCCTTAAATTATGACCCTAATATGAACATCGAATATACAAACATATGAATTATATTTTAAAATTAACATGTTATTGAGATTTTATTATTACTTAGTCAAACTAGTCAATCGGCGATAACGAATGGGAACGAATAGTGACGTTGCTGAAAAATCGTCACACTGCTTTTTTTTCTTAATCCATATTCTCGTTAATATAAGAAAGGAATATTGCTTCCCTTGCAAATTCATCGACTAGACCATTATCTTATCTTATTATATCTTTAAACGAGCAATTCTTGTATGTATATTTATAATTGGAATCTCGGAATCGGCTCCAACGATTTTCATGAAATTTAGTATATAGGGGGTTTCGGGGGCGATAAATCGATCTAGCTAGAATCATTTTTAGAAAATGTCATTTTATTCGTGTTTTATCGAATACCGAGCAAAGCTCGGTCAAATAGCTGGTGATGAATTGATACTGAAATATTTCGTCAATTACTTCTTTTATTAGAGTCCCGATAGTAAACAACGACTGAACTGCGACAGCAAGTTCTGGTTTAGAGGCCGTGTTCTAAGCGTTGAAGTCTTACATCCCCTGACTAAACTGGGCGGGCCGCATTTTCTCTACTCTACATAATATTAAGACTTATCGCAAACGCGGCCTGCCGTGCTGCGGCCCGGCAACGTGTGCGCGAGTCTATAGTTAGTATTCCCGGGCGCTTCGTCAGTTACTAAGTTAGCGCGTGAGTCGTGACGCCGAATACTAACGCCGCGTCACACGAGTCACGACTCACGACTCACGAGGAACGACAGATGTTACGTCACTTATTGATATCGGTCGGCTAGACGAGGGATACGCTTACCATATAAATATCTTCATTGTTATATTACCCGGGAATATTGGTAACAGTTCATACAGATTCTTAAATATCTGCATTTAACTAGGTAGTTGCAAATCGCATGGAAGATGAAGATACGCTCATGTTTTTAAACGTAAGCATGTATTTTCCGCTCAATTTACATTTTATGTACAATGTACACATTCAATATGTAAATTGTATACGTTCCCTATTCTGGATAATTATCTACGTTACTGTATCTTGAATGTAGCATTTGAATCTAACTACCGTGGTTATAATGTAAACTAGATAAGCACTGAGCACAGTAGGCGGTAACGCTAATCTGTAGACGCATGTAACGGCAGCAGTAATACCGGGTAATATCGCTGGAGCTACCAACTGCTGCCGTTCAGCTAAGTCAGAGATTTGCTTATCCGCGGCGCACAGCCTCCACCTACTCGCCATAATATTAATAAAAATAATAAATTCCTTATTGCATTAAATATTACAAACAATAACAATTTTTAGCTGGTGTACTATTAAAATTAATAAATTATTTTACAGAAAATGTATACATCATACATCTGTGGCTTAGCTGAGCTTTCATTACATAATTGTCTAATTACCATATGACTGCAGAAGGAGGTAATTTGTTTGTTATAATATAACAAACAAAATATATTATATAAAACTTTGTGATCTTGCTTGAAATTTGTGTTCATATAAAATATGCGGGAATTCCAAGATTTATTTCCGTTGTGGCTGCGTTTTTTCCATTCACAATAATGATGTAAAGACGAATTTATTCTAATTCAGAGTCACGATTTTTATCCACCCGATACACGGGTAAATCTACCGTTATTCATCAAAACGCAATTAAATCTCCCACGTAGTTAACAATTACAGTGAATGTATTAATTGCTACGTACTAGAGTACATACTGTGCTAAGACGAAATGTAATAGTTTGTAAATCAGACCGAGATGAGCTCCAAATATATTCAAACAGCATTAAGTTCCCAGATTCAATAGTGTTTGTGTCAGTTCCTCACGTTTATACAAACGTGTATACTGAATAGTTTGTAAATATACATCTTGGTGTATTGACTCTACAGTCTACACCACGATTATAATACACTCTGTTAAATACTATTTAAAATCGTTTCGATTGATAATTAATATTGTTAAATAACTTTCATATTAATTATCAAGCAAAAAGCGTTACTTAATAGGTACTTAATACTTATATTTGTGTAAATAAAGCTTTTCGCATTTTGGCTGTTTGTACATTATGATCCTAAAATACAATTAGATTTTGATTAAGTTTTGTTCGTGTAAATAGAGTATCTCGAGGGAACCAAATATTAATTAAAAATAGCCTCGTTAGTATAATTTCTGAGTCGAAATTCATCGAAACAAGTCAAAATAACCTTAATTCATTTATAATGATGAAGGTTATTCTGAAAATTTATTATAGTAATGTTTTTTACTTTTATAATATTATTATTACTTATAAAAGTAAAAAAGAACATTTCGCTGTCATAATCATTAAGTAATTATTATAATAATGAGCACCAGCAGTGAAACACGAACATGAGAGTAACAAGTAACGATTCGACTTGTCAGCAACCTCGAAATAAATTACTATGCACTGTTACTCCGTACGTGTCGTTATAACACACAAACTGCATAATGATCACTCTACAACCTCATTATTTTTTAAATCGCATGCAATCCTAAATAACATTGTTACCCTTGAAGCCTTGACTTTCTTTTATGTTATTTAAAAGAACAAAAAATAAATATAACTTTAACCAGCAATAAAAGAGCGCTCAAATCGGATATACCTACGTTAGTAGCTCCGGTGGGAGGTGACACATACCTTCATATATAAATTATAGGAACAATAAACTTTAATACCATAACCTTTAATACCACTCTTTAGGACGCACGATACTTACGCAATATAAAGACTATGTTTTATTCGTTACACACCGAAGCGAATCCCTGCATACGCCAACTGAACCGCTAATTTATTATAATTTATAGCTCAGCACCGCGGAGAGCATGACGCGCGGTCAGAAATTGCTTAGGGCTTCAAAATAAAAGTATTGTATAAATCATAAACACCAGTAATAAGACATGATTTATTACAATAGTAAATACAATACAAACACTTTAGTACTTTACAAGTACAATTCACTTAGCTTTTCCTCATTTTCATAAGCAATCGAAACAACTTTTCTGAAATATCAATTATCAAGCTGAAAAGAACAGATATTAACACTTTGATTTTAGCCAAAAGGCCTAGAAGCGTTTAAACCAATAAAATACTTTAAATACTTAACTTATAACGATCTTTGTTCGAAGTACTCAGAGCCAATTCACATTGACAGGAGGCAGAGTGACAAGGCTTACGGCAAGAGAGAGAGTGAGCCTCCTCCATCAGACAACCCGCCTTATATACAATACCAATGACGTGTCACTCCGCCCCGCGTCTGACTACCCAGGATTTGCATCTAATATCATAAACACAATGATTTGTAGTTACAATCATCCTGGAAATCATCATAAATCAAGTATTCAATTATTAGATTTTTAATTAAATCATTTACTTTTTGTAACAAAAGTATCATAACCGGAAACCTTAATTAATATTGTCTGTTTAAAGATAAAATGTTATAATATTATATATTTTGTCGTCCAAATATCATTAATTTATTAAATAAGGATCATTGTTACCATAAATAATTATTTCTTTTAAGACTATTATTGAAATAATAGCCATTCATATTCATAAATATGTTCAAAAACGGATAATATCTCACATGCGCTTCCATGCCGCCTAAACCAAAATGAGGGTTATTACCGGCATATAAGCCAAATTGGTAGCCGCATTACGCCTAATTCCACGCTAAATTACAAAATGTTTAGAAATTTCATACTAAACTAAAAACTTAACTATTCAATTCTTAGATTAACACTAGTTATTATTAATGATTTACGCTAACGTCGGAACGAGAGACAAGTGGTAAAATTTCATCGTCAGTGGAAAGCCCTAGCTCGAATAACAAGAAGGGATTTTAATCCTACGTCTCTGGTAGGTAGGAAGTATCAAATAAGCTAAAATGGTATAAAAGCACTTACCTGGACAATTTTTAGATTTTGATCAGTCAACTGATTGATGAAGTATTTTTCAGTAACAAAAATATATAAAATTATTTTTATATTCCTTTGATGTGACAGTAATATTCACGTATCGGATAACTGATATTTAACGACACTGTTACAGATGCTAAATCACGTTCAGAGCAGGTCTGGAATCATTTTGTTTCACCAATTTTATTTTAAAACAAATAAAATATTGAAATGTTTCCCAACAACGACGGCTTTATCAGTAAATTGAAAGCTGTTATGGATGACGTTAGCGTCCATTGCGCTACTTCATGGACAGCAATAACAAAGAGTAGTTTGGAGTGCAGGCTGAAGTACTGTACTAGGTTTTTCGTTTAGATTTTTGCCCAGCCCCCCTAGACAAGTGGCTAGTGATTATCGTAAACGCTACCGCTAACGCCACAAAATGTATGCGATTTGACATAAGTCATCGCTTCGCTAGCGAATACTAATGTCAAATCTCATACATTTTGTAACGTTAGCGTTAGCGTTTACGATGATCGCTTTCCACTTGTCTAGGGGGGCTGTTATCACATTTTATTAATATCTCACGATAGCCGCTGTAGCAAACAGAGCTTTAAATTTTAAAGTATCTACCTAATTAATAACATATTTCCTCAAATATTTGTTACCAACAAAACTTGAAATTAAAATTCTAAATTTCTTAATAATTTTTTGTTGTATAATTAATCATTATTATAATATTAATTCTTCGTCAACGGCTTAGAACTGTACCTAATACCGGTTTGCGCACTAACCCGGGGAGAAGAACCACTAACACTCGCAAATTAAAACGCGCCAATTGAAAACTATATAACTGCAAAAACAAAAATCATCCAGCGCTAAATACGAAACAGGTATCATTGGTATGTTAATCCCGGCTCATGCGGAGCTTAGTTCATTAAATCTGGCTGAAACAGAATTATACCGGCTCGCTCGGAACTCGTCCTGTGCGGTGATATCGCGTGTCAACATTCATTTACATCCCGCTTCAGAGATGAACGCGGAAAGTAATCACCGTTTCGAGCATCGTTTTCGGCTGATATTTTGTCGGAGTTTTGCTGGCTCGCCCGGTTTTTTGACATTTGTGGGCCATCACTTTTCGAATGGACCACGAATCATATCGCCGACTGCGGCCTAAGATGGTGTAAAATTTAAGTTTTAAGTGTTTGATAAAATAAAAAATGGACCAGTACAAGCGAATACGAGCGTGTGAAGTTATAAATATTTATTGTCTGGCAATCATCATAGCCAAAGAATAACGATGGACGACGATTGTGCTTTCAATACGTAACATTTCCGCAGTTATGCCGGCGATCACGGTCGTCCATGCCCGAAGGATGGGTCTTTTAGCGACTTTCGTTTGTCGACATCATTTTTTGTAACCGTTGTATTTCTCGGTGGAGCCATCGCTACCAATGCGCAGCTCTGACACAAATAAATAATATAATTAATTTGCTCGCAAGCCCCTTTCGTTTTCCGGTCCTATTTCATAAAAAGGTAGGAGAGAGGCGGTCGGTCGGCAGAGTGCTATTATTTCTGGTCCTGCATTGGAGTTACGAGGGTCGGTAATATACCGTTTAACTTCACTAATATTACTTCTCTTGCTCGATATTTTTTCTCGACTTATTTCCTTAACGTTATGGGCGGACATTTTTTACTCTCGTCCTCCCATATTTCTTCACGCCCGACTGATAAGGGCCGAGCCGAAAACGCCCGATCATCAGAATGTTGTATTGTCAGTAAAATATATTAACACATCTTAGATGTATCTAATCATCGGTAAGTCTTATCTCGAATATACTTTTGATAGCGACATCTAATGTTCACATATGAGTACCTTTACATAATTTATTATTTGTACTTATAACTAACTTTCCAAATAAAATGAAGTGAGCACTCAGACCGGGCTTACTAGTTTAAAGCCTAGATTTTAGGCATCGTTTGTATATTTGAGTGTCGTTCGGAGCGCGGCGTTATCCGACGCGCACGTGCCGCGACTCGCGAGATAATCCGACACTTAATATTCACGGCCAGCTTCTTAACTGGATCAGCGGCGGTACTCACAATTCCCGCTTCACTCGGATTCGAAAATATACCGTGCGGTTATTGGTTTAAGCTTAGTAGAGACTACGTATTGACCAATAACAGTGCAAGTTTTCGAATCCTAACGGGAGTTCTGAATATCCCCATGTTAAAAAAAAAACTATGAATACTTAAGACAATTTACCGCAACGAAACTGTACTGCGATACAGACAAGAAATGTGTTATAGTTATAAGTATAATTAAATTAAATATGATAATAGTAGCAATTTATTAAACTTGTTAACTACACAAAGTTGTTTTTTTTATGTACATCGAAAAAAAGGAACACGAAAAAACGTGAACGTCGACTCCATCATTACATTTCCCGGCTGTCAGTTCAATCGCACAACAATACCTCATACAATACGACTCACACACACACACATACATTGACATATATCACGTGATAGTCGTGTGTCGCGTCAGATTTGACAGAAGCGGGTCAGACGCGGGGAAGTGGGACGTCAGGAGAGTAAAAAGATAGTAAGACGCGCTAGTAAGAAGTTTGGAGTTATATTGTGTAATGCCACAGAATAGATAATAGTACAAGGTAATATTAACAGTTTCAGTTTGTACCATGGACAGAAAAATTCATTTTACACAGTTTGCAAGTAGGTACACAAGTTTGGATGGATAAAAATAATGTATGTTTTGTTGGTATTTCAATAAATTACGAGCTCCTATCTTTGAACAAGAAAATGAAAAAGATAGTATAAAACATGCTACCGGAACCCCTTCTGTAGAATACCAACGTAACTAATACGGATAGCGCGACGTACTTTACGGGGGATCTCTAGTTATCCTGCGATTGTACACCGGATTGGAAAAGTGTTTGCGAGAAACACAATTTCCTCTTTTTGTTGTCACTACACGGTGCACGGGAGCTCGGCGTGTGTCGTGGTGTGGACGGATCCGGGCTATTAATGTGGCGGAAGTTGTCTCGCCCACGCGGCAGCTTCTCTTCATACTTTCATGTTATTTCTTACAAGTTAATTTAGTTCTCGAAATACATCTCAATCTCTGTGAAAACAATTCCGAAGTTATTTACGTACCTTTGAATAACATAAACGAACGTTACTTAGAAAACGTCTGAAACTTGAATACAAATTATCGTTTTAATTCTGCATAACACAGAAATCGTAACATTTATTAAAATAAAATACTACTATGAGTCGTATATTTTGTCGTCTCGAGGAGCTACATAAAATGGTAATAATATTTTTAGTCGAGCGAAATTTCAACTTATAAAATGGTATTTAAAGTAATAACTTTGTAGATTATGTTTCAACATTGTATTATAGTGTAGGAGCACGTGTCCCGCGTCGCGGCGGGTCCCCGTCCCGGGCCCCGGCCGCGAGTCACGCCCCGGTGTGCCCCGCCGCGTGCCCCGGTGCCCCGCTCGCGGGTCACGCGCCACCTGCATGCATCGCTGATAACTTTGACAACGGGCACGCTCCATTTGGCTTTGCGGGTTTTATCAACGTCGTCATCAGTATCAGCAACACACAATCGTTTGATAGCCGCTTTAAGGAATCAAAATGTTATGAATATTAAAACAAAAGTCCTAGTTGTTTAGTAGTTTTAGTCGACTATTTTAGAAGTAACAGTCTTTTAAGATTGTAAATAAATAACGTTCGGAGCGCCTGCTGCCAGAAGCTAACTAACAAATTACTGAAAATACTGTGAAAATGTATTTCATTCGCAGTAAATACTCGAGCTTCGCGAGGAATGTCGTTACGAACTCAACTGATATAATTTCTGTCGTAATTTTAAGGATCTATAAAATTTTCCACTTCATTAGCGAGGCTTTTCTTATTAAGAATCTGCCGCAAAAATAAAGAAAATATTTTTTTAGGTTATTCCGACGGTTCTTATACTACGATGACGGCCGAGTAATTATTTGATATCGTTAGAAAGTTGTAACGAAAAAAATCAATTTAAATTTAGACGGGGAGCTTCGCCCGCGCCGCGCCGGCAAGCGCAGCACACGGGGCAACTGATAAACAGTAAAGTGGGCAAATTGAAATTAATTAGCCCTAATGGAGTCGAGCGCGGGGCGGGCGGAGGCGGGCGGCGCCCTTAGGCGGTTACTTCAGGAAACTTTCAAATGAATAATAATATTATAATATCGAGAACAGATTAAGTGCTGGAATTACGTGCCGAGTTGTATTTACGTCTTTTATCACGCGGCTAGACGTTCCACACGAATTTGTTGGCAGTTTCTTCTGATTAATTATTGCATGAAACGTGTCACTTTTTTATTTAATCGATGACGACTTTATTGCGATACGATAAAACTGTATGTTTTAATTTAACTAGCAAGTAAGATAGTCACGTAGGATTTTCTAGGATTTTCCAAACCACGTGATAAAACCGCGTACAATATCTCCTGCCGGCGCAAGGCGACGACGGCGCGGCGGCGCGGCGAGGTGTAACGTCGTAACTCGTATTATTGCAATTTTCATTAAGACGTCGGGGCTTTGACGTCCGACGCGGTCAGGAAATACCTCGACAATTTATATTGATACGTGCTCACCGCTAGCCGGCTCCCCGACTACACAATTATATTCTATCAGTACTGTTGTCATGTGAGAAGTGAGTGTTCATCGTGAATTTTTCTCGTATCTTTGTGAAACACAAAGTACAATCTGCAGAGCATAATAATTAGAATTTTTCTGTCTAAATGGAGTACGTTTCTTGGTGATATTTTATAGAACGAGCGTAAAATAACTACACTGCAAACCAGAGTGAGAAATAATTTGCTAATAGTTTTCGGCAATAACAAATGATGTTTAAAACTGAAGTACGACATTTTGCAGTACTCTGACGTCAAGATCGTACTACTTGGAAACCAGCAAAAAGATGTTATTTGTCACGTTACATCGTAAAGGGGGAAGCGGCCAGCTGTGAGCGCCAGCAGTCAGCCACATGCGGGCTTCGGTATTGTATGACGTTAGCGCGGCTTGTGAACTCTTTGAAGTTGAAATTTGAACAGCAGTTCAGCTCGTGTGTGATCAACAGCTTGCTATTGTCTGGTCGCTTATTGGCTTTTGACAGGCGTCGCTGGGTCTAAATGAAGATGACGAGAGTATAAAGACGATCTTACAAAATAATACCAAATATTACTTACCATGATAATACCCGCAACGCCGTTGTGCCAAAATTCGTTCATCGCGCGGGAACCGCACATTTTTCCTAAATAAAAAGTATCCTATGTACTTTCCCGGAAATCAAAGTATCTCCACGCCAAATGTTTGATGTTTGACCGTGAAGAGGTAACAGACAGACAGAAAGAAAGACAGACGGATAGATTTTCGCATTTATAATATTAGTATAAGTATAGATGGAAGTATGGAAGTAGGGATATGTTAGTGGATATGTTGCGTTTACAATACAATTTAATACTGACGTTAACATCGCATCATTCGCATCGCATATTTTACAAGACGCGTATTTTGTGTAAAACCGCGCGTAATGTAATTTCTACCAAAGCGATTGAATTTGAAAAATGTTGGAAGATGTAAGCGACGCCGATCACACGATAATCAAATCTCAATGCGCTCACAGCCGAGTGAGTGCAGGCGGGGGACTCGTCAGGAAAACCACTTTTGTACTTTATTGCCCTAATAGCAAAGGTGAATTTTGTTACCAGTTGATCGGCGAATGTACTGTGGTAGAGCCAAGTACTCAGGAACATTCGTTCGCTATTTATCGCGGTGTACGCCCGAGCGCGAGTGTCTAACTTCATAATAACATCAATCAATTTCAATCAGTTAACTTGAAGCTCGAGTTTGAGCCCTACCCCATTGTAATTGTGTTGATTATCGATTGGGGAATGCAAACCTTTGTCTACCTTGTAGTTTGATCGAGTATAAGCTGTTTTCCCGCCCACAACTAGACAGACGGACTGACGGACTGACGGAGCATTACGGTATATTAGAAAACTGACTTTATTGAGTCTTCTTCGACAGACCCCATGTCGAAGACTCAATAAAGTCAGTTTTCTAATAGACCTCTATACTAAGTCTAAAGATTATTTATTTAAAAAATATTTACAGAATTATATATTTTTAAAGCATTTCCAAATGTTTAAGATATGGTCAAATAAAAGAAAACATAAGCATTTTGGACTAAATAGAAACTAAAAATATAATTATACAAAAACTCGAGTACCCAAATTGTGATTGTATAACGCTTCATTTAAATAAGTATTAAACGGAGCTTTCCTGACAATAATTAGATTTAAATGAATTGAAACTAAGTTTACATTTTGGCTCCATATAATTATTATCGTGCTGCTATAATTTGCAGGATTTTGAATGCACATTCCGCTGATACATTCAACGTTTTCCTCATTTTTATTTACATTTATCAAATTATACAAATATTTGGAGATGATCACAGTCATCAATCATCATAAACTCAATTATTATCCTGATAAATAATCGGGGCGGAGAGGGTCATGCCGGAAAACAAATACACTTAAAACATCCCGTGATGGTACAAAAGAGCTGAGCTGGTACACCGGCAAATGATGGGGGTCTTTGCAGACGAGCCACCGTACTAGCGGGCCGCTAGTGCGCTATTGGGCTGTATAAAGCTAATAGCGCACTAGCGGCCTGTCGCGGCGGCCATCGGTATGGTGTGGCCGCTGGCCGCCTTGCGGCCAGGCGCGCGTAGTCTATGGTGGTTTCACACTAAGGTATTTATCTCGACGGCCGCCGCGGCCTGGCCGCTAGTGCGCTATTGGGTGACGACTCTTTGCCCAATAACGCACA
Source organism: Aricia agestis (assembly GCF_905147365.1). NCBI lineage: Eukaryota > Metazoa > Arthropoda > Insecta > Lepidoptera > Lycaenidae > Aricia > Aricia agestis. Next base: position 16,258,855 of record NC_056418.1, on the reverse strand, counting down.
AGCGGCTAGGCGTCGAGATTGAGAGAATGTGGTCGCTGGCCGCGTGGCGGCCAGGTGCGCGTGGTCTGTGGCGGTTTTATACGGTATCTATCTAAATGGCCGCCGCGACCTGGCTACTGCGGCCCAGCCGCTAGTGCGCTATTGGGCTTTTTGGCACTTTTTTAGCATCACATAAATATATCCGGTAGTGGAACATTTTTTTTTTTTAATAAGGGGGCAAACGAGCAAACGGGTCACCTGATGGAAAGCAACTTCCGTCGCCCATGGACACTCGCAGCATCAGAAGAGCTGCAGATGCGTTGCCGGCCTTCTAAGGGGTAATAGGGGAGGGTAGGGAAGGGAATAGGGGAGGGTACGGGAGGAAATAGGGGAGGGTAGGGAAAGGAAAAGGGTAGGGGATTGGGCCTCCGGTAAACTCACTTACTTGGCGAAACACAGCGGAAGCGCTGTTTCACGCCGGTTTCCGGCCGGAGAGATACCACGTCCCCACACGTGGTATCTCTCCGGTCGAGCCGACCTATCATGCCGAAGCATGGCTCTCCCACGTCAAAAACATCGGGCGATAATAATACAAGCGCGCTTTCGGCGCTGTTGATTTGCAAATCTTTATAGGTGTACTGTTATATAATATATAATATTTTTAGGGTTCCGTAGCCAAATGGCAAAAAACCCTTATAGATTCGTCATGTCTGTCTGTCTGTCTGTCTGTCTGTCTGTCTGTCTGTCTGTCTGTCCGTCTGTCCGTCCGTATGTCACAGCCACTTTCCTCCGAAACTATAAGAGCTATACTATTGAAAATTGGTAAGTAGATGTAGTCTGCAAACCGCATTAAGATTTTGATACAAAAATGGAAAAATTATTAAAAATTTTAGGGCGGGATAGGTACAACTGAAACAAAAATTATTTTTTTCATCTAACCTATACGTGTGGGGTATCTATGAATAGGTCTTCAAAAATCATATTGAGGTTTCTCATGTCATTTTTTGCTAACCTGAATAGTTTGCGAGAGAGACTCTTCCAAAGTGGTAAAATGTGTGTCCCCCCTCTAACTTCTAAATGCATGATAAGTCTAAAAATAATATATGATGTACATTACTATAAAAACTACCAACGAAAATTGGTTTGAACGATATCTAGCCAGTAGTTTTTTTATACGTCATAAATGGTAAACCTTAAACCAATAAAAAAAAATTTTTTCATCTAACATATGCGTGTGGGGTATCTATGGATAGGTCTATAAAATCATATTGAAGTTTCTTCTATAATGTTTTTGTAACCCGAATAGTTTGCGAGAGAGACTCTTCCAAAGTGGAAAAATTTGTTTCGCCCCCCCCTCTAACTTCTAAGGTAGGGGCATGATAAGTCTAAAAATAATATATTATGATGTATCTTACTACAAAAACTACCAACGAAAATTGGTTAAAACGAGATCTAGCAAGTAGTTTTTTTATACGTCATAAATGGTAAACCTTAAATTGATTTTCACTAGCTATTTGACCGAGCTTTGCTCGGTATTCGATAAAACAGGAATTCATTTTCTAAAAATGATTCCTAGCTAGATCGATTTATCGCCCCCGAAACCCCCTATATGCTAAATTTCATGAAAATCGTTGGAGCCGATTCCGAGATTCCAATTATATAATATATACAAGAATTGCTCGTTTAAATATGTAAGATTAAATCAACTGAAATATAAAAATAAATCAAAAACCTTTTAATTTCATTAAAATAAACCTTATTACTGCTGCGGAACCCTTCATGGGCGACTCAAACTCGCACTTGGCCGCTTATTTCATGTAAAAGTGGTAAAGGAACGATCGAACGTTATTTGCGCACTATAGCGAGGGCGATCTGTCGTATTCGGTGGCCCGTCTGCACCGCACCTAATGTACCGTGATGGATGTCCCGAGGGTCGCGGGCCGAGGTTTCCGAATTAAATCACTTTTTCCATGAATATAAATCGTTTATGAGGTGCGGCCGGGCACAGATATAATTTTACCCACACATAAATATTATTCATATCAAAGAAAATATTATTACGGCTTCTCTAGAGAACAAGCAATACTTTTGAACTGCAAAAATACCCTTAAAGTACGTTAGTACTAAAGGGAAAGCTATTATGAAACTTAGTTATTCTTAATAATTAATTACCGTTGAAATACCGACCTACGAGTAAAACACCGGCGAGGCAAAGTACCTAACTTGAAGCAGCAACTAGAATATTTTAATTAGTTGCTCGTTCAAAGCTCCCCCCTTCGTAAAGCAATTCTTATATTCGAGAATATTAAACTTTCGACCCCAATTACAGCTAGTCTTGTTACCTGTCCGGCGCCCGACGTAACACGGTTTCAGTTTGACGTCCATAACGATTGAAGCCTTTTTGTTGTTCCATTGTATTTTTTGGCTATTTTCTATTTTTCATATTTTCATTTTTCGAAGGGGGAAGCCATGCTTCGGCGCGAATTGGCCAGCTTTACCGAATAGATACCCGAGGCCCCACAGAAAATGTACATTTGAAAATTTGCGTTGTTTTTTGGGTATCGGGATCGGGAAACCCTTTAAAGCGAGTTTCAGAGACGTCAATCTAATCCACCTTGTCTATTAGTATATCTAGATTATTATGTCAGTTACCCGGCTTAATCCAAGCAGACGGCGATAAATTTCAAATGGCAGTCTGAGGCTGACATTTGAGGTAGTTCTACACAAGTTTGTTATCGTATTCGGCTCACGGCCCCGAAGTCGCGAGTTTGTCCGATATTGCGTTACTTGCCCTCATATCGCACACGAGGCCGCTTTTTACAGAGTTTTTACCAAATATATTACTTTGTACTTTGTATACGTCTCACTAAAAAGGTCAAACTGTTATTTACTGTTTTACCAAATAAAGTTTCTTTCTTTCTTTCAAACTCACAAAAAGTTTGCAAAATTCGAGCTTTGTTTCGATATTAATGTTTAGTGAGCAAAAAACTACCCACACGTACACCTCCCTCATCAACTTTTAATATTACCGCTCGCTGTCCATAAAAGATCGTAGGTTGTTACTGAGTCGTTAAAGCTAGGCAACGGCCAATGCACACTATGTCACGTAATAGCATGCACATAATACATACTACGACATCGTCTCCGCACTTCAAATATTCGTTCTAGTCGCGGCTTGAAATTGTTGGAGCTACAATATTATATTGATAGTTGTAGATACTATCAGATAATTTAATAAATTATAGGCAGAGAGCGGACCTACGTAATTTATTCGGGTAACGTCGAACCAAGCTACGAGATCACCACCGCCTTTGACTCGACTAGACGACGGAGGTCCACTATCCGCCTATAAATAAACTTTGATGGTACAATAGTTTGCTATCGTACCGTACTTGAGGCAACGTAAACAAACACCCCGCATAGTTTCCCGTGACCTTGTAAGTTGTGGCACGAGGCGCATCGCGAACTTCGCTCGTTAGAGCACTAATAGTCCCCGCGCTACTGTCACGCGTCACGCCGCGAATACCGACGTGACGACGGGTCACGGGAGTCAGGTGTCAAGAGGATCCTATCTGATGTTATAGGGCAAGGATGGCGAACCTTTTCGTATCAACAAGAAATGTTTTCAAAGGAGTCATATAGTCCGGGTTCCCAGAACAATTTTTTATCACTCAAGCTAATATTTTGTGAGGAGATTCATTTTGATAAGACGAACAACAATTTTATCTGCGAAAAATCTCGAAATGGTAGCTAACAGAAAATATAGAAAGGATTTCATACTTTGATTTGATGGTCTTAAAATAAAGATTGTTCTATTTGTACGACAATGTTACTTTTAAGTAATGTATTAACAGCTATAATTAACCTATCAATATACAAAAAAATCTGCTGGTTAAGGTTCCGTTTGAGGGTTACGTAGTCAACCAACTTTTGTTGATAACATAACCCTTAAATGGAATCCATAGTAATCAACAAAAATAATTGTTCTAGGGAACCCGGACAAATAAACGTGCCATTCCATTTTTTTTGTGGTTCGGTGCGTATTTCAAAATTTGCCCGATTTGGTGCTCACTATGCAGAAGTGGATCTATAACCTTCATTCTACTAGTTTTGTGATCAGCCTGCCACTGCTGGCACGCATGCTATTGGTTCGCCATCCCTGTTACAGGGTTTGCTTTATAAAAAAAATTGCCGAAGAATAAGGGCGCCCGAGAAGTACGAGCAATTATAATATCTTAGCTTCTACAGTGCATAAACTAGATAATAATTAATTTCAAATTGTATGTGTAATATACTCTGTGAACAAAGTAACTGCAAATTGACTTTGTTCACAGAGTATATTATTATATAGTATGCAACTGCAAACGCATCTGCTCCCGATCTTTGAAGCGGAGGAATTCAGGCCGACTGATGTGGTTTACCGAAGGTTCCGTGGGAGACTCCGGAATGAAGCACGCGTCACGTCGCCGTTAATTCGTGATAATGTGTAGTTGTTAAGTTTATATAATTTTTATGTATGTTAGTCATTAAGGTATATATTGTATGGGCCTACGCAGCCTGATTTAAATAAATAAATAAATAAAATAAAAAATTCTTATGTAGCTTGTAATAATATGTTTTATGGTAATATCATTACCCCTTAACTGTTTATTTAAATTATACATTATTTGGTGCTGACTTGTTATATCATCTTAATAAACCTTCGTGGTTTCTCGATGATATATATTGTCATGTAATGTGTATTATTTTAAATGGTAAATAAATAAAATAAAATAAATTATTACTATTATTATAAAGTAAAACTGCATGAGTAACTTATAAAATGTAGAAGGGGAGTCGGGTATAAATAAATTGGTAAATTCGAGACCGATAGATACAGTAAAAGTAATACAGAAAGGTCAATAAAGTGCTGAAACACACACACGTCAGCTCCGCGGCCCACTTAGCGCCACATCCGCTAGTTAATGTGACGCTGACGCGGCAATTAGTGTGACGCGCCCCGCCCGCCCTCGCCCGCCCTCGCCGCCCGGCTGACCCACTAGCGAGCCTTAAGTGAAAGCGATACCATCGAAAGTGGAAGCTCATTTTGAGCTCATTTTTCCAGTCATTTCGTTTCATTTCCAGTAATAAATTCTAATAATACACAGTACTCATTTGTCATGTACCACATACTGTATATTATCAGTTATGTAAGTGACTTGGAAGATTTTTTTCTTTAATATGCCGTTTCAACTTTTATATTTTTGAGCTTGGTTCTAGTCATTTAATTTTTAAAACATAGACAAAAACATTTAATTAAATTCGCAAATCTGGTACTGAAAATATATCGATGATGTCGAGTTGGTAAGCAAACTTTTAACTTTACTTGACGAATACATTTTGACAAAATGCTCCTAATTGATCCTCACTTTTGTTGAATAGGACACTCGGCTCCCAAAAGAACTGAGTAAAGAAATATTATTGGCATTGTAAGATTTCTGCACGAAATACTTATAACTCCGTTCCGTGATTAATTGTTCAAACTCGCGCAAACCTTTGCGCGAGTGGGCGTGTTTGATGTAGCAGAAATGTAAGCGGCCTCATCCCTTTCCCTTTGAAACTCATTTTGTAAAAGTAATCCCACAAAAAACATACCTGACAAAATGGGGCCAAGTTCCTATCGCCTATTTTTTGGCCTAAAAAAGAGTTGAAATCCAAACCAAAGCCAAGTTCAGATGCAGTTCATCGATCGTACTTATCTTAATAAACAGACTGATCTATAATACTTCTAAGTTTAACTCTTTTTTGTTGGGATTTCAATTTTTTTAAGAAATAATACCTATTTTTTGTGCCACGCCCGATATAAACAATACTATAGATAGATGGTGCTAGTAGCATTTGTTAAACTAGGTATCAATAGAAGCCAAATTTTTAAGTAAACAGTATTTATTTAATAAACTATTATACAGTGTGCATTATTCATGACAATGTTTTATACCCCCCCCCCCCCTCTCCTCTTCACACCCTCCTCAGTGTATTCTCATTGTATCACTAGTACATAAGAATTTCTATCTAAAGTTCGTAGATTAGCCGATGAGTCGGCTTGACCGATTTCTTTAATTTCTTTTGTTAATCTGCATATAACACACGATCTGTGTGCCAAACGCTAGGACAATTGGATGTGGCCTAGAGGTTTTGATTACCGGTCAGTAAGTGAGTGAGTGAGTCAGTGCCAAAATTATCTATTTTTACAGGGACATATTTTAGGATCTACCGGAAGTATATCTATGAAATTGGGTATGCTGCCTAAGTACTAGTATATAATTACGTAGGTATAATTTTATCCTTGCACTTGCAATATACACTGAGGTACAGGAGGGTTAAATGTGTGCGTGCGGCCTGATGGAACTCGGCCTATACACTTCCGTGCGCTTTGATTAATAAACTTTCATTTTTCTGGGATCAGACGGGAAGCGTTTGTTTTCTTTCGAAATTTCTTTCGTAAAATTTCACTTAAATATTTTTACTTAATTATTCGCAATAAAAATATAGGTAGAATATCTCAATTAAATTTTAATGATTCGTCCAATCAAAAGCCTCAGCAAACAACTAATGTAATAAAAAATAGTGATATCCTTGTCGTTCCTCGTAAAATGAAAATCAATTAAATATAAACAGTTGGAAATAAACAGATTTAAAATTAAAATGGGCAATTTCTCGAGACAAGCAATAATCGAAATTGGCGTAAGAAGGCCTAGGACATGCCATCTCATCCGTGACTCAATCGGAAATCCAATACAATTCTATAGCAAACACGATCTTGTATCTACAACTACATTTTGTCTCCCTTACAAAATACCGTCGTGCTCACGGAAAACACTTTTCCGAGTAAAATATGATGAAGATTTTGTTGTGAAACTTCGAAAACTTGTGTTATCAAATTCATGTTTCTAGTTATCAGATAGTAATTTGCGAAAGCTTACTCACAAACTACAGCAACTGAGTTATCTATTTTTGAATCGTTTTTAGCGAATATGTCACCACAGGCCAAAAAGTATAAAAGTTTGCTTTCGATGCGGATCCCTCGCTATTTTGTAATATGGCGAGACTTTCGATGAATGCTTTTTGACTTTGTAATACAATAAATACAATTTAGATATTCACCTACTACTTGAGTGTACATAAATATATTACAATATCGTCCTCTTCATTCCTCACCTACTGCTTGTGTGTACATAATATCGTCCTCTTGTTCTCTTACATTTTAAAAGGATAATACAAAGTTCACTTCATAACCGCGTGGAATGCCCGTGTTGTTCATGAATAAGAGGAGCATTTTTAAGAGTTTTAAATGCGTTTGTCCTTCGTCACCACAAACAGAAGGTCATAGTGGTATTTTGTAAATTAAAGTATAATATAGTTTACGTTGGCTTGACTACTTAAGATGACGCAGAGCCCATATGTCTTTGTTAATATTAGAATTCCAACTTCAACGGTATAACTAAACGAAATCATCTATCATAATAATAGTAGAGGAAGGGAGGGTGCTATTTTTGTAGTCACTCGAGCGTCATGGAGACCTAGTAGGTTTTGTGCATAAGGTAAAGCTGGTAAAAAAATAATACGAGCGTTTTTATTATTTTAGCGGTGGGTTCAGAAACTGCAGCCATTTTAAAGTTTTGAAAAAGAAAAGATATTCAGAAAATTGCTTATTTAGGTAAATTATAAATATATTTTAGACAACGAGGACTAAACCATTTAGTTTAGAGCAAAATAAAATATCTGCGAAGCTTAGTTAAGAAAATATGAAGCTTTTTTTTATATATTTTAAAATGTCCCTACAGGTTTACCTAACCTTTGAATCGTCAGTGCTATATATAGAAGCTTCTTTGGAGTAAATACTTAACATCCCCTATCTTAATCTGACAGATCCGACGACATTTCAATATTTAAAAAAAAAATATTTACCCACCACATGAGAAATCTGATTTCTATACTATGATAACTAGACAAAATATATCGGAAGTCTATGCAAGCTTAATCTGACACGCTCGAGCTACTCCCGAAATCCCCTCTTCTTTCCCCAACTATAATATATAGTCTTTTACAGGTAGAAATAAAGTTAACAGTGGCCTTTAGCCAAGTTGCTGTGAAATGGCGACAAAGTTCGAAAACTGAAATTTTGACACGATGCTGTCTCCAAGTGACATGTTACTTACAGATTTATTGACGATGATACCCGAGACTTCTTTGTGCCAAAATTCAATTATCGCGTGGGAATCGTACATTTTTCCGGAATAAAAAGTATCTCCATACAAAATTTCAGCAAAATCCGTTCAGCGGTTTGGGCGTGAAGAGGTAACAGACAGACAAACACACTTTCGCGTAAAAATATTAGAATGGATCTTACATTTCCGTTTAATCATCATTATTTTTGTCAACTTAGCAAAGGGCACAAGGAGCTCGCTAGCGTCACAGCTATCACCCCCTCCCCTCGCCCTCTCCAGCCCTCAACTCAATTAGCTGTTTTAATTCAAATGCAAATGTCGCGGCGCTCCGAGCTACAGAGACAGACAGATTAGCTATCGGTCGCGGAGTACTTCACAACTGGAATTGCTGTTTAATGTACTTTGACACAGTTCCGAGTTACGATGCCATCCCCTCTCTGTCCGTCTGCTCGCTGCTCAGGTACCCGATGGGATTGATTTATTACTAGTTATGAAATTCCTCAAACCAATAAACACTATAGATCCAGTTTATAGATAGTCTATTGTACATAGTGTATAAGTTCGTACCATAATAATAATAATAATAATATCTATGGACACTTCACACCACGTCAGTCTGGCCCCGTGCTAAATACCTAAAAGACTTGTGTTACAGGTACCAGACAACGGAAATATATTTAATACTTTTATACTATACACATATATAAGATTTTTATTATATCATACACATATTTAATACACATCCAGACCCGGGAACATTGAAAACTTTTTGTTCCGTCGGCGGGATTCGAACCCGCGACCCCCGGTTTGAGCCACCAACGTGCTCACCACTGAGCCACAGAGGTCGTCATAATTAATATTTAAAAGGGTTCTAAATAATTCTAGTCATTGATATCCTTACAGTTATACTAGTGAGGGCGTGTGCCTGTCTCTCTGTTCGTTACCTCTTCAGGCTCTTCACGATTTATCTGCTGAACTGATTTGTACGAAAGTTGGCATAAGGATACTTCGAGGCCCAGGAAAGGACAAAGGGTAGTTTTTACCCGGGCAAAATTAAGTATTCAACATTACACTGCGTTTCATTATTTCTACGTTGTGACATACAATATCATACATGCCCACTACGAGCTATATTCCCTGGGAAGAGCTGCGACACATATACAGTGTGTAACAAAAATAAGTGATAATACTTTAGGGTGTGTACGTGTTTCTTGTAGAGAGTTCATTGAGGAAGTAGCAGCGCTGAAAGACGAATTTTTTTTTCACTTTTATATGGGCAAGGGCCCGAGCGTCACGAGTTTCCCCATACAAAAGTGAAAAAAAATGTTGGTCTTTCAGCGCTGCTACTTTCACAGTCAACTCTTTACAAGGAATACGTACAAACCCTAAAGTATTATCACTTATTTTTGTTACATCCTGTATAAGGTAAAAATCTTTTTCGAGCCCTCATACATTAATTATGCGCCACGATTGAGGCGTTCCATACAATCAGCGCAAATGACACAGCGGATTCCATACAGGGTATGAGCCGCGTATGAAGTTTGTATGAACGTGTACGAATTACGATGCGGAGTTTACGAGGTTCGATATTACGCGCCGTCAGCGAGTAATTTACATTCATCGCCCGCACCTGGAACGAAACGGAAAAAAATATATTCTTATCGTTATTGCCAGCGAGGGCTCTCGTCACTTTGTTCACTAACAAACAGGAGTCGCGCTTCGTACGTACAGTTCGAAATAGAATTGAAGGCGTTATGGCTCATTTTCATTGGTCGTTAACTCGTTCGTTATACAGCATGCGGGCAGTCTCCGCAGCCGAGATAACGACCAATGAAAGTTACAAGTCGATACGTGTTCGTTACACCGCCTGCGGAGATTGCCCGCATGCTTTATACCGACCGTGATATCGACCAATGAAATTCATCGGTCGATATACAGCTTGCGAGACGCGAGTTGCCACGTTTCCGACAGTACCCAATGGCCGCCATACTACTGGCTATACAACGCGAAGAGCAGCGGGGCTAAAATGGTCACATTTAGCAATTCCTCTCAATCAATTCAGCAAATGAATTGTCAAAACTGTCAAACTGACAAATGTCAAATCAGTACAAAAATACAGAAATGAATTGCAAGCAGAGTTGCATTTTGCGATTTTAGAAAAATGAATCATATTATGATTCATATCATGATTCTTCAAAGCGACCATTTTAGCCCCGCCGAAATTTCGCGGCGTAATTTTCGTTGCGGAACGCGCGCGTAAGTGAGTATTTAAAATTCTCAGATGTAATGTGTGCGTTAACGATTTGGAGTAAGTTAAGGTTTGATTTGCTATGTTCGGATTTGATAATTCCGTCGCGTATCTAAGTGTGTTGCTATTATACAAAACATTACCGCCGAATCGCTGCCGAACTTTACGCTCGACTCGGCTCGACGGAAATTTGGCATCGTGTGTCGTCTGTCGCGTTACGTCCATATTTTGTATGGGTTTGATACGCGGCGTAATCGCGGCGGAATTTACGTCGGCGTAATTCAGCCTAGTGTGCTTAGACACATACTGTAACAAATGATTTTATGTCTTGTACCTTGAAATCAGGTTGTTGTTCCATGGCAAAAACGTCTGTAACTGGCGACGAACACAGAGGTTTTCCCCAGCCCTGCGGGCTCTATCGACTAAGGAAAACGGTTCCCCGAATGCGGGCCCTGTGGCATGCGTTTCAGAAATCTCCCGCACCCCGCATGCGGGCCCTATCGACCAATGAAAATGAGCCATTAGTGGTTGAATCAGGTTCATCAACAGATTAAAAAAAATCTTTTTGCCTAAATAGAATATTTAGGGCCGGGAAAATGATTTCAAATAAAAAAGTGAATTTTATATATAGCCAGATATGATAGCCAGATGATGAAGTAGGTAAGTTACAAAATTTGTTTAAATTATATGGAAAAAATGAGTAATTATCTTTACGTTATAAAATGTTAGTTATCTGGTTCATCCATGCACGTCTTTAATTATAATAAACTATGTAGCTACTGCCAGCTGGTACCCGCAGCTTCGCTCTCGATATGTTCTATCCCCGGACCGAAAGTACGTCATGTTATTATATCTACATTCCTAAACATTTAAAGGTTTACGCGTGAGGAGGCAACAGATAGACAAAACACGGTTATATATTACAATATCTAATACAAATGAAGACATATAATACAAATGTAGACGAGCACATTTTAGTTATACTTTTGCGTCTATCGACTGTGGCTGTGGTGAGACGAATTTTCCGTGTGTACGTATAATTGCGAAATTTAATAATACAGCTAATAACCATCGCATTCAAGTAACTGTAACTCGCCAGCCGGATTGACGGAGCTAAAATTGAATATCAAGCCGTGGTGAGCCTTCCCGGAACGTGAACAAAATAATATTCCATCAATGAAAGAAATCTTCTCCCTTTCTGAGGCGCCGCCCGCCCTCGCCGTCCCGCGCCCTCGCCCGCCACCCAAAAAAACCTACTTAATCTACACTAGTATAATTCTCTTTAGATGGCAGAGTCGGTTAGTATTTTCCTGTGTTCACAGGAAACATATATAAAATGCCATATTGTAACAGTGAAAGCTACTGTATGTATCATAATATTGCATGTGGCCAAACGCTGGTGTCAATTTAAGTGACAACTCTTTTGTATCTACAACACTAAAAGAGCCATGAGAAATATCCCGAATACTCCGATAGATAGCTACAAAACTTAAGTTTTTAAATTATACTAGCTAAAAGCCGAGATTTGTGAGGGTTCGCGTCGTTTTCTTCTTTAAGGCAGTTTTCTATATTTTCAATAGTAACTGAACCTTAACTGACCGATGACACATCTACATATCTACATAATATAAATAAAAATTACTATGTTAAGGCACAAATCAATAGGCGTGATAGTTTTCTCGTAAAGTGTACCACAAAAGTGGGATTGAGTGAGATTGTGGGATGCGCCTCATGTACCTCACATCGCTCGCCCTGTTTATGTCTTTACAGAAAATATTATTCAATCATCACAATATAACAATACAAGCAGAACATACACAACGCCGGCAGAAGTTTCCATATTAAATTGGACAACGGATAAAATAGATGTCGGTGAGTTACTCGCACGAATATTAGAACCTCTACAAACGGTTTAATTAAAAGCCACACTCGCAGAAACACGGACCCGCTTACTTGCATGAGAGATGAGGATGCTTATTACTTACAAAGAAACATTATTACAGCGGAGGTAAGGGGCCCTTCACACCAGAGACCTGTCGGTGGGGCAGCATTCGTTGCGTTTAAAGGACCTAAATGTAGGCGCACACTAGGCGACACGCGTCAGCGACAGCTCGACGACTAGACGCGACGACAGGCTACGGCCGACAATTTTCATATGTTTTGTTTGAAGCTCCGCACACTTGGCGTCAGAGTCGCGGAGTCGCGATGACAAGCTAGGGGACAGCGCATCGTCAGTCTCGCTGCGAGCGCTAAGAAGGTGCACGTATTTGTTAGTGTAGGCGCACACTAGGCGACACGCGTCAGCGACATCTCGGCAACTAGACGCGGCAAGACGCTAGATGCAAACGACAACGCCGCGTCTGATGCGGCGACTAGACGCGACGACATGTCGCCCTGTTTGCGATCGCTCTAAATGTTAGCAAAGGCTAAATATGAGTATAACCGAAATTGCCGTTACCTGTCGATCAGTGATGAGTTGTTTTTTTTTTATATCATAGACGCTTCACACCACGTCAGTCTGGCCCCGTGGTAAGTACCTGAAGGACTTGTGTTACGGGTACCAGACAACGGAAATATATTTAATACTTTTATACTATACATACATTTAAGATTTTTATTATATGATACACATATTTATAATACACATCCATGACCCAGGAACTTCGAAAACTTTTTGTTCCGTCGGCGGCATTCGAACCCGCGACCCCCGGCTTGAGCTACCAACGCGCTCACCACTGAGCCACAGAGGTCGTCAATGTTGTTCGTTTCATGTTGTCTTTGTTCCCCGAGTGGTTCCCTGGTTGACGCTAGATGGCACTGTGTGTCCGTATACTATCCTAGATTCGGGTCGATAAAGTGTGAATGTGCCCTTAGTAGTTAATGGCGGACGTTAGTCAGCGGGGATTGTATCTGTAATTAGAGTATTTGAGCAGCAACATCGCGCGTGCCGCCGCCGCCCACGCCGGTCTTTGCGGAGGCCGCGGTGTTTGCCCTACTCCAGCTGTTTAATTTTCATTACACTGACAAACGTTTGCGCTGCAGATTGTGACTTTCACTCCTCGGGGGAAAGAAACGGGGAGAGTTATTTTTGGACCCTAATCGCTTAAGTCTTCTCGACGAAGTTAATTATGTGAATAGACCGACCGGAGTTCGCAGTAATTAAAATAGAGTTAATATTGTTTAAACGCTATACTTTTTTTATCTACAAAGAAAAATACAAGACTGGTCCGTAGTCGATCGTTTAAACTTTAAAGTGTAATAGGAATTTTATCAAAACCACGGCACGAGGAGCAGTAACAAATACGGTAATAGTTGTTGCTGGAAGTGCTCTGAGTGGGTAGCGGCCAGCGGGGAGCAGCTGGTGGGCATTTTCAAAAAAACGTGTACCCTTGCAAAAATATGTCTATATTTTTTAAGGTCATTTATTTACCTTTTTTTGAATGTCATATACAAGGAAAAATATTGAACTAATGGAATAAGTTAAAAAGAACGCTGAAAACGTTATATTATTCTGATATTATTGAAACAAAATCGAATTTTCGACGAAACAGATTCCGTTGTGCGACTAAATGTAAAATATAATTTTATACAAAAAAATACAGCAATAAATGGATTTCTTCGTTAATTTAATCTAGTGAAATGCATATTTAATTGTTTATTAAAAAAAAATTAGATAATTTCAAGGATCAACAAGAGTAGCAATTATTTTTAATCCATAGTGTGACTATGTGACCCAACCACTAGGTTATTTTTCATTTTTTTACATGAGTAAGTAATATTTAACATATTTAAAGGAGTTTTTATAACACAAAAACCTTTTATTTAAACATTTTTATTGTTGCACTACTTATAAAAGTAAAAAATTCTTTGATTTCATAGATTTAACTTCAATAATTAGAGGGACGAACATCTCATAATCATAAAGATGTGTTCACATGTCTACGAATTCCTAAGTTATTAATGACATCGGATTATATGCACGATCAAAGTGCCGAAATATCCATGCAAATATGCACGAAAAATGGTCGAAATATGCACAAAATATGCACAATCAAAAGTCACTTAATATTAAAATTTATTATTTTTTTTAAGACTTTTCCGGTAGTGACATTAATAAAAGCGCCAATTTTTATAATTTCATAAAATCCAGGATTTTTAATTTCTTGAAATAAAGACTTTTTATTTATTTATTATACGCCAATAATAATTTTCTACCAACATTTTCCGATTGCAATCTTAATGCCCATGGAAGTTAAACTACCGAAATATGCACTATCAACGAAAAATTGCCAAAATATGCACTATCGCCTAAAAAGTGACATTATATGCATTTGCATATGCAAGTATGCAAATGCATATAATCTGATGTCTAGTTATTATAAATCTGCAAATATCAACGACACAAAATGATTTTCAACTTTACTGATAGAAAAGTAGTGGAAATAAAATCAAAATTTTTAAAAAACATAAAACTTTTAGGTACTTAAATTTTAAATAGTATATTTGTTATTGTTAAGTAAAGTCGACGCCTTTATGATTTGGCTGTAGCGATATCGATTTTTCTCAGCAATAACTAAAGCTAAGAAATTAAAGTTCATTGTCAGTATTTATCATGTCTTTGTCTTTGATTTACCCATAGCATAACACGATTGGTCAACTTTTATAACACAGAATAATCAATCAAATAGACATGTGTAAAAAAAAAGGATTCCTATTTTTCCCTACAGAGAAGAGTGATTTAAGCTTCCAAAAATGTACATGGATTGGTTCAAGCATACACTTTAATTTGCCCATAGCTTATATGAAATGTATTTATGGTTTTTAAATTACGCGACAAAACTATTTTGTCACTTACGCCCTTTCCATTTTTTGCTGTTCCATTGCTTGTTTTCTGTGAGAGGCCGGGCCGGCCTTTCATAGAAAACTAGCAATCTAAAACATATCCAAAACGGTTTTTTACTTTAACGCGGCGTCACCTTAACACATAAGTAATAAAAAATATATTTGTACGTTAATCGTACCAGTTTAAAAATCTCCAATTTTCATAATAAAACCGTGAATAAAAAAATAATTTATTTAAAATGTGAACTAAGCCTTATGCTTTCCGCCTGTTGTGACTTGTCCGTTCCATTATATGTGACCATACGAAAAGTCACAAGTCGGAAGTCACGTAATATTACTTTCTTTTACTTTTAAAGTGTTTGTAAATAACCGATAAGAGTTATCACAATTTCATTTTTTATACTAAATACTAAACTAATTTTGCAACGTGTCAACAGTAAAAACAGTTGGAGAAAGTATAATAATGCTTACAAAATATGGTCACTTATCTGAACAAATAAACCGTTCCTGAAGAACCATCCAACCTGCGTCCGCGTCTTGTAGCAGATTTTTAACTACTAAATTTAAATTGAAGTTTCTCGATGTACAATGAAATATAGTGCTATCATTTAGTGCCGAAAATATTTTTGTAGTATGTTTATAAAACTAAAAAAAACGGTCACTAAACCGAACATTCCGGCCGGGTTGTTTTTTCATGATTATAATTTTAATTAATTTGTAGTTAAATTATGTTAGATTTTTCAATAACAAGACATTCAATTGATACATTAAGTATTTAAGAATCTAACATAAGTTTTTTAAGTAACTTACTTTAGGAAAAAAAATAGTTATTAAAGATTTTGTTACAACTTCTGGGAAGGGGACAGGTGAATTTAATAGGTTTCGGTACTTAAAAACCCTTATAAATCTCATACTAAATAAAATTATATACAAACGTGAATGTATTTTAATAAAAGAAAACTTGTTTATGCTCCTACATTAAAATTACAAAATGTTAGTATGTAATTTTTTACAAATAATCTGTAGCGAAGTCAAGGGACAAGGTAAAAACCAGGGGTACACATTTTTTTGAAAATGCCCTGGTACATATTTCACTCGGGTCGCCACGTGCGAGTAACGGCCGGGCTGGTTGCCGCGCGCCGCTGAAAGTGAAAGGTGACTGAACTTCGACGACAATTCCGGAATTCAGTTCTATGTTTTCAAACTAATTCCGAGAGAGATTTTTGTATATTACCAATAACTCGAAGGACGGAAGAACGTTGTCATCTATACTAATAATATTATAAAGCGGAAGAGTTTGTTTGTTTGTTTGAACGCGCTAATCTCAGGAACTGCTGGTCCGACTTGAAAAATTCTCTCAGTGCTAGATAGCCCATTTATCGAGGAAGGCTATAGGTTATATTTTATGAGGCTTACACTAATAGGAGCGAAGAAATAGAGGAAAATGTGGATAAAACGGGGGGAAATTATTTGAAAGGGCTTATTTGAACGCGCTAATCTCGGAAACTACAGGTTCGATTAAAAAAAAAATTCAGTGCCAGATAACCCATTTATCGTGGAAGGCTACAGGCTATATATTTTTTATCACGATAAGAATAATATGAGCGAAGAAATAGAGGAAAATGTGGAAAAACCGGGGGAAATTATTTGAAAGGGCTTATCTCAACTAACTACTGAACTACTGAAACAATTTTTCTGTTATTTGGCACAGATAAGAAGTAGACCACGTGGAGGATCATAAATAATCTATAGCTGAAAGGGGTTTAAAAAGTCAAACTTTGGGTGACATAATCGTCACTGAAGACGATATAAAATCCATAACATCGGGAGCCTTTAAGAAGTTGGAAATATGATACCCCGCGTGTACTGTACACTGTATAACAGTCGCCGGCTGTATCTCGGCACAAAGTAAACTCGAGACAGAATCTTGAAATATACGCTCATACAGCGCCTGAACCACGTGACGGCTGGTTTACGAGCTAGGAGCACCGACGTAGCATACTTAGAGACCTCATCGGTGATGTGAATAAAGCGAAATAATATTATGTATTTAAAGTCATATTATGTAACGGATTGCACTGTTGGTTATTGGTGGAAATTCGTGTTAAACACTAATGAAACACAACCCACTTGCATTATTTCCACTATATTTAAATTAATGATCTAATAGTGGACCTAGGCTGCCAAGTGCCAGCAGTCAACATTTCACCATGTAGTAAGAGAAAACCTTTAAATTTTTTTGAGGACTCTAAACGCATTATTTCTGTTTAGTAAATTGTAAATATAACAAAGAACCGTTTGCGTCGAATTTAACTAACATGCCGCGGCCGGCTTAACTGTAGACACATTTTCATATCTATGCGAGCTCCGACATCCCCGATGTGAGACGTCGACCCCCGACACAAATGCACGGAGTAATGTTTTTGCGCGCCTCTTTATTCTCACGTATAATGATGTTTCATATTTTACGCAAAAAATACAGCCCGGATTGTGACTGGCATAAGCTTTATTGAAGAAGACATAATCCGACGCGAATTATATTAAGGAAAGTTGTGTGTAGTTACTTTTTATTCGGTTTAATTTGGTGCGATGTGTAATAAAATCATACAAAGACAGAAAAATATTCACGTTTTCTTTACTCATCTTACGCCACAGAGTTGTAAGGTTCTAGTACCTTACAACAGGTATAGGATATTGTTGACATACAATTAATAATTGACGATTGTAGTCGCTAAATGCTATCAGATAAAATGCCGACATCTCTGATCTCCTTGGCTTTGAATATGCGGAGCACAAAGTAATAAGTCAGCGTCTTCCGGGGCCGGCGGACTGTCACAACCTGTCACCGCCTCGACTGATCGCTCTTTTGTGTCGAGATTACACCCCCCCTCCCCCCTGACACCATACCCCGGTACCCCGCGGGGACCCTACGCCTAATAAATATGCATGGCCCAATAAGGTTGGGTATCGCAAATTACACTCCTGTGTTTTGGCTTTAAACTTGACACCGAAATTTTCTTGTAATGCAGGTCTTTTGAAAATTCGGGGTTTTAATTCAAATTATGTTCCTTATAATGATTATAGTTTATATAATATTATGTATATAAGTAATAAAAATAATTCTACTTAGTCAATATTTTTAAGGATATAGAGCGACGAATTCTGGACAAAAAATCTTCATACAAGAGAACGTAACGCGATCTACGATAATATCAATATTCTCAAATGTCAAAATGGCCATTAACGTCATTCGTTTGGACACGTTTTATACCTAAAAAGTCCACATGCCACGTCTACCACAAACTCGTCTAAGGTTTCTCTTAAGTTATTCCAAGTTTTCAGTTGCCACCACCCCACAAAATCGGCTGACTGTGTATACAATGTACGTTTCTGTTGTTCGACGTGATTTACGTCGCGAAGTTAGGTACGAGCTGGCTGTTGTGTGTTGACCCGAACTCGGCGACATTATAATATGTATATTGAACTTCACTTGTTATTGCTGACGATATATTTCGTCCAGTAAGTCTCTTCCTAAGTGAAACTATTCGAAGTTCGTCTTTTAAAATACACTTAAGTTATCGTCTATCTAGTTTAATAATAGTATGTTTGTTTAGTAGATATTTTTAAGTAGACATTGCAGAGTCTACACTCTACATGAAATATTCTGATTCACGAAATATATCACGAGCAATTTTAATACGTGTTTGGTTTAATGTTCATTGTTCAATGAATGCTGGTGTGTTCGGCCGAGTGGGCCCGTTGTGAGCGAATGATGATATTTTCAACACAAATAAAACACAATATTACGGGCACTTTTTCCACTATATTAATTACTACAAATTTAACTTAAACACGACCGGTTTCGAAAATTATTATTATTAATGAATATAGTGGAAAAAGTGCACGTAATATTATGTTTTATTTGTGTATAAAATGAATTTCCACCAAGAACCGACGGCACAATCAATTATATATTATAGATGATAATATTTACATCATCAATTCATCACGAAAGGAAATTCCTCTATGTAAATAAAAAATACAATTTTGAGTTATAGTTCAATCTAAAACTCTAAGCGTGAACAGAGGTCCTGCCTCTAAAATGCTACTAATAATAATAATTTGATTCAAACACTTATTTATCAATTAGTAACAAAGCCCAACAATTTCATGTTTACGTTAAAATATTTCTAGTAGAAAATTCATTAGTCGACCCAAATAATGCGTGAGTTAATCGTTATGTTAAACTGCTAATGAACTTGATACTTCCTTATGACCAAAATGTATTGTTATTATAACTTCGTAATGGAAGAAATACAATTTAATCTCACAAACAACATAATTGTTAACAATTGAATAAATGTTCTGTGATGTTTGGCTTGGAGGTGCCGGTGTGGGCGGCGTGGGGCGGCGTAGGGCGGCTGCGGGCGGGGCGGGGAGGGCGGGCGGCGTAGTTTAATGAAACGTGTAATTGTTATTACTGATGTGTTTAAATATTTTAACTTTATGGGGCTCTGCGCCCCGCTGATATCACTTATTGTACTATCTATACTCGTATATTAATACGCGAGAGAAAAACTTTGTAACCCTTTTTACGAAAAATGGGGAAACGTAGGTGCATGAAATTTCGCACAGTTATAGTTTATATGGTGAAGGAGTGCATCGAGCTACCATTATTTTAAAATTATCCATTTAATATATTTTTAACAAATAAAACGTTACACACACTACGACACTACTACTAGGAAAAATGACAGATTTTTGAGTGACAAGCCTATACATACTTACCGAATTATACTCTTTTATTTATGGTTGAAGTCTGTTGACAACAAGTTGACAAATTGAAAATGGATTATTGTTTTTTAAATTTAATTTTAGATACTATTAGACAATGCTTAAACGGCCAGTCTGAGATTAGCTGAGTCCCAGAGACAAGAATTGAAAAAAACTATAATGAAGTCAATATTTTTTACAAAAAATAGGTAGTAGTCCTAATTTCGTTGCAAGTAAGGTCGAATTTCGACCATTGGGCGATCTCTAGTTATAATTATTATGTATCTACGGCGCCTACTATTCGCACAAACTATCTAATATATAAAATTCACCTGTCGCGGTGTTTGTTGCCAAACTCCTCGGAAACTCATTAAAATTGAACATCTTAAATAAAATTTGTATTCAGGAATACCGTAAAAATAATTTTGTATCATAAAAGTAAAACTATAAGCTACTAGGAACCAAATTATTATCGATAGTAGGTACTGATTTAGTAGGATTACCCACTAAACTCGAGAGGCATACAATCACAATATAAACCTATTAGGGTTTATATGATTTTATGCGTCTCAATTTTCCTCATTTTAAATTTTTTTAAGATTCTAAATACTAGCTAAAAGCCGAGCTTTGTGAGGGCTCGCGTCGTCGCACCTTGACTGACTGATGATGACACATTCACATATAAAAAAACCTTGACTGACTGATGAAAACACATCCATAATTTATATGAATAAAAATTACTATGTCAAAGTACAAATCAAGGCGTGATAGTTTTTCCGTAAAGTGTACCACAAAAGGTACAGGTTGTAGGATCTACTAGGGTTCGCTTTGCTCGTCCTGATAAGATACACTTTCCTATGGAGGAGAACGACTAGTACTTTTATTCGCCAACAAAATCTTGTCCCAGAAGGACTAGTTGCTAAATGTATTTAATCGTCTAGTCTTTGTCACTGAAAAGAAATAGAATTGCAAGAAGTAGTCGAAAATTAAATAATTGAAGTATATCTTTTTGACCTTCGTCTAGCTAAATAAATACGAAGGCCTCGATAAGGCATCAAAACTTAATTTTACTCAGCCGAAATATAAAGTGATAAGAATTGGTGGAGTGAGTGACGTTATCAGAGCTACTTTTATAAAATCAGCTGACGTGTGGTGTTTAAGTTGTGGATATTACATGCACAAACCTTCCAAGGTCGCGGTCGATAGCTGACTTTTCATAATAAGTATATGAGAAATTGTCCAATATAATATTCATAATTATATGAGATTAGAAGACTTTTTATGTTCCAAAAGTCAAGTCACAAAATTGAATATCATAAATGAAATGTTGTAACTCGTCCCGTTGCATTGTTAGGACTTAGGACGGTAATTATATTTGTTTTGCGAATATTCTTGCACCGACTCAACACTACGTAACTCTCGCGGGACGAAGGTATCTCTCGCACCAATAGACAGGCCAGGCTAAGTTATATCGACTCAAAGTTGACATTACTCAATCAGCTCTTAGCTGTTGGCCGCGACAAGATTGACCGACAAATATTTGTATATGTATATCGACGCATAAAGCTAGAACCACTCAAATCGCATCTGCTACACCAAAAGCTGAAAACTAAAATCCTTTTACATCTCCGGTATTTTACAAAAAATATATAAAAGAGCTATATAAGTACCGCATTCGAGTAAAAATACAACCTCATGTTTTACCGCAACAATATTTTAAACGTTTTTAGATAGAAGAATGTTTATGTGCACGGGATGTTTATTGTATAAACAACATGGAAATGGAGAAAAATGTTTACCGCGGGCGGAGTTTATTAGCTTTCCATTCAAACAACATAACAGCGAGACGGCGAAGTTGCAGTTTTATATTCTCTTTTTATTTGGTCGTTCGCAACACCTCACTCGCATAGCATGAAGCATTAAAGGTACGATATACATTGTACAGATGAGGCCCTGAAAAAAGTAAAAAAATATATGTCAGGAATTTTAGTAGTATTTTATTATAACAGGGATAAGTAGGTGATACTTATCGCTATTCGCTAAAAGTTAAAACAATATTAATGCACGGAATTTTAGTAGCATTTCTCCACACAGCCACGTCAGTATTATCCGTGTGAAATGATCGGAAAATAGTGACATAATATGAGCATTAGCATATAACTGGCGGCGCGGCCTCTACACTAATATTATCGTGAATTACGGGACGATAACTCTGTCCGATTCTATTATCACGTCCGACAGCTAATGTAACTGATATTCAGCAATGAACATCATCACATTAGTGCCTTCTACACCGGTTTCCATAATGGTGGCCAGTTTTATAACGCAGAAGTACTTTTAAAGTAACATCAAATTGATTTATAGGCAGTTGACTGACCTACGTCAATTTAATATTAGGGTCAATCCAGACCGCAACGCGACGAATATGTGTTTCTAAATTTGTACTGAATTGACAGATTTGGTGAGCGTGAGAGGTCTTGCAAATCTGTCAAATCCATACAAATGTAGAAATACATCTACGCGACGCGTTTTGAATAGAATAGCATAATATAATTTATATGTAACAGGTATTAAACTTAATAACGGTTTCACTACATTTCCACCTTCGTCAAGGTATACAAATATTTCAAAGTACATCACGATTTCACTTAAACTAACAATATTACTTAAATAATTAAAACATTTCATATCAATTAATATCAATGTGGAATAAATAAAGTAACAAAATTATTAGTTATGTATCATATTAATGATTTTGTTATTGAATAGTTATGTATCATATTAATGATTTTGTTAAAGAAACTACTATTCAACAATTCCGTTCTACATGAAAAGACAAAAATCGGTGTTTGTTTTGAAATACATATAGTGCTACTGCATAGATGTATAGACAGGGCAACGTTAAGATATTCATTTGCTTGAAGATTGGTTTTGCAGCTCTCAGTTCGTTTAATAGCTCTAATACATCTCTTCTGGGTTTTAAGTAGTAGTCTTGTTAGTTCTTTTTTTTTTATGAAAGAAGGGGCAAACGAGCACACGGGTCACCTGGTGGAAAGCAACTTCCGTCGCCCATGGACACTCGCAGCATCAGAAGAGCTGCAGGTGCGTTGCCGGCCTTTTAAGAGGGAATAGGGTAATAGGGGAGGGTAGGGATGGGAAGGGAAGGGAATCGGGGAGGGTAGGGAAGGGAATAGGGTAGGGGATTGGGCCTCCGGTAAACTCACTCACTCGGCGAAACACAGCGCAAGCGCTATTTCACGCCGGTTTTCTGTGAGAATGTGGTATTTATCCGGTCGAGCCGGCCCATTCGTGCCGAAGCATGGCTCTTCCATGTATAAAGTTGTAGTTGCGGCATAGTTGGATATAACGTTACCAAATTAAGTAGTATAGGCCCGCCATCTGTCTACAATATCAATAGCAATATCTATCCCTTTACTGGCGGAACCCAGGAGAACTGATGACCGACACGACTGGCAGACACCGACACGGACGCGACATCAATATTGTTGTAGCGCGTTAGAGCCAGTCCACACGGCGCGTTGCGTCAGCGTTGCGTCGACGCATCGCTGCCGTTGCGTTGTTTTACATACAAACAACAAAGGTGTTCACTCGGCGCGCTGCGTCGTCGCAACGCACAAATGACGGACAGCAGCCCCCCAGACGAAGCGGGAGCGGGTGTTGACGTTAAGACTGCTTTGCTATAACTTATAACGCGGCGATAACGCAGCGCCCGTTTGGCCGGCTATGCGTCAAATGGCAGCGCTGCGTCGACGCAACCCGCCGTGTGGACTGACTACAAGGTCATTATAAATAGTCAGTACTCAAGATGCATCTCGGTCTCAAGACACGGTTCAGGCTCTGTGATTGGTTGGTTGTCAAAATTTGGACCAATCATAGAGCCGAACCGCGTCTTGAGACCGAGATGCATCTTGAGTACTGACTATTTATACCGGCCTTAGTGCTTTGTAATTCGACTGAGCTGTACGTCGCGTTGATATATTAGGATGTGGACACTGGACGTGTAGTAACAACTAACAACTGAAATTCGAGCCGACTCGCTTACTGGCCGTCGTTAGATATACTCTACGAACCGTGGCTACTGGCTCCGTTGGCTCCAATTCTGATTTTTAGTTAAAAAATAACCAGAACGCTAAAAAATCAAACTCGGTATATAAATATGCGGGCTTTGTGTGGAATAGTTCACTTTTCATAAAGGTCGGTATTGAAAAATATATGAAATTCCTAAAAAATAGCGCCGCGCACCACGTGTATGTACTAATTGGAATGCGTAATATATAGTGTACTACCTATATTATATTACAATGCACACTTGACCTTTATACCTCATATTATATTGCCATGAACATACAACTTTTGATCAAGGTAACAATTAACCAAAGCTATATACTGTACTATACTGTGTGTAACAAAAATAAGTGATAATACTTGAGGGTGTGTACGTGTTCCTTGTAGAGAGTTCACTGTGAAAGTAGCAACTCAGAAAGACCAATTTTTTTTTTCTCTTTTGTATGGGCAAGGGCCCCAGCGTCACGAGTTTCTCCATACAAAAGTGAAAAAAAATGTTGGTCTTTCATCGCTGCTACTTTCACAGTGAATTCTCTACAAAGAACATGTACACACCCTAAAGTATTATCACTAGTTTTTGTTACAACCTGTATAATCTGCCCACTTGACTTTTGTGCCTCGTATCGTATAATATTGTCATGAACACTTGACTTTTGATAATGTAACAATTTATTCAAGAGTACTTGTGTAAGCGGCAATAAATATTATGTAACATAATATAAATTATAACTATAGCAAGATAATATTATCTTGACATAGTTAAGAGCCCATGTTACATGTTGTTTTTCCATAATATACACTAAGTAACTGCATAAAACTAAGTGTTATATATATATATATATATATATATATATATATATATATATATAAGTTCGGAAGTCGTCCTCGGAACCTCCTGTAAACGACTCCAATCGGCCAGAACTCCTCCTTCTCGAAAGTCAGTAGATGATGCGTCGGGACCCTCACCACAAAAGAGCTAAAATTGACTTTGTGGCGGGACTCCAAACGCTCGACCCTCAAGACGAGGTGGGTCTTGCTCCTGATGTAGTCCACGACCTGCTCGACCGTCGTGGACCAGTGCAGCCTGGACACGTCCAGCGGCGTCGCGGGAGTCTCACGCCGCAACAGCTGCTCGGGTCCTTCGGGTGCGGTGCCGCGATGGTTGCGGACGACGGGTTTCTTCTTCTTCCTCTCCACTCTTATAAACCCGTCATCATCGCACTTTCGGTCGGAGAGAGGACACTCTTTTGCAGGAGCCTCCTTTTTCCCATTGTTTTTTGAACGCGGGGGAGAAGGCGGGGGGCAAGCGGCGACACTTGCGTAGTTCGGCCGCGGCTCCATTGCAGGCGGGGAGCGGGCGGCGGGGGCAGCGGCGGCGGCGATGACGTGCTCGTACGTTGACCCGTCTGAAAGTGCTGACGGGCTGAACGTGATCGCCTGCGCACCACGTCGGCAAGTGACGAACGCGGCATCAGGTGATCACTCTTTAATTGAATTACCACTCTTTAATTGTGATAATTCATTACGTAGGTCGCTGATCGTAGACTCTGATGCCTGCAGTCTACCTCGAACTTTGGCCAACTCTTCTTTCAGGAACTTGATGTTCTTTAAGAGGGTGACGACGTCGACGTGGTCCAGCGTCACGGGCGACAGCTTGTGCAGTTTTTTCGCCACAAAAGCCGGCACCTCATCCGGATCCGTCTGCTTCAGCAAGGATATTATATCCTGCACGCTTCTTTCAGTTCCATCCCTCCGTCGCGATGGCATATTCGCGCTCTGACCGAGCGTCTCGTACAGCAACTGCTTTCCCTGGGCAATCTCCTCGCTGGTGAACGAGGACTTGCAGATCTGCAGTATTCTGATCTCGTCCATTGTGTCGATGGCGTGCTGGATGAACGCCAGCAACTCATTCGCCATGAGCGCCATGGTGACGTGCAGCGGCAATCAGCCGCGCGATTCGCGAAAATATTGATTAATAATTAATATTAGCTGCGTAGTGCATAACGTGGAGCGTGACCGTCTGCTAGCTCAACACATTACCCACTGATTTTTGTCAGATTAATACTGTCCCTTATGTATCTATCACTGTGAATGTCGTAGGGCTAAAATTCAATATTTTATTGTGATTTGTATGGGCAAGCGCCCTAGCTGCATCGTCATAAGTTTGCCCATATAAAAATTAAAAAATATATATTCTTTCGTCGCCGAACTTTCACAGCTCTATATACACACCCTAAAGTATACGAGTACGTAGCTAATAGCAATCCGTAATAATAACTACAAGTTAATCATCTTCTTCATAATATACCAAGCTCTAATAAAGTCAAATACGTTTTTATGAACACACTTTTTTTTGTAGGGCTTTCGAAAAATACTTCCCTGTCCTCAATATTGTACATAGAATTTATGAAAGATGAAAGGAAAATACAGGGAAAGTATTCTAAGTAAATGAAAATAACCGCCGTCGATCGAATGCGGCATCATACGCACCGCACACGTCAACGAGTGGAGGGGAAGCTAATTGAAAGCGATGAACCTGTTGGTCCGCAGAATATCTCCGATGAAATACTGAGAAGAGTTCGCACGTCGCAACACAAACATCTTCGGAATCTCCGCGAACATCCTCGTCGTTGTTTGTCGTCAATTATTCGACGACGTCAGCGAGATCAAAGTGAATTGATTTCGGAATATAATATTTATTTTGGGATATGAGTCGGCGCCCTGAAGTTGAGCTGCATGCGGCTAGTCAGCAAATCGAATATTTTTACAGTTATATGATAAGTTTGAACTTACTGGACTTTGGAGCTCAATATTATCTTCGTATCCATCGAATCGGTCGACCATCACGTATCAGACACATCATAATGGATTCTCAACGCTCCGAATAATTCACCGAAGTTCGCTCGGGGCATGAGAAATCAACGTTTTCATCGAATTTATTACGTCAGCATATCGAAAGTAAGATACGAGATTGGGCCCACGTACGAGACAAAACGAGCAACAGATAACCCGATTACAATCAGATGGGGCGGAGGCCGGCAGAACCCATCGGCCTCGTTCGACTAATTCCCTCAAATTATCTGCTTCGGTTTTGTCGAAGCGTGAATGTGCGCGGAAAGATGATGTTAACGTTAGCTTTAAAAAGGCTCCTCACAAAGGGATGAAATTAATTACGATTTTGATGCTGCAACGCGCCCTTAAACAACTTGACTTCACTCTATGGCGTCTAATTTTCCAATGGTACGACAACATATGGTACTCGTAGCGATGTATGAAAAATTAAACAATCATAAAAAGTATCAAATTGGTCACACTGTATACGGTTGATTAACGCATATAGCAAGGCTGACAAGACATCTTGCGTATTTAAGGGAAAAAAATTAGTTTAGCGTGGTGCTCACTTCTCTCTCAACTCGTATCTAATAAGAAATTACCAAAGCAGTTGTAGGAGTAAGGAAGTTTAACTGGGCGTTGAACTATCGACCGTACATTGTATAACATTGTATATATCTCTTTATAGCCATTAAAGAAGTAAATTCGAGTCGTTTAAAAGTTTTTCGTTCCATCAGATACGGTTCGGGAATATCTGAGTTTAACGGTCGTTTTATTGGCAATCGCCGCGGCCCGCGACCTGATGAGGGGTTTTATGGCCCCCAATACGGCCGGGATTGTCCCGGGATCGCCCCGGGAGCGACTGCTGATGTCCTCGATCAAGGACCGGGAACTCGGCGGGTACACCGAATAATCATTGGAGTTTCGACCCGGAAATGTTTACGAAGACTTAGATATAATTTAAAACCTAATCTTGTTAGGCAGAATTAATTAATATTTAATATGATAGAAGGTGAATATTATGATGTTATAAAAATATTATGATTAGTTTAATTTTAATGTTCTGATGACGGATGATTGAACCACGTTCGATCAGAATCCGATCCGAACCGAAATCGGACGTAGTGCGAAACTTCGTATATGTAGACCGATATTCCTGAAGGCTAGTCGGTATTACTATGAGGACGGTTCCATACGGACCCGTCCGCATTACTCTAAAACGCGTCTTAAAGCTTCATACAGATCGGTCTATACGGAGCCATCCGTACCGACGGTCCGCGTGACACTAAAACCAGCCTAATTCTATTTTATTTTTATTTTATTTTATTTTTATTTTTATTTATTTAGGAAAACTTACAGCTAGAGTAACAAGTAGTTTTAAAATAACACAGGAAGGCCAATTACAAGTTTTCACACACATAAAATACGCTAGAGAAGTTAAACAAAGAAACAAACAGCAAACAAAGAACATAATACTTACATAATAATATTGTATATGATATTGATTTATTTAAAAAAGGGGTCGCTAAGGTTCTTCTTTACTCTACCAATACTGGTACAGAATAAGTCTAGTTCTGTGCTCCGAGTAATCTCATTGTACGTTCTACTGGATCTAAAAAAATTGGAGTTTCGACGATAGTTTGTTGATACTGGGGGAACGTACAGAAGTTGATGACGTCTAAGTGACGCTGATGGGACACTGATGCTAAATTTTTCAACGAGTTCGGGACAATCTATGATGCCGTTGAGAAGTTTAAATAGGAGAACTATGTCGGCAATTTTTCTGCGCTCAAATAGTGGAAGAATATGAAATTTTTTACAACGCGATAAGTAGTTCGATACATAAGTTCTGGATTTAAATTGGACAAGTCTTAAGAATTTTTTCTGGATTTTTTCTATTCTTTCGATGTACGTATGATAATTGGGGTTCCAAATTTGAGAACAATATTCTAGGTGAGTGCGGACGAAGCTACAATATAGTATTTTTAAAGTTTTTATATTATTAAAATCAGATGCTATTCTAGAAATGAAGCCGAGTGATTTCGATGCTTTATTAATGATATTGTTTATGTGTGTGTCAAACAAAAGCTTGGAGTCGAATGTTACACCCAAGTCCTTTATAGCGTGAACTCGTGTTAAAGTTGAGTTAGCTAATTTGTAATCGTACGTTAAAGGATTGGGTTTACGACTATAGGAGCAAATAAAGCATTTGGAAACATTGAGATCTAAGCGATTGGATTTGCAGTAATTAAAAAAGTTGTTAATTTCGCTCTGAAGCAACACAGCATCCTCAATGCCTTTGACTTGTTTCAAGATCTTCATGTCATCGGCAAATAGTAAGATCTTAGAATTAGAAAATTGTGTGGATATATCATTAATGAATATGTTGAATAAGAGAGGGCCCAACAAAGATCCCTGTGGAATACCTGACGAGATGAATGAAGTTCTTGATGAAAAGCCGTTCAGAACCACTGTTTGACATCTGTTGCGAATATACGATTCAAACCACCTAAATAGATCGCCCCTTATGCCAATGTCTAGTAATTTACGCAACAAGATAACGTGATCGAGACGATCAAAACATTTAGCGTAATCAGTATATATAACATCCACCTGCGTTCGTTCTGACATACACTTATTTAGGAAATCACTACAGATAATCAAGTTGGTCGTAGTAGATCGCCCTGCGAGGAAGCCATGTTGGTCAGCACTCATACTTTGCCTTAATAATGTGTGTAATTGACCATGTACTATTTTTTCTAATATTTTAGCGAATACGCAGAGTTTGGAAATCGGTCTATAGTTTTGGACATTATCTTTTGGCCCTTTCTTATGTATCGGAGTTATAAATGCTGACTTCCATATAGTGGGCATCACGCCCTCGGCTAGAGATCTTTTATAGAGAATAGAGATCGGTACAGTGAGACTGTCAGCACATTCGCGAATAAACAATGGTGAGATTTTGTCCGGACCAGCAGATTTATCGATAGGTATCGACAGACCTAAGTAGTTTATTGACTTCGGAATCTTTGATATCGATCGATGATATGTCTGCAATACAATTAGGGTTCAATGTTGACCTTAATGACTCTTCAGAGAGGGTATCACCATCATAAGCAGTACTGTTGGAGTGGAAGTTCGAATCGAAATAGTCACAGAACATGTTACAAATGTCCACCCCATTACTAGAGACAGAGTCATTAAACTTAAAAGTGGAGGGGTACGAATGAGATTGGCTTTTGGATTTCACGTACGACCAAAATGATTTAGGACATTTAGTAATATTATTCTCGATATTCGATATGTATGTAGTGTACATTTCACGCTCTATTGTTTTGGCTCTTTCACGTAGTAAAGTAAAAGATTCATAATCCGATAGGTTGCCATACTTTTTAAATTTTGCATGAAACTTTGACTTTTCCCTGAGAATTTTAATAAGTGGTTGCTTATACCAAGGAGGAAATCTACGAGAAGGAGCCATGACTTTAGTAGGTATGTAAGTGTCAATGATTTTATACAAAATATCATAGAAAGTTAGAACCGCATTTTCGACAGTATCACCGTTTAATTCATTTGGCCAGTCTATCTCACAGAGTCGATCGTTGATGGAGGTGAAATCAGCGGCATGATATAGATATTTAGTACGGGGCTGTGACATAAGGGTGTAGAGATTAGCTGGGTTGGTAGTAACGCAGAGGGCTTTGTGATGGAGATCTTCTGGCACCAAGGCATCCGGGCAGTGATTTACTGTTAATTCGTTGTTTGATAAGATCAGATCTAAAATTTTATTGCTAATGTTAGCGTAGGAGTTATATTGCAGAAGGTTTGTAAGATTAAGATTATCAAAGAATTCAATTTGGGCGTCACCTAGTATATTTAGGGGAGTTAGAGACTGATCGCTATCGTTAGGTTGCCAAAAGATGTTCGGCAAGTTAAAATCACCAACAACCAAAAAAGTATCAGATATATTGCTAAGAACAATATCGTACAGGCTATTGGAAAAGTTCGTAAGCTGGGCTGATTGAGAGAAACCTAGGTTCTGCTTACAAATGTAGACTACGCAAATATGTATCTTTGATGCTGTGGATGATCGCTTGTTGCGTATGGACAAAGTAATCCACAGATCCTCAGCGGTCGAACACCATTCGCTACGCTTGTCGCTTACTAGGTCTCGCCGCACGGCGATGAGCACACCTCCTCCTAAAGTTTGGTTTGTAGCAGCGTAATCCCTATCACGCCTCCAGACCGTGTATCTATCATCAAATAACTCGCAATCACCAATGTCTGCGACAAGCCACGTTTCTGTAAGACAGATCACGTCATAGGTACTAGCACATATGTTGCGGTAGAGCTCAGTAGTCTTCGTGCGTAAACCTCTCACGTTTTGATAGTAAACGCTAATGGGAAGCATTGTAAATTAAGAAATAATCTGTTTTATAAGTAAAATCCAGATTATATCCATCCAGATAAATTTGGGTAAATGATAAAATTTTGTTTAGTATATAATTATTTTGATATGATAATCGCATTATAGAGCACATACATATCAGCGGTCCCGGGCTGAAATAAAATTTAATTAAACGAGCATTGGTGCACAGTACATGTAGGAAACAAGAAGAGATTGCATAATAGTACAAAATAGCAACAACATAGAAATAAAAATAGGTAGATGCACCAGTAAAAGAGCGAGAAGCAACCATAGCGACAAAAGTTTAGCTGCAAAAGACAAGTTCTACGTAAGCATAATTTAGAAGCAAAAAGCAAGCAGAAAAAAGCACTAGTTTTAAAAAATAAACTACAAAAACACAGTTCAAACTTAATAACCTATTGAAACAGACATGAGTAGATACATCGGGTACAACAGAGCAGCATGGCAGTATTACATCAGAGCAGCAGGGCAGTAAGGATATCACTTTATAAATTTTGCAAGGTCTCTTTCTGTTCTGATATGATGAATCGGCGAAGTAGAATTTTTTCGTACGAGTATCTTGCAACCAGTTACCCAAGTGTACAAAAAACCCTTTTCTTTTGACAGTTTCTTGGTCTTATTTAGAAGTAGTTTGTTATCAAGGGTGAGATGATCATTAACAAATATAACATTATCTGTCTGGAATCCCAACTGTCTAGCCGTCAGCGATGATTTGAGTTTACGAGCAGCCGCCACAAAATTATCCTTGATGTACTTGTTGTTGATAGAACAAATTATATTTTTATGCTTATCATTGTGACGGGTAGGAACTCTTGCGATATAATTGATCTGTTCCCTAGGTATGGTGCATCCTATAGTATCACCAATCTTGGTTATAATGCTAAAAAGATTCTCCGTTTTAGAAAGGGGAACACCTTTGATTTCCAAGTTATTCAATCTTGCTCTCTGCTCGCCATCCCGATACAAATCTTCAAGTTTAGAGCATCGTTCTTGTAGGGCCGACACGTCTTCTTGGACTTTTTTGAAGCACTCTACGTCTCGCTCTATGTTCGTAACCCTGGTCGAGAGTGTTTCTACGGTGTGGTCCAGGAACTCTACACTTGATTTAAGACTTAGGCACTCACTCCGGATAGATTTGAGTTCTACGAGTTCCAACTTTATAGCCTTGACATCCTCGATTAAAGTGGGTAGGTTAATCATCTTGTTAGAGAGCGACCTAAGTTCTGACATGATAGTGTCCATATCCGCGGGTTGGGGTGTTGAGGGCCTGTCCAAAGATGGTGTTGTAGGCCGTGGGCTAGAGGGCGCTTGTGACTTGCAGCTCACGCATTTCCAGGTGTTCTTCCGTTCACCCAATTTGCGCCATCCAACCTCCGTTATACCGGAGCAAGCAAAGTCAAACTGACCAAGACATAATGCACACTTGGGGCCCTCGAAGCACTGAGCCTCACAACGCTTGCAGGAGAACATCTTCACGCCTGATATTACTTAAAAGGTTGGAGAAAAGGATAAAAAGAATTCTTGAATACTTCGCTGTACCAAAGATAGATGGCGCTACTAGAGATCTTCGATTTTTAGTTCATCGACCCAATACTAGATGGCGCTACAAGTCTCTTGAATGTTATCATTCAAGAGTAATTATTGATATTGAGTTGAATATTTATGTACCCTCCACGTACCACAATAAAAGTTTTTTGCTTCAGACAATCACGATTTTTGCCTTGAAAACTGCACTTAGTTTGTCGAACAATATACACAAATAATATAATGTGGTGTGAGGTAAATACTCCAAAAGTTTATTATTTTAAAGCACTTGGTAGAATCACTTTAGAATGTATTTAACACGGACCGTAAGGATACGATGTTTGCTGTTTGACGTCTCGTTTGACAACTTGTCAAACGAGACGTCAAACAGCAAACATCATGCGATATTTGTACAGTGGCAATGCTTTACCGAACTAATCCCCTCTAACGCTATAGACGGCGAGGCGACACTATTAGCTGCTCGGCGTAATAACCGCTTTTGTGCAAGTGCATAATTATGTAAATATAACTAATCCCACGCTTTACATTCAGCAGTTTTAGTTGAATGTAGGGCAGAGATCTAACGGTCTAAATTATCATAAGATTTACCAGGTTTTGTAATTAAAAAATTACCGCTTCATGAATGAAAAAGAAAAGATGACATTCTGAGTAATATTTGGTGCTGCGTGAAATTGTGGCATATGTATGGACTATACATACACTGTACACACCTGTATATTTTAATTAATAAAAATCCATAGGTTTGTAAAGTGTATGTATTTAAATGTATGCCACAAAATTATGAAATAGCATGCACAAATTGCAATTTTGCGCTAAATCAACGCTCTAACACTATGTGTATCTAGTTCGAAGTATAAGAGTTAAAAAAGTGTGTTGAACTTTATAGCCTTGACATCCTCGATTAAAGTGGGTAGGTTAATCATCTTGTTAGAGAGCGACCTAAGTTCTGACATGATAGTGTCCATATCCGCGGGTTGGGGTGTTGAGGGCCTGTCCAAAGATGGTGTTGTAGGCCGTGGGCTAGAGGGCGCTTGTGACTTGCAGCTCACGCATTTCCAGGTGTTCTTCCGTTCACCCAATTTGCGCCATCCAACCTCCGTTATACCGGAGCAAGCAAAGTCAAACTGACCAAGACATAATGCACACTTGGGGCCCTCGAAGCACTGAGCCTCACAACGCTTGCAGGAGAACATCTTCACGCCTGATATTACTTAAAAGGTTGGAGAAAAGGATAAAAAGAATTCTTGAATACTTCGCTGTACCAAAGATAGATGGCGCTACTAGAGATCTTCGATTTTTAGTTCATCGACCCAATACTAGATGGCGCTACAAGTCTCTTGAATGTTATCATTCAAGAGTAATTATTGATATTGAGTTGAATATTTATGTACCCTCCACGTACCACAATAAAAGTTTTTTGCTTCAGACAATCACGATTTTTGCCTTGAAAACTGCACTTAGTTTGTCGAACAATATACACAAATAATATAATGTGGTGTGAGGTAAATACTCCAAAAGTTTATTATTTTAAAGCACTTGGTAGAATCACTTTAGAATGTATTTAACACGGACCGTAAGGATACGATGTTTGCTGTTTGACGTCTCGTTTGACAACTTGTCAAACGAGACGTCAAACAGCAAACATCATGCGATATTTGTACAGTGGCAATGCTTTACCGAACTAATCCCCTCTAACGCTATAGACGGCGAGGCGACACTATTAGCTGCTCGGCGTAATAACCGCTTTTGTGCAAGTGCATAATTATGTAAATATAACTAATCCCACGCTTTACATTCAGCAGTTTTAGTTGAATGTAGGGCAGAGATCTAACGGTCTAAATTATCATAAGATTTACCAGGTTTTGTAATTAAAAAATTACCGCTTCATGAATGAAAAAGAAAAGATGACATTCTGAGTAATATTTGGTGCTGCGTGAAATTGTGGCATATGTATGGACTATACATACACTGTACACACCTGTATATTTTAATTAATAAAAATCCATAGGTTTGTAAAGTGTATGTATTTAAATGTATGCCACAAAATTATGAAATAGCATGCACAAATTGCAATTTTGCGCTAAATCAACGCTCTAACACTATGTGTATCTAGTTCGAAGTATAAGAGTTAAAAAAGTGTGTTGAAGTTTAAAAAGACCCATATATCGGGGTTCGACCGAAATCGGCCGGACTATCGTAGGCCGACCTTACCGGACTCGTGCACAAAACGGGCCTACAGCGTCAGTCCTCGGAACGATCTCAGGAACGATCGGAGTCCCCGTACATGACGGGAATATCGCAGTATCTGTAAACTACCTTAGGAAATTAGGACATTGTTTCAATCGTAGGCAATATGCGCAAGTAATCGAGGTCCGAAGGCTAAAGTACAGTATCACGCTCGATCTAGCGCGTCGGTTTAGAATTTTAAAATAAAGTAAACATTTCGAAGCGAGCTCCACGTTTGTCGCAGCTGAGCGTCGCCGAGGGAGGCAGTCGCGTCGTCGCGAGGGAGCTACGCCGATACTTTCATTATCTAAAGTACTATTACAGCGATCCGCAGCCCGATATCAATTAAATTACCGATATTTTCTTTTATACTTTGTTACTTTTATGTTTATGGTTTATCTACCTGCACAAAAGCTGATGTAACCAGTACTGAAAGGATAAGATAAGTGACATTATTCGATAGACCTGCGTTACCTGTTAGTACTAGATTCCGGCGACTAGTAGTTTTGCATTGTGCGAAAATTGTGCGCTTTAAAATTACATAATTTTATGCTTATTAGATTTTCCCAAACTGAGATTATTCAATGCGAACAAGCAAAGCTTAAATCTTTATCAACAATTTATATTAGTATAGAAGTGTATTTATAAAGAAAAAAAAAGACGGGTTGCACTCCGGGAGTGCCGGCAGAAGTGAAAACTTGATTATTAACGTTGTGCATTAATTTTTTTAACCCATTTTTTGTGAAAATCGATTTTTAAAAAATCGATTTTTTTAATTAATCGAAACCCTTACAATTGATTAAATTTTTAAACCCATTTTTTTATGAAAATCGATTTAAAATAAACTTTTTTTTTAATTAATCGAAACCCCTACAATCGATTAAAAATATCGACAATCGAAAAAATACAATCAATTGTTCGATTAATCGATTTCGATGTTACAACACTACTCTCCAACCGTCTTACTGTTTTTCGATCAGCACGAGAATCTGACGCGAGTTTCACAGTTTTTACCCATCCCACAAAAGTGCTCAACGCCGCTAAAGAAGTTTTCACTTCAAAAAACATTAAACGCCCTCTTTTATATTCTATTAAAAGATTATTTCTATTCATAGAAAAAAAAACTTTTAATCTCAGTTAATCCTAAAAACTAGTGCCGGATTCGTGGTACCGGATAGTTAAAAACATTATCTTTTAAGAATAAATCTCGCTACCTGCGTATCTTCTTCAAATCTTAACGAATTTATCTTGACTCGAGGTATTACCATTTAAGCTAAAGTTTTATTTAACAAAAATGAATCAAGATTAAATACTACGTAATTCTCGGGTAAGAATAAGAACGTCTAGGAGAGAAAAAATATGTCTGATACAAAAATGGCTCAATACGAAATAGCGCTCATACTTTGTGTGTATTTGAGACCTTAAGGGCTCACCACTCCCTATATATACTTGAAGTTAATTAGTAGATAAGGCTATCTACTAATTAACTTCAAGTATGGAAAATCTGTCAAAAAAGTTGTAAATAGCCTATCCTAATACAACCGATAAATGTCATAACTCATAGTAAACAATGTCAGGAACCGGCTAAGCAGACATGTTACAAGACACTGGACGTGCCAATACCGTGTAAGTGCAGTATCGATGTCCTGTCATGTAGCCATTCCTGTACTACTGACGGTAAGACAATGTAGCAGCTATGTACTGTTGTGTACATAGCTGCTACATTGTCTTGTAAACACCGATAGCTCTATTTACTTCGAGCTCAGAGCAAGTCCTTCAATAGGTGTATTGAAAATAGCTATCGGTGAAGTTTGACATACAGTATACATTTCCAGCTACGATTGTCCAGGTACTGTATCCCGGCACAGTATATGGACCACCTACATATACCACCTACATATATGCTTGCCTGAAGCATAGTATCTATACTAATATTATAATTGGGAAGAGTTTGTTTGTTTGTTTGAACGCGCAAATCTCAGGAACTACTGGTCCGACTTGAAAAATTATTTCAGTGTTAGATAGCCCATTTATCGAGGAAAGCTATAAGCTATATTTTATCACGCTAAGACTAATAGGAGCGAAGAAAAAGAGGAAAATATGGAAAAAACGGGGAAAATTATTTGAAAGAGCTTATCTCACGAACTTTGGAGCAATTTTTCTGTTATTTGGCACAGATACTACGTGAAGGATCATAGACTATTTTTTGTGAAGTAATTTGTCTGTGAAATATCTAATTTACGCGGGCGAAGCCGCGCGGAATGTCTAGTTATTAATAATATATTATTAGATCTGCAACGATGTAACTTATCATACCGTGTTCTCTGTTGAACTGTTTATTATACCTTACTGTAATCGTCATACTATATAGTAGTTTAACTTACAATATAAAATGTTACTTTTTTTTATAAGGTGGCAAACGAGTACACGGGTTCATCAATATCAGCCTATTGCCGTCCACTGCTGAACGTAGGCCTCTCCCAATGAGCGCCAACCACCCCAATCTTGGGCAGCCCTCATCCATCCGCTGCCAGCCACTTTCTTCAAATGGTCGGTCCACCGCGCCGTGCTGCGGGGCGTCCTACTGTACGTTTGCCTAAGCGTGGTCTCCACTCAAACGCTTGTCTGCTCCATCTACCGTCTTCCCGTCTGCAGACATGACCAGCCCACTTCCACTTCAGCGTGCTAATTCTATGAGCAATGTCGGTGACTTTAGTTCTCTGGCGAATGATTATATTAGGAATTTTGTCTACCAGAGATACAGAGATACTCCCAACATAGCTCTTTCCATAGCACGATTATACGGGTTACCTGATGGAAGTCAACTACCGTTGCCCATGGACACTCGCAACATTAGAAGAGCTGCAGGTGCGTTGCCGGCCGGTACTCTCTTCTTGAAGATTTGCAGGTCATATAGGTCCGGAAATACTGCTGGTGACAGTTCATTCCAGAGTTTTACAGTGCGCGGCAGAAAGTTACGCGAAAAACGCACGGTGGAAGACTGCCACTCATCCAGGTGATGAGGATGGTATATTTTTCGCGTGGATCGATGGCAAAAAGTTGCAGGTGGTATGATCCCGAACAATTATTCCCCAGAATTACACTCTCCGTGATACAACCGATAGAGTATGCAGAGTGAAGCTACATTCTCGGCGTAATTAGCCTATTCGAAACATTATGGCAGGCAACAATTCAAACGGCCCTTCGTTGAATACGATCCAGTTGGTATTTTGGCGCCTCTGCCCAGTCATGAGAATAGTATTCCATATGAGGCCGAACCTGCGCCTTGTAGAGTTGTAGGCGTTGGTCCGGACTGAAATACTGTCTCCCTCTGTCAAGAACACCAAGTTTTTTCGATGCTAACTTGGCCTTACCCAGTTATATCCTGTAGTGTGCAGACGCTTATGTATTAATATATCTATACATCTATATTATTCTATGGACGCTCCACACTTTCACTTCACACCACGTCAGACTGGCCCCGTGGTACTGTACCTGAAGGACTTGTGTTACGGTTACCAGACGACGGAAATATATTTAATACTTTTATACTATACATATATTTAAGATTTTTTTATATGATTACATATATTTAATACACATCCATGACCCAGGAACTTTGAAAACTTTTTGTTCCCTCGGCGGGATTCGAACCCACGACCCCCGGCTTGAGTTACCAACAGCCCACCAACTGAGCCACAGAGGTCTTAAATTAAGCAAACCTCAAGCAAATTACCTTTAGACTAACAATATGAACATGTGTAAGGTAGTTATCTATAAAGGGATGCAATGTAGTAAACCGTAGTGACAATAGTCAATTAGCGACACCATGTATCCACTTCCGACCGCACAATGTGAATATTATACACTATACAGGCTGATTACAACAATGATAATATGTACTATTATATTGACAGTTGTATGTACAGGCTGTAACAAAACAAGGTGATAATAGGGTGTGTTTAAAGTTCACCGTGAAAGTAGCAGCGCTAAAATAATTATAATATCCTGAAGTAATATCACTTTTTTGTTACCCCCTGTAAATAGTGAGATGACCTATATTTTCCATGTTACACTAAAATACGTTACTCTAGTATTTTGAATTGAAACGTGTGTTGCGAAAATGTGAAACAAGTTTAGGCGCTATAGCACAACATTCTGTGCATTAGGGCCGGGACATAAAAACACGATACGACGTCGTGCGGCGTGCCGTGTACCGTGCTCACGAGCACAAGGCGACAGTAATAGTTACCTAGAACGCCAGCCACGCCACCACGGAAACAAGAATCATTTAACAGTGCCCGAGTGTGTGCGCCATACTCAATGGCACTCCTGCTCCTTTTCTATATAACCCAATGGAAAGGACCGACACGACCGGTGGCCGCGGCGTGTTGACCGGCTGCCTCAACTACAGGATCGACTGTCTACATGCCTATCCAACGCACGTACAGCAAGCTCTAAAGTATAAGCTTCTGGTCTACGAGTTGCTCAGAATCGCTTCTAGTCAATGACCTAAGCTCACTAGTTATAGATAAAACTGCTATAAAAATACAAACAGCAGCTATATCCTGTAATTAGAAAAAAAAGCTTATATTAGCTTCATGGACTGTACTCATAGGCATGCGTACAACACCTCCCTACGAACAACGTCCGTCAAGACTTGACAGACGTTGTTCGTAGAGTCCACATATTGAGGATGCTCCGGTGTTGGGGCGAAACGGTCGAGGTTTTCAACCTGCATGGTGGTGAGGGGCCTTACATGGATTTGCCAACATTATTGCTTGTGTGGTGGTAGTGCTTGCAGGTTCTTGCATGCGAGTGACCTCATAGGCAGTGTGGGAGAGGAGGGAGGTGTTGTACGCATGCTTATGCATACACTCACTCATTCACTTAAAGGTTGAGGTTTATTTCGCGGAATATTGCTAAAAATAATTAAAAACTAAATTTTAATCCACTTCCAGGCTTTATTATATCAAGGATATCATTCCTTTGCTTTTATAAACACAGTAAGGGAGACAATCCACTTAAACTTTCCTGGCGCAACTGGGCCTAAGATACTTTTCTCTATCAATTAGGAGGGCGGGCTGCGGTGTGGCTGGAATGGGCAATACTCCGTGTGGAGGGCCAGCTGTCGGGTCAGCCCTCCGTATACCTCGTGTGCCGGGAATATCAAATAGCTGATTTTTTATTTCAGGTCAACTAGGTTAGCTTTTTGAGAACCCTACCAACGGTTTAGTCGAGGACCCCTGGCCTTGATGCACTATGCCCTTATACCTAAGTAAAATACTAAAGACTGCACTATGATAGATTATAGTAATTAAAAGTTAACTAACTTGTAATTAATGAAGATTTCAACATGAGCTTCAAAATATTTTTGGTCAAAATATAAATTAAAGTTAACCCATCAATCTCCAAGCGGCAGTCGGCTGTCGCATAACAATTGAAAATCTATTGTATCTGCAGTACCCATGCACGATGGAGGTGTTACATAATCATCAACACCTCGGAGAGCGATAGTATGGTAAGTTTTTACCTTTTAAGTTCTGAGATAGACACCTATATATTATTCTTTAAACATTCAATTATAGTGGGATTCTGTTCAAATGCATGAACACAACATTAAAATTTAGTTAACATACTTTCACCGTAAATAAGTTAGTGCAAATTAACACAGAATATATTCCGGATTTCCGGTGATAAGTTGAAATTGTTTTCACTTAGTGTCAACCCCAAGCCGGCGCGGGTCGGCGCGACCTTCCCCCGCTCGCTAATATAACCCTGCTTTACCCTGCTACCCTCATTTCTGTGACGGTATTTTCACTACGCCTTTACAAATATGTTTGTTTTCTTCTAGAAAATTTTAAAATTAGAGGTTCGTTCATTAAAAAAATTGCAAGTTTATAATTCGTTATGATACCGAGCTTCATCCGTACACTTACGTTAAAATGTATACGTGCGGCACACGGGGACTGCCGCGGTAAAGCAATTGCATAGAATTTTTAATCAACTTATGCAATTATAATTCGTATACGTCTAGTCGCATTCACACAAACACCGTACCAGTGTGAGGCAAAAACTGAAACGACGTTAGACGATGCACGGCAACGTCACACGCGTCGGGGTGGGAGGTGTTAGGTTTATATTCGTTACGGAATTTCTCGTTTCGGTCGCCGCGCTCGAAACCCGCGGTAAAAGCTGTGCAACAGCTTAAAATTGTATTATTAATATGAATATGATGAGACCACCAACAATAATATTGTATTGTGTAAAACAATTGACGATATTATTTCCATCCATCCATGATATGAAATATGGCGGTATATTGAGCTGCCACTGACATCCCCCCCCACGTCACGGCTATAGTGGAGTGGCCGATGGCTGATGGAGCAGCTATTGTGCTCAACAAATTAACAGCGGTATTGTTATCGGGAAATAATTCATTTTGTGGATTGACTTTTTGTTGTGTATGAAACGATATGTCGGCAAAACGAAAATTACGAAGCCGTTCCCGACCTTTTATCGGTTTTTTAAACAAAGATGCTCCACTGTTTGAGGATCGCTGCTGAGTATTCAGAGACGTTTCGTTCGGGTTCTCGACGTGACTCATTGTAATCTTTGATTTAGATTAGTTAACTGGTCACTTTTAAATAATCGAGTTTTATTACACATCACATACTATCAGTATTAAATAAATGTGATATTATCAGCAATGTCGGTATGTATGGACCAGTTTAACCGTGACCCCTCGTAGCATAATTTTAGTAGGCTACGAGAGATCACGCTTAGACTGGTCATACTATAATAAGCGGTAACAAATGAGTTGTGTTCAGCCGCGTGTGACAGTAGAGGTGTTAACGGCGCGGGCGGTAATGCCGATAAATACAATCGATGTTGCTGATACCAGCGTTAATATTAGGGTTGAAACAATAACTGGGGGA
Source organism: Aricia agestis (assembly GCF_905147365.1). NCBI lineage: Eukaryota > Metazoa > Arthropoda > Insecta > Lepidoptera > Lycaenidae > Aricia > Aricia agestis. The sequence goes on along the minus strand of NC_056418.1, from coordinate 16,216,750 downwards.
AGTGTGATCATTGCTCCTCTGTAAGGTATATTATATAGCAGCGTGACAGTAATTCTCGCGTATTTTAATGCCTTAAGGTCCAAAAGGATAGTTTATATTATTGTTCTCATAGAGAGACGAAAAATCTAAGTTAAAAACTTATATACGTTAAAAAATTATGAGGCATTAATACTAGTACAGGTTCCCGAAAACATTTTTTTATTACTATCAAGCAAATTTTTCGTGAGTCGCTTCATTTTGATAAAACGAACAACAATTTCCTCTGAGAAAACTCTCGAACTGGTAGCTAACAGAGATAGAAAGGATTTAATATTTCGATTTGATGGTCCTAAAATATAGATTGTTCTATTTGTAGGACAATGTTACTCTTAAATTATTATAATCTATCTCTGTTAGCTACTACTTTAAAAAAAAATCTCAAGGGAAATTGTTCGTCTTATCAAAATGAAGCTTCTCACGAAAAACTCGCTAGAAAAATATAATTTTTGATTACTATCAAAAATTGTTTTTTTATAGGGAACCTGTACTATACTTACAATCCCCACGAGTATATTCGCTATAAATAACGAAGTTCGTCGGCACACATTAAGTAGGGGGCGTGTGTAAACAGTGCGAGCAAACATACGGCCAATGTGTGACGTACGGGCAGACTTAATTGTAGCAGTGTAGTTACCCCCACAAATACAAACGGACATTCACATAATATGAACGTTTAAATTATTCAAAGAAGACTTATAATATTATGATTAATTGCATAGACATAATCCATACTAAAATAAAATTATAAATGCGAAATAAACACCAATATATACCGTAAGTAAATAAAATTAAATAAAGAAATTAAAAAAAACCCCCGCCAAACAACTTTAAAAAGTAATGAAATAATATTAACTGCCTTTAAGTTCAAATAATTCCTAACTTGTGTAAATTCATATTTTAGTCCATAATTGTTGTCACGGTGTGTCGGGGGACCGCTAAGTAAACTACAACCTACAATCGCCAAGTCGCTGATTATCTCGATTTAGTTCGCTGTGAACTTGTTATGTGAAATCAAACATCTACATTAGCGGTCCCCCGACACACCTTAACAACAATTATGGACTAAAATATTACTTTACACAAGTTAGGAATTATTTGAACTTAAAGGCAGTTAATATTATTTCATTACTCAGATTCTCGTGATTACCATATTCTATCAATGTCCTTTTCGATGAGGCCATTAATATGAGCCCAAACATAAAACCTCCACTTTGGGTTCATACTGGAAGCTCGGTTCCTATAGAATCCAGGTGATGCTGCAGCAGCAGCATGTAAATATTTACTGGTTATCTACTTCTTACTGGTTGTCGCAATTAAAATAAGCCCAACCACGAAACCTCTGCTCTAAGTTGGCGAGGAGTTGGATATCCTATTGATTACCAGGTGATGCTGCAGCATCAAGTCAACTTTCCATTATTATGTGTATACGTATATTGTATATTCACAAATGTCACGAACTAGAATGAAATATAAAACCCATCAAACGACTACAAGTTGCCAACGGCCTTTCATGAACCAGATAAACCCTGAACAGGCTGATGATGATGAATCATATCTAAGAACACTCTCGATCATGTCAGCTTTCAAACAAAAAAAAACTAGATCAAAATCGGTCCACCCGTTTGGATGCTACGATGCCACAGACAGATACACACACAGACAAACAGATAGACAGACAGACAGACAGACAGACAGACACGTCAAACTTATAACTCCCCTCTTTTTGTCGGGGTTAAATAACACCCCTCTTTTTGTCGGGGGTTAAAAATTAAATCTAGGTCGGAGAATGCGAAATTGTATCTATCTTTTTTAGGGTTCCGTACCCATAGGTTCCGTTTCTATTACTGAGACCTAGATGTCTATCCATCTGTCCGTCTGTCAGTCTGTCCTTCTGTCCGTCTGTCTCCAGGCTGTAACTCAAGAACCGATATAGCTAGACTTCTGAAATTTTCACAGATTTTGTATTTCTGTTGCCGCTATAACAAAAAACTACTAAAATCGCAATAAAATTAATGTTTAAGGGGGGCTCCCATACCACAAACGTGATGATTTTTTTAGATGATAACAGCTAGGCACTTGAAATTTTCACAAAATCTTTAGTTGTATTAGTACTTTAATAATTCATAATAAAATTTTAATTAAGTAAATATATTAGGAGGGCTCCCATACAAGAAACAATTTTTTGCCTACTTTCGCTCTACAGTGTGTAACAAAAATAAGTGATAATACTTTAGGGTGTGTACGTGTTCCTTGTAGAGAGTTCACTGTGAAAGTAGCAGCGCTGAAAGACGAAAAATTTTTTTCACTTTTGTATGGGCAAGGGCCGGAGGCCGGCAAGGGCGTCACGAGTTTCCCCATACAAAAGTGAAAAAAAAAATTTGGTCTTTCAGCGCTGCTACTTTCACAGTGAACTCTCTACAAGGAGCACGTACACACCCTAAAGTATTATCACTTATTTTTGTTACACCCTGTATACCGGTACGGAACCCTTCGTACGCGAGTCCAACTCGCACTTGGCCGATTTTTTTAACCTCTTCACGCTAAATTTGGTATGACGATAGTTTAAGTGCCGGGAAAGGACAAAGGATACTTTTATCCCAGTAAATGTATGGTCCCCTGCAATAAATCAATTTCTGCGCAAAGAAGTTGCGGGCGTCTTGTAGTATTTCAATAGAATAGAATGGAATTGATAGGAATGGAATGGAATCGAATGGAATGGAATGGGATGCAATGAAATGGAATAGAATAGAATAAGCCTTTATTGCCAGTATACAATAGTAATATATAATAAAGCTAATAAACATTTTATTAATTATTCGGGATACTTTCATTTTTATTGCCTTTTAAAAATACATGGGTCCAATGGACCCCACAACTATAGAAACATGATTATCGTTCACCACTGTAGTTAAGGGTTAAGGTACAATTAATTATTAATTCATTATATTATTAAACATTCAATATTTATAAGGCCTATATCCATGGACAAGTATTTCTGTAAATGTTGTTAAGTATTGTCACCAGCAACACTAAAACTTTTGAGTGTTTACACTAATTTATCTTGAACACGACTCGCTACAAACTGTCGTCGATATACGATCGAGAGTCGAGACGCGGACGACGAGAACTTTTTTGATATATGGAAAGCGCGAGCTGCCAAAGAATTCCAGCTTGTGTGTGCACTGTGCAGCACGACTTAATATACAGCTGTATAGCTGTATACAGCTGTATATACTTATCAGACACAGAATATAGATTGTATACAGAGGGTAAGAAATCAAATTCATAACTCTAATAAGCTATCTGTAATATTATTTTCAACATATTTGATATTTAAGTTGACACTTTGCATTTTTAGTCTGTATGACTTTGAAAATGAGCATTTCTCGCAAGATAGACACGCCCTATTTCTGTTGGTTTCCGCCGAACACGAGAGCTTTTCGGTTTTATTGCTCGATGATAAGGCTCGAAAGTGGTACAGTGAACGAAGCATAATACGGAGGCTTAAGCGCTCAACAAAGAGATTGGTTCAGTATTACGTATATATAATGCTGATTGGCGGCTTATCCGATGTTTTCCTGCACTCGGCGAATAAGAGGAAAACAGGAACTAATAAACGTATGCAAATACTATGAGAGTAGATCTAATCCATTTATATTATTTGTATTGCGTTTGTACGCTTCAAACGAATACAAAAAAAACGAATTTTCTTCATACATTTTATTCGTATAACATCCTCGGACCACCAAAAAGAAGATTAAGCCTTTTCGAACAAAGCATCTTTAAAAGTTTTTACAAAATATCACAAGAATAGGTTCGGGACCAATATAGCTTCTAACTTAATAATGTTACGACTTACGTAAAAGAGTGACATATTGTAATGAAGCGTCATCATCAGGCGGGTTTTAATGACACACGGCACGGAAGTCGTTACTCCTCAGACTGCAGAGTGCAGACTTTGAATCGCCTGGTAGTTTAGTTGGTAACTTGACAGTTTTCGTACTGTACTACAGAGTAATGAGTATACATGCCGAACAAACTACCGTCCAGTCGTTCGACTTTGCGTCTGTCTCCTCTACACTTCACCGTCAAGTTTCATTATTACAGGCCTAATTTCAAAAGTGAGTCACACAGCTTGGCGATGTTTCCTTCACATAATACTTGGACGGTGGTATTACTTAAGTTCTACCTCTACATCATAATAATATAATATTATTAAAGTAAAAGCACCGTCGGAGATTATAATAAATTCATATTAATAAGGAACTACAACTAAATGTTCTTTGTGCTAGGACTGTAATTTAATATTAATTAAAATAGTATTGGATTAACTTTCCAACGTTCATAACAAGGCGGTAGGTAGGTAGGCTAGGTACAACATGGAGGGGCGTTGGTGGGAGGATCTATAAATTTCACATGCTAATTATATATTTTGTTAATTTCCTTACACATTTCATGATAAAATAATATGTTATTTAATGTTAAATATTATGCTTTTAATAGTTTGTACAGGAGTACCAGTAGTGGGAATGTGGAGGGGTCAATACCTCTAAAATGCTTTTAATACCTACTCCACTATAACTAGCGACAGTTCTCTGCCGAGCACGACCGATCGCAGTCACAGAATTACTTAACAGTGGTTCGGTTTCGGTGGGCTGTGGCAGAAATTAATAAACACAAGGTTCACTTAAAAATAAATAAAATAAAATAAAAATAAAGTTTAAAAAACTAAAACCCGACTACTAAAACACGCTCTAAAAAGTACGAAACAAGAAAACAGTTTATAGGGATTTGGAAATGTTTAAAGGATAGCCGTGGTCGTAGGTATGCCCTTTATTATATTAATATAATATAATATAATGAATCTGTTTTGCTCTAGTAGGTGGCATACGACGACGGCTATCCTTTAAACATTTCCATATCCCTATAAACTGTTTTCTTGTTTCGTACTTTTTAGAGTGTGTTTTAGTAGTCGGGTTTTAGTTTTTTAAACTTTATTTTTATTTCAATTAATTTGGGGCTAAGATTCACTCGATCTTAAACTATCCAACTATTCAAATGATCGAGGATCCTGAGGATATTTAACAATTTATTTGGTTCTGTTTCACTACCTGTTGCCCGCGACTTAGTCCGCGTTAGCATAGTATAATAATTTTAAAGGAGATGGATAATTCTTTTCCAAAAAAATGTACTGATGTTTAGTTTAGGGTACAATTATTTCACTTTTAATTTATAACCTTGTTTCTAAAAAAGGAGAATCAAAACTCAACATTAACGACGCGATAACACTTCCACGAGGCAGGCGGGGTTTGGGGGGGGGGGGGGGGGCGCAGCCCCCCCAAGTTCCAGCCGAAGCCCAAGCCCTTCATATAGGTAATTAAATGATAGTCAAAAAGTGTGTGTTTAGTTTAGGGTAGCAGCCCCCCCAAGTTCCGGCTGAAGGACAAGCCCTCCATATAGGTAATTAAATGATAGTCAAAAAGTGTGTGTTTAGTTAAGGGTAGCAGCCCCTCCAAGTTCCGGCCGAGGCCAAGCATGTGGAGGACATGGTAATTAATTAATGATACTCAAAAAGTGTATGTTTAGTTTAGGGTACAATAATTTCACTTTAATTTATAACTTCGTTCCTATCAAAACTCAACACTGACGACGCGACAACATTTCCAGATGGGGAGGTTTGGTACAGGCCAGAGGCGAAGCCCCCCACACCATTTTGATATAAGCAACATTTACCTCCGACCCTCGATCCTCCCCTTCCTATTCCCATCCCCCCTCCGATCCCGATTTTATTATAATATGTATTTGTATAGATATTGTATTGAAGTGATTTATGAATTCTTGCAATTATCAGGTGATTGCTCGTAAACCCGTGAGAAATAGATAATAATGTTTACATATTTGAAATGTGCTAATAAAGTTCTTTCTTTTGATACCCCACACGTAATTGTCAGGAAAAATGTCTTGTAAATGATGTCATGTAGCCTATAACCAGTGGACAGTCAAGAGGCTTCTAACGACACCTCATTTGTCCAAATGCGTTAAGTAGTTTTAAAGTTACGAGGGAACAGATGAACATCCATATCCACATACATACATACATACAGGCCAAAATCATAACCCTCCTTTTTGCTTCGCCGTAGTCGGGTAAAAATGTCCTTCTCATAAATAAAAACAGCGGTGAAATTTAATCATAATGCCGCAAGTGGGTCTTAGCCCAGATTTTGCCGGTAACTGTAAGCGGATTGTTATAATCGACAGTGGTAACATAAAAGTTATTAAATATACATCATTTATTTTATAAAATCGTTGGTAAAATTGGCACTAAATATAGTAAGAAATAATAATAGATAAAAATATGCGAACCACAAAGTTGCAAAGCTTTTAAATCTACTGGATATTTTTCTACAAGTTATCAAAGTGGGCGGAAATTGCAAGCCCGCGGTGGAGTCCGACAACATCTCAGACGGAGAGAATCACTTGTAAATATGGGAGAGATCATATTTTTTCACAACAGATCATAACTTTTAAATATATTCTTATAGTTTCAATATAAAGTAACTTACTGGTATGTTGCTCTCGCCAGCACCGCGACAGTTACATCTGTAAAAAACAAAACTTCAATTGAAAAACATGTAACAACTTTTAAACTGGAAAAAATTTCAAGTTCATATTATAATTATTATTCCATCCTTTTTTACATGGGGAAATGCTTTGCGCATTCTCGGCGGATTGGGGACATCGGCTGGGGTATGTGGGACTCCCCGTAGGACCTACCCACTAAAACCAGACTCTCCGCTTATAATATACCATCCTAGATTATTAATAATTGCTGCTGTTAACAGCTATTAACAGTTTTCATACTACAAATTAAAGCTGTAATATAAGCTGTAAATACTTTTATAGCGAGCGATATTAAAATGAGCAATCGATACTAATCGCAGGCAATAAGCAATCACATTCCCCGATTGATTATTCAACAGACAAATGGCGAACTACGAATAGTTCCCAACTGGAACAGCACGAATAGTTTGTTGTAGTTGGCAGCACAACACTTTAGGCTGTTTTCACATGTGGCGTTTCGAGCGTGAAAGACATATTAAACGCAGCGACAACGCAGTGACCATATTTTCAGTTGCCCAGCCAATGACCGCCAACATTGAACATGATTAAATTAATTATTATTAGTGACAGCAGTTAATTTAACAACAGTGACATAATACAAATAGGACAGCGACTTGAACCGAGATTACAGATTTATTCGGTCCTGCCATTTGCCAGCGGTCTACTTTCAAGTTACAGTTGTAATATCCCAGAAAAAGTTCACTTTCACTAAAGAAGCTATCACTTTAAAAATAATATACTATTTAATTATTATTATAAAAGGCTTTAGAGTGTCAGGAGATCAGAGTATTTCTACTATTTCTTTTCGTTAAAACTTCAACTTAAAAGTTGCTCCAGAAACGCGCGTCGCACTCGCCCCATCTAAAGTCAACCTTACGCCAAACAACAGATGATGCCCTAACGCAGGCAATAGTGATGCACACTTCTTGCGCTGCATGAATATTCAAAGCTTAATCCACTTCACTCCAGTAACTAGTTACGTTTGATCTACAAGTTACCCCGTCGACGCTCGACGTGTTAGATTCAATATTATAATGTGATTGAAGTATTAGAATATGTAACTTTGATTTAAGTTAGCTAAGCGTGTACGTAGAGTGTTCAATAAAATCTTGAGGTTTTTCAACAGTTTTGGTGATCGAGGGAGACTCGTAACATTATATCTTTCTTTATACGATGACGGAAGCCACTTAGTTATAGATAATTAAATAGATATCCCATAATTGAAAATCATTAAAAGCTTTTTAATTTTCCGATAAATTAATCGACAAATCAGTTTATAGCCCCGCGCCCCGGGTTGTCCGGACATCCGTCTTCCTTACACCGGGCAATTAATGACGCATCCGAAGTGTCCGGACACCGCGAGTCCCGGGAAGATGGATAATGAGATTATCTCGAGGTCGGGCGACTCGCAGCTGATAGACGACGCTGTTCAATTACTACGAGATTACCGACTTTATGAACGACAATTCGGTAATTACTCGACACAGGAAAATGTCATTATGATCCACGATATCATCGGTCGAAAGGTTCATTCATCGGTAGAAAATGAGCCATATGTTTTGGCGTCAACTTCACAATATTTTCTGGACTTTAACTAAAGGAAGATCACTGATTTTACGCATTTTAGGAGATTCTTATCTGTGTGTCTACGTAAGGACTCTTTTTTTTAATAATTCTGGTTCCTGCTGCTATAAAATTGCAGCACTATTTTTACTTTATATTCTTCTATTATTTCTCTTAAATATATTTTTATACAGTTTTGTGCCTTTTTTTTCCTCTATTTATTATTATTATTTTTTCCTACAACCTGGAGCCATTTTCCTTCGCTATTGCTCTATATACCTCCGCAGCGTACTCCATGAATAATCTTCTCATTTTATCAATGTCTCGAATACGTCTAATGTTTTCTTGACTTATTTCTAGGCCAAGTCTTTGTTCACAGTCAAATCGTTTCTTGGCAAATCGTTGACATTCTGTGAGTATGTGGATTATTGTTTGTGGCGTATCTTCATCGCAAGAGCAAAAAGGGTTATCTGTTATTTTAAATCGATGAAGATAGCTCTTTACACCGCCATGGCCTGTATATATATTTTGAGTTCTTATGTTGGAAGTAGCTTCTGATCGTAAGATCTTATATGCTCTAGTGAGAGTCGGGAATATGGAAATGGTGTACCTCCCTGTGTCAGATTGTGTGTATCTTGCCTGCCAGGTCTCGATTGTGGCGGCCCTGATAGTATTTCTTGCTTATGATATTGGGAATCGGTCATATATAGGTGTTAGTTCGCTGTTTAGGGCTTCGTCTTTTGCAAGTGTGTCTGCACGTTCATTACCGTGTATATTGTTGTGTGCCTTAACCCAGTAGAGTTTTATTTGCCGTTTGCAGCGCTCAATCTCTTTGATATTTTTATGAATTTCATTTACTATGGGATGTTCCGTTTTTGAGTTTATTATTTCTTGAAGGGATGATCTGGAGTCACTATATATTGAGCTGTTTGGGTCTTTTCCATGTAGAATTATTACGTAAGCACTCAGAAATTAATATTTAAACATTCTATCGTTATGTTATTAAAAATAAATCTTAATCGATATTATTAAAGTCGCATCCTCCGTCAGCAAATGAAATCGGAGACGGCTGCAATTATATTTTGTTTTCAACTCGATATCAATCTGCGCTCGCCGCTTGTAACATCTTGAAAAATTAATAAGCAACTCCAGACGAAGAATTTAATAGCAATGTTCACGTGTTGACGTTCGATGTCGAAAGAGGAACGAGGCGAAGTCATCAATTTATATTTGACCTTTATTTTCATATTTGATTAAAAAGTAGCTGAGTGGAAAACATTTTTCATTCGTACTTAAGTATTTTCTATTAGTGCTGAGTAATTTATCCCGGTGTTTACAGTGCGAGCGCCTCCGTCGTCCCCGATACAGGCTGGAGCTCCAATTTACATACAAATGTGGAGTAAATCGAGATCCCGTGATGAGATTTATTCGGGGGCGCTCATTACTCGCGCGGCGGCACATTCGCGCTGTTACACGCGCGCCAGAGGTGACGTGGAGGTCGCGGAGAATCCCCGACTTATCGCGGAAATGATACCGAGTCTCAGGCCATTTGTGTACCACTAAAAGTTGGAGCAATAGCCGGTGTACTTAAAATTCTCGCCCAACTAGCTGCTGCTATAGTTAAATAACAGCTATCCATAGACCTAGCCACTAAGTCTATGTTAGATTTTCGTAAAATTGCCATTTCACATAGGTTCAATCTTGCAGCATTTGTATTTAAATCGGAGCATTAATTGATAAATTAAAGATTCCTTTTCGAGCTGATACCCACAAAGCCTGAAATCAGGAGCTGATGTCGCAATGTATTTGAAAATGAGATTCGGTCGGTAATGTAATACATTAACGTTTGGGTGGGCGGGAATTTCATCAAGTTAAATACTCAACAATTGGGTTCGGGAGGGCCTGCGGCGCTCGTGTGTTATCCAGCTTCCTCAACATAATGTACTAATTATTATGTGGTAGGCATCATGTAGGACATTCTGAAAATATTTATTTTAAATTTATTCAGAAATAAAACAATTTTGAATTTGATTTTTGATAAAAATTGACAATGTAATCTGCTGAGAAGAATTGTTTTTACAGAACATTAAAAATGTTAAAATTTCTTTCACCATATTATTTAGTATTTACAGATAAAAAACTCAATATTTTACTACTTAACTTCACGTGGAATAAAAATCTTCGTTTTTCTTACGTCAGTAAGTAGAAAAACGGTTTGTCCAGTTACGAGCAACACCTCTGTCGGGATCTCTATGCCAACGACAAAAAGTCGATGCCAGAGAATTTCCGAGGTACTTTAACATAGAACTCATCATTACTCAGCAGTTAAAGCTTTAGCCGGCACGTGAAGGGACAGTGAGAGTGGCCATTAGCGGTAGTCGCGTCTAGACTCAATATCTAGTACATGTAGTATGTACTATGTATTGTATGTTGTGTCCAGACGTATAGTACTGGACGAAGAGTGGCCATCACTCGCTCAGTGCAGCAAGATAAATGTCGTCTAGACTTTGAGATAATTCCGCTCAATACATCCCGTATACGTAGCTTGAAGTGAATCACATATGCATATTGCATAAGTCGAAATTGAAAACTAGTGTCCGACCGTATCCGAATTATGAGTCAAACTGAACTTTCGACCTGACGAAATCTGGTGTGCTCAATACATCCCGTATACGTAGCTTGTAGTGAATCACATATGCATATTGCATAAGTCGAAATTGAAAACTAGTGTCCGACCGTATCCGAATTATGAGTCGAACCGAACTTTCGTCCTGACGAAATCTGGTGTGCTCAATACATCCCGTATACGTAGCTTGTAGTGAATCACATATGCATATTGCATAAGTCGAAATTGAAAACTAGTGTCCGACCGTATCCGAATTATGAGTCGAACCGAACTTTCAACCTGACGAAAACTGATGTGCTCAATACATCCCGTATACGTAACATGTAGTATATCACATATGTATATTGCATAAGTCGAAATTGAAAACTAGTGTCCGACCGTATCCGAATTATGAGTCGAACCGAACTTTCGACCTGACGAAAACTGGTGTGCTCAATACATCCCGTATACTTAGCTTGTAGTGAATCACATATGCATATTGCATAAGTCGAAATTGAAAACTAGTGTGCGACCGTATCCGAATTATGAGTCGAACCGAACTTTCGACCTGACGAAATCTGGTGTGTTCAATACATCCCGTATACGTAGCTTGTAGTGAATCACATATGCAAATTGCATAAGTCGAAATTGAAAACTAATGTCCGACCGTATCCGAATTATGAGTCGAACTGAACTTTCGACCTGACGAAATCTGGTGTGTTCAATACATCCCGTATACGTAGCTTGTAGCTAATCACATATGCATATTGCATAAGTCGAAATTGAAAACTAGTGTCCGACCGTATCCGAATTATGAGTCGAACCGAACTTTCAACCTGACGAAAACTGATGTGCTCAATACATCCCGTATACGTAACATGTAGTGAATCACATATGTATATTGCATAAGTCGAAATTGAAAACTAGTGTCCGACCGTATCCGAATTATGAGTCGAACCGAACTTTCGACCTGACGAAAACTGGTGTGCTCAATACATCCCGTATACTTAGCTTATAGTGAATCACATATGCATATTGCATAAGTCGAAATTGAAAACTAGTGTCCGACCGTATCCGAATTATGAGTCGAACCGAACTTTCGACCTGACGAAATCTGGTGTGCTCAATACATCCCGTATACGTAGCTTGTAGTGAAACACATATGCATATTGCATAAGTCGAAATTGAAAACTAGTGTCCGACCGTATCCGAATTATGAGTCGAACTGAACTTTCGACCTGACGAAATCTGGTGTGCTCAATACATCCCGTATACGTAGCTTGTAGTGAATCACATATGCATATTGCATAAGTCGAAATTGAAAACTAGTGTCCGACCGTATCCGAATTATGAGTCGAACTGAACTTTCGATCTGACGAAATCTGGTGTGTTCAATACATCCCGTATACGTAGCTTGTAGTGAAACACATATGCATATTGCATAAGTCGAAATTGAAAACTAGTGTCCGACCGTATCCGAATTATGAGTCGAACCGAACTTTCGACCTGACGAAAACTGGTGTGCTCAATACATCCCGTATACTTAGCTTGTAGTGAATCACATATGCATATTGCATAAGTCGAAATTGAAAACTAGTGTCCGACCGTATCCGAATTATGAGTCGAACCGAACTTTCGACCTGACGAAAACTGGTGTGCTCAATACATCCCGTATACTTAGCTTGTAGTGAATCACATATGCATATTGCATAAGTCGAAATTGAAAACTAGTGTGCGACCGTATCCGAATTATGAGTCGAACCGAACTTTCGACCTGACGAAATCTAATGTGCTCAATACATCCCGTATACGTAGCTTGTAGTGAATCACATATGCAAATTGCATATGTCGAAATTGAAAACTAGTGTCCGACCGTATCCGAATTATGAGTCGAACTGAACTTTCGACCTGACGAAATCTGGTGTGTTCAATACATCCAGTATACGTAGCTTGTAGTGAATCACATATGCATATTGCATAAGTCGAAATTGAAAACTAGTGTCCGACCGTATCCGAATTATGAGTCGAACTGAACTTTCGACCTGACGAAATCTGGTGTGTTCAATACATCCCGTATACGTAGCTTGTAGTGAATCACATATGCATATTGCATAAGTCGAAATTGAAAACTAGTGTCCGACCGTATCCGAATTATGAGTCGAACCGAACTTTCGTCCTGACGAAATCTGGTGTGCTCAATACATCCCGTATACGTAGCTTGTAGTGAATCACATATGCATATTGCATAAGTCAAAATTGAAAACTAGTGTCCAACCGTATCCGAATTATGAGTCGAACCGAACTTTCAACCTGACGAAAACTGATGTGCTCAATACATCCCGTATACGTAACATGTAGTGAATCACATATGTATATTGCATAAGTCGAAATTGAAAACTAGTGTCCGACCGTATCCGAATTATGAGTCGAACCGAACTTTCGACCTGACGAAAACTGGTGTGCTCAATACATCCCGTATACTTAGCTTGTAGTGAATCACATATGCATATTGCATAAGTCGAAATTGAAAACTAGTGTGCGACCGTATCCGAATTATGAGTCGAACCGAACTTTCGACCTGACGAAATCTGGTGTGCTCAATACATCCCGTATACGTAGCTTGTAGTGAATCACATATGCATATTGCATAAGTCGAAATTGAAAACTAGTGTCCGACCGTATCCGAATTATGAGTCGAACCGAACTTTCGACCTGACGAAATCTGGTGTGCTCAATACATCCCGTATACGTAGCTTGAAGTGAATCACATATGCATATTGCATAAGTCGAAATTGAAAACTAGTGTCCGACCGTATCCGAATTATGAGTCGAACCGAACTTTCGACCTGACGAAATCTGGTGTGTTCAATACATCCCGTATACGTAGCTTGTAGTGAATCACATATGCAAATTGCATAAGTCGAAATTGAAAACTAATGTCCGACCGTATCCGAATTATGAGTCGAACTGAACTTTCGATCTGACGAAATCTGGTGTGTTCAATACATCCCGTATACGTAGCTTGTAGCTAATCACATATGCATATTGCATAAGTCGAAATTGAAAACTAGTGTCCGACCGTATCCGAATTATGAGTCGAACCGAACTTTCAACCTGACGAAAACTGATGTGCTCAATACATCCCGTATACGTAACATGTAGTGAATCACATATGTATATTGCATAAGTCGAAATTGAAAACTAGTGTCCGACCGTCTCCGAATTATGAGTCGAACCGAACTTTCGACCTGACGAAAACTGGTGTGCTCAATACATCCCGTATACTTAGCTTGTAGTGAATCACATATGCATATTGCATAAGTCGAAATTGAAAACTAGTGTCCGACCGTATCCGAATTATGAGTCGAACCGAACTTTCGACCTGACGAAATCTGGTGTGCTCAATACATCCCGTATACGTAGCTTGTAGTGAAACACATATGCATATTGCATAAGTCGAAATTGAAAACTAGTGTCCGACCGTATCCGAATTATGAGTCGAACTGAACTTTCGACCTGACGAAATCTGGTGTGCTCAATACATCCCGTATACGTAGCTTGTAGTGAATCACATATGCATATTGCATAAGTCGAAATTGAAAACTAGTGTCCGACCGTATCCGAATTATGAGTCGAACCGAACTTTCGACCTGACGAAAACTGGTGTGCTCAATACATCCCGTATACTTAGCTTGTAGTGAATCACATATGCATATTGCATAAGTCGAAATTGAAAACTAGTGTCCGACCGTATCCGAATTATGAGTCGAACCGAACTTTCAACCTGACGAAAACTGATGTGCTCAATACATCCCGTATACGTAGCTTGTAGTGAATCACATATGCAAATTGCATAAGTCGAAATTGAAAACTAATGTCCGACCGTATCCGAATTATGAGTCGAACTGAACTTTCGACCTGACGAAATCTGGTGTGTTCAATACATCCCGTATACGTAGCTTGTAGCTAATCACATATGCATATTGCATAAGTCGAAATTGAAAACTAGTGTCCGACCGTATCCGAATTATGAGTCGAACCGAACTTTCAACCTGACGAAAACTGATGTGCTCAATACATCCCGTATACGTAACATGTAGTGAATCACATATGTATATTGCATAAGTCGAAATTGAAAACTAGTGTCCGACCGTATCCGAATTATGAGTCGAACCGAACTTTCGACCTGACGAAATCTGGTGTGCTCAATACATCCCGTATACGTAGCTTGTAGTGAAACACATATGCATATTGCATAAGTCGAAATTGAAAACTAGTGTCCGACCGTATCCGAATTATGAGTCGAACTGAACTTTCGACCTGACGAAATCTGGTGTGCTCAATACATCCCGTATACGTAGCTTGTAGTGAATCACATATGCATATTGCATAAGTCGAAATTGAAAACTAGTGTCCGACCGTATCCGAATTATGAGTCGAACTGAACTTTCGACCTGACGAAATCTGGTGTGTTCAATACATCCCGTATACGTAGCTTGTAGTGAAACACATATGCATATTGCATAAGTCGAAATTGAAAACTAGTGTCCGACCGTATCCGAATTATGAGTCGAACCGAACTTTCGACCTGACGAAAACTGGTGTGCTCAATACATCCCGTATACTTAGCTTGTAGTGAATCACATATGCATATTGCATAAGTCGAAATTGAAAACTAGTGTCCGACCGTATCCGAATTATGAGTCGAACCGAACTTTCGACCTGACGAAAACTGGTGTGCTCAATACATCCCGTATACTTAGCTTGTAGTGAATCACATATGCATATTGCATAAGTCGAAATTGAAAACTAGTGTGCGACCGTATCCGAATTATGAGTCGAACCGAACTTTCGACCTGACGAAATCTGGTGTGCTCAATACATCCCGTATACGTAGCTTGTAGTGAATCACATATGCAAATTGCATATGTCGAAATTGAAAACTAGTGTCCGACCGTATCCGAATTATGAGTCGAACTGAACTTTCGACCTGATGAAATCTGGTGTGTTCAATACATCCAGTATACGTAGCTTGTAGTGAATCACATATGCATATTGCATAAGTCGAAATTGAAAACTAGTGTCCGACCGTATCCGAATTATGAGTCGAACTGAACTTTCGACCTGACGAAATCTGGTGTGTTCAATACATCCCGTATACGTAGCTTGTAGTGAATCACATATGCATATTGCATAAGTCGAAATTGAAAACTAGTGTCCGACCGTATCCGAATTATGAGTCGAACCGAACTTTCGACCTGACGAAATCTGGTGTGCTCAATACATCCCGTATACGTAGCTTGTAGTGAATCACATATGTATATTGCATAAGTCGAAATTGAAAACTAGTGTCCGACCGTATCCGAATTATGAGTCGAACCGAACTTTCGACCTGACGAAAACTGGTGTGCTCAATACATCCCGTATACTTAGCTTGTAGTGAATCACATATGCATATTGCATAAGTCGAAATTGAAAACTAGTGTGCGACCGTATCCGAATTATGAGTCGAACCGAACTTTCGACCTGACGAAATCTGGTGTGCTCAATACATCCCGTATACGTAGCTTGTAGTGAATCACATATGCATATTGCATAAGTCGAAATTGAAAACTAGTGTCCGACCGTATCCGAATTATGAGTCGAACCGAACTTTCGACCTGACGAAATCTGGTGTGCTCAATACATCCCGTATACGTAGCTTGAAGTGAATCACATATGCATATTGCATAAGTCGAAATTGAAAACTAGTGTCCGACCGTATCCGAATTATGAGTCGAACCGAACTTTCGACCTGACGAAATCTGGTGTGTTCAATACATCCCGTATACGTAGCTTGTAGTGAATCACATATGCAAATTGCATAAGTCGAAATTGAAAACTAATGTCCGACCGTATCCGAATTATGAGTCGAACTGAACTTTCGACCTGACGAAATCTGGTGTGTTCAATACATCCCGTATACGTAGCTTGTAGCTAATCACATATGCATATTGCGTAAGTCGAAATTGAAAACTAGTGTCCGACCGTATCCGAATTATGAGTCGAACCGAACTTTCAACCTGACGAAAACTGATGTGCTCAATACATCCCGTATACGTAACATGTAGTATATCACATATGTATATTGCATAAGTCGAAATTGAAAACTAGTGTCCGACCGTATCCGAATTATGAGTCGAACCGAACTTTCGACCTGACGAAAACTGGTGTGCTCAATACATCCCGTATACTTAGCTTGTAGTGAATCACATATGCATATTGCATAAGTCGAAATTGAAAACTAGTGTGCGACCGTATCCGAATTATGAGTCGAACCGAACTTTCGACCTGACGAAATCTGGTGTGTTCAATACATCCCGTATACGTAGCTTGTAGTGAATCACATATGCAAATTGCATAAGTCGAAATTGAAAACTAATGTCCGACCGTATCCGAATTATGAGTCGAACTGAACTTTCGACCTGACGAAATCTGGTGTGTTCAATACATCCCGTATACGTAGCTTGTAGCTAATCACATATGCATATTGCATAAGTCGAAATTGAAAACTAGTGTCCGACCGTATCCGAATTATGAGTCGAACCGAACTTTCAACCTGACGAAAACTGATGTGCTCAATACATCCCGTATACGTAACATGTAGTGAATCACATATGTATATTGCATAAGTCGAAATTGAAAACTAGTGTCCGACCGTATCCGAATTATGAGTCGAACCGAACTTTCGACCTGACGAAAACTGGTGTGCTCAATACATCCCGTATACTTAGCTTATAGTGAATCACATATGCATATTGCATAAGTCGAAATTGAAAACTAGTGTCCGACCGTATCCGAATTATGAGTCGAACCGAACTTTCGACCTGACGAAATCTGGTGTGCTCAATACATCCCGTATACGTAGCTTGTAGTGAAACACATATGCATATTGCATAAGTCGAAATTGAAAACTAGTGTCCGACCGTATCCGAATTATGAGTCGAACTGAACTTTCGACCTGACGAAATCTGGTGTGCTCAATACATCCCGTATACGTAGCTTGTAGTGAATCACATATGCATATTGCATAAGTCGAAATTGAAAACTAGTGTCCGACCGTATCCGAATTATGAGTCGAACTGAACTTTCGACCTGACGAAATCTGGTGTGTTCAATACATCCCGTATACGTAGCTTGTAGTGAAACACATATGCATATTGCATAAGTCGAAATTGAAAACTAGTGTCCGACCGTATCCGAATTATGAGTCGAACCGAACTTTCGACCTGACGAAAACTGGTGTGCTCAATACATCCCGTATACTTAGCTTGTAGTGAATCACATATGCATATTGCATAAGTCGAAATTGAAAACTAGTGTCCGACCGTATCCGAATTATGAGTCGAACCGAACTTTCGACCTGACGAAAACTGGTGTGCTCAATACATCCCGTATACTTAGCTTGTAGTGAATCACATATGCATATTGCATAAGTCGAAATTGAAAACTAGTGTGCGACCGTATCCGAATTATGAGTCGAACCGAACTTTCGACCTGACGAAATCTGGTGTGCTCAATACATCCCGTATACGTAGCTTGTAGTGAATCACATATGCAAATTGCATATGTCGAAATTGAAAACTAGTGTGCGACCGTATCCGAATTATGAGTCGAACTGAACTTTTGACCTGACGAAATCTGGTGTGTTCAATACATCCAGTATACGTAGCTTGTAGTGAATCACATATGCATATTGCATAAGTCGAAATTGAAAACTAGTGTCCGACCGTATCCGAATTATGAGTCGAACTGAACTTTCGACCTGACGAAATCTGGTGTGTTCAATACATCCCGTATACGTAGCTTGTAGTGAATCACATATGCATATTGCATAAGTCGAAATTGAAAACTAGTGTCCGACCGTATCCGAATTATGAGTCGAACCGAACTTTCAACCTGACGAAATCTGGTGTGCTCAATACATCCCGTATACGTAGCATGTAGTGAATCACATATGCATATTGCATAAGTCGAAATTGAAAACTAGTGTGCGACCGTATCCGAATTATGAGTCGAACCGAACTTTCGACCTGACGAAATCTGGTGTGCTCAATACATCCCGTATACGTAGCTTGTAGTGAATCACATATGCATATTGCATAAGTCGAAATTGAAAACTAGTGTCCGACCGTATCCGAATTATGAGTCGAACTGAACTTTCGACCTGACGAAATCTGGTGTGTTCAATACATCCAGTATACGTAGCTTGTAGTGAATCACATATGCATATTGCATAAGTCGAAATTGAAAACTAGTGTCCGACCGTATCCGAATTATGAGTCGAACTGAACTTTCGACCTGACGAAATCTGGTGTGTTCAATACATCCCGTATACGTAGCTTGTAGTGAATCACATATGCATATTGCATAAGTCGAAATTGAAAACTAGTGTCCGACCGTATCCGAATTATGAGTCGAACCGAACTTTCGTCCTGACGAAATCTGGTGTGCTCAATACATCCCGTATACGTAGCTTGTAGTGAATCACATATGCATATTGCATAAGTCGAAATTGAAAACTAGTGTCCGACCGTATCCGAATTATGAGTCGAACCGAACTTTCAACCTGACGAAAACTGATGTGCTCAATACATCCCGTATACGTAACATGTAGTGAATCACATATGTATATTGCATAAGTCGAAATTGAAAACTAGTGTCCGACCGTATCCGAATTATGAGTCGAACCGAACTTTCGACCTGACGAAAACTGGTGTGCTCAATACATCCCGTATACTTAGCTTGTAGTGAATCACATATGCATATTGCATAAGTCGAAATTGAAAACTAGTGTGCAACCGTATCCGAATTATGAGTCGAACCGAACTTTCGACCTGACGAAATCTGGTGTGCTCAATACATCCCGTATACGTAGCTTGTAGTGAATCACATATGCATATTGCATAAGTCGAAATTGAAAACTAGTGTCCGACCGTATCCGAATTATGAGTCGAACCGAACTTTCGACCTGACGAAATCTGGTGTGCTCAATACATCCCGTATACGTAGCTTGAAGTGAATCACATATGCATATTGCATAAGTCGAAATTGAAAACTAGTGTCCGACAGTATTCGAATTATGAGTCGAACCGAACTTTCGACCTGACGAAATCTGGTGTGCTCAATACATCCCGTATACGTAGCTTGTAGTGAAACACATATGCATATTGCATAAGTCGAAATTGAAAACTAGTGTCCGACCGTATCCGAATTATGAGTCGAACTGAACTTTCGACCTGACGAAATCTGGTGTGCTCAATACATCCCGTATACGTAGCTTGTAGTGAATCACATATGCATATTGCATAAGTCGAAATTGAAAACTAGTGTCCGACCGTATCCGAATTATGAGTCGAACCGAACTTTCGACCTGACGAAATCTGGTGTGCTCAATACATCCCGTATACGTAGCTTGTAGTGAATCACATATGCATATTGCATAAGTCGAAATTGAAAACTAGTGTCCGACCGTATCCGAATTATGAGTCGAACTGAACTTTCGACCTGACGAAATCTGGTGTGTTCAATACATCCCGTATACGTAGCTTGTAGTGAATCACATATGCATATTGCATAAGTCGAAATTGAAAACTAGTGTCCGACCGTATCCGAATTATGAGTCGAACTGAACTTTCGACCTGACGAAATCTGGTGTGTTCAATACATCCCGTATACGTAGCTTGTAGTGAATCACATATGCATATTGCATAAGTCGAAATTGAAAACTAGTGTCCGACCGTATCCGAATTATGAGTCGAACCGAACTTTCGACCTGACGAAATCTGGTGTGCTCAATACATCCCGTATACGTAGCTTGTAGTGAATCACATATGCATATTGCATAAGTCGAAATTGAAAACTAGTGTCCGACCGTATCCGAATTATGAGTCGAACTGAACTTTCGACCTGACGAATACTGGTGTGCTCAATACATCCCGTATACTAAGCTTGTAGTGAATCACATATGCATATTGCATAAGTCGAAATTGAAAACTAGTGTCCGACCGTATCCGAATTATGAGTCGAACCGAACTTTCGACCTGACGAAAACTGGTGTGCTCAATACATCCCGTATACTTAGCTTGTAGTGAATCACATATGCATATTGCATAAGTCGAAATTGAAAACTAGTGTGCGACCGTATCCGAATTATGAGTCGAACCGAACTTTCGACCTGACGAAATCTGGTGTGCTCAATACATCCCGTATACGTAGCTTGTAGTGAATCACATATGCAAATTGCATATGTCGAAATTGAAAACTAGTGTCCGACCGTATCCGAATTATGAGTCGAACTGAACTTTCGACCTGACGAAATCTGGTGTGTTCAATACATCCAGTATACGTAGCTTGTAGTGAATCACATATGCATATTGCATAAGTCGAAATTGAAAACTAGTGTCCGACCGTATCCGAATTATGAGTCGAACTGAACTTTCGACCTGACGAAATCTGGTGTGTTCAATACATCCCGTATACGTAGCTTGTAGTGAATCACATATGCATATTGCATAAGTCGAAATTGAAAACTAGTGTCCGACCGTATCCGAATTATGAGTCGAACCGAACTTTCGACCTGACGAAATCTGGTGTGCTCAATACATCCCGTATACGTAGCTTGTAGTGAATCACATATGCATATTGCATAAGTCGAAATTGAAAACTAGTGTGCGACCGTATCCGAATTATGAGTCGAACCGAACTTTCGACCTGACGAAATCTGGTGTGCTCAATACATCCCGTATACGTAGCTTGTAGTGAATCACATATGCAAATTGCATATGTCGAAATTGAAAACTAGTGTCCGACCGTATCCGAATTATAAGTCGAACTGAACTTTCGACCTGACGAAATCTGGTGTGTTCAATACATCCAGTATACGTAGCTTGTAGTGAATCACATATGCATATTGCATAAGTCGAAATTGAAAACTAGTGTCCGACCGTATCCGAATTATGAGTCGAACTGAACTTTCGACCTGACGAAATCTGGTGTGTTCAATACATCCCGTATACGTAGCTTGTAGTGAATCACATATGCATATTGCATAAGTCGAAATTGAAAACTAGTGTCCGACCGTATCCGAATTATGAGTCGAACCGAACTTTCGTCCTGACGAAATCTGGTGTGCTCAATACATCCCGTATACGTAGCTTGTAGTGAATCACATATGCATATTGCATAAGTCGAAATTGAAAACTAGTGTCCGACCGTATCCGAATTATGAGTCGAACCGAACTTTCAACCTGACGAAAACTGATGTGCTCAATACATCCCGTATACGTAGCTTGTAGTGAATCACATATGCATATTGCATAAGTCGAAATTGAAAACTAGTGTCCGACCGTATCCGAATTATGAGTCGAACCGAACTTTCGACCTGACGAAATCTGGTGTGCTCAATACATCCCGTATACGTAGCTTGAAGTGAATCACATATGCATATTGCATAAGTCGAAATTGAAAACTAGTGTCCGACCGTATCCGAATTATGAGTCGAACCGAACTTTCGACCTGACGAAATCTGGTGTGTTCAATACATCCCGTATACGTAGCTTGTAGTGACTCACATATGCAAATTGCATAAGTCGAAATTGAAAACTAATGTCCGACCGTATCCGAATTATGAGTCGAACTGAACTTTCGACCTGACGAAATCTGGTGTGTTCAATACATCCCGTATACGTAGCTTGTAGCTAATCACATATGCATATTGCATAAGTCGAAATTGAAAACTAGTGTCCGACCGTATCCGAATTATGAGTCGAACCGAACTTTCGACCTGACGAAATCTGGTGTGCTCAATACATCCCGTATACGTAGCTTGTAGTGAAACACATATGCATATTGCATAAGTCGAAATTGAAAACTAGTGTCCGACCGTATCCGAATTATGAGTCGAACTGAACTTTCGACCTGACGAAATCTGGTGTGCTCAATACATCCCGTATACGTAGCTTGTAGTGAATCACATATGCATATTGCATAAGTCGAAATTGAAAACTAGTGTCCGACCGTATCCGAATTATGAGTCGAACTGAACTTTCGACCTGACGAAATCTGGTGTGTTCAATACATCCCGTATACGTAGCTTGTAGTGAAACACATAAACATATTGCATAAGTCGAAATTGAAAACTAGTGTCCGACCGTATCCGAATTATGAGTCGAACCGAACTTTCGACCTGACGAAAACTGGTGTGCTCAATACATCCCGTATACTTAGCTTGTAGTGAATCACATATGCATATTGCATAAGTCGAAATTGAAAACTAGTGTCCGACCGTATCCGAATTATGAGTCGAACCGAACTTTCGACCTGACGAAAACTGGTGTGCTCAATACATCCCGTATACTTAGCTTGTAGTGAATCACATATGCATATTGCATAAGTCGAAATTGAAAACTAGTGTGCGACCGTATCCGAATTATGAGTCGAACCGAACTTTCGACCTGACGAAATCTGGTGTGCTCAATACATCCCGTATACGTAGCTTGTAGTGAATCACATATGCAAATTGCATATGTCGAAATTGAAAACTAGTGTCCGACCGTATCCGAATTATGAGTCGAACCGAACTTTCGACCTGACGAAATCTGAAGTGCTCAATACATCCCGTATACGTAGCTTGTAGTGAATCACATATGCATATTGCATAAGTCGAAATTGAAAACTAGTGTCCGACCGTATCCGAATTATGAGTCGAACTGAACTTTCGACCTGACGAAATCTGGTGTGTTCAATACATCCCGTATACGTAGCTTGTAGTGAATCACATATGCAAATTGCATATGTCGAAATTGAAAACTAGTGTGCGACCGTATCCGAATTATGAGTCGAACCGAACTTTCGACCTGACGAAATCTGGTGTGCTTAATACATCCCGTATACGTAGCTTGTAGTGAATCACATATGCATATTGCATAAGTCGAAATTGAAAACTAGTGTGCGACCGTATCCGAATTATGAGTCGAACCGAACTTTCGACCTGACGAAATCTGGTGTGCTCAATACATCCCGTATACGTAGCTTGTAGTGAATCACATATGCAAATTGCATATGTCGAAATTGAAAACTAGTGTCCGACCGTATCCGAATTATGAGTCGAACTGAACTTTCGACCTGACGAAATCTGGTGTGTTCAATACATCCAGTATACGTAGCTTGTAGTGAATCACATATGCATATTGCATAAGTCGAAATTGAAAACTAGTGTCCGACCGTATCCGAATTATGAGTCGAACTGAACTTTCGACCTGACGAAATCTGGTGTGTTCAATACATCCCGTATACGTAGCTTGTAGTGAATCACATATGCATATTGCATAAGTCGAAATTGAAAACTAGTGTCCGACCGTATCCGAATTATGAGTCGAACCGAACTTTCGACCTGACGAAATCTGGTGTGCTCAATACATCCCGTATACGTAGCTTGTAGTGAATCACATATGCATATTGCATAAGTCGAAATTGAAAACTAGTGTCCGACCGTATCCGAATTATGAGTCGAACTGAACTTTCGACCTGACGAATACTGGTGTGCTCAATACATCCCGTATACTTAGCTTGTAGTGAATCACATATGCATATTGCATAAGTCGAAATTGAAAACTAGTGTCCGACCGTATCCGAATTATGAGTCGAACCGAACTTTCGACCTGACGAAAACTGGTGTGCTCAATACATCCCGTATACTTAGCTTGTAGTGAATCACATATGCATATTGCATAAGTCGAAATTGAAAACTAGTGTCCGACCGTATCCGAATTATGAGTCGAACTGAACTTTCGACCTGACGAATACTGGTGTGCTCAATACATCCCGTATACTTAGCTTGTAGTGAATCACATATGCATATTGCATAAGTCGAAATTGAAAACTAGTGTCCGACCGTATCCGAATTATGAGTCGAACCGAACTTTCGACCTGACGAAAACTGGTGTGCTCAATACATCCCGTATACTTAGCTTGTAGTGAATCACATATGCATATTGCATAAGTCGAAATTGAAAACTAGTGTGCGACCGTATCCGAATTATGAGTCGAACCGAACTTTCGACCTGACGAAATCTGGTGTGCTCAATACATCCCGTATACGTAGCTTGTAGTGAATCACATATGCAAATTGCATAAGTCGAAATTGATAACTAGTGTGCGACCGTATCCGAATTATGAGTCGAACCGAACTTTCGACCTGACGAAATCTGGTGTGCTCAATACATCCCGTATACGTAGCTTGTAGTGAATCACATATGCAAATTGCATATGTCGAAATTGAAAACTAGTGTCCGACCGTATCCGAATTATGAGTCGAACTGAACTTTCGACCTGACGAAATCTGGTGTGTTCAATACATCCAGTATACGTAGCTTGTAGTGAATCACATATGCATATTGCATAAGTCGAAATTGAAAACTAGTGTCCGATCGTATCCGAATTATGAGTCGAACTGAACTTTCGACCTGACGAAATCTGGTGTGTTCAATACATCCCGTATACGTAGCTTGTAGTGAATCACATATGCATATTGCATAAGTCGAAATTAAAAACTAGTGTCCGACCGTATCCGAATTATGAGTCGAACCGAACTTTCGTCCTGACGAAATCTGGTGTGCTCAATACATCCCGTATACGTAGCTTGTAGTGAATCACATATGCATATTGCATAAGTCGAAATTGAAAACTAGTGTCCGACCGTATCCGAATTATGAGTCGAACCGAACTTTCAACCTGACGAAAACTGATGTGCTCAATACATCCCGTATACGTAGCTTGTAGTGAATCACATATGCATATTGCATAAGTCGAAATTGAAAACTAGTGTCCGACCGTATCCGAATTATGAGTCGAACCGAACTTTCGACCTGACGAAATCTGGTGTGCTCAATACATCCCGTATACGTAGCTTGAAGTGAATCACATATGCATATTGCATAAGTCGAAATTGAAAACTAGTGTCCGACCGTATCCGAATTATTAGTCGAACCGAACTTTCGACCTGACGAAATCTGGTGTGTTCAATACATCCCGTATACGTAGCTTGTAGTGAATCACATATGCAAATTGCATAAGTCGAAATTGAAAACTAATGTCCGACCGTATCCGAATTATGAGTCGAACTGAACTTTCGACCTGACGAAATCTGGTGTGTTCAATACATCCCGTATACGTAGCTTGTAGCTAATCACATATGCATATTGCATAAGTCGAAATTGAAAACTAGTGTCCGACCGTATCCGAATTATGAGTCGAACCGAACTTTCAACCTGACGAAAACTGATGTGTTCAATACATCCCGTATACGTAGCTTGTAGTGAATCACATATGCATATTGCATAAGTCGAAATTGAAAACTAGTTTCCGACCGTATCCGAATTATGAGTCGAACCGAACTTTCGTCCTGACGAAATCTGGTGTGCTCAATACATCCCGTATACGTAGCTTGTAGTGAATCACATATGCATATTGCATATGTCGAAATTGAAAACTAGTGTCCGACCGTATCCGAATTATGAGTCGAACTGAACTTTCGACCTGACGAAATCTGGTGTGTTCAATACATCCAGTATACGTAGCTTGTAGTGAATCACATATGCATATTGCATAAGTCGAAATTGAAAACTAGTGTCCGACCGTATCCGAATTATGAGTCGAACTGAACTTTCGACCTGACGAAATCTGGTGTGTTCAATACATCCCGTATACGTAGCTTGTAGTGAATCACATATGCATATTGCATAAGTCGAAATTGAAAACTAGTGTCCGACCGTATCCGAATTATGAGTCGAACCGAACTTTCGTCCTGACGAAATCTGGTGTGCTCAATACATCCCGTATACGTAGCTTGTAGTGAATCACATATGCATATTGCATAAGTCGAAATTGAAAACTAGTGTCCGACCGTATCCGAATTATGAGTCGAACCGAACTTTCAACCTGACGAAAACTGATGTGCTCAATACATCCCGTATACGTAGCTTGTAGTGAATCACATATGCAAATTGCATAAGTCGAAATTGAAAACTAGTGTGCGACCGTATCCGAATTATGAGTCGAACCGAACTTTCGACCTGACGAAATCTGGTGTGCTCAATACATCCCGTATACGTAGCTTGTAGTGAATCACATATGCAAATTGCATATGTCGAAATTGAAAACTAGTGTCCGACCGTATCCGAATTATGAGTCGAACTGAACTTTCGACCTGACGAAATCTGGTGTGTTCAATACATCCAGTATACGTAGCTTGTAGTGAATCACATATGCATATTGCATAAGTCGAAATTGAAAACTAGTGTCCGACCGTATCCGAATTATGAGTCGAACCGAACTTTCGTCCTGACGAAATCTGGTGTGCTCAATACATCCCGTATACGTAGCTTGTAGTGAATCACATATGCATATTGCATATGTCGAAATTGAAAACTAGTGTCCGACCGTATCCGAATTATGAGTCGAACTGAACTTTCGACCTGACGAAATCTGGTGTGTTCAATACATCCAGTATACGTAGCTTGTAGTGAATCACATATGCATATTGCATAAGTCGAAATTGAAAACTAGTGTCCGACCGTATCCGAATTATGAGTCGAACTGAACTTTCGACCTGACGAAATCTGGTGTGTTCAATACATCCCGTATACGTAGCTTGTAGTGAATCACATATGCATATTGCATAAGTCGAAATTGAAAACTAGTGTCCGACCGTATCCGAATTATGAGTCGAACCGAACTTTCGTCCTGACGAAATCTGGTGTGCTCAATACATCCCGTATACGTAGCTTGTAGTGAATCACATATGCAAATTGCATAAGTCGAAATTGAAAACTAGTGTGCGACCGTATCCGAATTATGAGTCGAACCGAACTTTCGACCTGACGAAATCTGGTGTGCTCAATACATCCCGTATACGTAGCTTGTAGTGAATCACATATGCATATTGCATAAGTCGAAATTGAAAACTAGTGTCCGACCGTATCCGAATTATGAGTCGAACTGAACTTTCGACCTGACGAAATCTGGTGTGTTCAATACATCCCGTATACGTAGCTTGTAGTGAAACACATATGCATATTGCATAAGTCGAAATTGAAAACTAGTGTCCGACCGTATCCGAATTATGAGTCGAACCGAACTTTCGACCTGACGAAATCTGGTGTGCTCAATACATCCCGTATACGTAGCTTGTAGTTAATCACATATGCATATTGCATAAGTCGAAATTGAAAACTAGTGTCCGACCGTATCCGAATTATGAGTCGAACTGAACTTTCGACCTGACGAAATCTGGTGTGTTCAATACATCCCGTATACGTAGCTTGTAGTGAAACACATATGCATATTGCATAAGTCGAAATTGAAAACTAGTGTCCGACCGTATCCGAATTATGAGTCGAACCGAACTTTCGACCTGACGAAATCTGGTGTGCTCAATACATCCCGTATACGTAGCTTGTAGGGAATCACATATGCATATTGCATAAGTCGAAATTGAAAACTAGTGTCCGACCGTATCCGAATTATGAGTCGAACCGAACTTTCGACCTGACGAAATCTGGTGTGCTCAATACATCCCGTATACGTAGCTTGAAGTGAATCACATATGCATATTGCATAAGTCGAAATTGAAAACTAGTGTCCGACCGTATCCGAATTATGAGTCGAACCGAACTTTCGACCTGACGAAATCTGGTGTGCTCAATACATCCCGTATACGTAGCTTGCAGTGAATCACATATGCAAATTGCATATGTCGAAATTGAAAACTAGTGTCCGACCGTATCCGAATTATGAGTCGAACTGAACTTTCGACCTGACGAAATCTGGTGTGTTCAATACATCCAGTATACGTAGCTTGTAGTGAATCACATATGCATATTGCATAAGTCGAAATTGAAAACTAGTGTCCGACCGTATCCGAATTATGAGTCGAACTGAACTTTCGACCTGACGAAATCTGGTGTGTTCAATACATCCCGTATACGTAGCTTGTAGTGAATCACATATGCATATTGCATAAGTCGAAATTGAAAACTAGTGTCCGACCGTATCCGAATTATGAGTCGAACCGAACTTTCGTCCTGACGAAATCTGGTGTGCTCAATACATCCCGTATACGTAGCTTGTAGTGAATCACATATGCAAATTGCATAAGTCGAAATTGAAAACTAGTGTGCGACCGTATCCGAATTATGAGTCGAACCGAACTTTCGACCTGACGAAATCTGGTGTGCTCAATACATCCCGTATACGTAGCTTGTAGTGAATCACATATGCATATTGCATAAGTCGAAATTGAAAACTAGTGTCCGACCGTATCCGAATTATGAGTCGAACTGAACTTTCGACCTGACGAAATCTGGTGTGTTCAATACATCCCGTATACGTAGCTTGTAGTGAAACACATATGCATATTGCATAAGTCGAAATTGAAAACTAGTGTCCGACCGTATCCGAATTATGAGTCGAACCGAACTTTCGACCTGACGAAATCTGGTGTGCTCAATACATCCCGTATACGTAGCTTGTAGTTAATCACATATGCATATTGCATAAGTCGAAATTGAAAACTAGTGTCCGACCGTATCCGAATTATGAGTCGAACTGAACTTTCGACCTGACGAAATCTGGTGTGCTCAATACATCCCGTATACGTAGCTTGTAGTGAAACACATATGCATATTGCATAAGTCGAAATTGAAAACTAGTGTCCGACCGTATCCGAATTATGAGTCGAACCGAACTTTCGACCTGACGAAATCTGGTGTGCTCAATACATCCCGTATACGTAGCTTGTAGGGAATCACATATGCATATTGCATAAGTCGAAATTGAAAACTAGTGTCCGACCGTATCCGAATTATGAGTCGAACCGAACTTTCGACCTGACGAAATCTGGTGTGCTCAATACATCCCGTATACGTAGCTTGAAGTGAATCACATATGCATATTGCATAAGTCGAAATTGAAAACTAGTGTCCGACCGTATCCGAATTATGAGTCGAACCGAACTTTCGACCTGACGAAATCTGGTGTGCTCAATACATCCCGTATACGTAGCTTGCAGTGAATCACATATGCAAATTGCATATGTCGAAATTGAAAACTAGTGTCCGACCGTATCCGAATTATGAGTCGAACTGAACTTTCGACCTGACGAAATCTGGTGTGTTCAATACATCCAGTATACGTAGCTTGTAGTGAATCACATATGCATATTGCATAAGTCGAAATTGAAAACTAGTGTCCGACCGTATCCGAATTATGAGTCGAACTGAACTTTCGACCTGACGAAATCTGGTGTGTTCAATACATCCCGTATACGTAGCTTGTAGTGAATCACATATGCATATTGCATAAGTCGAAATTGAAAACTAGTGTCCGACCGTATCCGAATTATGAGTCGAACCGAACTTTCGTCCTGACGAAATCTGGTGTGCTCAATACATCCCGTATACGTAGCTTGTAGTGAATCACATATGCAAATTGCATAAGTCGAAATTGAAAACTAGTGTGCGACCGTATCCGAATTATGAGTCGAACCGAACTTTCGACCTGACGAAATCTGGTGTGCTCAATACATCCAGTATACGTAGCTTGTAGTGAATCACATATGCATATTGCATAAGTCGAAATTGAAAACTAGTGTCCGACCGTATCCGAATTATGAGTCGAACTGAACTTTCGACCTGACGAAATCTGGTGTGTTCAATACATCCCGTATACGTAGCTTGTAGTGAAACACATATGCATATTGCATAAGTCGAAATTGAAAACTAGTGTCCGACCGTATCCGAATTATGAGTCGAACCGAACTTTCGACCTGACGAAATCTGGTGTGCTCAATACATCCCGTATACGTAGCTTGTAGTGAATCACATATGCATATTGCATAAGTCGAAATTGAAAACTAGTGTCCGACCGTATCCGAATTATGAGTCGAACTGAACTTTCGACCTGACGAAATCTGGTGTGTTCAATACATCCCGTATACGTAGCTTGTAGTGAAACACATATGCATATTGCATAAGTCGAAATTGAAAACTAGTGTCCGACCGTATCCGAATTATGAGTCGAACCGAACTTTCGACCTGACGAAATCTGGTGTGCTCAATACATCCCGTATACGTAGCTTGTAGGGAATCACATATGCATATTGCATAAGTCGAAATTGAAAACTAGTGTCCGACCGTATCCGAATTATGAGTCGAACCGAACTTTCGACCTGACGAAATCTGGTGTGCTCAATACATCCCGTATACGTAGCTTGCAGTGAATCACATATGCAAATTGCATATGTCGAAATTGAAAACTAGTGTCCGACCGTATCCGAATTATGAGTCGAACTGAACTTTCGACCTGACGAAATCTGGTGTGCTCAATACATCCCGTATACGTAGCTTGTAGTGAATCGCATATGCAAATTGCATATGTCGAAATTGAAAACTAGTGTCCGACCGTATCCGAATTATGAGTCGAACTGAACTTTCGACCTGACGAAATCTGGTGTGTTCAATACATTTTTTTTTTTTTAAATAAAAAAAAAAAAAACGTCAGTAAATACCTAATATGCCCAACAGCATTTTCCCATCGATATAGATGGATACATAAATGACCAAAACCAAGGGTGTATGTAAAATAGTATATGAAGTCGATTTAGTACTAAAATTTGCTTTACATAAAGAGCTTAGCTCGCAAATATCTCTGTAACCTGTCGCCGAGACTCCAGACGGCTGAACGATTGATCGTACAGACGACCTATGCTATGTTGTAATGAAAAACGATTCATTCACTACTCGAAATCACATTTTACCTAACTTGAATATTACAAAATAAAGAATGAAAATGTAGGTAAGTATACATGTAAGTTTCAAGTAATCAATAATAGTAATAAGTATGGATATTTATCCATTTGGAAGGTATAAAATGACATAAATCATACGACAAGAAGTTGCAGAGTAATGGAAACAAAATTAACTCTTTTTTTTTTAGTTTTAATTTTATTATTACTTTAGATTAGTTGTTGGGTTATTGATTTAGATGTAGTTTTACCCCTTTTTTACTGTTTTACTATACTTTTTATTTACACTGGTTTTAAATCTAAATTATAAAATTCTACAATTAATATTGAAGATATATTTTTAGGTACATTCCTGATATTTGTGTCTTTACTCTTTTCAACTTAAAAATAAACTTTTGTTGCTGTGTCATAAGTTATATAAACTTGTATCTGTGAACCCGGATTGATGTCCGTGACGTCACCTGTCGGCCCAGCGGAAGATCAGCGCTGATTGCTTACAGTCAGCATATGCTGAGCTGCGTCGGCTTGTGCTCGAAAACATTTTATGATGTATGTATTATTTATTGTAACTAAGCTATGTATGTTTTCCTGCACAAATAAACGTTTTCTTTCTTTCTTCCTTTCTTTTTTCATTGGACGTGGACAATATCCGGCTCCGTATGAAATAATATAATACAGCCCGGCGGTGATTAGAAAGGACAATAGGAATGTGTTTGGTGTTCTGTCACGTGTAAGATTATGTATAGAGAAAGTGAGTTCAGGCATTACATTTTTTTTAAACGGGCTTTGGCCCACCACACATTCCCACCACCAGTGTTGTGTCGCCAGGATCGACAGCGGTATCCAACCACGAAAACCCTTTGATATGATCTCAGGGAGCCCGAGGAACATGCTAAAGCTGTCTTGGGACCCGCAACGAAATTGATCAGAAGAAGATAGGAGGAGTAGGAAGTACAGGCGTTGCATGTTGATATGCGCAAAGAGCTACGTAATTTAGTCGAGTAATGTCAAGCCCAGCCGACAGATCACTACTAACATTGATTTGAAATAACCCAAGTAAATAATGTAGGTTCGCAATCTACCTGTACTAATATTTGTGATGGAAGATAGGTATTGTTAGTCTGAAATATACAGGATCTTTATCTCCTGGATGTTTATTGTCCGGGATGAGACGTGGTTCTGTGTAGTACTCAGCTACATTTTCGGACAAAGCGCGGGCTACATCTTTAATTAAATAATAAACTTTTATTCATTTTGTTTCACCTCTTGTACCTTAATTTATGAAAAGGATTACGTTTTTTGTGTAAAAGTAAAGAACAGACGGATCACAAAACACGCCCACTTATTTCACAAGATCTTATCAGAAAACGCGAAAATGAAAGAATATTATTCAAGACGAAATCAATTTCCACCCCAAATTACACGGAGAGGGCGAATCGAAATTAACAGAATAATGTCGGTGACTCCACGAAAAAAGTCGTTTGTCGGTCGAAAGTTTATTAATCATGGCGAATTTATTACGAATCCTTAGGGAATGGATATCTGAATCGGGAAGTAAGGCCCAGGACACACTGTGAAGACCAGAGGTTAATGGACAGTCCTCGTCTAGCGGTTTTATTCAGCGACGCATCATGTCGAGACAAAACAGAAACTGAAATCACATCGCGAATTGATTTTTTTACGAGAATCATCCTTCAGGGACTATCCTCCTACTTATTCTTGACAATTTACTGATTGTCTCCAGCGACATCGCTTTGATATTGTGCTTTCTCGGCGCGCGGCTCGAGCGGGGAGTGGGGAGCGATGAGTGGGGAGTGGGGAACCCCCGGGGACCGGGGAGCGCCGGTTTATAGTCTCCGATAATGAGGAACACTCCCAGTAAATGCCTTATCTGTTACAAACTGTGTTTTATAAAGGACATTACGACGCAAACACAGTAGAAGATATTGTTTATAAATCAAAGCTCGAAAATAAATTTATTTTATCGCGGGCGCTAGCTCGGATACGATAAGTCAGCAATACTCGCCTCGGCGAAGCGAAACCAGACGGAAATCCGTCTGGTTTTCTGTCGGATCGTGCTATCCGACCGATCTGCCCATTGAAGTGGGGCTCCTATAAATTATCATTTATTTAAATTTATTAAATTAAAACGTGAATCTCGCTGCAGGCGGCCGCGGCCGGGTCTGATCGAGCACCACTCGACGAACCTTTTTTGTCTAATTTAATAAAATCCTAATCAGTTATTCCAAAGGCTTGAGTTTCTAAAACATCTTAAATTAATTACTAAAGGTTGTTTTTTGTGTTCCTTTTCAAACGGCTATTGAATTTCTTGTCGGTATCTATGTAGACTGAAATCTATTCTAATATTATAAAGTGGAAGAGTTTGTTAGTTTGTTGGAACACGCTAATCTCAGGAACTACTGGTCCGATTTGAAAATATCTTTCAGTGATAGATAGCCTATTTATTGAGGAAGGCTATAGGCAAAATTTTATTACGCTAATACTAATAGGAGCGAAGAAATAGAGGAAAGTGTATAAAAATGGGGGGAAATTATTTGAAAGGGCTTGTTTGAACGCGCTAATCTCAGGAACTACTGATCCAATTTGAAGAATCTTTCAGTGTTAGATAGCCCATATTTTGTTGAGGAAGCAATAGGGGCAAATAAATAGAGGAAAGTGTAGAAAAAACGGGGGAAATTATTTGAAAGGGCTTTGAACGTGCTAATCTCAGGAACTACTGGTCCGATTTGAAAAATTATTTCAGCGTTAGATATTTCATTTATTGAGAAAGGCTATAAGACTATATTATTTTATCACGCTAAGACTAATAAAAGTGAAGAAATAGAGGAAAATGTGAAAAAAACGGTGGAAATTATTTGAAAGGGCTTATTTGAACGCGCTAATCTCAGGAACTACTGGTCCGATTTGAAAAATTATTTTAGTGTTAGATAGCCCATTTATCGAGGACGGCTATAATTTATAATATTTTATCACGCTAAAACTAATAAAAGCGAAGAAATAGAGGAAAATGTGGAAAAAACGGAGGAAATTATTTAAAATTGCTTATTATCTTAAGAAACTACTGGAGCAATTTTTATGTTATTTGGCACACATGAAGAATAGACCACGAGAAAGGTTTCTTTTTTTCGGAAAAATGTACGGTTTCCTTGACAATCCTAAATTACGCGGGCGAAGCCGCGCGGAACATCTAGTTCTAAATAATTTAAGTAGGCGTGATGTTTACACTACGGGCTGTGGTGTCGAGGTAAACTGACATAATAATATAACACGGAGACTTCAGACTGGAGTGCTTAGCGACATTCTGTTCATATTTTATTTGACGTACATATTTGACGTGGGAGAGCCATGCTTCGGCACGAATGGGCCGGCTCGACCGGAGAAATACCACGTCCTCACAGAAAACCGGCGTGAAACAGCGCTTGCGCTGTGTTTCGCCGAGTGAGTGAGTTTACCGGAGGCCCAATCCCCTACCCTATTCCCTTCCCTACCCTCCCCTATTCCCTTCCCTTCCCATCCCTACCCTCCCCTTACCTATTCCCTCTTAAAAGGCCGGCAACGCACCTGCAGCTCTTCTGATGCTGCGAGTGTCCATGGGCGACGGAAGTTGCTTTCCATCAGGTGACCCGTTTGCTCGTTTGCCCCCTTATTTTATAAAAAATAAAAAAAATCTTTTATTCGACTTTCTCACGTTGGTATCATACGTGATCGCCAATCTTTAAGCAGTTCGTAGCACGCAGTTTGTGTAATAATATTCCTAGAACCTTCTACGTTGTTAACTATGTTAATTAAAAATATTTTTCAATCTTTACAATACATGAAAATATTTTACGACATAACATAACTATTTCTGACAGAGTATAACATAATATTATGTAGTTTTCTATGACATGAATGGATATTATAATATCATACTAAAAATAGATAAGGGGAGTCATATTAAAGTCTAAGCTACGAAGCTTAAGCTTAGACGAAAGAATATTTATCATTTCCAAGTCTAAAAATCCCTAAAGCTTCATTGAGCCCTATTACGCGAGTATCATAAAACACAAAACGTAAAAATCTCCGGTAAAAAGAACATAAAATATACCTAAGGAGAGAGGACTCGCGGCACGAGGTAACTCTCCTTAATCGAAGGTCGAAGTCCATTATTTAAATAAGATACCGAAAGAATGGGATTCATAAAATAAATTAATCTGAAATTGAGTTTTATTGCGTGGAAAATTAGATCAGGCGACTTCGGAGTACACTCCGAAGGCTCCGGCGAACGGAGGCCGTAATTAGACGCGTTTTGTTAATGTTTACTGCGCTCACGTTCTATTCCAACTCTATTAGTGTCTCGAAACCTTCAATATTGTTATAAACGCGTGGCAAACAAATCGGCTAGACAACATTGAACTATTATTACTACGTATAGAAACGACTAACTTGTTTTTCGCGCTGTGCGTTGAAGCTGGCTGGCATCAACTCAAAGTGTTATTTCATGTAAAAGTGTCGCCTCTGTCACGGTGATATCGTATTCTATGACTAGTACTTAGTTGGTTGGTAGTTGGGGCATAGATTTTGTTCTCGCTGTCTTTTCTATACGTAGTAATAATAGTTCAATGTTAGAAAACAAAGAGATGGTTCGGAAATCATGGAGGTTGACGTGATACTTGCATAGCTTGTGTATTATCTACCGTGATACTTGCATAGCTTGTGTATTATCTACCGTGATACTTGCATAGCTTGTGTATTATCTACCGTGATACTTGCATAGCTTGTGTATTATCTACCGTGATACTTGCATAGCTTGTGTATTATCTACAGATGAGAGGAACGATTGCACTTGATATGCTGTTAAATATTATAGCTTCACAAAATTGTAAAGGTAGGCAATTTAAATAAAACCAATATCGGTTACTGTTGACATTACCATAGACATAATATAATGCTACGACAGTATATATTATGTCTATGGACATTACGAAGGCACAGATGACAGAACTAACGAGATATATTTTAATTTGACAGATCAAACACAAGTCAGCGCCAGCGGCCGCCCTGATATTGGATATTTAGTGTCTAAATACACCATGCAGAAGTTCCGCGGCGGAAGTTCGGCATGATTAAGTCAGCAATGTCAAACGCATACAATATAATGCGACGGAATTTCGGCATGGTGTGTCATCGGTAATTTAAAACACATTGCAGGCGGAATCATGCCGAACTTAAGCCGCGGAACTTCGGCATGGTGTGTTTTAGACACTTAAAGTCGTAGCTTAAAACCTAGGAATCATAAATCGTGTACCTACTATGAAATATTTTAAAGGCCGTTAAAATAGAATGTAAGAAAAATCTCCATTGGACGTGACGCGATAAGTCCACATAATATTCTCGAGCTTATTGTGAGTTAATACCGTGTTTATCCTGCTAACATTGCTATTGAACAGAGAAACCACTTAAAAAACTTAGCCACGTCTTATTCTTTGAGAGAAGATCAGTTTAAAAGCCCAGAGCGTCCAACTTTTGCAGAACATATACGTTCGGGGTTGGGATAGATAAACAAGAGATCAAAGAA
Organism: Aricia agestis; assembly: GCF_905147365.1. Classification (NCBI taxonomy): domain Eukaryota; kingdom Metazoa; phylum Arthropoda; class Insecta; order Lepidoptera; family Lycaenidae; genus Aricia; species Aricia agestis. Next base: position 16,179,502 of record NC_056418.1, on the reverse strand, counting down.
TATTCCTGTATTGAATAGATCAGACTATTACTAAAATGGTATATAAGATCGAGTCACGCGCTCGGTGAGATGTCGCGTCGTGAACTGAGCTTTATTACATTATTCAAAAGTAATAATTAATCAAAGATGCAGAGTTGCATTATTACCTAAGTTTACTAATTAGTACTACTATTATTAGTATACTAATTAGTAGGTAATAACTAATAAGTCAACACACGCTGTACGGGCATTGACCCGTACAATATATTTAACAAATGCACATAATATAAGCAATAGAGCCGATCCAGCACTAAACTGGCTACTGTAGCAATGTCAAATGTCAACAAAAAAAAATCTAGCATTTAGATTACGGCCAGCGTTTGATTTTCCCAATTGAAGTTAATTGAATCAATCGTATTCACAATTGATTTTTTTCAGTAATGAAGGGTCGCCAGTTGCGTTACATTGATTGGTTTTCGGACATTCGGGTTTGCAATTAAAGCCGGGTAACTCGACGTGGCGCGGCGGACACTTTCCACTGCGATACGAATTAAATAACCGCTACATTTGGTCAACCACATTGCAATAATATTAACGCCATGTTAACTTCGCGTGACCACGAGGAAAATACGATTTCCGTAATATAAAAAAATAGCCTATGTCTGGTCGACTCGATTGGCTGTCGATTTCGTCAGTGGCGAGTTTCCCGCGATGGGGCACTAGAAATTATTATTATCAAGCCTGCTGTTTTAAAGAACCACCGTCTCAGAAATCGTTTTCACGAAATGATAGCCAAAAATTGGGCATTAGAGCGGTCTGCGATTCAGCGGGGCGGAACGGGCTGCGGCGCTGTGGGGTTCCATATTCATAGGGCTTGATTAATAGCTTCGTCGCTGCGAGCTGCTCGCTGGGAGCTGCCGGCTACTGCGGATATTCCAACGTTCCCAACACATCTGCGGGCCTAGACAAGGGGCAAGCGATTATCGTAAACGTCAACGCAACGTCACAAAATGTATGGGATTTGACAATTTAGTATTCGCTAGCGAAACGATGACTCATAATGTCAAATTGCATACATTTTGTTAGCGTTTACGATAATCGCCTGCCACTTGTCTACTGGGGCTGGCCCTCTAGTCATAACGAATTCGCCAGTTTCATGACAAGTTACACGTCAGTAATGTATGGGATTCCACATAACTCATCGCACTTAGTCAGATTTGATCCAGTCGGTTATTGCTGCGCAATTGGGAGTTGCTCACCTTTAGGTATTCAATCAACCGCTTTGCTCTTTCATTTTATCGGTTCGAGGTTTCTTTTAACAAAAACGAAAGCTTAAAAAGAAACGAAATAAAATCAATATCAAAATATTTTATTTTTAACATAATAATATGATTTCCACTTTTTTTTAACGTCGACACAACAATGATATGTTTAGGTAGTGCTCTGCGACAAGAGCTAGCTTTTAACAAAAAGCTATCAGAAAAAAATCTCCGATTCGGACGTAACATACAATATTATAACTATATTATAAACACTCTCGCGTAAGATTCTCCTCACGTCGATGTAAACATCACTAACGGCGTACACATTCGGGTGACGCGCTATTGAATATTACCGCGCGACGCGCGACGTCACTACATCGCCGGCAACAATTCCCACCAAACGCTCGAAATTCATCGCTCAGATATTCTAGTTGGGTGCTGTTTAGAATTGAAACTGGATGTTTATGGTTTCAATTCTAGTTCTCGACTAGAATCTAGATGCCCGTCGTGTACGCAATAGAAATTTTTCGCATGGTCCACTCCACCCTAAAGGTGAAGCCAAACGAGCGTAATTTTGTGAGTCGTGAGTTGCAGAATTTCTGCTGCGTAAATATCCTTTCATACAAATCATGACTCACAAAATTACACTCGTGTGAATCAAACGGGACTTTTGTATGAAACTGAATGCACCAAAAGATTTTCTGCCAGCCGAAATTCTGCGACTCACAACTTAAAAGTTACGCTCGTTTGGCTTCACCCTAAGTGTCCGAGTCCATCAAAATCGGTTCAGTTGAGTTATTTTACATATCTTCTTCTTATATATAAAAATGGATTTTCAAATGTGTTAGTCGCGCTAAAACTCAAAAAACGGCTGAACGGATTGGGCTGATTATAGCCTTAAAATATTCGTAGAAGTCCAGGGAAGGTTTTAAAGTGACACAAAGTTCACCGGGCCAGCTAGTTATAGATAAATAAAATAGCTCCCACACCGGTTTCGGTGACGGTGGCCGGTTTCATTGAAACCAGGCCGGCTACGCAGGAGTCATTTTATAGTGCCCAGGTGTGTGCGCAGTACACAAGAGCACTCTCTATTCCTTTACTCTCATAACCCAGTGGGACGGTAGACCGACACGACTGGCGAGAGATCAGGCGCAGGACCGACTTTTTACATGCCCATCCGACGCATGGATCATCTTACTTGTCAGACAATCAGGTGATCAGCCTGCATTATCCTAACCAAACTTGGAAATAACATGTTTCCAACGCGGGAATCGAACCCACGACCTCCGAGTCAAGAGCCGAGCTCTGAACCACTGGACCACGGAGGCGTAGATAAATAATTATGGACTAAAGGATAGACATGGTTACTTTATCAGGACAAAATGTACCGTTTTCGTGGGATTTCTTTTTGTACGCACAAAATTACATACAACTTCTAGTAAAAAGCGAGAAAAAATATTGGAATCGCATTTCAAATACAGTTTAAAAGGTATTTCAAGCCTGGAAAGCCTCGACAGGTACTCTACACAACAACTACCGCGAGTTAACTCCCAAACTCTCGAGTTGCGACTGTTTTAAACCCACAGTTATTTCAACAGCACAGTCGCTAACATTGTTATGTTCAATGTTTATTTATTTTTCTCAATTACCCGTAAGTATAGACATTTTATTGGTTTAGAATTTGGACGCGGCGCCTATATTATAATTTATAAGAAACCAATTCATTATAATATTATACAAATAGTCATAATATTAATTATTATAGACTGACCGATTTTAAATTTTATACGTGGGCCAGCCATGCTTCGGCACGAATGGGCCGGCTCGACCGGAGAAATACCACGTTCTCACGGAAAACCGGCGTGAAACAGCGCTTGCGCTGTGTTTCGCCGAGTGAGTGAGTTTACCGGAGGCCCAATCCCCTACCCTATTCCCTTCCCTACCCTCCCCTATTCCCTTCCCTACCCTCCCCTATTCCCTTCCCTTCTCTACCCTCCCCTATTCCCTTCCCTTTCCTTCCTTACCCTCCCCTATTACCCTGTTCCCTCTTAAAAGGCCGGCAACGCACTTGCAACTCTTCTGATGCTGCGAGTGTCCATGGGCGACGGAAGTTGCTGTCCATCAGGTGACCCTGCTCGTTTGCCCTTTATTTCTTAAAAAAAAAATACCAGTTTAAGCTCGACCTTCGTAGCATACTAAATGTACGCTACGAGGGTCCCCCTTAAACTGGTCAACCATAATTATGCGGCGACTAGCCGACCTTATGCCGAATCACAGCTCGTTTACTTCAAATTATCTCTGACTCTAAATATAACAAGTATAACAAGTCGGTTCAGAGTTACATTATCGTTTTTTTTGACTAACTTTGAATGATTTGTAGGTTTCCAATTTTTAATTTCAGGGCATTCATAATCCAGGTCGTTCAATATCGAGCGGTGGTCAGTGGCGCGTTACAATGACTTAGGGTAAATTCAGACCGCAACGCGACGCGTAGATGCATTTCTAAAATATGGATTTGACAGATTCACAAGACGTCTCACGCAATTGAAATCTGTCAAACCCATACAAATTTATGCCGCGCCGCGCCTCGCCTCGCCTCGTCGCGTTGCGGTCTGAATTGACCCTTAGGGCGAGTCCACACGGCGCGTTGCGTCAGCGTTGCGTCGACCGACGCAGCGCTGTTATTGCATTGTTTTACATACAAATAACCAAGGTGTTCACACGGCGCGTTGCGTCGTCGCAACGCACACATGACGGACAGCAGCCCCCGAGACGAAGCGGGAGGGGGTGTTGAAGTTAAGACTGCTTCGTAATAACGCTGCGATGACGCAGCGCCCGTGTGGACAGGCTCTTATGGAGATTAAACAAGACCGGGGAACCTCGACGCCTGTAGTAACCGGAGCTTTAAGGCGCCACGCACTGGAATCAGAGAGCTGAAGTTTTAAGGCAACGCACGTGTCTGCTCATTTGTCGTTATTCCCAATACAGATACTTAAATCCTTTTGCTAGAATTTATCGTGGGTCTATCATAATGAAACCAAAAGATACTTGACATTTAAAAGAAGGTTACAATTAAGTAAGATTAGCCTTATAACGATGGAAATGATGTGTGCTCTGTGCACGTCATAACAAGCGATTAAGAACGTTTAGATGTATTGTATGATTGTCCATGCAGGTCGATGTCGATTGGCTATGATATGGACAGCATCAGGACCATGAATATCGCAGCACAACGTGAAAAGGGGCCTAAAGATTTAGAGGATGTTTGTAGTCAGAGTGAAATTGATTAGCTGAGTCCAGAGCCTGTAGCCAAGACGTTTTCTTTATCGCTTATTTACAGAATCGTCGATCAAATTGAATGTATGTATAAATGTGAATTGAAATGTCAACGTCATATTAACGAACGCTTAAATTTCAATTTCATTCATTTTGATCGACAATTCTATAAATAAAAGGACTTGGATAAAGGGCCAGGTGCCTCGTATCATCAACCTCGTCCGACAAAACGTCCCGTCCTCAGATAGTCCTCGTCAAACAAAACAAAATGTCCCGAACCAATTATTCATAACTGCTCATTGTTCACAGTTCAGCCATTCCCCGATATCAGGACTTGATTTCGGGCCACAGAAAAAAATAGAGACAGAAGTCAAGAATAAATTTCGTGCGGATATGCTCAGAAAATTGTATAAAGGCTGTGCCGTGTGCGTGCCAAACAATTTTTGTAAACATTCTCTGTTCAGATATGTAATTTAAAGAACAACGAAAGACAGCATTACATAATACTGATAATGTATTATAAAATCGAACATTTTTATGGTATAAGATCACAACAGAAGATATAGCCCGATTCCAAACCGAAGAATAAGAGATTCCAAAATATATAGTTTGCAGCAATACGTGGTGCGTTTTATATTCGTCTACTGTATCAAACTGTTCTGTGGTCCAACCCTCTCCCAGATTCAAGTATCCTTCACGGCTTAGCGAGCATTACACCCGAACTCACCCAGCCGTTCTCAATTCTCATATTCTCATAACCAAATTCTTTACTAAATCATACTTTTATATTTACGAGTATATTCACATATTATTTAATATGTTTCATATCTGCGAGCAAATCTCATCCTATTGTAACTGAAGTAGGCTGAAAATTATGGAAAACATAACATTGTTTGTTTACGTACGAAGATTTTACAGCGTACGCGACATATTAAAAGGGTTCTTTTGTTCGTGGCATCCGCTGTAAAGTTAATATGACGTATTACGTTAATACGACATGAATGACATGAAAGGAAATGCGGAAAAACCTTTTATAATACGTTAAGATGAAGTTTGCATAGCGACGAAGCCACCTGCATTGTTTTCATGAAAAATATCGTCAGTTAATTAATACGCAGCGCTCCGGGCACGGGGTTCTCATTACATCGGCCATCGTGTTGACTCGACCGACATTTTTCCATTTCACAAACATCGCGATAATTAATGTACCCCGCTGCGAAATACATAATATTGTGCGGGCTGACAATTACGCATTGTAAAAGGGTCTTTAAAAAAGTTGGACTTTATCAGTGACGATAAATTTTACTGTATGAAAACATACAGAGAGACATTAATAACGTGGTTTGATCAAAGTGAACCCGCAAGCGACCGCAGTGATCGAAATTCATGACGAATTCGGGGTCGCTAGTCATCGGCCCGAGTGAGTTGTGTTCGCATCGGGCCACTGTCGACTTTAAAGTTTAATCAATCAAACCACAGCCTCCATCGACGTGGGGGGATGGGGAGAGGGGGACAGGGGGGAGTACACGTCTTAGTCTTGCAATATCTGTAAGGAATCACGTAATCCGTTATGAGAAGATGTTTCCGGGAAATATACTTAACGATTATAATATTATTGTTACAAACTGTATCAAGGCAAACGTGTGGGGTAGCTCGCTATGGATTCCATTGCTAGAAAATGCAATAAAAATCACATTTTACAGCATTCAACAAACACAATTGCAGTTGTGTTTGCAGCCAAATTATTGTCATTAATTTATTAAAAATATAAAATTGAAAGCAGCAGCGGGTTTACCGTGACACAGCTACTTTGTCTATTTTAACTAGAACATGAAAATGACTATATTATAAGGTTTTTCCAAGGAGTAATAAATTCATAAAAACGCTCAGAGGAAAGGCCGCATTATGCCGTTCCTGTTTACATTATGTTTTATGGCGATGTGAGCACGCGATCCGCCCGGCGCCCGCGCCCGCGCTCCGCGCACAAATTACATGCAACGCTCATTTTATACTTCCCTGGGATTTCTTGAACAGAAATTTTAGTCTCAAAGCTATTTAAAGGAAATCGTATATTTTAAGAGCGCTCGCTCCTGGGTGCACTGACCTACAAACCTGGGAAAATGTAATTCCCAAACCAAAATTATCGTTGCTTTTTTGCATGTAGGATTAAAGGAGTCGGCATCGTAACATTAATTGAAGACTGTACGTAAAGTTTCTTCTGACTCTACATAAAACTAGAATAATACTTGGAAAGGCTTCCATTGTTCACGATCATTGTCGCAGTCGAGCATAGACGTATGTCACGTGTATTTTAAGGACGTCACGCGAGTTTTCATCACGCGTATCACAGACCACAGTGTACCTACTGATGAATCTCATAAGCCGCCGTACCCACAAGTATTGACCGTACGGTAGGCATTAAAGAATACGAAGTCGCGTGATGTTCCCACATTTGTCAATTTGTCCGCATCACTCGCGACGAGTCCTGCGCAAGTTCTGCTCAGTTTCCTGTCACGTCACGTTAATCCGGACGCGCCTTAACAATAATATACGAACCTGCTCACGAACATTTCCAGCCTTCGGGACAATGGGTATAAACAAGAATATTGTGATCCGGGCGCTGGCACACACCTAATATCGCAGATATTTCACCCTGACAATGATGTACCGCTTAATGGTTCCAGAGTATTTTGCCTCCGACGGTGCCTTTATGCCAACGACATGAGGATCAATATCACAGAAACTTCGAGGTTAAATAACTGTAAGCAAACTATTCAACACCGTGCGTATAGGGACGATATAATATGTATTTAGCGACCATAGTTGGATCTACTGCGGCAGAGCGGCAGAAGAAAGGAACTTAACAGTTTACTTATAAGTTGGTTTCTGTAATATTTATCTGACGTCGATACTATCTTCGAGAAATAGAAACTAAAATTAGACGTACGAACATAAATAGTTATCAATAATATTTATTATTCTATACATTGTGCAATTTAACCTTCCTGCCAAATTTGGATATATTAATCCTTGTTAAAAATAAAAATACACGTATTTCTTCTTTTATAATCACTCAGTACTAAAATTTTGAGAAATAGCCTCTGAAAGTTATCCTACCAAACACCACAAAATATGGACACATGCGCCGCCCGGCCCCGCCCCGCCCTTCGATTGACATTCTTCATTCTTGTTATTATCATAAGTTGCGAATTTTCCCTTCATACTTTGACAGGCTTAGGACCGTCAAATGTAAAGGACGTAGACAGGTATGCTTAGAATAAAATTAATTGATACACATCAAAAGAATGGAAAATTACAACTTTTTAATTACGAAAAATAAGCACTTTAGAAATTTATAATAAATCTAAACCACATCCTTTGCATTTAGGCGTATTTAAAAAAATCATTCAACTTATGTACACAGTACAACTAATTAAAAATCAAAACAACCCACCTCTAAATCTTATTTACTTCCATCTTGTCTACACTTAACATAGTTCAAACTGCAATCCGTTTTGCTCTAAGCAGAGTCTAGCGCGTTTTGCACATTGTCTTTAAGACCTTAAAAGTTTGTTAAGCACAACTTTGTCACTTTTAACCTCGTCAGAGGCATGTTTTCGAGGCTGGCTAGGCGTGTGCAGGTGTTGCGAAGTGCGAACTGTCCATAATCCGAGTCTTTGATAAACGAAATAATTACGTGTTAGCTATACAACTTCGCGCGTGGCACTAAACGGTCGCCGGCGCCCGGCGGGCCTCCCGCCTCCCACCCCGCGCGTCACCCCCGCTTTACCCCTACGCATAACCGGTCTTCCGACCGGATTAATCTGTGCGGCGCGATGGACTAGCGGTCGCAATATCATAATTATTATGAACTTAGGAAGTGACCATTGTGTATCGATTTTTTTTTGGGATAAAATATTGGCAGGTAGGTTTAATTGCACCCTGTATATTAGATTATATATGTCAATATATTATTATGTAAAATGTTCATCGAGCTTAGCTCGGCAGATTAAATTTAAATCTGACGAATAAGCACTGTAATTAATAAACGTGGCACAAAAGATGCGAATAATAGAACGATGGAAATGTTTGTTAGCGCCTACATCAAAGAGATTAATCCGCTAGAAAACGAAAAACCAATTTGTACTCTATGTAATATAGAATAACGAGCAGAATAGATTCGCGGAAAGGTACAATGAAATTGTCTTCGTGGAGCAGGTTTAAATCAAAATCAAAATATTTATTTCTAAATAGGTTAACAAAGTTAACACTTTTAGAACGTCGTGTCTACATGAGGCCCACCACCGGTTTTGGAACTACCCCGCCGAGAAGAACCGGCGCGCGTAAGAAACTCGCACAGGGGCACCTTTTACCAAAAAGGTGGAAAATAACAATGATAGTTTAAACTAATTTACGCTAAGTATGTACGTAAAGTAAGTAAGTAAAAATGTGGTACATTTTTATAGAAGCGACCTATGGTCTGTCAGCTTATTTTTCCCATTTATGGTCTTTTTGAAAGTTATGAATTATAAATAACATCAAATTGCGGGATTAGGGCTCAGCCGTGCGAGGGTCTGCGCGGGCGGCGCGGGCGGCAGGCCGTTATTATATTCCACTAATGCGGGATTTGGCCCCTGACTTACGAGGATGATCTGCGGGCTAAACGGCTAGGATGGTTTAAGTGAAGAATAATCTGTGAGAGTAATCAGGTATTCCCAAGCAACTAGTAAGAAAAAGTGAAAATTTGGATATGTCAGCAAGCACAGGTTAAACGATACCAAGGTAGAGGCTACGGCCATACCCGGATCTAAAACTATTCGGAACTTACGCACTTTGTACCGCCTTGGCGCTGTTATTTCATCATAATAAATTATCGGCCAATTATCAAGATTTACAGGCCCTGCCCAGGGCGTGGTGTTCCGCGTATTTCACCAGGACGCGTCACGCCGATAAAGAGCGCCGGCACGCAACCTCATCAGGGCTTTGTTAGTTTGTTTGTTATAATAAGTACCGCATTCATTTAGGAGAACTAGGGTGATAAGGTCAGTTGCTATTAATTAAATCATTAGGCAACCAAAAAAGAAATGTTAAAATCTATCTGTCTAAAAGCGATCGCACTGTGACTGAGGCATAGAAGACGAGAAGCCGACCGCCGGCTATCGTTCGCTACCGGCTCTGCCTAACGACCTGATGGCTAATATCATGGTAAATTTTATTAAAAAAAAACATAGTGTTGTATTTATCCAAAAAAATCTCCCTGAAAGTACCTATTTTTGTACCTGCTTATTATTAGCATCATTTAAAACGTTATCACAGGCGAGGCCCGGCATCACTAACGACGACCTGTCCCGCAAATTGTAAACGACGCCATTAATCACCGCTCCAGGCTCCTGCCGCCTCTCGCCGCCGTCTGCCGCCTCCAGCCGCCCTCGGCGATAACACCTGCTGACGTAAAAATATTCACCGTTTCCTTTCAAACCCAGGGCCGAATTTAAAATTCCAACGTCACCCTCCTTAGATTATAAATTAACCTCCGAAATATATTTTTCATGAAAGGTAAACAGATTATTTGCTCAGGTTTTCGGGTGTTTCTGGTCGGCCATGGCTGCCTACCGTCTTCGAGCTGCCGATCCTCGGTTTAATGCTCCCATTAAACAGTTCGCCTCTGCGGCGTCGCAAAAGCAATGGCCTTTAAACGACGCGCGACGTTGCAAAACGCAAACGTACCACGATTTTCTACGAGACCGCAGGATCTAAATGGCCATTACCGCGTCGGTCACGCTCCGGCTGATCGAATTCATTAATGATCGTAAATTACCGGCTGACGGAATCAATTTAAACCGGAGCGTTCATCGCCGAAATTCCATTACACCCGAAAACAACGTGCTGTAGTGCGGCGAACGGCGGACTACGTTTCAATTGAAAATACCGATTTATGTGGCTTAGTTTAAAGCAAAAAGCTAATATACACTTCTTTCTGTTAGTAAAGTTTATGTGAAAATAATAAACAATTCTAGAAATGGCTTGAAGTTTTGCCAATATTTTGTTTTACAGCCGACGAAGAAAATATATCCCAACCGTAAAAATTTGTTCAATTATTTAAAACTAGAAGAAAAACAACATTATTTACAATTCGACACGGATGCTGCGACAAAGCTAGAGGAAACTTATTTTAAGGCGAGCGCTGAATCTACAGGCGCGAGCCGAAACTCCACGACTACTCACGGAGCGGCACTCGAACACTCCGGGACTAAATAATTCCGTTAATGCCCGCCGTTGATCAAATTTGCGACCTTTTAAAGTTGGAATTGCGAAAGTTCCAAATTAAGTCTCGACGATTTAGATTTAATTAGATTTAGTTCTAAGCGGCGCTCAACACACAGACCGAGCGCGGCGGGTGAATGGATGAGCTGCGGGGGAAGTGGAGCCGGAGTCGTCAGCTGCAGTTTACACCGCACACTGCACATTGCACACTGCACACTGCACACTGCACACTGCACACTGCACACTGCACACTGCACACTGCACACTGCACACTGCACACTGCACACTGCACACTGCACACTGCACACTGCACACTGCACACGTCACACGACACACGACAAACGTCACACGACACGATGAATGTCGAGTCCGAACCCGTCTCGAGCGAACTCCGCCTTTACTACTGAACATTATGTCGAAAACGGTCGAACCTTTGAATATTTAAAACGTCTTTATTTTTCACTGAAGAGTTATCATTATAAATCTATAATCCGATGTCACATATCAACTTTCACGTTTATAACGGTTGAGGACACGATTTTATGACTCCACGATCTCAATTACAGAAACAATACTAACGGTGGCGGGCAATATTACGATTTATCCAAGAAATGATTCCGCACAGAGTCGGCGGGATAATGAATCGAATGTGCCGGACAGTAATGTAGATTGATCGGCCCCTTGTGCCCGCTACTAATGACGTTTTAATACCAGCCGTCAATGTCCAGAACCCTACGTCGCGTCGCCCTACATTACATACGTCGTGGCGTAGGCTGTTACTATTAGCTAGGTAATCGAACATTACTAGGTTTTCCTGTCCTAGTAATGTTCTATTACCTAGCTAATATAATCGCCGAATCGGAAATAATAATTATTTGCGATAAGCGAATATTGATCAAGTCAGTAAGCTAAAGTAGCGCATATAAGTACCTAAAGTGCACGATGTTAAGTTAACGTAAAATAAATAATGACTTGTGACAAGCATTGATGTTTCAATTATTGGAGATTGTTTTCTTGGTAATAAAATAAAATGTTATTCGGTAATCACTTTTTTTCATAATTAATCAATATTTATTTTTCAAATGAAATCAAATCAAATCATTTATTTGCAGATTAAGGAGGTGCCGTGAATCACTGCACAGTATTTCTGAGTGGTTCTCTTTGCGCTTACCGGCGTGTTATTTTAGCTTCTATAAGAAAATCGTTATTAAAAAGGGTAAAAGGTTTCCTCCCGCGCAAACATAAAACTGAGTAGGTATTACTTCCGAAGTACTGTTGAGTACAATTTTCCATTTACGACTTTTCTCGAGCAGCCATGAAGAAAATTCTGATTGCCCTAACTACCGGCTGCTTGTTCATTTATTTTATGAAGTAGCACCGGAAAACGAGCTGACGAAGCGCCTTATGGTACATAAAATTATTTGTTATTGTTAATTTTAACCACCCAGCTAACATCACGATTTATTTCAGGTAAGTAATATATCTATTCTAGAGCAAAACTGTGACGAAGTAAAATTGGTAAATAAGACATATTGCAGAGACCACACACATTTAAAATATAGAAATTGCAATATCCCATTACGGTATTTGAAAACAACAAAAAAAATTGAAAAAAGCTGCATTTTAAAAAGATAAAACCGACTTCAAAATTGTCCGTAATTGAGAATTTAAACTCCCTTTCTCCAAAACTACTGAACCGATTTTGATGAAACTTGCATTATTCCCTAAGTTGCACAATACTAGTACAACAAAAAAGAATTACGGATATCGGAATGGTATTTCCAGAGATATGCGAGCACAAACATAAAAACATACATACATACATAGTAAATACATACATACATAGTACATACATATAACATACTACCAAAATATACCAAAATTGGGCAGTTCTGGAAATATTACATACATACGCGTCGAATTGATAACCTCCTTTTTTTGAAGTCGGTTATATAACACCACATTTAGTAAATAAAATGCCTTGACGTGGTTCTACGCCCATTCTTTAACTTTGATTAAGAAAATGGGATTTAGACGTTACATTTCGCGGCCGCAAAGAATCAGTGAGGGATTGTGAAGTAGGTCGTTCTTTATTAAAAACAAAGGCGAGTTCTATTGAAAACTGAGTTAGACGCTCGCCGCCAAGCTCCAGGGCGACGCATACTAAGTGCGAGCTTGTACACTGGACTGCGATACGGCGCGTAGAAAGTTGGCAAATAAACTGCAATCGATAACATTGTTATTTTACAGTTAGAACCTTCAATATTACCAATTTAAAAGTAAGTACGCAATTCTTATATATTTCTTATAATTGTTAAGGTTTAATGTGATTCCTTAGCTACTTTTAAATGTATTTTGTCATTCAAAATCGTAATCAGTCGCTGACTTTGTCAATGAACTGACGTTATTAAGCAAAAACAGCAAATAAAGTAGACAAGGCAACCAGTTTACCACCAACCGTTGAGTTAAGCTTTTTATTAGTAAATCAGCAAATCAGCAAAAAATTAGCAATTTGTGACTCATTATTCTGCATTGCGATTTTCTAACGGGCTGCATCACAGTTCAGTGTGCAAGCCTCAGGTTAATGCTCCGGCGACAATCTTATGTTGGTCTTATGCAAACTTCGTGCAGTCTTCACCTTATTTAACTTCGTCGTGTCTGGTTTTCCTCATGATTCCTTATTAGATTTGGGATGAATTTGAGGTGTTTGTGCGCTGAGTTGTGTGGCATGACTTGAAACTTAAAGCTGCGCTGTTATTTTAGCTTGTTGTAGGAGTAGATCTGGTTTGACTGTCGAATGAAGAAGAAAATTAAACCTATGTAAGGAAGAGAGAATTATAGAGTTCACTCCACAGAAAGTCTTATTGATAGCATTAATAATATAATATTTAAACAAACATTATAATATTATAAAGTGCTATTAATACTATAACTGCCATCGATTGGGTAACTTTTCCATTTACAAATTATCGCCGATATTTTCCGTTTTCTCTGTTATTTCCTGGCTTATTTCTCTTATCAAGATCCAATTTTCGCCGCATGTAAAGAAAAATATAATTGAAAAGCAACTTATTGACCGTGTATTTACAGAAAAGCCGTGTAATAAAATTACAGAAACATTGCAAAGAATAAATGAGCCAATGCTTTGTACTCGGGCGGTAATTTTTAATTTACTCACAGCCCACAGGTAATAAAAGCGATTATAGAAGCAATAGGACGATGAGAACAGACGATGAACATCGGTTCAGTTAATGGCAGGGAATAAGTAGCTATTAGCGGCGAAAGAGCTCGTGCAGCGACTAGCGACCGTGCCACAGACTGTGGTCTGCTTGCAGCTAGCTGAGTATAGTAGATGCACTACTCTAGAACATTTATCTCAATGGTGCTGTGTCACATCAACTTAAGTTATTAGTTACGTAGAAATTTCCTTCTCGCGCAAGAAATGTACATTTTTCTACTATAAAAAGTATCCCATGTTCTTTTCCGGGGCTGAGAGTATCATCATACCGAATGTTATTAAAATTAGTTCAACCGTTAAGCACAAATCATTAAAGTCTGCCACATGGGAATCGCAGATTTTTCTAAGATAAAAACTATCTTATGACTTTTCAGACCGAGCTCAACATCTCCCGGTCGTGAAGCTCGGGCGGTCCTACTACTTACCCGAGCTACCGCGTGTCGAGCAATTATTGTATTATTTATCCGGATCCGAATTCGGAATTACCGAGTCATTCGACCGAGAACCGCACACAATGCGATATCACAGTAGTGTCAATCATTCATAAATATTGGCTTGTCGACATTTCCACGAGCGACGAGAATAAATAATAAATGAAAGATTGTGTTTATGAACGGATGGATATTTTAGATTCGAATTAAACTTGATGTGGTGACTGGTGGTAGCTTTGGAACACTACCTACTGTTTATTCCGAAACAAAACTCTAAAATGACTTTTGGTATCAACTGATTTGGCTTCCAACAGCTGTCTCGTAAACATCTTGTAAACAGAGCGAAGCCGTGTTCGTTTGAAGTTTAAACATTCAGTACGCACTGTATTATTCACTCGGAACATTTAATTTTTAACTTTCCATTAGCGGTGTAAATATAAAATAGCACACACTGGGAATTATTCACGAGTTCGGAGGCTTTGACCCCCGATTTTGAGTTCTTTTTAAACATTAATGACGCTTTTTCAACCGAAGTTTTATGAAAAAGTTTTTCGAAAAATATTATTTTTCGGTTGAAATTAAAATCTGTATTCGCGTATGCTGCGAATAATATATTTTGCCGGTCTTCGTTGGATTGCCTGCGAGCCGGACGCGAGTGCCCGATTAAAACATTCGATATGAGAGAGCTGATTGCCTTGATACGTCGCAGATTGTACGAGTACAGATGGGTCGTTTCTCTTTGTAGCGATCTCTATTTTTCTTGATTTAAAAATAATAATCTTCTAAAATTAATAACTTCAAAAATAAAAAAAAAACATTATTTATGGCCTATTTTTGCTTTATTTAAACGGTACAGAGCTCTTCGTGCGCAAGCCCGACTCGCACTTGGCCGATTTTTTTTCACTTTCACAGTCCACCATACAAAAACAATATCTAGTCTCTCGAGTCCACTCCAATATTCATTGTAAAATATTTATTTATAATGGATTATAAGGATTATTATTTTATTAAGTAATTTTTATATAATATGCTTCTATGCTTCTTATTTTTAACCGACTTCCAAAAAACGAGGAGGTTATATATTCGGCTGTGGTTTTTTTTTTGTATGTTCGACCACTACTCCGCCGTTTGTGAACCGATTTTCAAAATGTTTGTTTTGTTATATTAGGTTTCACTCCAATTTGGTCCCATTTTCACAAAAGTGGTGATCTGATGATGGGATCCATGAGTAATCGAGGGAACTCCTCAAAATGTATATGAAAACATATTATGGTGATTTTGGTTTTATGAGAAGCATCCTAAGCTTTGACATATCGATGGTCTCTAGTTCACCAATCATTAAATGAACCATAGACAAGAAAAAATCAAAGATAAATTCTGTTGATAAAACAGTTTGCCAACGACATCTATCGAACTACTCGAGAACCTTCTAGCCCACATATGGACCAAACAGGAAATATTACGTTTCGACGTGGTCAAGCGCATACCGATGCGAACCTGGATGACAGTTACGACATCAATATACTGAATAGCACTATGCATAGCGTTCCCGATTTATCGGAAGATGAAAATGTTGATATCGTCACTGAACTTAAAAAACAAGTTGATGATCTGACAACTAAACTACTCAGCGCTAATAACGAAATAGACTCCTTATTAATTGAAATCGAGGGGCTAAAAACCGAAAACAAAAACCTTATTCGCAAAAATTCCTTCTACAAGCAAATTGTGTCTAGTCCAATAAAATCTCCATTAAAAACACCTAGAAGTAATTCGAGACAAACAAAAAAGAGTTGCACCAAGCAAACTCAAACAGATATACCTGTTCTGAGTAAAACCAATTATATTGAAGAGAAACAATTACAATTTAATATTAATGCACTTTCCAAAGAACAGATGGAGCCACCAGTCCAGTGTAAAGAGAAAAAATATACTCAAATTACAAAAAATAAGTTATGTATATTAAGTTCAAATAAAACTAATAATATTTTAAGTATAGCCAAGAAACATTTTCAAGAGGATTTTCATATTTGTCACTACCTAACTCCGAATGTTGGAATAAAACAACTCTTACAGAACATTTCAACCAAACTAAAAGACTATTGTTTTAATGACTATTGTATTATAATGATTGGCGAGGAAGATTTTAGAACTACGAATAATTATTATGATATTAAAATTTATATGAGACAAATATTACTTGACATAAAAAATACTAATATAATAATTATGCTACCAACATTTAAATTTAATGACAACTATAATAATATTTTTAACTTCAGACTGGAAACATTCAATAATATGCTATATTTGGACAATGCCACCCATGAGTATGCCTATCTATTGGACTCTAATCTGAACTTAAGTTATCAGCAAACTATGTACACAAAATCTTCGGTTTTAAACAACCATGGCATGAATATAATATTTAAGGACTTACACCACACAATATTGGCCATACAAGAGCAGGATAATGCTATGAAATATTCAGAACGATTCCTACCGGACGAAGAAATTTCGGAAGCGGATTTTTTTCGACACTAAATATTTAAATGTTCTGCACCAAAATATTGCAGGGCTAAGATCAAAATATAATGCACTGTCTGTTTGCCTTCAAGAACTTTCAGATAAAAAAACGGATGTTGACATTATCTGCCTAACTGAACACTTTATGGTATCAGGACAAGAGGAATCCTGCCTAATCCCTAACTACATCCTGGCATCTTGCTATTGCAGAAATGATTCAAAAAGGGGTGGTTCGTGTATTTTCGTAAAGAAGCAACTCAAATTTAGAGTTATTTCAACGCTTGTAGATTATTCGTTATGTTCTGTGTTTGAATGCTGTGCAATAGAACTTACAGATTACAAATTTGTTGTTGTCTCTCTCTATAGAGTACCATTACTTAGTAACTTGCATGTATTTCTAAATAGACTAGATAAATCTTTGAATTTCATAAACATGAATTATGGTAAGCAAAACATAATTATAGCAGGAGATTTTAATATTAACATCCTCAAACAAAATAGACAAACACAAGAATTAGAATGTATGCTATTTAACTACAATTTAAAATTACAGATTAGAGAACCTACAAGATATGTGAGCCAAACCTGTAATGATAATTTTGCCCATAATTTTAAAAGTAAATGTAAGTCTGAAGTAATCGAGCTAGGATTATCTGATCACACTGCTCAGTTGTTAAGATGTAATGTAAAAAATATCTGTTTAATTAAGTACTGGAAAACAATGCGTCATGATTTTTCTAAAGAAAACCTTGAAAAGTTTAAATATTGTATTGGTCAGCTAACATTTACAGATGTTTATAATGCATGTGATCCAAATATAGCTTATAATGTCTTCCTGGATAATTTTACATTGTTTTATAAATTATGCTTCCCTTACAAAACTATAACTATAAATATCTTAAAAAAAGCTAAATGGATATCACGTGGCATTAAAATTTGCAGTGCCACTAAACGTAAATTATTATGGAAGTATAGAAAATGTCCTAGTAAAGTGAATAAGCTTAAATTAATGCAGTATACTAAAAGGTTCAAAAAAATTGTAAAACTAACGCAGAGGGCTCAAAATAACTATAATATATCAAATTCAACCAATAAAGCAAAAACTATATGGCAAATCATTAATTCATCTAAACAAAATAAACCAACAGAAACTATTTCACATATAAGACAAAATAATAAAATTATAACGAATCCCATTGACATTTCTAATACTTTTAATAATTATTATATAAATAAAGTAAAACGAATGAATACAAATAATCAAAGTTTGTACAAAAAATATGTGACATCAAAACTTAATTCTATATTTATTAATCCATGTACACCAGATGATATTAAACTAATTATAAAAGGCCTCAAAAACACTAACAGCGTTGGATATGACAACATATCGACTAAAGTTATAAAATATGTAGTTGATTACATTAAGTCACCACTTAGCCACATTCTAAATTTATCTATAGAATCTGGGATATTTCCAGAAAAATTAAAAACAAGTATAATAAAACCAATACTTAAGAAAAATAATAAAGAGAACCTTGAAAACTATAGGCCTATTGCCCTCGTGCCTATCTTTTCCAAGGTATTCGAAAAACATTTATATAACACCATTTACAGTTATTTAGAGCAACAGAATATTCTTGCCAAGGAACAAAAAGGATTTCGACGGGATAAAAGCATAAACCTTGCCATATATGAATTTTTAGATATAGTTATGACGAATGTGGATAAAAGAATACCAATTTGCGCTATATTTATGGACATGATGCAGGCATTTGATTTTGTCGATCATAACATTTTGCTATTCAAGCTCGAGGCTTGTGGTATAAGGGGCAATAGTTTAAAACTCATAGAAAGCTTTCTAAAAAATCGCACCCAATATACAAAAATAGTTAGAATTAATGCTAGAACAAAAATTGAAAAAAATTACCTCTCTAAAGCGCTGAAATTACTATACGGTGTACCGCAAGGAAGTGTTTTAGGTCCACTTTTATTTATTATTTATATTAATGATCTCCCAAAAGCGACTTTTAACCCAATGTCACTTTTTGTTGATGACAGTACAGTTGCAATTAAATGTAAGGATATCAAAACATATGAACAAGATATAAATAATACACTAAAGGACATAATTAAATGGTTAAATACAAACAATATAAAAGCAAATTTAGAAAAGACAAAACTTATCCAGTTTAAGCAACGTGTAAATGTACCTAAGCTTAATATTAACTATAAATCTGAGTCAATTTCTGAAGTACAAACTATTAAATTTCTTGGACTCACAATAGACAGTAAACTATCATGGAAATCTCATATTGAACAACTTTGTAAAAAAATAAATAAATCAGTTTATGCACTTCATGAATTATCTAAAATCTCAAGTGACAGTACAACAGTAACTGCATATAACGGACTAGTGGTCTCAATACTGAGGTATGGCGTAATATTCTGGGGAAACTCAACAGATGTTGACATAATTTTTAAGGCACAAAAGCGATGCTTAAGAGCTATGTTTGGACTGTCATCAACCGATACATGTAAACCATTATTTGTGAAACATAAAATTCTAACTCTTACGTGTATATATATTTATGAGGTAGCAACTTTTGTCAAACAAAATCCAAATCTTTTTGAGCTAGCCTCGATAGCGAGCAACAGGCGTCAACGTGACACATACCGCCTATGTAATCGTATGACAAATACCACGCTAATGCATAAAAGTGTTTTCCATATGGCTCCTACGATTTATAATAAATTACCAAAGGAACTGAAAGCAATGAATATAAAAATATTTAAAAAACAGTTAAAAAGATTACTTATAGAAAAATGTTATTATAATATAGTAGACTATTTGAATGATAAAATCACTAATTATTATACTTCATAAGAAATAAATGATGTAAGTAAATTAATGATAGTTGTAGAGTAAGTTATTTTAATGCTATTAATTTATGACATGAAATGTAATATTAATTACAATACAAATAAATTTTAATCAATGACTTTTCCTAATGATATGATAATCTTGTTTTAAATATTGACTACGTTAATTGAATTAAATTATGTACTACTTGACTATTTTAATGAAATGTTTGAATGAAGTTTATTATTATTATCAAATCAAATTCTTTATTAAATTAAATTATATTAAATGTTTTAATTATTTAAATTATATTTTGTCTTAATTAAGTAATATTATTTTTTACCTAATTTACGTTTTATGATTTCTTTATATATATATTCAATTGTGTTAAAATTTCATCCAAACTGTCTATCAATTTTATTTTGATTAAATATTTTTTATATTTGATTTATTTTGTAGACATGATCAATGATCGCCATCAAATTTGCATGCCTAATATTAGGTAGAAAGACTGGACCTCTGTATGACTATTGTAACACCTTTTGTAACGGTACTTTCTGCAAATAAACAATTCTTATTCTTATTCTTATTCTTAAGCATATGCTGCCAAAATGCAAGATTCATAATTTTGAAGTCGGTGCCAGTTCCAAAAGTTTCAAATATTCTGTCAGAGAACTGAAGATTCAGCTATCTGTTACCGACTTCAAAACTATGAAGACTGAGTACAGAAATAGTTGAGGTTAAGCCGAATTCGGAAAAAAGCACTATTAGATAAGAACAATTATTTAATACTTTTTAGTTCATATTATAAGGATGTTATTATTGTTTTTACCTTGGAAGTCGGTTTTAATTTTTTGTTAAAAATAATAATTCTATGCTTTTTTCGGTGCCAATGCATCCTTTTGGATACCGTGGACTGTGAAAGTGTTAAACGATCCTACTTTACATTTTATTTTCTTTCTTACGTTACTTTCAATTTACTTTACAAATTACAAATTACTGATCAGACTATTTTTAATCGTTACAATATATACGGTTCTAGTAACATAACATTATGTAAGTAACATTGATTAGAAGATAAGGGCTGCCCAAGATAGTGGCGATTGTTGGGCTTCGTCCAGCAGTGGACGGCAGTGAGCTGCTGATGACTATCTCCCGAGTCACGACCAAGTCTAATGATACCTCTCAAACTCAAATCCAACAAGCCGCTTAAGTCCTAGAGCCAAAGGAATATGACCCGTATATCTCACTCCCGATATGAACCTCAATACTAACTTATCAGTACATGTAAGGGACACACAATATACAGGGCGTAACAAAACTAAGTGATAATAAATACTTTAGGGTATGTATGTGTCCCTAGTACATATTATAAAGTAAACTGTGAAAGTGTTTTTTTAACTTTTTATATGGAAAAATCATCAGATGCTGGGGAGCTTGCCCATACAAATCACAAAAAAATGCTCTTACAGCGCTGCTACTTTCACAATGAACTCTATGTAAGGAACACATAAACACCCTTAGCTATAATATCACTAGTTAGTTTTGTTACATTCTGTATTTATACATGATGTAATTATATTTTATCACTAATATTATATCTAAGGTGAAAGTTTGTGAGTGTACAGTATGTTTATTATTTCTTCGCGTCTAAAACTAAACGGCTAAAACTATTTTAATTCAATTTGCTATACAGCTAGCCGATACATTGTAACATGTACATAGGTGGTCCTACTGCGGGAAGATATTATTTTTTTGCCGACTTCCAAAAAGGAGGAGCTGTTACTCAATTCGACCGCATATTATATTGTTATTTAATATTATGTTCTTTTCCCCTAACAAACTGCAGGTTGCAACCGCTAGTTAACAATAAAACAATTTCATCAGGTGACGGGTAATAGGTTGATAATGAGTGACAAGTTGATAAAAATGCTATAAGTCTATCATGTTTGGCGCGACGCCAAGCTATCAGCCTGCCTAGCATACGCCAACGAGATACCTCACTCTCGAGATAATTAAAAACTACTCGTCTCATAATGTCAAAATCTCGACATTCGTCTCGAAAAAACTCTATAAAAATGTGTTATTTAGATGATAGATCTACGCGAGAAAACATGTTTGTCATGCTAGGATCAATGGAGATGAAGAGACAAACCATCAAACATTGAGAAAACATGCAGAGTGAGATATCTAGCTGGCATATGCTAGGCAGGCTGGCCGTGCGTCAAGTTGGCTTATGAGTGCTCAGGGTGGAACAATAATAATAGAATGCTTAATTTATCTCGGTGATATACTTAAATAACGAGTATTATGCCAGATACGTTTGTGTTATGGCCATATTCGAAATATAGGGTTCCGTAGTACCGCTAGTTTTTTTAATAATGTTTCTACAGTTAATGAATGTACTTTAATAACGTGTTTACATTTACATTACATTACTAACAACATCATCACAATTACGTTCAAAGGAATTTGAACGATAAGTTCCTTACTTCTCCGAATCCAATTTTTAGTTGATCGACTATTACTCAATAACTTATGAAGTCTTATTAGCCGTTAGGTTTCCTTTTAAATGCAGCATATTTCCTACCCCCGTGAATTTTTTCACATATTTCACAATTTGATCTCTAAAACGGAAAATGGTCTTTGAATACTCATAAAATTAAAAAAAAACTTATTCAACGACAATCCACAAGGTAGGGTAGACGCGGAAAAAATAAATCACCCCCGCTTGATGTGTAGGGGGGGTACCATAAATTTTTTGAAGATTTTACATACAATTTTGTCGGCGTCATTAAGATGTACATTCATGCCGAATTACAGCTTTATAGCCTTATAGTCTCTGAGGAAAACCGCGGCCAGACAGATAGACAGACAGGCGGACAGACGGACAGACAGGCCGAAACTATAAGGGTTCCATATTGACTACGGAACCTTAAAAAGGAAAGAAAATACTAAATAGCAATACAAAAGAAACCGAAAAAAATGTTAAACGAAAAAAAAAAACACCAGCATATCTACATAATTTAAAGATATATACTAAAAGTCGCTGAAACAAAGTATACATTTAATAATTGACTGCCCTATCTGTCCTGGGAATAAGACGTCATCCTTTGTTTTCTTTTCTGAAGTCTGAAGATGAAACATGAGATGATCGGATGTCCTTCATTAAACATGATTGACACTAAACCGGCTCCGACGAGAGGTAATGATAAATGAAGTAGAGTGGAGTGGAGTGGAGTAGAACAGCAACAACTAATAATTCGGAGTTTGGACTTGTCCGAAGTGAGCTGATTACGTGAATGATTGCTTTGTTTATTGTTGGGATATCCCTATTACATCAACAACAACCTAATTTTTGTAAATTACAAAATGAGTTTACGATAGATGAGTTACTCAAATATTAATAATGATAAAATGATATGTAATTTGTAAATAAACGTAGTTTTCAATAAGGCAAAGAAATCTTATTTAAAATTGTATAAGAAAGGCGAAACTTAAGGTTAAAAGCTACCAAACTAAGACGAATTAAGGTCAGGTAACACATACTTTGTAATCCCACAAAACGCAGACCTGGGCCCCAGCAAGACCCAGTATACAGCTATATAAGTTATAACGTAAGATTCCATCTGCAATTAAATATTAAGACTCTAATAAATCGTCATTTCCGCTATATTCTAATACCTCTTCTTAATTAACTTCCTCATTATGTATAATACATAATTTATTAAGACAGCGATTGGAAGTAAGGCTTCAGTCTTGAAATCAGCGGGCAGCGGGGCGGAAGCGGCGGCGTCGCGGGAGCGGCACGTTCCAATGTATAAATTTATATGTACAAGCCTCGAAAGAAGCATACATTGGAACGCGCCGCCGCCGCTCCCGTCCCGCTGTCCGCTGATTTCGAGACTGAAGCCTCAGAATGAGCCGCCTCCATCTTCACGAGCTGTCCTTTGTCAAGCGAGTGACTGTCGGAACACAAAGCAGCTGTAAATTGCCCTGAGCTGAGTTATGACGGATGTTGCCATGGCGACATCCGCCGCCCGGCCTATACTAGGTACATTAAAGATAAGTTGTTGAATTTTGTGATTAAGGGTCAAAATTCTCAGTTCTTTTTTATTTAATATAATAATAATAGCCGCAAATTATTTTACGGTAAAACGTATCTCAGTACCTACAAAAATAATCTGATTTTAAGCGTGAATAAGTACAACGTATATTTAAGATGCCCTATATAAAATAATACCCCCCCACCAGTTTCGGTGACGGTGGCAGGTTTCATTGAAACCAGACCAGTTACGCAGGACTAATTTTATAGTGCCCAAATGTGTGTCCAGTACACAGGAGCACTCTTTATTCCTTATAATTCGTCTGACACAGTGGCACGGAAGACCGACACAACTGGCTAGAGATTAGGCGCAGGACCGACTTTTACAATTAACATGCCCATCCGATGCATGGATCATCTTATTTGTCACACAATCAGGTGATAAGCCTGCATTGTCATAACCAAACTTGGAAATAACAAGTTTTCAACCCGGGAATCGAACCCAGGAGCACGACCTCAGAGTCAAGAGCCTCGCTCTAAGCCACTGCACCACGGAGGCGTTCAAGTTGACAACACCCTATATATTTTGACCGACTTCCAAAAAGGAGGAGGTATTAAAACGTTCGGCTGTATGTATTTTTTTATTATTATTCATTATCGTCAACTTACTAGGACTACACAGTAAAGAGTACAGACTCTACGTACAGGCAAGTTGAGTCAGCCTACAGCGTTACAGAGCGACTATCGTACAAGTTGCGACATACTTCTAGCGCTGAGTAGCCCTAGTACAATATAAATATCATTTATACGTGGGAGAGCCATGCTTCGGCACTAATAGGCCGGCTCCACCGGAGAAATGCCACGTTCTCACAGAAAACCAGCGTGAAACAGCGCTTGCGCTGTGTTTCGCCGAGTGAGTGAGTTTACCGGAGGCCCAATCCCCTACTCTATTCCCTTCCCTACCCTCCCTATATTAACTTTCCTTCCTTACCCTTCTCTATTACCCTATTCCCTCTTAAAAGGCCGGAAACACACTTGCAGGTCTTCTGATGCTGCGAGTGTTCATGGGCGACGGAAGTTGCTTTCCATCAGGTGACCCGTTTGCTAGTTTGCCCCCTTATTTCATTAAAAAAAAATGTTTTAATGTGACTATGTCGCAACCTGATCATATTATAATTTTCCGTATTACATTACGTCTAGCCATTTCAAAAACAGAGTTATTTCCAAGATCTAGACCTGAATAAAATTTTAACGGCATAAAGAAACGACGCCTCAAGACTCGTCAAAGACTTTCAAAGTGCTAGTCCGGTCCTATGATGAATCGTGAGCAGAAACTAATTACTCCTTTGTCAGTCATCGGAGCTTTAAACAGCAAAAGGCAATATAGTAGAGACATACTAGGCTTATCACAAATAACCCTTTACTACTCGGGCTGATTTATTTTTACGATCCATCGCAGACGAACAAAACTACAAAGTATTTTTGTCGGTCGCTGTCTTTGTATTTAAATAATATTCTACCTGGCTGATTGTAGAACCTTGTCTTGTTTCATTTTTTTTTTATGAAATAAGGGGGCAAACGAGCAAACGGGTCACCTGATGGAAAGCAACTTCCGTCGCCCATGGACACTCGCAGCATCAGAAGAGCTGCAAGTGCGTTGCCGGCCTTTTAAGAGGGAATAGGGTAATAGGGGAGGGTAGGGAAGGGAAGGGAATAGTTGAGGGTAGGGAAGGGAATAGGGTAGGGGTTAGGGGATTGGGCCTCCGGTAAACTCACTCACTCGGCGAAACACAGCGCAAGCGCTGTTTCACGCCGGTTTTCTGTGAGAACGTGGTATTTATCCGGTCGAGCCGGCCCATTCGTGCCGAAGCATGACTCTCCCACGTATAATTTTTTCATTGTAGAACCTTGTCTTGTTTCATTGTAGGTTATACAGTTATACACGTATTAAATGTCAGTCTAGTCTTCTGAGCCCAACGTGCCTAAAACTTCAAATAAACTATTATTTATTAGTTATTAGTAATTATTACATACGCTTTAAAGGGCTTGATTATGTCTACCCGGCCTACCGAGTAGATTGGCAAGAGAGTGGACTCGGCCAAACACTCGGTATGTTTATTATGGATTTGCTCGGCCGAGGGCACTGTCTCGCCTAGTAACAGTTTGATGGCACAGTTGAGTGACGAGTTACATTTCATTAAATTATTATACATCCTTAGTGGGTACGTAAGAACAATCTATTTATTAAAATAACCTTCCTATAATCTTGAGTTATGCTCTGCTGTTATGCTCAAGACCTTAGTGGTGAGAGCGGCGTATTAGTACGAGGCTTAGACTATCTCGGTCGTGGTATCGCGCCGTTGCTTGACAATCAATCCGTGACTATTCATTACGCCCTTGACTACCACGACGACATACGACGTGGGACAGCCATGCTTCGGCACGGATGGGCCGGCTCGACCGGAGAAATACCACGGGCTCACAGTAAACCGGCGTGAAACAGCGCTTGCGCTGTGTTTTGCCGAGTGAGTGAGTTTACCGGAGGCCCTTTTCCCTTCCCTACCCTCTCCTATTTCCTTCCCTGCCCTCCCCTATTCCCTTCCCTACCCTCCCCTATTCTGAACTATTCCCTCTTAAAAGGCCAGAAACGCACCTGCAGCTCTTCTGATGCTGCGAGTGTCCATGGGCGACGGAAGTTGCTTTCCATCAGGTGACCCGTTTGCTCGTTTGCCCCCTTATTGCATAAAAAAAGAAATACAGAAAACTGGCGTAAAAATGAGAAAAATAAAATCTGAGAAAACGGTGTTTTATGCTCAAATACAGGAACAAAACTAATAAATCTTGTGGAGTTATTATAATGTCATTATATCAGTAGCAGGTCTATAAAATGCTTTTATAAATAATTTTCTTGGATATTTGTTCTATAATTTAATTTAGTTACATTTATAAATAATGACATAATCAATAAAAATGCAAAAGCAAAATAGTAAGACACACAAAAAATTTAAAAACATACGATGGGTCATTTGACCGCTCTTGGTCTTTCTAGGAAGTTCAGAATTCCGGTCTTTCTAGTGTTAAACCAGTGTCTGTCCGTCCGTCCGCGGGGCTGGTCCGGGGCATATTGTGATTTGTGCATAGTTTTTGTATGTTTGACCTGTTATGATCGAGAGTATGATAAGTAATATCTGACATCATCAACTCTTTCAGTGCAGGATTTTTTTCTTATATTACATTCTTATTCTTCTCACTAATTAAGTTTTTTTTTAAATAAGTACTTTTGTTACAATAACAATAGCACCATCAGGCTCGGTTTAATACAAATGCTCCAAAAGTACATATTTTGAATACACAAAAAGGTAATAATATGCACATTGTGGTGGTCACAAAAGCCGCGACTCGCCCTAATAAATAAAACCGGCCAAGTGCGAGTCGGACTCGCGCTCGAAGGGCTCCGTACCAAAAAAAGTAGGGCAAAATTTGTGTTTTTGTATGGGAGCCGGGGTCTTATTTTTTATTTTACATTAATATTGTTATTAAATATTAAAGTTAACACAAAACTAAAGATTGTACTAAAGGCCAAAAAATCACGTTTGTTGTATGGGAGCCCCCCTTAAATATTAATTTTATTTTGTTTTTAGTATTTGTTATTATAGTGGCAACGTATATACACAGTCATGAAAATTTCAACTCTCTAGCTATTACCGTTCTTGAGTTACAGCCTGGTGACATACAGACGGACAGACGGACAGACGGACAGACGTACAGACGGACAAACAACGAAGTCTTAGTAATAAGGTCCCGTTTTACCATTTGGGTACGGAACCCTAAAAACTGTAACGGCTGGCCTAATTCGTCGCATTGTCACGGCCGGCCATTTCTCATTTCGGCCTGAAGGATGTCTTCGCGGTGAATAGTCGTCCCATTCAAGCTGAATGCTTATTGAAGTAGTTAATTATAGAACTTTTTAGAATAGATTCGCGTGTAAAAATACCTTAGGATGTAAGGAATGCTGGAAAGACCACGGGCTCTTTACTTACAACGTTGTCATTTCACACTCAGGCACCAGGTTAAAGTCATAATAGGTTTTGCATACCCAAATAGCATACATGTCATTTTCAGTGACGGCTGCTTGTATCTAGGTTCTATAGGACGTACAAACAGTATCTCACGGTAATCGTATCCCACGATTAAATTTATCCTATATCATTCCCCGCGATCTACTCTATGCATATTTGCCAAATTTTATCAAGATCCGCAAATAAATTTCGGAGCTTATTTTTAAACAAACTTCCTGTAAACAATTAGTATACTTAGATTTATAGATGACACAGGGTTCTCGTGAATCTGCAAGCCGATGACATTCTTCAGTCATAGCAAGTCAGCTGTGCATTAGCTACGTTGTAATTTACGATTGTCGGCAAGCAATATGTCCTCACTAGAAATGCACGGAGGTCGGCATTGTTACTGCCTCATCTAACAACACAACACCTATGTAAACCGATTTTAATATTTACTTTTCTATATCTATTTCTTCTATGAATAGACTCGAGATAACCGTTGTCGGTGTTAGTTACATTACATATTGCAAAAACGAAATAACTTAATGATAGAAACTTAGGAAATTATTTTAAACTAATTTAACCCGTCGATGGTGGAAAAACGAGACACCGGTGACCGTATGGGGCTTTATGAATTAATTCATCAAACCCCATACGGTCACCGGTGACCGAGACACAATAGAAATTACCTATATTATGTCTCGTTTTTCCACGATATTCCTAACAATTTCCTAACAATTCCTAACACGAGATTCCTAACAATCAATTATAAAGGTTTACATTAATTTGGTTTCATCCATACTAATCAATACAAATACTTATTATAAATTCTAAAGTGTGTTATGTTAGCTGTCTGTTACCTCGTCATGCCAAACCACTGAGCCGATTTGAATTTTTATGAAAATAAGTACTTTGAGTCTCGGGAAGTACATCTCAGGAATCTTTTCATCCCGCCAAGATGTACGGTTCAGACGCGATTAACGTATTTAGGCGCAACGAAATAAAGTCGTCATCTAGTATTACGATATTGTTAAAAGGCCGCCTGTATAGTAGGTGCCTCCACCCATATCACTCCATACCTACTACCTAGGTATGAAGTAGACACTACACAGCCATTCCCGTCAGCCCGCAAGCCGCAGCCTAAAAGCCTTTCCCACTCTAAAACACATTTCTTAATGAAAATAATTGCGACTCTATGTATTGTACAATGTAGATAGTAAAATTACAGAAAATAACATTTTGAATTTATCATGACATCACTACATAATATTATTATAAAACAAAGTCGCTTTTTTCCCTCATGTCCCTTTGTTCCCTTTTTAACCCCCGACAAAAAAGAGGGGTGTTATAAGTTTGACGTGTCTGTCTGTCTGTCTGTTTGTCTGTGTGTGTATCTGTCCGTGGCATCGTAGCATCCAAACGGGTGGACCGATTTTGATCTAGTTTTTTTTGTTTGAAAGCTGACATGATCGAGAGTGTTCTTAGATATATTTAATCATCATCAGCCTGTTCAGTGCTGAACAATCACGGTTTATCTGGTTCATGAAAGGCCGTTGGCAACTTGTAGTCGTTTGATAGGTTTTATATTTTCTAGTTCGTGACATTTGTGAATATACAATATACGTATACACATAATAATGGAAAGTTGACCTGGTGCTGCAGCATCACCTGGTAATCAATAGGATATCCAACTCCTCGCCAACTTAGAACAGAGGTTTCGTGTTTGGGCTCATTTTAATTGCGACAACCAGTAAAAAGTAGATAAACAGTAAATATTTACATGCTGCTGCTGCAGCATCACCTAGATTCTATAGGAACCGAGCTTCGTAAGAACCCAAAGTGGAGGTTTCATGTTTGGGCTCATATTAACGGCCTCATCGAAAAGGACATTGATAGAATATGGTAATTATGAGAATATGAGTGTGTTGATAGGAATTATTCTGCACTATTTAAACCGACACAAGTTTAAAAAGTATGAAATAAAATTAAATTAAGAAATTTAAAAAAACCCCCGCCAAATATCTTTGAAAAGTAATGAAATAATATTAACTGCCTTTAAGTTCAAATAATTCCTAACTTGTGTAAAGTAATATTTTAGTTCATAATTGTGTAGATGTTTGATTTCACATAACAAGTTTAAGGATCAATTCACAGCGAACTGAATCGAGATAATCAGCGAGTTGGCGGTTGTAGGTTGTAGTTCACTTGGCGGTCCCCCGACACACCTTGACAACAATTATGGACTAAAATATTACTTCACACAAGTTAGGAATTATTTGAAGACAGTTAATATTATTTAATTACTTTTTAAAGTTATTTGGCGGGGGTTTTTTTTAAATTTCCTATATCTTTAAAACTACGCAACGGATTTTGATGCTGTTTTCTTTAATAGATAGAGTGATTAAAAAGGAAGGTTCATAAGTTTAATAACATTCATTTAATAGTGGAGAAATACTGTTATTTTTGGGGTTTCTAACGTGATGTCGTAAATAATTACATTCTTTTCCGCTTTCATTGCAAACGCAGGCTGAACCCTACGAGATTTATCAAAATAATGTACTAAGTATGAAAAGGTCTACAGAAAACACCGCGATGGTAATGTCTATCTCTTATGGATATCTCACAATAACATTTTGTTGTCATTTACTTTTAACTTTAAATAATGGCTAATTTTCGAAGTGATTTTAACCAATACGGCAATAATCCTTACTCAATTAAATACTTTAAATACATTGTTTTTTTAATATAGATCTATATGGCCATTTACAGCATATGATTTAAATCAATATTTTCGAAGATATTACAGATTCTAAAATTGTGGGACGTAGCTTTTATGGCGGTACCGACCAAAGCGGGACACGGGTAGAATTAATTAAAAACTAAAAGTGCGAAGACGGGGCGGGTCGCTAGTTATATATTAAGAATTTACTAACGAGGCTTAGTATGTGTGTGTGAAATATATTTCACCAAAAACATTTCTTGTAAAATGTTGCCGAGACAACCACATAACTCATAAGATTTACCAAGATATGAATTATGAGATCTCATGTAGAGCCAAGCTTCTGAATTTACACGACCTAGCTCTACTGACCCTAATAAATAAATTCTAGAATATACCAGTAAATATGTACCTCTATGGCTTCGCCGTTTCCCTACCGTCGCGTCGCTGAGCTGATGCGAATATTGAGTTTCTTATAATATTATGAAGAAGTAACATTTGATACATTTTGATGATCATCAGTGTATGAGTGTGTCAGTGACGAAATCGGTGTATTTTAGATATCATTAAAATCTTAAGTATTAGAGCTATACAATTGAGACTTTGTATAATGTTTGTATTAACAAACATTATACAAAGTCTCAATTGTATAGCATTCATACTTACATATCAATAAAATCTTAAGTATTAGAGCTATAAAATCGAGACTTTGTATAATGTTTGTTAATAAGTCTTTGTATATTTAATAATATCCTGAGATTTGAGAATATAAACTATCTGGTACGTTGGAAACCAACTCTATGAGGGTTCAAAAATACGACGAAACACTTCGAGAAAAGGTAGGTAGTGCCTTTGCGCTTCGCTTGGCTCGTCTCGGCAGATGTTTTAAAGATATTATTATTATATCTTTGTGTGTTCATAACACTATAACGTAATGTTCTTCAATGTTCAAAATACATATTATCCCGGGATATAAGTGCTTTATTGTGGAGTGTAATGGCGTCGCCAGTACAATAATGTTACGCTAAATTACTTCCATATTAGCAAATGTTGAGAGTCAGAATACTAAAAAAATTCTTTACTTAGCTCAGAATTATTACATAATTTTTTGTCATATTGAATATTTATCAATTCGCAAGCTATTTTTCTGCTTAAAATAATTTATAATTTAGCTTTTCGTCGTAACCTTCACTTATAGACCGTTAACTTACAATTTATTATTTCGTTAAAGTTGCTATAATATATTTTAATAGTTCAAAATTTCAAATTATAGTCACTAGCTCATAAAATAGTTCGTTCAATACTACGGTTCAATATAAAGCAGGCAATCAGGTTTCTTGTAACTATATACGCGTATTATAATATTATAGCGATGTTTGGTCAGCTCTTATCCCAGTTCAATGTAGAATTTTCTTTTAAAGTTCTTTTTAAGCCACGTTTCAAATTGGAAAAAAGGTTACAATATATTATTATATTTTTTTTTATATAAAATAAGGTGGCAAACGAGTCACCTGATGGTAAGCAACTACCGTCACCCATGGACACTCGCAACATTAGAAGAGCTGCAGGTGCGTTGCCGGCCTTTTAAGAGGGAATACGCTCTCTTCTTGAAGGTTTGCAGGTCGTATAGGTCCGGAAATACTGCTGGTGACAGTTCGTTCCAGAGTTAGTGCGCGGCAGAAAGTTACGCGAAAAACGCACGGTGGAAGACTGCCACTCATCAAGGTGATGTGACGATGGCGGAAAGTTGCAGGTGGTATGATTCCGAACAATTCCTCAGAGCACTCCCCGTGATACAACCGATAGAGGATGCAGAGTGAAGCTACATCTCGGCGTAATTCCAAGGGGTCCAAGCTGTTTGAAACACTATGGAAATCAACAATTCGAGCGGCCCTTCGTTGGACACGATCTAGACCCAGAGATGAGAACAATATTCCATATGAGGCCGAACATGTGCCTTGTAGAGTTGTAGGCGTTGGTCCGGACTGAAGTACTGTCTCGCTCTGTTAAGAACACCAAACTTCTTCGAGGCTAACTTGGCCTATTGAATTGAATAGATTTTCGCGGTGTATATCTTTTTTTTCGCACCGACTTCAAATTAAGTATCTACAGGAATAGTTTAGGTTTCGGCGAATTCTGAAAAAATATAGTATTAAAAAATAAGAAATTATTTAATACTTTTTAGTTTATCCTACTAATATTATAAAGGCGAAAGTTTGTTTGGATGTATGGATGTATAGATGTATGGATGTATGGATGTGTGGATGTATGGATGTTTGTTACTCTTTCACGCAAAAACTACGGAACGGATTTTAATAAAACTTACAACAATATAGCTTATACATCAGAATAACACATAGGCTAGAATTTTAACCGACTTTCAAAATGGGAGAGGTGTTATGTTCATTTTCTTATGTTCAACGATTACTTCGCCGTTTGTTAACCGATTTTCAAAATTTTTCTTTTGGTATGTAGGGTA
Organism: Aricia agestis; assembly: GCF_905147365.1. Classification (NCBI taxonomy): domain Eukaryota; kingdom Metazoa; phylum Arthropoda; class Insecta; order Lepidoptera; family Lycaenidae; genus Aricia; species Aricia agestis. The sequence goes on along the minus strand of NC_056418.1, from coordinate 16,146,359 downwards.
TCATCCCAATTTGGTATTATATTCACAAAAGTGGTGATCTGATGAAGGATCCATAAGTAATCGAGGGAACTCCTCAAGATTTATGAGGAAATATGTGGTGACTTCGGTTTCGTGAGAAGTATTCTAAGCATATGCTACAAACCAGTAAGATTTTGCACCGAGGTATAAATGGTATACCGTGGTTCGGAAGGTGCTGAGAGAACTCCTGATTCTTTATAGATACAAGTTTGGGAGTTTCGGCGTTGTTTTAAGAACAGAAAGCATATGCTATTATGCATATTACATTCATCATCATCATTATCACTACCATAATATTATACCATGCATCGTCCCATGATTATGAGCCTTTTCATATATTTGGCACTTATAAGAGTAGACCACGTGAAAGGAGTATTTATAGCTATTTTTATTTGAAAATGTACGGTTTCTGTGAAATACCCAATTTACGAGGGCGAATATTCTAGTTAATAATATTTCTATTGTTTTTACCTTGAAAGTCGGGTTCAATTTAAATTTTATTCACATAATTTTGTATACAAATACAGAAAACATTAATTAAGATAGTGAAATCTTAGAGGAGAGTGGAGACTGAACATTGTTTTCGAGAAACTAAATAATATTCTTAATAAAATAAATAATTGTATCTAGCGCTTGGAGTATTCGATATTGTCTGTATTAGTGTTATATAATATACTAGCTGTTGCCCGCGACTTCGTCCGCGTCAGCAAAATGTGATAAAAAAAATATTAATGAAATAGAGAGAAATTTTCCCCTTCCTTACCCAAATACTAAAAATGGGATCTTGTTAAGTAGTTGATCTGATTACTTTCATGAACCTAAAGTTGTAGATAAAAACGCCAATACTGTATAGAAAATCTTAAGGATAACGAATAAGAATAAAATTATTATTTTTAAACAAAAATTGTAACCGACTTCCAAGGTAAAGACAATATATAGTAATTGTATTAAATGAACTAAAAAGTATTAATTAATAATTCATATCTGTACTCAGTATTTCTGTTCTCAATCTTCATCATTTGAAGTCGGTACCAATCTTATAAGTTGCAGTTATATTTTGTCATAGAACTGGCGATTAGGTTAGCTGGTAGTTGGTACCGACTTCAAAATAATGAAGACTGAAAACCGAAATACAGAATATGAATTATTTAATACTTTTTAGTTCATTTAATCTAGATCTACAAAAAAGCGGCAAATTGCACATAGAAATTGCGCTAAAGTTAGCTGCTACGGAGTAAAAAAGAAAATACGGCTACGGAGTTAATTAATAAGTGCAGAAATAGTTGACGCGTCTATGTGTCCCAAAAAATATCCAGGAGTTCCCTCTATATCTCACGAATTTCAGTATCAGATCACCACTCCACTTCGTAAGCATTGTACCAAATTCGGGTTATTGTACCTCTATAAACAGTAAACACTAAAATATAGCAACAAAAGAGTTTTGAAAATCAGTCAACAAATGGTGGAACAATAATATAATCAAAGGCAAGATTTTTGATAATAATGTGATAATTCATGGCCTAATAATAGTGACGATGATGATTAGTATAATTATTGACACATTGACATTGGTTGAAACAATGCCAAAATTGCCGAACATTTATCTATAAGCATTCAAGAGTTTGGTGTACCTTCGGAACCAGGATGTACTTCGGCGCAAATTCTTATTTGTTGGTAGTTTAAGCTTAAAATCCTTCAGAACAACTTAAAATCGCTATATGTTTCCATATAAATTTTAAAGAGTCCTGTCGATACCTAATGGATCGCATCATCAGATCACCACTTTTGTGATCATGTTACCAAATCTGGGCTACATCTCATACAACAACAAAAGAATTTTGGAAATCGGTCTACAAACGACGGAGTTGTCCGCGAACCAATATAAAAAAAAGTGAAATATATTCTCCTCCTTTTTTGAAGTCGGTTAAAAAGTAGCCTTAGTTATGCCTTACTACATCAGCTATGTGCCTAAAAAAGTCCCGTCAAAATCGCTCCAGCCATTTCAGAGATTAGCCGGAACAAACAGACAGACAGACAGACATACAGACAAAAATTGTGAAAAATGTTGTTTTGGTGTATGTACCCAATATACATTCATATGCATCTAGTAAAAAACTGTTATTTTAATATTACAAACAGACACTCCAATTTTATTTATATGTATAGATGTAAAGATGTATAGATAATATATATAATGTCTTTTTATAATCCTTGTATAACAGTAAAACAACAACTAGAACTGAGTTGCTCTGAAAAGAGATTTTTTTATTAAGTTAATACAGGTTTACACTTTACAAAACTTAGATTAATCAATTACAACTGAATACAAAGAAAATTTACCTGAAAAGAGAAAACAACATTTAAAGCTATTGCTTTACCCGTTTGTATTAATTTCTAAGTATTAAAATATAATTCTCACTAAATTAGATCCTAACCTTTCTTTCTATTTTTACATGTGCCAAAGAGAATACATGTGCTGTAGTCCTGTCAAATGTCAATGTCACTTAACTCCATAGATTCACAGATAATATTACACAAAATTTATTATGCGGTAAATTCAAACGAAATGAAGTAACAGGCACTTCATTTACATCTCCCCCTCACCCCCACTTGAAATGATAAAGTTCTACTGCGTTATTATTACTGGAATAAGTTTTGTGATATGGAAAAAAATTTACTGTAACTTTTTATGACCCGTGTTAACTTTGTAAATTGAGTTGGATATTTTTTCTACAATTTGATATGGTCCTATCTTTAATTCATCCAATTTTTTTCGGTTTAGCCGATTTCCATTTTCAACATATACTGAATCTCCAACTTCAAATTCATAATGTTTTCTGTTTTTGTCAAATCTTTGTTTATTATAATTGTGTGATTTTATACTATTTTCTAAGGCAATTTTTCGGTCTTGTTCTAGATGACTCTGTAATTTATTTTGTTTCAATTCATGTGGTAGAATGTCTACATTTTTCCCTTCCAGTAAATATTTTGGGGAGAAGCCTGTTACACTATGTTCAGTTTCGTTATACTTTTCCGTGCATTCGTGCGCAATAGTAGTCCAAGCGATTTTATCCTTTCTTTCATTAATCTTACAACGGATTTTATTAACCAATGTCTGGTTTAATCTCTCGTTCAATCCGTTAGAAAATGGTGCATTTACTGCAGTGAACACTATAGGTATACCTTCCTTTTCTAAAAAATATTTAAATTCCCTTGAATTGATGCCTGGATATTGGTCAGATAAAATTAAATCAATTTTATAATCTTGTGTTACTTTTTGGACTAGTTTTATAAAGTCATTTGCATACTGTGTTTTGGAAGTTAAAATATAGGCGTAACGAGTGAAGTGATCTACTAGGAGGTGTAAATATGTCTTGGTTGAGCGCACTCCACCAAATCCACCTATGGTATCTATAGATACTATTTGGAACGGATAGGTGGCAGGTCCTAAGTGAGACATTAGCCCAAACCTGTATGCTGTTCTAGACTTATTCTTTATACAAACATCACAATTTTCGCATATTTTTTTTATATTATCTAATAAATTTTTAGCTTTAAAAAATGGTTTTATTTTGTTTTCAACTTGTTTTCTTCCTATGTGACAGTAGTAATAATGTACTTGTTTTATAATATCTTTACTGAACTCTTCAGTTAGTACAATCTTTTCATGTTTGCCTACCTTTTTATAGTATACATTATGTTTATAAATAAATTTATTTGTATTCTGTTTTAAATCTTCATTATTTTTTTGATCTTTTAGTATGTCTTCAATTTTAACAAAATTAACTACTTTTAAACTACTTTCTTCATTTTCACATGGTTCTAACACTGGGTTTCTACTTAAAGTATCTGCCTCTGTATTATATTTTCCTGGAGAATATATTATTTTAAAATTGAATTGCGACAAATAAAACGTTAAATCTCCCAGTTCTTCATCGGTTCTGGCCTTAATGTTTAATTTTTCTAAAGGTTTGTGATCTGAGAAAACCGTGAATGTTTTTCCTATAAGCCAGTGTTGCCAATACTTAATCGCCTCTTTTATAGCCAGACACTCAAGATATATAGCTTTTCTCCTTTTTTGAGAATCGTTTAATTTTTTTGAAAAATATGCGCAAGGTTTTTCATCACCGTTAGGTTGAATTTGTTTTAATATAGCGGCTATACCTTGTATGCTAGCATCTGTATAAATGTGTATTGGTAAGTCTGGATCAAAAATGGCTAGAATGGGTTTTGAACAAAGCAGTTTTTTTATAGTATTGAAAGATTCTTCACATTTATCTGACCAAACAAATTTTTCTCCTTTTCTTAATAAATTATGCAATGGATCTAGAATAATTGAAATATTTGGTATATATTTTCCATAGAAATTTATTTTTCCTAGAAATTGCCGGACGTTTTTTTGTGTTTTTGGAATCGGAAATTCTTTTATCGCAATTAAGTTATCTTTAAGAGGCGTGACAGTGTTGTTGCTTATTATGTGTCCTAGATATTTCACAGAGTCTTGTGCAAAGTTACATTTTGTGAATTTTAATTTAAAACCTTCTTTTAAGATTGCCTCCATTAATAAAGATAAGTGCTCTATGTGTTTCTCAAACGTTTCTGAAAATACTAAAATATCGTCCACATAATTTACAGTAAAATCTGAGAGTTTGTGCTTTCTTATTATACTACTAAGAATTCTTTGAAAAATGGCGGGCGAAGTTTTTAGGCCAAAGGGTAAACAAGTCCATTGATAATGTGCATTCTGGGTAACAAATGCAGTTTTTTGTCTATCTTCAATCTTAAGTGGTATTGACCAGAACGCTGAATTTACATCAAATGTTGAAAAAAATTTACATTTCCTTGTTTTGACCATTAAATCCTCGATTAGAGGGAAAGGTTGTGACTGGGGAACTACTATTTTATTTAATTCTCTAAAATCTATACAAAGCCTTGATTTCCTTCCTTCCTCTTTTTTAAATGCTAGTGTTACCGGAGCAGCAAAAGGGCTATATGACTCCTCAATTAAATTATGTTCTAATAATTTTGATACCTGATGTTCAATTTCTTTCATATCCTCCATAGAGCACCTGTATGGCCTCTTGCTACAGTACTTATCTATCAACAAATCGATATGTGCCTCATAACCTTTTACCGTGCCTATATCGAATTTGTCTTTAGCGAAAATAGAATTATATTTGCATATCAATTGATCAATAACAGATCTTTTATTATGATCTAAATGGTTTATCGAAATATCAAAATTATCGACCATTATATTTTCATTAAAGTTTATTTCATATCCTTGACTAATAACTTGTTTTTCATTTTTATTTATCCTTATGTCATCACCTGAACTGCCAGGAATTTGTTTTGTAATTTTAAGTTGTTTTACTTTTTTATTATTGATATTTTGCATGATCTCTAAGTTTTCATTTTGAGTTAACTTAAATTTTTGTATACAATCTAATCCAACTAGAAAATTATAGTCGAAATTTTCTTCATCTATAACAAAAACATCGACATGTTTCTCAATTTCAAAAATTTTTATTTTTAATGTTACCATTCCTATTGATTTTTTTACGCCATTAATTGTTTTTAAACCTGCTCTTTTATTATAAGTTGGTATATTTTTTAAAGATAATAGCCTTGAATTTATTAAAGACACGTTAGATCCTGAATCATAGATTCCTGATATTTCCAAAATGTCATTTATTAGTAATTTAATTTGTATTAATGGCGGCACTACTAGTTTTTTGGGTTAATTTCATTTAGTTCAGTCTCTAATTCTGAATTGTTTACACTCCTTATCTGATCTTTTCTTAGCCTATCATTATTTTTAATTTTAAACCAACATTGGGATTCAGGGTGGTACCGTGTACCTTTATTTTCTTTTTCACAAATCTTACATGGAGTAACTATGGGCCTTACCCCTTTCTCTTTAATTTTACTTTCGGAAGCTGCTATTTGTTTATCAAATGTTTTTTTTATTTACCATGTGCTCTAAACTTCTTATACTATTGAATAAATCTTGAGATTCCTTTAAGCTATTCCTATCAATTCTATCTGCAATGAAATTTGGCAATCCGGTGGCAATCAGATCAATCAGAGTTTGTTTATCTATGGATTTATTTATTTCTAACAGTAGTTTCTCTTTTTTTAATGCGTAATCCAGTAATGAGCCCTGTCTGTACTTAAATAACATTGCATACCTGATTGGAGACCAACCCTTATCTGCATATGTCTCACAAAAATCTTGTTTCCAAATATCCCATTCTGAATTTATTGTATGTTTAATAAGCATTGAACTATACCAGTCTTTAGAGGAATCTTCTAAAAATAACCTAAAAATTTCAATTTTCTTGACGTCTTCTTCTATGCCTACACGTGCACATTCCGTTTCAAAAATAGTCATCCACTGGGACACATTAGTAATCTTGCTGTTGAATTTTTCTATAACAAAATTTTCGGCCATTTTCCCTACATTGAAAGATCTTGACTTTTTTTTATCCGCGAAGCTTTCTATTATTTTCGTTAATGATTCCTCCGAGATTCCTGTTGTAGAGGTGTGTGGTGTTTCTTTTTCTTCCAAAAGGTAGTCCATAAATTGTCTATTTCCATCTTCATCACAATAAATCGCCTTCATCTCTGAATTCATAGAGATCCATACCTGCCGTTTGTCATGTCGTTTTTGTAAGGTAGTCTTTACTTTTTGAAAGATTTTGGTCTGTTTTATTACATCATGTAATTTTATAGGTTGTAATTTATCTGGGAACACAAAGGTACGACCATCCAAATCGGTAATTGACGTTACACAAATAATATTTGTCTTCGCATCTTCACCAGCCCTGACCATGAATTCGAATTTCAATTTGTCCATTATTATTGGGAATCAGCTGTAGAAATGTTGTTTTATAATGTCTTTTTATAATCCTTGTATAACAGTAAAACAACAACTAGAACTGAGTTGCTCTGAAAAGAGATTTTTTTATTAAGTTAATACAGGTTTACACTTTACAAAACTTAGATTAATCAATTACAACTGAATACAAAGAAAATTTACCTGAAAAGAGAAAACAACATTTAAAGCTATTGCTTTACCCGTTTGTATTAATTTCTAAGTATTAAAATATAATTCTCACTAAATTAGATCCTAACCTTTCTTTCTATTTTTACATGTGCCAAAGAGAATACATGTGCTGTAGTCCTGTCAAATGTCAATGTCACTTAACTCCATAGATTCACAGATAATATTACACAAAATTTATTATGCGGTAAATTCAAACGAAATGAAGTAACAGGCACTTCATTTACATATATAATATAAAATATTTTGTTACATTCGTTTTGCCTGAGTCGCCCGCCAGTGTTCCATAATTAAGCCTCAATGTTTGAGATGCTAAAATTGAATAGATTCAAATTGTCATTTAAACCGGCCTCAGCCCCGGGGGCCGAACGCAGCGGGCGATACTAAAATAGTTTAAAATGTAAATCAGATGAGGCCAGAGAAGCCTTGGAGGGTAATTCGCAGGAAAATTGCGTGACCCAGCGGGGGCCCGCGCCGGGCGAGGGCCCCTACGCAGGGCCACGCCGCGCCCGTGCCCCTAGGTCCCTGCGAAGGGCCGCCCCTGCCCCTAGTCCACAGCGAATGGCCGCGCCCGTGCCCCTAGGCCCCTGCGAAGTGCCGCGCCGTGCCCCTAGGCCCCTGCGAAGGGCCACGCCGAGCCCGTGCCACAATTTATCCGGGAATTGTCCGGGATGGTTATAGATGTCGCGGACGTGGCCGGGACGAGGGACTTATATTAGCACCATTGATGTCCCACTTCATGAAAAAATGGCAATAAAATCCACTGCTACTTTCTAGAGACAATTCACCTTTTTGCCCATTTGAAATCGAAATGAATCGATAGAAAGGTATAGGTACCGCTACTTTTTTGTTGCAAGATTACAGTATTGTTTTTTTTCCTCATAAGTCTAGGGGACAAACGAACAAACGAATGACTTAGAATAGAAAGCAAACCGTCGGCCATACAGATTATGAGAGACCTTGCAAATTAGCTATTAAAAGTTATTTTAATTTTTATGCGATGTCTCCAAATATGGAATAGGTATCATCCCTTAATATGGGCCATTCCGATGCGTCGCAGTGAGGCTGTTGACTATTGATAATGGAACTGTTATGAAGGGATTAGGGCTTAAACGATTGCTCATGATAAAATGTGGACGAGCTATCACTTAGATAATATTATATGTAATATGACATAGATGGCTCATATTAAGTTGACTGTTAAAATAAATAAAAAATTAAAATTTTATCACGATATCCTAAAAAACGCCGACAAAATATGAAAGTCCCAAATTAGAGACTTTGTGTGCTCTATGTGGAGGTTCAAATTCAAATTCAACCAAATGGAATGGGGCATAACAATGGTATGACAGAAATAGTGTATAGTAGTGTATAGTAGCGAGCGAAGCCAAAGTGGCCTACAATTCTACTAGGAATATATTGATACTATTTATTCAGTAAAATCAAATCAGCGCAACAATACCCTTTACAAAGATTTAACGTAATGACAATAAACTTACAAAATAACCACATTATGTCGATTCGAAAAGCACAAAGAGGTGTAGCAAGAGGGCAGTATTTTTAATTCAGGTAACTCCGGAGCCGACATTAACTATTTATGAGATTGAAAACAATTTTCCGTACTCGGATAAACAGATTCGGGAATCCTCGGCAGTTATTTTACACGTAACAGTTTTATACGGTACCTCGATTCAACTAATATCTAAATGATCTTATTATACGAGTATAATACAGTTTCGATATTGTTTTGATGTAATGCAACTTTTCTTTGAAATACGTCCTAATTGGTCAAAATACTTAAAAATAGTTGCATAATAGGCCAATAATTACTAGGTTTGATTTCGTTTAAATGTACTATTTCGTCTAGAAGTAAAATTAAATACTGTATTTAATGTAACCAAATGTAACATTTGGGTTGTGTTTGCTCGAATGTTACTTACTTTCAATGACTTTGTATTTAATTCTAGCTAGTTTTCTTTTCACCACAAGAATAATATTAAGTCACTTATCGTAAACTATATTTCTCTAATATGGACTATTCCACAATACAGTCACATTTGAACACCGACAGAGCCGCGCTGACGTACGAAGCGAGTTTTCCAATTTAGATCGAATGCAGATTGTATCCGTCCGACTTTGTTTTTGAATTACAAACCTTTTCTGCCGAAATTGGGAGATTAGGAGCTTGAACGTGTATATACGTGTTGTATACATATGAATTCAACGCTCATTGTGTATTAACTAGCACCATCATAATTTCAGGCCTCATTAGAGGCCGGTGTGGTCGAAGTGATCGCAGGCCAAAACCTAACTTGTGCACACTAGTGATGACTAGTGCACGCACTCAACGAGTCCGGTCAGGTTGGCCTGACATCATTTTATTCTTATCCATCGGCCTCTCTGTATATAGAATCCTTAGTTGGATAATTGACTCAATCTTTATTAATCATAATATTACACTTATAAAGAGTAATTCGATCCGATCTCCAAGTATTTTGGCTCGCGAACAAACCGGGAGCCGTGCCAACAGCCAACGAGCCGAACTGCAGCCTGATAGTGTGTGATATAAGATATTGTACTTCCGGGCACTCGATACCTTATAGATCGGAGTCTGGACTCTCCAGAAGTTTAATAATATCAAAACACGCTTATACCGTTATTGCTTTCTTTAGTATCTCATACTTTGTAAGTCAGAGATGAAAGTTTTTGAGTGGGATTATATCGACCATATTATCAACAGATGAGTTGTTATTTATTATGTTATATTGTCAATATCTGTATTATGTTTAAGTGTTTAATATTATATTACGTTTAAGTGTGTCTGTCTGTATGTTCTCTCTCCTAGATAAAACTTAACAAAACACGATTCCCGGGATTCAAACTAGGTATGTGCAGACCAAAAAGTTACACTTTTAGTCCCAGTAAAGGAGTTGTTATCCTGGCAAAATGTACGGTTCTGGCACGAACCTCACGAGAAACGAATTTGAGAGCGACGAAGTTGCGTAGAACGACTAGTGTGGTTTTAAGGAGTGCCAGGGCACTCTTAACCCCGGCACGGCCCGTCTCAGTGTGCTCACTCCTTGAGCAGCCATTTGTCTGAGTAGACAGCTGATGATCTATGCATCGGATGAGCATGTAAAAAGTAGATCCCGCGCCTGATTTTTTTTTCAATAAAATAAGGGGCAAAATTGCAAACGGGTCACCTAATGAAAAGCAACTACCGTCGCCCATGGACACTCACAACATTAGAAGAGCTTCAGGTTCAGTGCCGCCTGCCGTTTTTTAAGAGGGAACACGCTCTCTTCTTGATGGATCTCTAAAAAACTTTCATAGTCTTTTATGAAAATGTTATCTATAATTATTATACTTAGTCCTTATATTATCATCGGCATAAAGGTAATTTTCAAACAGATACAATAAGTTTTTTTATTTCATTAGGAATGATAGCGGAGATCGAGCCGCAGTAACACAATAAGGCAGTTACGTCCCGGATAGAAGGAAAACCTCATGTATCGTAAAATTAAATGGTTTCCGTAGGATCACTATAATCTTATTCGGTACAATGCTTCGAGATTGCTATTATGGGGTTGAAATTTTTTCAGCATATAATATGAACATTTCATTTTATTACCGACCTTAGATGAATGATTGGTCTCGCGCTCGCGCTACGACTAGATACCGTCGGAGTACTTGAAAAATGCGGCAACAAATAATACGCCTCATCGGGCGTAACCGCGCCAGTCGCGCCACAAGCTTCGGGTGAGGTAGATGTGTCGATAATTATCGAAATTTTAAGTTACGTCCGTAGCAAAATGCCAATTTGCGTAGTGAGACTATGCAATAATAACACTACAAGAAACAAGAAAGGTACTGGCATCACATACCATCAGTAAATATTATATAAATCGTCATAAACACAGAAAAATAATATAAACCTGAAAATTCGGATCGGAGTACCGCTTGATGTTCAGTGTTGCCAATTACCATAAACTAAAAATTCCCAAATTTTTCTGAGATTGTGATTTTTATTTATTTATTTATTATATCTTATTTTTTTATATATACATAGTGGATGAGTGGATGAGTGCATTAAAATCTCTAGCTAGGGTAGCTGGTTCGAATCCCGCCAAATAAATAGAATAAAACAAAGAAAATATAATAAAAAGTTTTCAAAGTTCCTGGATCATGAATGTGTATTAATAAATATGAATTATGAGTATCATATTATAATAAAAATCTTAAATACAGTTTATATTTTATGTAAGTACACAATACAGTAACAAATGAGAAAACAAATTTAACATTTTCTTTTCTATGACTCATTCTTAACTTTCGTTAAACTTCCTACCATTGTTTTTGTATTGTTTTCTCATCAATATTGTACCCATTATATTTCGTTGACCTAAACAACGTTGTTATTTTATCGCATTCTTTTCGAATGGACTTTATTCCAATAATAAAGTTTATCTGGTGATTGAAAAATCAGCACTTACTATACAATAATAATAAATTACAAGACCACAGCAACTAATTTTTCCCCATTGATTGGGCACCAGTTACGTATCTGGCAACCCGATTATCTACGCACACAACAATATTTGTGCATTGTTTTACACACACTACAATATTGAGGTGCCGCATTCGGGAATCTGTGTTTTCTATACAGCGCGGTATCTAGTCGAGCGCGCGCGCGAGACCAATCATTTATCTAAGTTACCGACCTATGCTATATTCGTATTCCACCAATATTATAAAATAGCGTGAAAGTCTCTCTCGCACCTTTTTATTATATAATAACGCGAAAACTACTGAACACATTTTAAGATTCTTTGAGTTCTGGGAAATAAATTTTAGGATTATTTAACACGGTTAAATTAATTTCTGCACGGCCAAGTTGCGGGGAACATCTAGTTCAAAATAAGTTAAAATGTTAATAGGACGGCGTTATGTAATAACGAATCAAGCGACAAAATTTCAAAAAATGAGTTATGAATGCAGATCGATTCCAGGCATCATTAGCTAAGTATTCAGCTAATTTTGTGTTCAAAAGTCAATCCTAGTGCCTTATAATAAGGGGTGAATTAAGCGACATGTCAAATTTTGTTAGAAGTTTTGCACAATTTAGTTACGTATTAAAGAATTATGCGCCTAAGTTACTGTTACAAAATACACAAACAGGAATTTAAAATGCATAAACGATTTATATCCACAGAAGTAGTAGATAATCCGTTTCAATTTATTCATTACAAACGCAATAACGGACTAACCGCCTAAAATGGCAGCAGATTTTGATATAGAAGATGAAGATAAGAAAAATAAAAAATTGATTATATTCATTTTTTTATCATTGAGCGTTAATTGTTTTTTTTTTTTTATGTTGATTAAGTGCCATTTTAATTATTAAAAAACTAGATGACGCCCGTAACGCCGCGCGCCGTTGCGCCAAAATTCGCATATCGCGCTAGAACCGTACATTTTTTGGAACAAAAAGTATGCTACTTCCTTTTCCGGGTCTCAAAGTATCCTCATGAAAAATTTCAGCAAAATCGGTTCAGCGGTTTGGGCGTGAAGAGGTAACAAATAGACACACTGACACACTTTCGCATTTATATAAGTTTCATAAAGGATAGCGAAACAAGCAAATAATTATGTTATTTTGTGGTATTTGACTATAAAAACCATTCAAATTTATGTGTATTTTCGTAATCATTAAAGACATACAGTATCATCTTAGAAAAACTGTATAATTTTTGTTTAATTTGAGAAATTTTCATTAAAATATTTGGATTTAATCTTTTATTGCACTTTATTTCACCCGAAATCGTATTAAAGAATCAAACGACAATAATGTCGTATAGTATGTTAGTGACAAATTTAATGTATCTGAATATAGCTATAAAACATTAACGAATTAAGCGGAAAAATGGCTATATCTTTTAAAGTATATTCTACACAGTAATATATTCTATATTTATCTAAACTTTATATACATCTTAATTTACAGTAAAAAATCATACAGGTAACATAAATAATAAGCTCACAGCGACAATTTTAAGTTTAAAATCTTTGAAGCTTATTTTCTCGAATTCTCTCAAGTGTCGCTTAATCTGTCATTACTTCTTACATAACGCCGTCCATTATAGAAGCTACTGAAACATTTGACTTGCCCCTTATTCTAATAGATATAGGGCTCGAGTATTATTAATTGTTTTAAGATATTGCATAGCAATATCTATAGCAAAGCGGCGCGACCGAATCAAGAAACTCCGTAACGAAAAAAAACCTAACACACCCCGCTCTGACCACCACAGTGCAGAGGTGCGACTACACGTATACGAAATATAATTGCAATGCAAGTTGATGAAAAAATAGGTTTTCCTCGAGTGCCACACGTATATTTTTTTAGCCTATACTATTTCACTGCCCATTGTTCTCGCTCCTGCGCCACCGCTGGCCAGCCTGGCTGGTATGCTTCCATTTTCCAGCTCATCGCGACATCTTTTTCTAGACCGGCCACGGCGGCGGCGTTTTTTTTTTTCAATATAATTTATTCATAAAAAATCTAAATATTATTGTTACATTTTAAATCTCACCAAACTAATTGTTTGACGGCGAGATGCGCTCATCAATAAAGTTATATATGCTAAAATACATAATAAACTATACGTAAACAAAATTATCTTCTAATCTTTAAGTTACAAAACAAGAAAAATATAAAAAGAACAATGGCCAAATCGTACCAGGTGGGCGGTGGCGTCCCGATATGCCATTAGTAGCAAAAATTCCCTAATATTTTAAGGCATCGAAAATCATTAGAAATGTGTCTATAAATAGCCACAAAAAAAAGATCAATATATTTTAGTTTCGTTATGTTCTGACAGCCGGCGATCATTCGCAATCGTTCTATTTTTTGGGTAATACTCTAGGAAAAATTGAAATAATTAGAAACGAGATCGCCGAATATACACTTGTAGGCCACACCGCAGTCGGGAAAAAGGTAGTTCTTACGTCTAACCTCAAAATAATTGTAAACGTTATTAATTATTATAAAAAATCGAGGCTATTTAGATATAATTCTCAAACGGAATTATGTTTAGAGCATTAGAACAACCAAATCTAACTATAGTTTATTTTGGGACATCAAAAATAAAAGTCGAGTCCAGCTCCTATATAAATTTGGCCATGATTCTTTAAAAATAGTATGAAAATATAAAAATAGTATGTTCTAACTAATATTCTTACACTAAATTATACTTCTTATAACAAACTTAATATTAAGTAATTAATACAGTCTTTAATTTCTTCTTAATTAATAGTGGTGAAAACTTTTCTTCAATTCTTAACACATCTAAATTATTAAATACGAGCTTTTGCCCGCGGCTTCGCTCGCGTTAAGAAGTATTATTATATGGGATAATGGATATTATTAAATGCACATCAGAATAATTTTTCAGCAAACTACCTTAACTCCGCTTATTAACTGAATGCATACCAGAAAAAATAATGCTGATCAAAAAAAAACAATTGATTAACTGAACATGTCCTTCAAAAAAAACTTCATACAAAACGAGACGACCTTTATAACCGAATTCATACCAAAAATATGGTTCATACATCAAATATATTATTTGTAAAACTAAAATTTAAATTGTTTATCAAAAATACTAACTTGCACTCTAAATTGGACAATCTTACAACGGAATTTCTAAAAACTATATCGAAAGGTGCACTACAATAAAATCAATTTCTATTATCAAAACAAGTCTACAAATTGACTAACTTTATTTTTTTTTTGTTTCTCTGTTTTACTGAAAAACATGTTGGGGCATCCTCATCTAACGCCACACTCACTCCTTTGCGCTCGCTCTTTACTCTTTTGCGACCTCAGATATATCTTGATCTATTTCTGTGTTAGCGACAAAGATTTTCGGTAATTACGATGAGATATTATGGTGAAAGATTCCAAAACTCTATAATTCAAGGTTTCTTGATAAAAATTAAGAAAAATTATCAAAATTCACTACTGTATTCTAATTTTATGGGTTAATAAATTTATTAATGATTCTTAAATAATTAATACCAATGTTGACCCAATACGACTTGATTGGGTTAGGTTAGATGGCTAAGGCGGGAGCTCCCGCCTTAGCCATCTAACCTGATTGTTTATTATTATTGTTTATAAACTGAGTTACCATTCACTGTGCCAAAGTTTTGTCCATGTTAAGTTAGCACTTGATGATTTTTATGTGTCCTTAATTATATTATGAACATAACAGATTAAATTGGGTTTTATTTAGAATAAATGGTGTTCCTAAAAGTAATTTAGGTGATGATTTTCCTTTAAAAAGTTGTAGTATGTTTGTTGAACTAAGAAATTGTTAGATATACTATTTTAATAATAGTTATTCGTTCAGTAAAACAGTTTCGCAAATAACTTTAAATAGTATGCTGAATTCGCATTATTTAGGGTGCATAATTAGTGTGCAAGTCAGTATTTTTGGTGAAACTTTCAAATATTTTGATCGAGAAAAGGGAATATACAGATATTGATTTAAATACATGCCTTATTATATACAAACTTTCATCCCCTATTTGAACCCCTTGGGGTTGGAATTTATCAAAATCCTTTCTTAGCGGATGCCTACGCCATAACATCTACCTGCATGCCAAATTTCAGCCCGATCCATCCAGTGGTTTGGGCTGTGCGTTGATAGTCTATCACTATGTCAATCAGTCAGTCACCTTTGAGTTTTATATATATAGATTTTAGGAACTATGTATTTATTCGTCCTCTCCCCATAATAGTTACATATTTTTGTTTTTTTTAGTGATTCTAGTTTTTCTTCGGGTGCTCACTCTGTTGAAATCCTGGCCCAGCGGTGGAAATGCATGCGATCCCACTTTAGCTTTGCCGCCTTTACTGTTAAATAATATTAAAAATAACAATAATATATTCTTTTATCTCTTAATAATGGTCTGAGACCGCAAAGAAAACGGTGTTATAATAATATATTTAAATGACTTTTGGCGTCAACTTACTTTTTACTCTTATATTACTTTAATACAGTTTATTAAATATTGGTGTGATATTTCTATATGGATGATAATTAATTCCATAATATTTTACGCAAAATCTACTACACAAATTATTTTGTTGTTACATACCAAGGACTCTTAGGCCGGTATAAATAGTCAGTACTTAAGATGCGACCCGGTCTCAAGACGCGGTTCGGCTCTGTGATTGGTCCAAATTTTGACAGTCAACCAATCACAGAGCCTGAACCGTGTCTTGAGACCAAGATGCATCTTGAGTACTGACTATTTATACCGGCCTAAGTAACGAGTACGGATTCTTCAAAGTACGTCGACTTCAACCGTGGAAAATGTTAATATTTTCACCGTTGGCTTACTGTAAACTCAACACAAAAGTATGAAACAAAGTATACCGAGTATCACAAAGCACGTTCATTAACAAAGTAATTTCGTGATGGGTTTCACCGTCACGGGGAAACGCAGCCATTCAAGTTTGAATTCATTATTGAAACAAAGCGTCATTGGGCGTACAAAAATCAAAAGGGAAAATATATATAATTAATAAACGAAATGCTTTGTTCATTATATTCGTAATTACCTACACGGTATATTAATATAACCTAAAGCCTGAATTTTCAGGCTGTACTAGCCACTGCTGAGAAAAGGCGTCCCCTACTAATGGGTAGGGGACGCCTTTTCTCAGCAGAGGTACAGTACCTAGGTATAACCTGTGAAAAAAAAAAAACATTAAAGTAAGTATTGATGTTTGTTAAAAAATCGGCCAAGTGCGAGTCGGACTCGCGCACGAAGGGTTCCGAACCGTTATTGGCAAAACATTGTGTTTTTTTATGAAATAAGGGGCAAACGAGCAAACGGGTCAACTGATGGAAAGCAACTACCGTCGCCCATGGACACTCGCAACATCAGAATAGCTTAAAAGGCAGGCCGGCCTTTTAAGAGGGAATTCGCTTTTTTCTTGAAGGTTTGCTGGTCGTATAGGTCCGGAAATACTGCCGGTGACAGTTTATTCCAGAGTTTCACAGTGCGCGGCAGAAAGATACGCGAGAAACGCACGGTGGAAGACTGCCACTCATCAAGGTGATGAGGATGGTATATTTTTCGCGTGGGATGATGGCGAAAAGTTGCAGGTGGTATGATTCCGAACAGTTCCTCAGAGCGCTCCCCGTGATACAACCGATAGAGGATGCAGAGTGAAGCTACATCTCGGCGTAATTCCAAGGGGTCCAAGCTATTTGAAACACTATGTCAGTCAACAATTCGAGCGGCCCTTCGTTGGATACAATCCAGAGGGAGCAGTTGGTATTTTGGCGCCCCTGTCCAGAGATGAGAACAATATTTGTTCAGAACACCAAGCTTCTTCGAGGCTAACTTGGCCTTACCCTCTAGATGGTATCGAAACTGGACTTCGCTTGATATGTTAACGCCAAGTTTTTCAATGCTAGGAGAGATGGTTAAAGATGTGCCCTCAAAATGAGGATATACGACCATTGGTGACTTTTTAGTGGTGAACGCTCTGTGCGTTGTGTCTTGGCGGGTAGTACAAAATTACCCTGGTTTTGCTTCACCCTATAAGAGTTTAAAATTATGATGCAAATTTTTATTTAAGTATTTTTCCTAAAGTGCCCCGTTTCCTACAGTCCAACCTACATTTATGAAAATTATGAAGTGACCAAAAATACAATGATAAAAAAATAACATTTTTGTCCTCCAATAGGGTATAAGTATTCACCAAGATGCTCTTCGTGACATGATTTACTCCACATTCAGGTTATTTTACCAAAAATATAAAATGTGTAAAAACTGTCTTTTATGCTCAAATACAGGAACAAAACCAAAAAGTCTTGTGGAGTTATTATAATGTCAATTATATCAGTAGTAGGTCTATGCTTTTTTATTTAATTTTCTTAAATATTTGTTTTATAATTTAATTTAGTTACTCACATTTAAGTATAAATAATTGCATGATCAATAAAATGCAAAAGCAAAATAATAAGACACATAAAAAATCATTAAGTAAAGCATACGATGGGTCATTTGACCGCTCTTGGTCTTTCTAGGAAGTTCAGAATTCCGGTATTTCTAGTGTTAAACACCTACTTTTAATATTATTAACCGACTTCCAAAAAACGAGGAGGTTATAATGTGTTCGGCTGTGGATATGTTTTTTTATTTTCTTCCATTTACAAACTGGGCCCTCCGGCGTCATCTTCAAGTTTTATTTCCTACCTCAAGCTTAACTTTACAAAAACTTCACTTACATAGTAATTATTAATTTACCAAAACTGCCACTAACCTGAAGAACAAGCCAGGAACAAATCCAAAAGCGGGAGACAGTCACTACACTCGCGTAAAGTTGATGCGGCGGGCGCGCGCACCTCTCCCGACTGATAAATACGCACTGAGCGGGCCGAGTGCCGACTGCCGAGGCCCGAGCACTGAGCAGCGAGCCGCGAGCGGGCAAGCTGCGAAGTTTGAGTGGCGCGACGCGGCGCTGGCTCAGACCGAGTGGCTGCTTGCGGTTCCGCGCGCTTTTCAGCACTAGAATAGTAGACACAAATCACAATGGTAAATACGAGTAAATAAATAAAAATTCTTTATTTCAGCAAAACCATACAAAAATTCCAAAAAACATTACAGTGTCATTTTTAGGGTTCCGTACCCAAGGGTAAAAACGGGACCCTATTACTGAGACTTCGATGTGTGTCTGTCCATCTGTCTGTCCGTCTATCTGTTCATCTGTCTGTCTCCAGGCTGTATCTCAAGAATCGCTATAGCTAGATATAATATACTCGTACATACACAAACTGTGAATCTAGCTATGTTGTTGTAGCGGCAACAGATATTATCTGTTGCCGCTGCAACAACAAAATATCCTACTTTCCTACTAATATTATAAAGGCGAAAGCTTGGATGTATGTACGGATGTTTGTTACTCTTTCACGCAAAAGCTACTGAACGGATTTAAATGAAACTTTACAATAATATTGCATATACCTCAGAATACCACAAAGGCTACAATTTTAACCGACTTTCAAAATTGGGGGGTGTTATGTAAAATTCCTAATTGACTTCTTCAAAGTTAAAATATTACCATGTTGTATGCATCTATGACCACAAAAACGCTGGCTGAGCGGTAGTTAAAATCTAACTTCTATATAAAAGTACAAAAGTATTTCACGGCGCTACCTCGCCACCGCCAGTCGCGCGACAAGTTTAGTTCAATCGAATTCTTCAGCGAACATTTCTGAGAAGTTGAAAACAAACAGTCCTTTGGAAAGTACTAATTATACGTAGTAAGAATAATTCAGCTACAGTATTGATACTTTTTAATA
The DNA here is from genome assembly GCF_905147365.1 of Aricia agestis. Taxonomy (NCBI): domain Eukaryota; kingdom Metazoa; phylum Arthropoda; class Insecta; order Lepidoptera; family Lycaenidae; genus Aricia; species Aricia agestis. Next base: position 16,126,889 of record NC_056418.1, on the reverse strand, counting down.
ATAATTATACTGTACTAGCTGTGCCCCGCGGCGTTATCCACGGTTTAGGTTATATATATATATATATATATATATATATATATATATATATATATATATATATATATATATATATATAAGATATACTTAGTTAATAAGGATCCCTTCATCAGTTGACCACTTTTATGAATATGGTACCAAATTGGGATTATAACCTATACACCAAAGGAACAATTTTGAAAATCGGTTCACAAATAGCGGAGAAATCGTTGAATGTAAAAAACGAACAAAACACCTCCTCCCTCGCTTTTGAAAGTTGCTTAAAATTGTAGCCTATGTGTTATTCTGATGTATGCTATATTATTGTAAGGTTTCTTTTTTTTATTATAAAATTGTGGCCGTCTATGTACTGTTCGTCCATATCCTTTTTTTGCTATTTTATTATTTAGATTTTTCGCACCAAGGATAATTGAAATAATATTGTAAGGTTTCAGTAACATCCGTTCAATAGTTTTTGCGTGAAAGGGTAACAAACATCCATACATACAACCATACATACAACCATACATACATAACATCCAAAGTAGAGTATATATTTTCGCCAGCAGGCTTAGTATGACAACATTAGGAACGGGAGAAAATATAAGTACCTAAAGGTGGCTAAGGACCCAGTATTTGTAGGTTTACGAGAACCCCCTCGAGTAAATTTAATATGACTTCCCAAATTTGCTATGCCAAAAGCGTACACAATATTATGACGTCAACACAAAATAAGATTTTTCATAACGTTTTATTTGTTGAATATACTTACATACGATATGGAATCTAATGTTAGTATTAGTAAATAATATATGTAGAGGCAATATTATCTCTCGCGGCTCCGACTTTTAGACAACAAAACAAATCAAATTAGGTAGACATAATATTATTATGTACATATAAATGTAAAATATGAATCAATTTAACTCAAATCACGGGCGTAGGAAAAATCAGCTTAATAATACATCCATAGCAAATATTAGGAAGTGTATCTGTTACCTCCTCACGACCGAACCGATTTTGCTGAAGCTTTCTTTCATATTAATTACATTCAGGCGTTCCCCTTACAGCGGAGATGCTGTAATTTACCGTATTTAGAGCCTTATAAACCCATAATTTGAAAGCTACAAAATTATAATAAAAATACAACAATAATCTTCAGCATATTATCAACATACCTTTCACCGTTATTAATTTCCTTTTTTTATTTATTATATACAAATGTTGCCAAAGAGTGATAATAAAGAAAATTTTGCTAGATATCAGCTGAACAGCCTTATGTATACTGCTGTAAATAATAATTGTATAATTTTGAATGACTCACATAAGGAATGTCAGGTTATAGATATCAATAATTTAGATTTTAAGGTATCCACAATGAAAAGAGATAAGTTCTTCTTATCTAATTTTTATAAACGACGTATAGCCAAGTTGCTATTTAACTTTTTATATATAAACCCAGCCAAGTTTTTGGCTTCCCCGACTACTGCTTTTATTGAGCAGAATATTAGTCATAGTGTTAACGATTTGGAATATGTTCCAAATATTTATTTAAATTAGATAATAAGACAATGGAGGACATCTCTTGCACAAATGAATTAAGTTCAAGTCTAAATGTTGAAAATCCTACCAATAACTTGATAGACTCAATTAAACTGAGGAAAAATAAATGTAATTTGATTAATCTGGTGCATCAGAATTTACAAGGTATGGTAGGTAAAGAACTTGAAATTGAGTTATTTTTAAAGGAATTTAACATTGATATTATGTGTATATCTGAACATTGGTTCAGATCACATGAACTCATTTTCAATTTCAATGATCACCAGATAGCAAGTTCGTTCAGTAGAGAAAATGCCATTAGAGGAGGCTCTCTAATTTTAATCAGAAACAATTTGAAGTTTAAGGAACGTAAGGATATCGTGAGTCTCTCTACTGAACGAATAATAGAGGTGGCCTGCATAGAGCTGAGCCATCTAATCATTGTGGGCGTATACAGGCCTCCATCAGGGTTATACGATTCTTTTGAAGTAACAATGGAACAAATTTTGTCAAAAATATGTGCATCTAATAAAAAGGTTATTATATGTGGTGATTTTAACATTAATTTATTAGATTTAACCTCCACTACTGTTAGATTCACATCTTTATTTCAATCGTATAACCTTTACAGTTTGTTTCAGGAACCTACAAGGGTCTGTGAGACTACAGCCACTTGTATTGACAACATATTTACTAATCTTATTCCTGATAAAAAAGAAATAATTAATAAGCTAAGTTCTGATCACTGTGGACAAATAGCTTCTTTTAATATGAAATGTGACAGTGACGCGAAGAAAAATCTTGTGTTTATTCCTGTGACCACAAAACGTATTGAGCAATTTAGAAGTAAATTAAATTCAAATATCCATTTATTGGATAGGTCACATAGCTCTGATGAAGCTTTTAATAAATTATTTAAGGTGATAAGAACTCAATTTAATTCAATATTTACTTCTAAAACAGTTAGAAACAGTAATAAAAAAACTAAATTTATTGAATGGGCAACAAAGGGGATTAAAATTAGTAGAAAAAGATTATATGAACTATATGATGAAAGGTGTAATAACAATAGTGAAGTATTTAAAGCATATGTTAAAAACTACTCAAAAACCTTTAGAAAAGTTTGCAAAGCTGCTAAAGCCCTGTACATAAAAAACAAAATTAAACACTCTCAAAATAAAATAAAAACAACATGGCAGGTTATAGCTGGTGAGACTGGAAATGTATCCTGTCGCAGCTCTGATTTTGAACTATACTTTGAAAATAAAAAGATTACTAATGATCAAGAAGTTGCGACGGTCTTTGAAAAGTTTTTTGCTGACATTCCGGTCTCAACGACTAAAAATTTAAATTCTTCACCTGAAGCTGCCGAAAAGCTACTCAGAGACAATGTAAAGGAGTGTGATGTCAATTTTAAGTTTAGAGAAATTAACCCCAGAGATATTATTGATACCTTTAAATTGTTGAATATTAAAAATACTGCAGATCTCTGGGGCATGTCTACAAAAATTATTAAATCAATAATTGATATCGTAGCTCCTCATCTAGCAATGATTTTTAATAACTGCATAAAAAATGGTGTTTTTCCTGACTTGATGAAGCATAGCAAGATTGTTCCTTTATTTAAAGCCGGGACTAAATCGGATCCCACTAATTTCAGGCCTATATCGATTCTACCGACCTTTAGTAAAATATTTGAAAAAATTATTTTAAAACAATTACTAGTGCATTTTAATTCAAATAATTTGCTGCACGATAACCAATACGGATTTACTAAGGGTCGATCCACAACGGATGCTGGTATAGGACTTCTTTGTAGTATTTTTGAAGCTTGGGAGGAGTCGCAGGATGCCTTAGGTGTGTTTTGCGATCTCTCCAAAGCCTTCGATTGTGTTGAGCTTGCTACATTGATCAGGAAACTGCGCCACTACGGCATAAAGGACTCTGCTCTCAGCCTTTTGACTTCTTACCTTAAAAATAGGACTCAAAGGGTTGAGGTAAATAGTAAAAGGTCCAATGGAACCAAAATAGAATTAGGTGTCCCACAGGGATCTATCTTAGGCCCATTTCTTTTTCTCATCTATATAAATGACTTACCTTATCTAGTAAAGGATAATAATAATGAGATAGTGCTTTTTGCTGATGACACTTCACTTATTTTTAAAGTGAAGCGACAACAGTCGAACTACGACGAGGTAAACAGTGCTCTCTCAAAAATAGTACATTGGTTTAATGTTAATAACTTACTTTTAAATTCTAGTAAAACTAAATGTATAAAGTTTACTTTGCCCAATGTTAGGCAAGTCCAAACCAATGTGCTATTAAATGATGAGAAGATGAATTTGGTAGATAACACTGTATTCCTAGGTATTACACTTGATAGTAAATTACAGTGGGGTCCTCACATTGCTAATCTAGCAGGTAGGCTCAGTTCTGCAGCATATGCAGTCAGAAAAATTAGAGAAATTTCTGACGAAGACACGGCACGATTAGTATATTTTAGTTATTTTCATAGTAGGATGTCATATGGAATCCTTTTATGGGGAAACGCTGCCGACATTAATACAATATTTGTGCTGCAGAAGCGAGCCATACGTTCTATTTATAAAATGTCTGCTTTAGAATCTCTGAGAGATAAATTTAAAGAAATTGGTATTCTAACTGTTGCTTCTCAATACATTTTGGATAATGTAATATATGTTAGAAAAAATATAAATAAATTTAAAGTTAAAAGTGACATTCACTGTAGAAATACTAGAAATAAGCACAAGCTGGACATGCCAGTGATCAGACTTAGTAAAGTCAGTAAATCTTTTAAAGGTCAATGTATACGCCTTTACAATAAAATCCCAGAAAACGTTCAAAATCTTTCCATTAATAAATTTAAAAAAGTAGTCAAAGAGCGTTTGTGTGCCAAAGCTTATTATAAGGTCAATGATTTCATAGAAGATGGCACATCTTGGGAGTAGGATGGCTTCTTGCAAGGCTACTTCTACATTATTATATTATGACTTACAATTATGTATGTTGACATTGTATATAATATTAAGTTACAAAATTGTAAACTTTATTTTAAAAGAATAATTTTTCTCTCACTTTTTTGGTAAAAAGTGGAACCCGTGCGAGTTTCTTACGCCGGTTCTTCTCGCCGGGGTAGTTCCCGAACCGGTGGTAGGCATCAGGTAGACATTCTGAAAAAATTTGATTCAAATTTACTCAGAAATAAAACATTTTTTATTTATTATACTCATGATAATTATCAGCTTCCAAAGTAATACCAATAATTTATTAAAATTCAAGCATACTTTCAGCATCTCCCTAGTATTTACAAATTACGTTTATTTGAAACACACGACAGTAGATAGAGAATTTCACTAACTACATAATATTCCCCGTTTGAATTTTTTTAGATAAATTTTGAACTAAGATATTATGTAAAAAATAGGACTTTTGTGCTATCTCAGCAACGTGTCAAATGTATGGTTAAAGTCGTTCGCTCGGGGGATGGCCTTAAGTCAAGCTGGCTAGCAATCTAATAGTAGTTTTAGTATTTATTATAAAGAAAACCTTGGGAATGTCATGATTAAATGACAGTGTCTGCATTCTGGTGATTCTGGTGCATAGTGTTACAGTGTTTATTGCATGTATATACATGCATACACAGACTATTTTTATTTTATACCTATACAATATTGTATAGGTATAAAATAAAAATAGTCTGTGTATAATACATATCATGTATAGTGTAGTGTACAAATTAATGATGTTCAGACACCCTTGTTCACACTCGCTACACTTTTTTAACGACCGGCAGACGACAGAACGTCTCATAATTATACCAAAACTTACACTGTCCATCCGACTGACGAAGAAGGAACATTTTTGACCCTGAATATTCTTATTAAGACACCTTTCCTTGCAATTACTTTAGTGTCTGTCTCAAAATTACCCTGGAGTAGGCCCAAAATGACCATATTTTGTGTGTTACATATTAATATGACGTTTCATAATCAGTTCCTTTTCGGTTTCCTTAAACGGTAAGATGAAACGCGAAATATTAATTATATATTATTGGAATGAAGTTCCTTATGGCGCGTTCAGCGTTGCGAAAGGAGGCTAGACAGAACGATATTTGACCTCGACACTTTTTAATAGTACCTGCATAGTAGGGGCAGAGGGCGTTGATAGTATTCCTAGATGGCGTTTTTGAGAATAAACAGCGACGCGTTGTTAGTATTCCTGGGCGTCAAATGTCAATAGACGGCGTTTTTTATATATTTTTTTGAGTGTATAATAATGTATACAGGTTTTTTGAACATAAGAAATAACTTCATTCCATTCGGGTGTCCCTCGACACCTCTCAAGTTTTTAAGTAATGTAGATTGCAAATACGTTGGAGTAGCTTTCAAAAATATCATTATTATTATGATTATTAGCAAAGTAGCAAAAACAACGGAGATACAGGCACATACATACAAACATGTAATTAAATCGTAAACCGATGCATGCAAATGAGGGTGTTCTTTAATGAATCCCAGCAAATGAACTACACAGTAATAAGACAGCGGGAGACAGACACATACAATTATTTTATTCAATTTAATCTTCATTCTGAAGTAAATTGTGTACAGAATGAATGACTTGACATAACTAATTCGGAGAACTAATTCGCCAGTCTAATGAATTAACTGTTTGCTATTGGAAATGTTAACGTCTATACGTCCATTCAACCAACTATTTAATCCAACACAACAATCCAAAAACGTTCGTAGAAATTGTATATACATGCGTCCATTCGGATGCAAGCGGACCGTGTTTGTAGTACCCTTCGTTAAGACTCCTCTAATTCCTTTAAACGGCTTTTCGTCAATGCACAGAATCATAGCAGGAGGAATGTAAGGGCTGATTCACACCGGAATGGCAGCGCAGCGGCAAGCATTTTCAGTGTCATATTATGATTTTAAACATTATTGTAATACATAGTATCGCTTGAATAACTTGGAAAGTCTCACAGCCGCCGGCGGCCGCGATTTCTCAAGCGATACTATGTATTACAATAATGAAGGTAAAGTTTAAAATCATATGACACTGAAAATGCTCGCCGCTGCGCTGCCATTCCGGTGTGATTCGGCAGATGTCTGTTAACTCATCGCTAGGGCCTAAGCATGGAGATTGAAAATACATTGACATCGGAGAAATACTTATTGTGAAACGAATAATGCTTCGTGCTGTTGTCGCCGGACGAGTGATTTACATTCTACATTAGCTAGCCTATTATGTACTTACAAAAAATATGTAAAGAATGATTAATGCAAGAAAATAGTTAAAATAAAACATAGATTAATTAGAATCTGCGAGTTACAAAATTAAGCGTAGTTTCCGCAAAGGAAGCAGGAATTTGTGAGAGGGCGGTTCAAAGGCGGCGGTGAAGTTCATTAAAGTTGTGTAAGTGCTGTATAATGCGGCATTACCGCGAATTGTTTAGATAAATGCTGTATATTTATACACACTCCGTCTTCTATACACAAAAACTAGCTAGCTCGAGGAGCACGTCAAATTTCAGCTCACCTGTCGCGACAATATTGTGGTACTTCGCTCGCACTTTTTATTTTACTTTTTTATGTTGATTTTGATTCATTTCAGGACGTTGATTAAATTTTTTTATAAAATAAGGGGCAAACGAGCGAACGGGTCACCTGATGGAAAGCAACGCCCTTCGCCCATGGACACTCGCAACATCAGAAGAACTACAGGTGTGTTGCCGGCCTTCTAAGAGGGAATACGCTCTCCTCTTGAAGGTTTGTAGGTCGCATAGGTCCAGAAATACTACTGGTGAGAGCTCATTCCAGAGTTTTACAGTTTTTATATTCTTATTTTATTTTCTTTTATACAATTTCTGTCCAGAAGAAAAGTTTTTGTGTTCGTCACTATAGCCTGGTCACGGCAATGTGAGAGTGAGTGGTGACATGCTGGATGCGATTATACCTACCAAAACTTTAATTAACAATATGTATAACGTAATCGGTAATACCATGTACTAATGTTTTCTGAGTTCCGAGTCCTCTACTTTCCCAGCGGAGAAACTTTCAGCGCCGCGCTACGCTTATTACATACACTTTCATTCATGTAACTTCACTCTACCTACTTGCACCTTACATTAAGTATGTACACAACTTTGAGATATACTCAAACTTGAAGGTCAAAAGATAGTATGGAGGTTAACTTCCTTATATTATGCTCAATGCTCATACACACTGGTACATTTTGGCGGTAAAAAGAAGTGCTTTTCAGACTTTAGGATTTAATTATACAATTTATGAATTTATGAGGGTTTTTACAAGGAAATTTTGCATTTTGTATTTCAATATACACGTAGTACATATGTTACGCTCAAAGACCGAAATCGCTCAATGAGCGAAAAAATGGCTCACAACGCGTTGTGGTCACAGTGAAACAAAACAGTCGGTCCTGCGCCCGATCTTTCGCCGGTCGTGTCGGTCTTCCGTCCCACTGGGTTATGAGAGTAAAGGAATAGAGAGTGCAGTGTGTACTGCGCACACACTTGGGCACTATAAAATTACTCCTGCGTAACTGGCCTCATTTCAATGAAACCGGCCACCGTCACCGAAATCGGTATGGGAGTTATTATTATAATTATTATTTTTGTAACAAGACAGCTGAGAAATAAAATAAGAGAGAGATATGTACTCTAAGATAATATGTTTAAATATTTTGGAGCTTGCACTAGTTGCAGTGCCTAATTATTTTTCAACCGACTTCCAAAATTCTAAATGCGATAAAAGCGATACTATATATTGAATAATGAAGATAAAGTTTATAAAATCATATGACACTGAAAATGCTCGCCGCTGCGCTGCCATTTCGGTGTGATTTGACCCTAAAACTGCATACCGTCCCATCTGTCCCTTTCTTCATGCACTTTACAGTAGTAAAGTTCTACATTTATCGAGGAAGAGCTGAGCGATAGACTATTCAATGGAAACTCGGTGTCAACACACTTGAGTGCACACTCAGCAGTTAAACTGTCTCAGTTAGCAGGTCAAGTTAAATAGCCGAAGTTAAGTTGTCTTTAAACAGCTTTCCAGATGCTTGATACGATGCAATATCCAAGTACCTGACTGTATTCTGGTAGGTCGTGTTTCAACTTACCACGATAAAAAAGAAATGGAAAAAATCTAAATTTTTTTTTTCTTATCAAACACATTTTTCACGCGATGACAGAAAAATGTATAATTATTAATTTTTTAGCAAATTATTTGAAAAGTGTAGGTACGTTTCCACTAAGTCTTAGGTTTATCGATTTTTGTCCCTGAAAACTCCACATATCTACATACCTATTAAATATACTCCCGATACAGAGGATTATAAAAGCTAATAATATCTTATTCTTACCATAGAGAAAACTTATTACGTCATGTACTTTTTGTTATTGATAAACATTAATATAATTATCAAAACTAGTTTATTCTCATTTAAAATTTCTAAATAAAGTAAATAAAAGGTCATAAAAAATACGCAATAAAAGTGTTATGAGTGTGTGCTGTGTATACTAAACATTTTAATAAAATATAAAATTTCCATATTCCATTTTATAGGCTATTCATATTTAGATTAAATTCTACAACATAATATTATATTAAATTCGACTGGAAAAAAGAATTCGCTGTGAAGTATATTGTCAACTTTTTTTTAAATCAGGAAAAGGTTTTTACAATATTATTGTGATAAGTATGTGTATGTACACTAACAGTTGCAAAAAATTAGCAAGCTATAATATAGATAAGAGTCCGTCTGTACTCTGTATAGGTTTTTTATTATTATTTGTTTTGTTACCTCTTTACGTCTCCGCCGATTTTTGCGAAATTCTGGTATGGAGATAGTTACCGACAATTTATTTTTAAATATAATAGACTTTAGCTCGATGATTATACCGCATTCGACACACGATGGTTTTGACAGGACAGGCGAATTTTTTTGTCACCGAATAAAATTAAGGTACACTTATAGTAAAATTAAATGAAAATTTAATTATAAACTGGTAGTTAACTTGTATAGGAATGTAAAATTTAATGAGTTCCTTGAGTATTACATACCTCCAGACGAACTTTGCATAAACAGCACATCTGCTTATGTACAAACTTTTATACAGTTGTGTACTGTGTACAGTAAGTTTGTCTGAAAATTCGCGTCGTGAAAGCTTCGTTAGTGGTCCATCACACTTCGTGACTTTGAAAAATGAAATGAGAAAGTTTGCCAAAGAGGTTTGATCAGTTTGTCCCCCGCTAACACTCGGGCCTGAAGCTCTACGTGGAATATATTATTATGTCCAGGTATATTATAACTTACTAAATTTTTCCCACGACTCCGTCCGTGGTAAATTAAAGTTTACGGAAACTTACAATTTTTCTGCAATAAAAATTTGCATATATTTTTCTTAGTAGTGCACTCTGTCTGGGCAAAATTTTAATAAAATCTGTTAAACATCTTCGAAGTATATTTGTTTATATTTGTTATAAGCAGTTAATATAAGAAAAGGTACACTATAGTTGGGGAGGGGAAGAGGGGATTTCGGGAGTAGCTCGAGCGTGTCAGATTAAGCTTGCATAGGCTTCCGACATGTGTCTAGTTATCATGGTATAGAAATCAGATTTCTCTTATTATTTTTTTATTATGAATAAACGCTCTTATTATTATTTTTTTTACCTAATGTACAAAACCTACTAGGTCTCCATGACGCTCGAGTGACTACACAAATAGCACCCCCCCTCCTCTGCTAACTGCTGTGGTATGTCACTGTAAACTCTTTTTCATGCACGTCCTAACTCCTAATAGTGTCCCTAGTGCACAATGTGCGTTATAATAATATTTTAATGCACAACAAAATTGTAGCTTGGCTGGCTGGGCTTGGAACATAGTAGCAATATAAATTCACACGTAACATCTCTCCAAACAAATCTTAGACATTCGTTGTAATATTAAGACGTTTGAGCGCGTGCCAACCGCCAGTACTGCTGGTGCAGCGCTGCCCCTGGGGCCGGGAGCCGCATGCGGCCCCACTCACACGTGGAATTGGGAAGTACCTGCTCCTAGCCATATATAAAAATATTACAGCCTAACTTCCTCCCTTTATGGAAGTCTGTTAAAATCAGCCAAGTGTTTCATGACCAGTTACGTTGGAAAAATAACCAGAGAGTTGGCAGCGTGTTTGTTACGTAAAGAAGCGCTTACACGGGCAATAATTACGGCAATAATTGCTCGGCGACGCGAATGGAGTGATCTGGAGCAATTAGTGGAGCAATATGGAGCAATTTATTTCATATCGCTTAAATATCCACATCACTCAATATTGTATTGCGCAATATCTGCTTGTTGCCGCAAATTGCTTGATGTTGTTCATGTCTGTGAAGTCTAAGTTGACGAGAGCAATTTAAGTTGCCCGCATAAGCACACCATAATACGTTATGACTTATGACTAAGGTACTTATGGAAAATTAATTGTTTGAAAATTATAACTCCTCCTAAACAGTAATATAATTCTTTTTTAATACTGAATATTAGACATGTGCAACTCAACTTTGAGTGGCGACGACTGGTTCCTATGGCAATCTTCTTTTCCGTTCTCCTAAAAGATATCATGGGGATTGTTATTTTCAGATTTGATTCAGTTTCTTTTTTCTCCGACAATCTTAAAAATATAAGAGGCAGGCGAAGCTTAATAATAAAAAAGTATAGTGTTACAGGAACGTCATACTGCTGATAATAATGTAAATAGTAATAGGTGTCCCTTGGCAGCCGTGGCACCCTGTAACGCTTTATGTCGTCGTAACTCGTAAGTAGTAAGTGCACAGGGTGGCTTTATGTGACGTATGTTGTAGGTGCACAGGGTATCTTCTCGATGTGATGCTTAGAGCTCAGATGTTCACATTATCAAAATTACTTCCACGGTGTACTTGAACATAACTCGCGTTGACACACAGTACAGCGATGCCACTACTGAGTGTTGACATTATAATGTTTTTATTTTATAATTCAACCGCGCTTTTAATGTTGTCATGTCCAAATTAAGACAACGCCTTGATAATTTGGCTGTAGCGATATCGATTTTTCTCAGCAATAACTAAAGCTAAGAAATTAAAGTTTATTGTCAGTATTCATCATGTCTTTGTCTTTGAATTACCCATAGCATAACACGATTGGTCAACTTTTACGAGTATAACACAGAATAATCAATCAAAAAGACCTCTGTAAAAACAAAGATTCCTATTTTGCCAACAGAGGAGAGTGGTTTAAGCTTTCAAAATTTGTACATAGATTGGTTCAAGCATACACTTTAATTTGCTTACGCCCTTTCTATTTTTTGCTGTTCCATTGTAAAACATAATCTAAAACATATCCAACACGGTTTTTTACTTTAACGCATCGTCACCTTAAAAGCTTATTCGATTTTGTTGCACTTTTTAGTATTTTGAAATTATTTTGCATTTAGCAGTAAGCTTGCAGTAAAGCACGGTTAAAGTTAATACTTTTTTTACTCAATAGTTAACAACACAATTTGCTTTTGATAGATTTTCTTTCCCTAGCTCTTAGTTAACTGTAAAAGAAATCCGTCTTCTGAATCTTGGCAGTATTTTGAAAACAAGAGAGGTAAAAAAATTATGGAGTTAAAAGTAGAATAAGCTTCGACATCTCTACAGAAAACAGATTGCACGTCAATGGTTCAACGATACGATACAGCCTGGGACGTTATCGTAAACAGTTATTACGCGTGTGTAAACGTGCCGAGTTTTTCAACACAATATCATACACTTCAACCGAACTTCAAAAAGGAGACTAAATGTTTATCTGCATATTTTTTATGCTTTGTTGGATTTTGCCGACGAACTATGATACGTTTATGCGGTTTTTGATAGGGGTTTTTAGGTTCAATAGCGCTGTTCATAGATTGTTTGACGAGAGCTACTCAAGAACGGTAAGGAATAGATAAACTCCTGTCAAAAATCACCGAAATCGAGCAGTGCAACCACAGAGTATGAAATAGTTACTACGTAAGAGCGCGTGTACGGGTTCGGCGCGTGTTCGGCGCGTGTTCGTCTTTCTACTGTAGCGTTTGGGAAAACACGCGTACGGCACGTGCGCGGGTTCGGCGCGTGCCGTACGCGTGTTTTCCCAAACGCTACAGTAGAAAGAATTTCGTCATCGTTTTAACGAAAGATACTTTGTCTAAGGGGGCTGATGTTGCGAGTGTCCATGGGCAACGGTAGTTGTTTCCACCAGGTGCTTTTAATCCTGTTTGCTTGTTTGCCCCCTTATTTTATAAAAAAAAACCGGCCAAGTGCGAGTCGGACTCGCGCACCGAGGGTTCCGTACAAAGATCTAAGTATTTGATATGAATTTCAACTTGATAGCTCTACGCGTTCATGAGGAAAAAAGTAATAAGTTTATATTTATTAAAAAATATATATTTTGTAATGTAACTAAAAATTTAAGGTTTTCGGAATTTTTCCTTTATGTGTGCTATAAAACGTTGCTTCATGCCAAATTTCAAGATTCTAGGTCGACTGGAAGTACCCTTTAGGTTTTGATTCCCTTGCGAGTACTTGCGAGTTTCAAAATATGCAGCTTAAATTGCTGTTTCTTTTGATTGCGTTGACATAGAAGTTTGATTTTGTTACAGCTTAAAGGTATTATAGACCTGAGTATTTGGTATGAATTTCAATTTAATACCTCTACGCGTTTATGAGGAAATGGGTAGTAAGTTTAAAATTATTAAAAAAAAATATATTATGTGATGTAACTAAAAATTTATGGTTTTCGTAATTTTTCCTTTATCTATGCTATAAGACGTTGCTTCGTACCAAATTTCAAGATTCTGAGTTCACGGGAAGCACCCTGTAGGTTTTGATTCCCTTGCAAGTGTCGAAAATTTGCGGCATAAACGGCTGTATCTTTTGATTGCGTTGGCTTAGAAGTTTGATTTTTTCACAGCTTCAAGGGACAGTAGACCTGAGTAATTGATATAAATTTCAGCTTCATACCTCCACGCGTTCCTGAGAAAAAGGGTCTTGACAGACGGACGGACGGACAGACGGACAACAAAGTGATCCTATAAGGGTTCCGTTTTTTTCCTTTTGAGGTACGGAACCCTAAAAACGCAGTTTATAACGGCTATACAAGATTCACTCGTATAAACTGGCATTTTTGTCTTATACAAAGAGAGCAGACCTTGAAAAGTCATACGTTGCGTAAACAATATATATTTTTATGGTAAAAAGGTTAGTATAAAACTTAAGCTATTAAAGATTTCTGCCATCTGGCGAGCAGTTACTCTGGTACAAGTTTGTAACGCGTCACAACTAACAGCCGTCACTATATTTTATTTTACGGTTGGTGGTCTTGTAAATACAAGACCACCAACTAACCGACATAAAAGTCTCCACGATAGAAGAGAGAGACAAGACCACAAACCGTAAAATAAAATATAGTGACGGCTGTGAATTGTAACAGTTTTGCCTGCGGTGTTGGGTTACCGACTTTTGAATGGCCCATTTGAAAATGCATTGCATCGCCTCGTCGCGTTGCAATGTGGCCTCCCCCAATTTGTGGAAATACAAAACTTCAGCACATAAGTTGTAGAGTTGTACTCTCGGAACCTTTGTCTAGTGATGCTATATGTTTGTACAAGTTAGTTAAGTTTGTTTTAGATGTAAGAAATTGTTAAATTGTAATTTTGTAGCCTTACGAGGAGGACATGGTCGTCTCTGTTTGTGAACCAAGCCCTTTATAAAGATTTAAAAAAAAGTTGTAGAGTCAAATATATAATGTTTATATCAGCGAGAGCAAATAAAGCAGAAGCGCAGACTTTACAGCTTTTAAATTAGTTCCGCTCCCCGCGGGATTCCCCCGTTCCGGTCCCGGGGAATCCTGGTAACATTGTTCTATGACAGATTAATCTTGTAACGAACTAGCGGTAATGAATGGCCCCCGAAGGTTCGGTTTTATATCTCACGCGGTATTGGGATTTAAATTACGAGAACTTGAATAATAATATACTTATTGTATTGTTCTAGGGCTCTAGGCAATGTTATATTTAAGTAAAATTATTGTAAGATCGAATAACTCGTTTCTTTTTTACACAAAATTGGTAGGTACTAACGTGGGAGAGCCATGCTTCGCCACGAATGGGCCGGCTCGACCGGAGAAATACCACGTTCTCACAGAAAACCTTCGTGAAACAGCGCTTGCGCTGTGTTTCGCCGAGTGAGTGAGTTTACTGGAGGCCCAATCCTCTACCCTATTCCCTTCCTTACCCTCCCCTATTCCCTTCCTTTCCCTACCCTCCCCTATTACCCTATTCCCTCTTAAGAGGCCGGCAACGCACCTGCAGCTCTTCTGATGCTGCGAGTGTCCATGGGCAACGGAAGTTGCTTTCCATCGGGTGACCCATTTGCTCGTTTGCCCCCTTATTTCATAAAAAAAACAGGCAGACTTTATGCAAAATGGCATTCTCTACCAGTCAACCTTTAGGTGTCAAGAAGCATTAATTGGAAAGTTTATTTTATAAGATAAAACATTTGGTTAACCTTTTCTTTATACAAATAGTACTTAATTGTAATTTTTAGACTCCCTTGAAAGCTGGTAATGATATAATATGTCTACAGATATGATATATTATTTAGTAGATATCTGTATGTCTGTACTTACTATCGGTATGACATAGAATACTCTTTGTGTCTACGTTTATCGGTGCTATTTGGAAACAGGTTTATATCATCTTTAAGTGACACACTTTTGAAGTGCTGATAGTTGAAATTGCCCAATACCTAATTTCGCAGATCAGTGATAACTGATAAGATCAAACAGAACAGATGTCCGGTAGTCAGCACTCAGCGGACAGTAGACAGTAGACAGTAGACAGTAGACAGGTATAAGCAGTGATACAACAAACGATGAAGACAAGTAAGTTGTAATTTGTAAGCTATAATTTAATTGAAATTAAGTTAATTTAATAATAATTAATCACTTAGCTTTTGTCCATAAGTTATATCTAAATTACTGTTAAAATATATCCAACTTTATAATAATTTTAAGTTCTTTGGTATCTACACGTCATATAAATAGACTTAGTATTACAGAAATATGTAAAATTCTATTTATGTGTAAATGTAATCTATGTAATACCTCGATCGTGGGAATCGCAGACACAAAGATTTTCAATTGTTATGCGACAGCCGGCTGCCGCTTGGGGATACTCGTAGATGGTTAAAAAATATAACAACCAACTTTTTTTTTTCTTTTCTCTTAATCTTACTCAGCATTCGAAATATTGTTTGTTTGTTTCTTCTTTTTATTTACTATTTATCTATGTATAATGAATGACTTGGTGAATTTAATTATTAATGTCATGTAATATTATGTTATTGCTTTATGATTTTAATTCTTATGACTAATTATTATTGTTTTAGAATTCAGACGGTAATATTATCTTTTTTTATATTATTATTGTTAATTTTGCATGCCCACAGAGGACTATGTGTTGAACTTGATATAAAATATTTTAAGACCTATTATTGTAACACACGTATGCAAAAAAAAAAAATTAATACATAGCAATTCTATGAAGTATTGTTCTACTTCAGAGTTCAGTACGTTCTCAAGTTGCAGCTCAAGTCACTACACATTTCTCTCGTGCATCTCCAAGAAAAGTAAATACCATGGCATTTAATATGAGCATTATATGTGCATTTCAAGCCCACCGCCGCAGCTTGAGCACGTTATTACGAAAAGTGCTCTAAATCGTATTTAATAAGGCCACGTACACGCTTTTAGCCCAATTGTGCTCGATACCTCTGAGCGTAGTTGTTATATTGCCTACACTTGAATTTCAATATGAATATTCTTGGAAACGTAAAATTTAGACGAGAGAATTACTGCGTAGGTATTTTTCTGTGAAAATGACTAGCTAATAATACTATACAAGCGTACATCATATTCCCTAGATTTTTTTTTAAATAATAATTTAAGAGTAACATTGTCGTACAAATAGAACAATCCATATTTTAGGACCATCAAATCAAAGTATGAAATCATTTCTATCTCTGTTAGCTACCACTTTCAAGATAAAAATGTTGTTTGTCTTTTGAAAATGAAGCTACTCACAAAAAAATTGCTTGATAGTAATAAAAAAATTCTAGGGAACCCTGACTATAATGATAGCAGCTAATTTGAAACGGCAAACGTTGTTACGCCAAAACGTATAATGCGGGATAGGTATGAGAGATTCCTTGGTCAAATCACGTCAAACCGAAGGTCGCTTTTCGCTATCCCCGTGCTCCATTTGATATTAAAACGCTCAAAATGCCTCCTGTTCTGAGCGTATCGTTTTTAACATCAAAAGGAACGCGGGGTATAAGGTTTTAAAGTTTTGATAAATACTAAAGGCATTCCTTGTGGCACTTTAGGTATATTTTTACCTAATTTTGTTAAATTTATAGTCCTTATTCCAAAAATTATCCAATTATATTGTGGCGGTACCCACAATTCGCCTAACATTCCTGCATCGCGCTATCGAAGTTTTCTGAGCGCGTCGGTATATATGTATACGACAACTGAGATGTATCACAGGGGCTTCGGCCTGACCGAGTACAACACTCGCTTGGTCGGAAGATCTTCCTTTGGGGTCGCCACACATATTCCCACATTGGTGACCCACGACAGAACACGCCTCCTTCTGGCTGTTGACTGCCTTTGTCCGGCAGATTGGAAACATCAGATGTTTGACAAAATCAGCGGACCTTGAGTACTTATACGCTGAGTATACAAAACAAATCACATACAATATTAGCAATCATGTTAGCTCTAGCTAATTACGCTTTTTTGGCTGTCGGGTAAAAAGATACGAATACTTTGGCGCAAAGGTGTAGTAACCTTATCTGGAGTGTCGAAGTTATAGAACTAACTTGTTAATTAGTTTCCCAACTTCACTAACTCGGCCCCACGATCACAGTTTTATCTCAACTTTTTCACGAAATTAGTTATGACTGTGGGCAGCAAGATTTGTCTATTTATGGATCTAATCACTTACCTATATTATGACGTGTTGTAGCCGTGTATTGACTGTCCATAATAATATTGTAAATGCGATAGTATGTGTCTGTTTGTAGCCTCTTCACGCTTATAGATTCATCAAATCTCGGAAAAGGACATGATTTTATAGTTTTTGTCACGAAAAATGTAAGTTTTTAACAATATAAACTATAAACTACTAATATTCTGCGCAAAGGAAGTACTGTAAAGGAGAGTACAAATTAAGTATGCTTAGGCCCACTTGCGCCAGACTGGGTACACGCTTAACTCTGAGTTAAATTATACTTCGAATTTAAATTCACATCATGTCTTGCACTACCAAGAGTTAGGAGTTAATCTCGAGTTAATTTTTTTTAAATTTTTAACCCACCGATGTCGGAGGGTTAAATCAACTAACTCTGGGTTAGTAATATCAAAACTGAAATTTTTCGGTTATGACTTCTGTAGTTTGTTGTGTTCAACTTAATATGTACCGGTTTTATTTTGTGTTTAACCATGATAAATGATCAGTGGTTGTTATCTGATGATGATGAAGAAATTATCGAATACATTAACTTCGGACTCGTATGACAGAAGGATTGTAGAACAGACCGATCTGTTTAGGGTCCCGTATTTACTCACAAAGAGACAAAGACTTCCATCGAAGATTTCCCCTAGAAAAAGAAACTGTTCTCTTTTTATTAAATCTATAATAGACTTGTAAACCTGTTTGATTTGAAACTATACTCAGTACATAAAGGTAAAAATGTTGTTACCCAATCACTGCTGTCATGGTCATACGCCGAAGCCGTAAACCTAATAAAAGTGTACAATTAATAACCACTCGCACACACACACACACACACACACACACACACACATACACACATTTTACACATTTATAATTATATTTATAAATATATATTATATATTTTTTAAGAATAAGGATGATTTGTTGTTAAGGATGTTATTTTGTTTGTTTTCTTAGGCTGGTTTTATCGTTAAGCGTTTCGGCAGCGCCGTCGGAGCGCCGCGCGTTCGAAAATGTATGGGGGTAGTAGTAGCGTTTTAAAGTCGCGCGCTTGAGCAGCGCCGTTCGTCCATACGTTTGTTACAGCTTTGAACGCGCGCGCTCCAACGGCGCTGCGAAACGCATAACTATAAAACCAGCCTTAATGTTTCTGTTGTTCTAGCCGCAATACTTACTGTACTCCCCCATAGGACAGGCCTCGCCTAGTTTGGGGGACCGTTATTTGTTAAAATGTTTGTAAAATTATCATCGTGAATACATACTTTTGTATTTGTATTTGTAAATAAAATTGAAAATAATTGCAATATACAAATGAGCATAAAAAGTAAGTCCCTACCAAAGTTTAATAATAATATCATTGGATTAAAGCGTCTTTAGTGAACTCCTTTATAAATAGGTAGACTAGATAAACATTGGACACAAGTGTTTCTTCCCAATTTTTATCATTTTCCGCTTAATTTATTTGCACAAAATATCTCAACACGCACGCACAATGCGACATAGAACCACGTGTCATTTCAAATCTGACATAAGGAGATAGCCTTATTTAAAGTACTGTGGAGCGAGAGAGAGCAGTACACTTAAATTATTCAGCATTCGCTCTATCATATTTGGCTGGATGTAAAAAGAATGAATGAACATGACATAAGCCCGGGTTAGTTGACTCTGGGATAAATTCTTCTGGTGCAATATGTAGTTTGAGTTAAAAATTAAAAACGTTAACACTGAGTTATTAAGCCCCGGGTTATTTATTTAACTCAAAGTTTTGGCGCAAGTGGGCCTTACCGTCTTATATATTTTGCGTTATTAATTATTATGTTTTAGCGACTTCTGTACTAGCTGCACTCATTGGAGATTTACATTTTTTCTGGTGTTAAACAAGCCGTCTGATAGTAATCGATTCTTACTATAAGACGGCTTTAAATAAGGCCAAGTGCGAGTCGGACTCGCGCAAGAAGGGTTCCGAACCCTTATAAAGGAAAAATAGGCCAAAAAGTGTTTTTTTATGGGGCTCCCATTTAGTTTTTATTTTATTTTATTAAAATATTATTATTAATTATTAAAGTAGACAAATAACAGCTAAGGACTTTATAAAATGTTCAAGTGCCTAGCAGTTGCCGTTATTGATTACGAGCAAAAAAGGCCAAAAAAAATAACGTTTGTTGTATGGTAGCCCCCCTCAAATATTAATTTTATTTTGTTTTTAATATTTGTTGTTATAGCGGCAACATAAATACACAATCTGTGAAAATTTCAGAAGTCTAGCTATAGTGGTTCTTGAGATACAGCCTGGAGACAGACAGACGGACGGAGAGAGATCAAAGTCTCAGTAATAGGGTCCCGTTTTTACCCTTTGAGTACGGAACCCTAATAACGGCTAATAGGAATTTAGCGTGACTAACTTGTTGGAGGTCTTCGCTACGTCACGGTCTTGACGTGTCGACACCCGACCCGATGTGTTGCGTGTTGTATTAATTCGTGTTTTATGTGATTTTAATTTTTGTACACCCGTATAACTGGGCGTTAACATAAAGTGCCATGTAGGAATTTAGGAATTATGTAACACCGACAGTTTATGAATTTAGTAAAAGTTGTTTGTTGCGGCTTTTTGCAATACCCCTCCGCACGTTAGGAATGTCCCATTAAACCATGATTGTTACCATGATTGTTACCATGATTGTTACCATGATTCAAAAGCTGTTTTACACTTTCGTAATCCCTTGTGTTGATCCATCAAAGGCTAATGAGTACTAACTAGTAAAGCTAGTAAGTCTTACTCCGGAAAAGTGAATTGCCGAATCAACAGTGTCTGAACGTTTTGCACTGTAACTACCTGTTGGAGTAGGCATAAACCTTACTCCAGATTTCGTAAGAGAGTTATCTTATCTATCTATATACTAATATAATATTATAAAGCGGAAGAGTTTGTTTGTTTGAACCTCACTAATCTCAGGAACTATTGGTCCGATTTGAAAAATTCTTTCAGTGTTAGATAGCCCATTTATTGGGGAAGGCCTATAGGCTCTAAATTTCCACTGTAGGACCAATCAATGCGAAGAATGTGGAAAAAACCGGGAAAATTATTTAAAGGCGCTTATCTCGCGAACTACTGGATGATTTTTTAAGTTATTTGGCACAGATGTAGAGAAGACTACGTGAAGGGACAAAGGCTACTTTTTGCGTGAAAATGTACGGTTTCCGTTAAATACCTAATTTGCGCGGGCGAAGCCGCACGGAAGTTCTAGTCAAATATAAGTTCTATTCCTCGACTCTGAAAGTCTACATGATGCCTACCACCGGTTCGGGAAGGTGTCTTAGGTTCCTCTTTTCAGCACTCGCTAAGTTATTTGTCTATTATGTGCTAGATTTATTATTTTCCTTCCACGCTGTTCTAAAAATACGGGTTTGATTGAATTAGGCGAATTGTACGCAGCGCGGCGGTTAGAGTTCCACCGTAAACAATCATTAGCAAATAGCAGGCAATTCATTAACAGACGCTCCGCCCAATAAAGACTAAGGTATCATTCACACTAGCATCCCACTTTATTACAAAATGCAATAGTATTCTCAAGAAAGATAAGCAGACGCTTACCGACATAATATTTTTGGAGTTATGCCTAATCAATCCAGCCTCAAACGTATTCTACGTTTGACGCTGGATTGACATTTGATGACAATGTCAAACTCCAGAAAGAAATGCAGCGTCAAATGTGTTATATAATGTACGGAGACGAATCCTTTGCAAAACTGTAATTTATGTTAGATTAAGATTAATTTAACCCATCATTAATTATATTTTTTCAAAAGTTTCAGAATGAGGGTAGTTTATCATTCTGATTTCCAAAGGACGATTCTGATAAATCATATTTTAATATCATGGCATACAAGTATAAATGATACACTGAAATAATATTATATTGTGTTTAGTGTTTAGCAGCAGTTGCAGATGCCAGTTACTGATATTAGTTAGCGTATTTCCTCTTAAAAGGGGGGCAAAGTACCTGCAGTTCTTCTTATGTTGCGAGTGTCCATGGGCAACGGTAGTTGGTAGCTTTCTATTAGGTGACTCCTTTGCTCATTTGTCCCCTTATTTTATAAAAAAAAATTGATCTCCTGTCTGTATCTGCCTTTACACTTGACCTTCAGTTGCACGCTAGTCCTGCGGAAAGTAACTCGCTTACAAAATCTATAATTCAGAGGCGTTGAAGCCATGAAAATGGTTTTATTTGTGATTTTTTTTTTCAAATTCAAATTCTTTATTAAGCATACAATAATATACAATAGTATAAAAGCTAGGTAGCGTACATCACGTCGTCTAATCCCATGCTAAGTAAAAACTTGTGTTATGGCAATCAGACAACAGATGCACGCCGAACAATTTTATACTAATATATATTATTTACACATTCACACACACACTACACTTTATCACGTAAAGTCTCTTTCGGCGACGTGATGTGCGCTTCGTTCGGGAGCCCTCCCCGGAACCTCCGGTAAACTACACCGGCGGGCCAGAACTCCTCCACCTCGAAGATGGATAAAACTTGAGTCGGCACTCTCACCACAAATGAACTGAAATTCACTTTGTGGCGAGAGTGCGTACGGTCGTACTTTCGATGTACCTAGTTAAATATTTTACATAGGTATTGGTGACTACTCACTAGATTTAGGTTGAGTTTAGCTAGGACGGATGTGGGTCGGATAGTATAGTCTAAGAAATAGAACACGCGGGGTAGAGTTTTAGGGTATGGAAACCTAAAAAACAAAAAAATAATTAAAAATGTTCAAAGCATTAATACGAGTAATATAATTTATTATCTACATATCAGTATATCATCGACACGATTATGAAGCTCTATATTCTATAATATTCGAGTGCGACAGAAAGGAAAAAAGTAGCGATTATTGGCTGAATTTGCGAATTTTCACGTCTTCATTGACCGGGCTATGTACGGATGTAATTATCCGTATAGGTCCACACTTTGCAATTTCATCTTAAATTTTCGTCATCATCTTTTTATTCAACTTTCGTTTGGCATATTCTATAATTGAATGCGTCAAAATCCACCCGCGTTGGAAAGAAAAGTGTCATAGCGTCGCGGGCATGCCTCACGTGCGATGTTGACTGCGCTATAACGCATGCCCTTGATGAACAAAAAAGGCACAGTGGACAAAGCTGGTGTGGGCATCTGCCGTCCGCCGCGGCGCGTGTGGCGAACAGCGAGCGGGGAACATGTATCTGTTTAACTTTGTACTTATTGTCAAGTTTGACTTACTGCCGCCAAATTGTATCAAACTGAAGAGCTATGTTTGCTGTAGACAGAACAGTATTGAAAATTCTTGTGTCACAGAAAAGGGCTCGATTCAAAAAAAAATGTTATAAAAAGTGAATTTGTTTCATAGTTATTTTGGTAGCATAAGCGCAGTGTCTTGAGTTTTGGCAGCATTAGCAACATTTTTAGTGGTACATGAAGGATGGTCTCTAGGTATTAGACCATAAAAAAGTTCGACTATACCCAGTGAGGGTTAAGTAGGCGCTCCCCAAAACTCATTTCTCGAAGAAATTCTTTTGTTGCTGGATTACTGCGCTTATTGCCGTTGTATAGAAAGTGGCATAATATTATGTCTTTCCCTGTGGCCTACACTTTACCCATGGCAAATTTCATCAAGCTCGGTTCAGTAGTTTTAAAGCTGCAATGGCAAATAATGGAAACCTTTGCCTTTATTTTAGTATTACTTGTCATATCTACCCAGTCCCTTTACCTTTAGTATGTATGTAAGTTGGCAGCAGTGGTGTGGCGTTCCGGGCGTAACTTAACCAGATAAACAGACTCGCACTCAACACAAACACCTACTCAAATCTCGTATTGCATCTAATGTCGATTATTTTACTGCGCTTTCAACATTCAATGTGTTTTGTAGAATGTTTGTTATTTCAATTTAATTTTGTTAAGTTTTTAATTAGGAAATGTTTCTCTGGTTTCATTGAATTATTCCAAAGCTGATGGACTAATTTTAAATAATCCTTCAAGCCCCTTAATAAGAGCACCGGTGATCGCGAGAACAATAGAATATTTCCAAGAATCCGCGATCGAAGGATTAAATAGGCCACAGACAGGGGAAGTGAAAATATGATGTACGGTTCTCACTAGATCTTGTTTTCAAAACCATTGTAGGAATGAGCAATTATATAACATAATCACTCAGACTGAAGTCTGAAACCGGCCAAGTGCGTGTCGGGCTACGCGCAATATAGGGTTCCGTAGTACCGCTAGTTTTTAATATTTTTTTTAATGGTTAATGAATTCACTTCAATAAAATAATAAGGGCGAAATTCTTTATATCGCAAAACAACGTTTGCCGAGACAGCTAGTTATTATATAATATTATGTTGCGACCATCTTAGAAACTTTGATTCAGGATTTTCTGCTTTTGCCCATGGATATCCGGAACAACGGAGTTGCAGAGCGTTGTCGGTCAATTGAAAGGAAGTACCCTCCCTAACTTGATAAATAACTATTTTTGAGGAACCATGTGGGCGAAAGCAATTAATGTAACTTTTGTGGGAGTATGAGTGGGGCCTCAAAGGAAGAACAGCCGACAGAGGGCGAGTGGTACGCTCCATCAGTCCAAAGGCTATATTGAATAAATCAATATAAAATCAGCTGCAGTACTCGTATATGCAAATGTCATACCATTATACTTAGAAAACTTCGATAGCGCGATGCAGATTTGTACCGTAACCATAATTCTGAAAAAAACAATCTCTTTATAAAACGATTCCTGTTCAATATCCATTTCAGATTTTTCGAGATTCCATAACATGTTTACCTGAGGTCAAACCGTATCATCTCTAGCCCCGCGACGCGCGACGCCCTGATCCCTTAATTCGCCCCTATGCCCCTGCGCCCTCGAGGGCTCCGGCGTAAATCTCGGCATTTGTCTAGTTTATTGGGCCAGGTCTCGGACAATTTCCTCACGATTTGGGCCGCGACAGAAGAAATATCTCTCCCGGGAAATATCGTTTCATCGGCGGCCTTGTCTAACCTAATTGTTGGATTTATTTTGTAAATATACCGCGTGTGTATTTGGTAGTAAGTATGTTGAAATAAGTAAATGCGTCTTCCGATACACTTATATCAAGAAACTTAATTCCAATTAGTAGAAAATGGTTAGAGATAGAGACGAGAGAGGACTGGAATACGCTAGATGAGACTTGTCGAAAGACAAGCTGAATAAAATGAATATTTCAAAGTAAATAATTCAAATTTAGTACTTAGAAATACTTGGAAATTTTACGCCAGTAACAAGATTAGTATTCGCATTTTTATAATTCAAAAACAATCCGCAAAAGTCGCGAACCTTAAAAATGTTAAACATTACCCTACATAAATGTAATATTCAAGTTACAACTAGTTTTTAGGATCATACAATTTTACTATTAATAAAAACAAGAATAAAAAATCACTTATTGACTCATATAACATATCCATAATATACTTAGTTTTCGTAAGATATATTTAGTTTTCGTAAGAGTAAGAAGTACCCGAGCATTATAAGAAAGAGCTGTATTATAATACTCCTGAAGTAATACATGTCTCGACCAGGGGTCTGTATTCTCTACTATGTACGGCATACAAATAGAAAATAAGCTCCGATTGAATCCAATACGAATTCAGTTGCGATCTCAGGGCGGCCATTGAGTTGACCATAGTCCTAACAGTAAATCTGTTCTACACAGCGATTTCCTAAGTAAGGATGAGTCCAACATAAAATATGTTATATTTTATTAATATTTTATTCAAGGAAAATGATTTATCAAATTCCTGTTCCATCTGAGGGTAAAAATTTCACTGTGCTATTCTGTTTCTTTTGATACTTTAAGTTTTTTTGTTTCTAATTTTCTTTCAACTGTTAACCAGCCAGTTATAATATAATATATAATACTAGCAAGCTTTCTGGATAGTCTGCCAGATAGGGACGATTTGGGTATTTTCTTTTACCTGTTTTATATTAATAGTCATAATATTATTATTTTATTTTCAAGTACAATTACTTATTTTTTTATTAGTTTTATCTAGAAGTAGCTTGAAGAAACTATTTGTGATTCGCGTCCTCTGGACCGAATATTCAGTTACCTTGATAACATTTCGTTCATGTTGGAGACACTGTAACCTTTACGCAAGACCTATCCCTACTGTAATAAGTAAGTGGTACCAGCGATATGTAATATCTGGTCGAAATGGCCCCACGGAACAGTTTCCACGCTTCGATCGCTTTATTTACTTTTCGGTCACAAATGTTTTCAAACTGAATTGATTGATTCGTTTGATTTAATTTGCAGCGCCGTTTTTTGTTTCGAAGGGAAAAAATACATAAATTTTATTTGGGACAGAAAAATATTCTAACGTTTTGTAGTAAAAAAAAAAGTAATAACTAATAACAAAGGGCCTGTTTCAGAATAAAAGTGACGAAAAGCTTATTCTGAAGCTTAGGCGCTGTCGTATTTGTGCTGTGTGATAGAGACAAAACTACCGGATAAGCTATCTTCGCTTATAAGCTGATAATAAATGCGAATGTGGGTCTATCAGTCTGTTACCTCTTCACGCCCAAACCACTAGATACCGAAACCGATTTTGATATTTTTTTGTTTGTTTGTGTGTGTGATGACACATCCCAAGATAGGACTCAGGATACTTTAAAAACTCAAAAAAGGTACGGTTCCCGCGCGATAAATGAATTTAAACGCAGCGGAATTGCGGGCGTCATCTATTCATCACATCAATAAACTCTGACGAAACTGTACGTTACAAAGTTTAAGTTTGACTTTGTAATTTTATTCCGCGAGTTCTTGGCCCGTTATTGTTATCTAAAATGTTCTTGTATTTAAGTTAAGCTTATCGCTCAACGAGATAAAATAGTGCTCCCTGCGGAACCCGCTATCGACTATGTTGAGAGTCTGCCGGGGTTAGTTTCTTGTACAGAAACATTATGCTGTACTATTATGTCATCATATTTTATTTTCACAAGTAAGAACGTTCCACGGTAAAAAGAAATACTTGTAATATTTCAGATTCGAGAGTCCTTTGTTTGGCTTAAATACATCAAAATGAGCTATAGGTAATTTATTAGTAAAAATAAGTCATTATTCGACAGTATACAAATTTTGTCCATCTGCTTACCTAAACCATTGCTAGATTTTGTATGGATATATTTGAAAATGAGATCTAAAAATCAAAAAACTGTACACGGCTACGCCGGAATTTCACTTTGAGCATACTTTTTTTTTCACAAAATTAAGGGGGCAAACGAACAAACGGGTCAAATGATGGAAAGCGACTACCGTCGCCCATGGACACTCGCAACATCAGAAGAGTTGCAGCTGCGTTACGGGCTTGTAAGAGGGAATACACCCTCTTCTTGAAGGTTTGCAAGTCGCATTGACCCGAAAATACTGCTGGCGACCGTTCGTTCCAAAGTCGTATACAGTGCGCGGCAGAAAGTTACACGAAGAACGCAGTTTAGAAGTCTGCCACTTATCAAGGTGATGAGGACAGAGGATGACGTATATTTTTCGCGTGGAACGATTACAAAAGTTGCAGGAGAAATAATTCTGAATAATTCCTCCGCCTAATAAGCTTAGTATATGATAAAGACACGTTCAAACTTCTATTACGAAGAATGCGTAGTGTAAACGACGCACGTAATACTAAGTAAGGACCTTATAATATAAGACGAATAAAGTTTGATACAGGAAGATTATTGTGAATAACACGCGGGTCCCGGTCCCGAGGAGAAACGTTACAAGATGAGTTGTAGGGGTCAGTTACAGCCTACACCCGGGACAGGTTAAAATATAGTCAACTGAATATGGCTATAGCAAAGTTTAGTATTTTCCTAGCTTTTTTTATCTATAGTAATCTATAGAGCAGGTATGTTGTGTTGCATCGCGTATTCGCAACGGAACGCATTGTTTACCACATCTGCGGTGCATCGACGCTGCGGCGACTTTCATTAAGAGGGTACGCTAGCACTGTTCTTCCATACAAACGTATTCCCCAATTTACTCCCTGGACAAGCGTCTAGACAAATGATTTTTATACAACATTGGGATCTGTTATAGCCATGCCTCTACGTTCGATTTTTTCTAAATTTAATAATAAATAAAAAGTATGACCCTTCCAAAATCGGAAAAATGAATGCCCCGTACCCCGCCAATCCACCGGCCATAAAACAAATTTGAAAGATTTTAAAAAGATAAAATAAAAACGTAGAGTCATAGACTCACTCTTCCTAAAGATATATAAAAAAATTAGATAATATGCTCTATTCTTAAGGAGGAATCAGATGACTACATTACCTCGATTTACTGTATCTGTCTCTATCACAATACACGTGCCGGCGCAGGGTGAAGCGTGATGGCAATAGTTTCTTCATTTAAATTCTACTGCACCCCCGTTCCCTCTTAACGAACTAATAGTTTTGCGGCCACAACAGTATCGGCCAATCAGAGCATCGCTCTTCCCGCTTAGTATTTTTCTCAGTTAATTCGTTGGAAAATCGCGCAACGCGACACATTTATATCGTAAAAAAAAATGTTATTATTTTTAGCAATATTCCGCATTTATAGCAAGCAATATTTTTAGCAATATTTCGCGGAATATTGCTAAAAATAATAACAAATTAAATTTTAAGCTATGGATTTCCGCAAAGTAATGCCTGATTCCATTAACATTTATATCGGTAAAACATTTTTCTGATCGTATAACTGACTGCATGTAAACGTACGATATTATGTTTGAAAACAAAGCCCTAACCTTTTTAAATGGAAAATGATGATGCTGTTAAAGTTAAAATATTTCACTGAAGGCTAATCACATCGGATTACGCGAAAAATTTAAATTACTGGCACAAATGACGCACTCTTGTTCTGACGAGCGAAGCCATAAATATAGGGTCTTTAACCATTCATACCCTCAGTACACGAAAAATCTCCAGGATCTCATTTACCTTTATAATGTTACACGCAGCCGTTATCTCGCACCAGTATTCAATGAGGCCGTGTTATCATCTCGTTCTCCCACGACCATAAAACGTATTAATATTCCGCGACCCATACGAGGACACATACCCCGGGCCCCGGCACTCGTAAACGTAAAAGACTATAACTGAAATCCGGGGGCGTTTACGTTCACGTCACTTTACGAGACGGCCGACGTAAACTGCTCGTCAACTTTATACTTCATACATTTATTACTTCCTAAGTATTATACCAATATCGTAAACTCGTTGCAATGAAATAAAATGAAATTATGATGTGATTTTATTTTGGTTTATAACATTTTTCTCGTAAAATTTTTGAATATTGTAAGTTGTAACGTGATTGTAGCAAACCAAACAGTGCGCACTTGAGTTACAAGTACAAATCGTGCTACCGAAGATTCTGAGATCAGCGCTACATATACAAACATATACATAATAAACAACGCCTGAAATGACGTCTTCAGCCCACAGACATAGATCAAGATAGATACCGCATGTCCCTCCATTCGTATGAAAACAAACGTGCCAGTTTTTTCCTACCTACTGTGACGTACCGATGAGAAACATGTCCATTATCTGGGCCAACGTTTCTATTCGAATTTCTACAGCTCAATACGGCACAATTAGGCATTTTTAAAATTCCGATTGACGCCGAATTCCGATAGCAGACTAAAGAACAGACTTTCGAAAGAAGAGCATTGCTCGTCGTTTGGGAGCGTGATATGGCACGCGAAGTACATACACATGCGGTATCTATCTTGATCTATATTGTCTGTGCTTTAGCCTGACCGAGCATACCTACCATCCTACCGGTCTTCTGTTTAATATTCTTCTGTGACCTTTTACCTTCCTTTGTGTCCTCCCATGCTCAAACTCTCATGATACTTTACTTTTTACGTGGAACTTTATGAAAAAAAAAGAAAATTCCATAAACGTAAAATATGCTAAAGCTGAAAACCAACGATTTTAACATTCCACGTATTGCAAGATGCCTTCAAATTGTTCAGTAAATTTCGAATGCACTTTTAGAAAGTGCTGGCATTACCTTTGTACGAGATCGACGTACGTATTTTAATTCCGCTCAAAGAAGAGCGTTATAAGCCATTTAAGCTTTGAATGCTGCCAAAGAGTTTCAGTAAAGAAAGCTGATACTAAGAGCTAGAAAATAGCTTTAAAACTGTGTAGTTTTCAGTTCCGACGATTTTATTTTAACGCCATTTTTGTATTGAAAATTTAGTTTATGAAATATGTTAACATCCTTTGTTTTTTTGCGGCTTGTTTGTTTATTTTGAAGCCAAAATATTTTTAGGAAGCCGCCATTTGATTTTAGATTTTGCATAAATAAACGTTTTTAATTTTATTTTCTACCCGTCCTTTTTTTACCTAACACTGTAGTGTGGGCATTTAAAAAATAGTTCAGTTTCAGCTGGATCGGAACGCTTGCATGTTGTGTTCCGAACTCCCGCCATCAGCTGCGCTGCATTGTATGCGAGAGCGTATACCGTACAGGATGTTCCGAAAATTAACTTTATTGAATATTAATTGAAAGACCAATCACTTAGCGTGTCTTTGTTTGAAAACGCTTGGTGCTTTCGTCGAGGACACGTCTTCAAAGCAAACACAAAACTTTATATTTTTACTAAAGCTGAAAACCCCGAGGAGGCCGATCGAATTTGGTCGCACTGCTCCTAGGGAGGCCTGACCGGACCACACATACAGCAATGCATAAAGCGAGTCCGGTCAGGTCGGACTAAGATCAGTCCGAAAATCAAATTCTCTAACGACAAAGCCTAACATTGTTTAGGGTTCCGGACCCAAAGGGTAAAAACGGGACCCTATTACTGAGACTTCGATGTCCGTCTGTCTGTCTCCAGGCTGTAACTCAAGAATGGTAATAGCTAGAGAGTTCAAATTTTCACAGATTATATATATTTATTGCCGCTATAACAGCAAATACCAAAAACAAAATAAAATTAATATTTAAAAGTGGCTCCCATACTACAAACGTTATTTTTTTGGCCTTTTTTGCTCTATATCAATAACAGCAACTGACTGGTACTTGAATTTTTCACAAAGTCCTTAGTTATATTATGTGTACTTTAATCTATACTAATATTATAATTGGGAAGAGTTTGTTTGTTTGTTTGTTTCTTTGTTTGAACGCGCTATTCTCAGGAACTACTGGTCCGATTTGAAAAATTATTTTACTGTTGGATAGCCCATTTATCGAGGAAGGCTATAGGCTATATTTTATCACGCTAAGTATAATAGGAGCGAAGAAATAGAGGAAAATGTGGAAAAAACGGGGGAAATTATTTGAAAGGGCTTATTTGAACGCGCTAATCTCAGGAACTACTGCTCCGATTTGAAAAAAATTTCAGTGTTAGATATTCCATTAATTGAGAAAGGTCATAAGCTATATTTTATCACGCTAAGACTAATAGGAGCGAAGAAATAGAGGAAAATGTGTAAAAAACGGGAGAAATTATATGAAAGGACCTATTTGAACGCGCTAATCTCAGGAACTGCTTATCCGATTTGAAAAATTCTTTCAATGTTAGATAGCCCATTCCTTGAGGTAGGCTATACGCTATATTTTATCACGCTAAGACTAATAGGAGCGAAGAATAGAAGAAAATGTGGAAAAAACGGGGAAAATTATATGGAATTGCTTATTATATTATGAACTACTGGAGCAATTTTTATGTTATTTGACAAACATGAAGAATAGACCACGTGAAGGGACATAGGCTATTTTATGCTGCAAAATGTACGGTTGCGTGAAATTCCTAAACTACGCAAGCGAAGCCGCACGGAACATCTATATA
Organism: Aricia agestis; assembly: GCF_905147365.1. NCBI lineage: Eukaryota > Metazoa > Arthropoda > Insecta > Lepidoptera > Lycaenidae > Aricia > Aricia agestis. The sequence continues at coordinate 16,095,344 of NC_056418.1, read as the reverse complement.
TAATAAAATCGTAGGAAAGCCAATTCTGTATATTGAATATTTTTGTACAATAAATAATTATTAGGGATGTGATCTACTATGCTAACGCGGACGAAGTCGCGGGAAACAGCTAGTATTTAATAATAATATTAAATAATAAAAACACAATTTTTGGCCTAATTTTGCTCTTTAGTACGGAATGCTTCGTGCGCGAGTCCGACTCGCACTTGGCCGATTATTCTATGATAGTATCGTTGGTATATATTGGCCTTTACGTCTGTGTCAGATTATTTACGGCGTATTGGTCTGTGTAACAGCTCTTTTAATGGCTGTGCAAGCCGATACGCGAGCGACATGTTTACGTGGGAGAGCCATGCTTCGGCACGAATGGGCCGGCTCGACCGGAGAAATACCACGTTCTCACAGAAAAGCGGCGTGAAACAGCGCTTGCGCTGTGTTTCGCCGAGTGAGTAAGTTTACCCTACCCTCCCCTATTCCCTTCCCTTCCTTACCCTCCCCTATTACCCTATTCCCTCTTAAAAGGCCGGCAACGCACTTGCAGCTCTCCGATGCTGCGAGTGTCCATGGGCGACGGAAGTTGCTTTCCATCAGGTGACCCGTTTGCTCGACAGTAACGACAGGAGAAATTAGAGGTTGATGGTACAGAACATAGATTTTTACTTTTTTTATTTTTTGTCTTTGAGACCTTGGAACCAGGCATAATCGCAAAAGCTACCCTCCATTATCCGTTTGGTTGGTGCAAACGGATAATGGAGGGTAGGGTCAGTTCTGTTTTCCGCGAGCCTCTCCCGGTTGCGATGGTCAATTCCGAAAGACATCATGTCGCGTTTTGCACAGTCTAGCAAAGTTACGGCCTTCCCACATTTCTTTTAGCATTCGCTACCGCGCTTAGCATAACGCGTCGTGTTAACATCGGTATATGTACTACGTTATTAGATAATAACAAACATTCACAATTTATCAGTAAATTGAATAAAAAAGCACTCAAATCTTAATTTTAACTGATTAAAAACTTAAGCCAAAGTATATTAAGCAGACTTGATCAAGAGTACGTTAATATTTCACGAATTTTTAGACCGAGAGAGAGGTAGTAACGCGCTGAAGAAAAGTAAATTGTAATAGAAAGCTTTCAGAGACAATTTTCACAAATTCACCCCGACGCTGTAAAATAGCAGACTTTATTGAAAATAGCTCCTTTTAAAATAATGCTACCAAATTAATATTGAACGAGAATAATCTTAACAAAATTTGTTTAGGTTTTCCTTTTGAATTTGTATTTAATTTAATTATTGAAAGAAAAAGCTAACGAAACGATTTTTATTGAAAAATCTGTAGCTCATACCTACCTATAACACGTCTAGTCTGTAATATAATATCTACTTCAAAATTGAGTTCCAAAATTTCACCCGAACATACATACTTACATACATACAGAGCAAGTTAAATAAAGTCTTTTAAAAATTACTTACTAGTTACTTTCAATTTTAAAATATATTTACTAAGAAGTTGGAGTTAACAATATTATAGTACATCAATATTACACATTACAAAATATAGTATAAAGTTAAATCATGAGTGAAAAGTTTCAATTGACCGATTTTGTGCAAATTTCACACAAGGTTTATACGTGGGAGAGCCATGCTTCGGCACGAATGGGCCGGCTCGACCGGATAAATACCACGTTCTCACAGAAAACCGGCGTGAAACAGCGCTTGCGCTGTGTTTCGCCGAGTGAGTGAGTTTACCGGAGGCCCAATCCCCTAACCCCTACCCTATTCCCTTCCCTACCCTCAACTATTCCCTTCCCTTCCCTACCCTCCCCTATTACCCTATTCCCTCTTAAAAGGCCGGCAACGCACTTGCAGCTCTTCTGATGCTGCGAGTGTCCATGGGCGACGGAAGTTGCTTTCCATCAGGTGACCCGTTTGCTCGTTTGCCCCCTTATTTAATAAAAAAAAAAAACGGTAATTACTAGATAATCCGGACAAAGCCTAAAAAATTGTTTTGGATTTTTAAATAGGTACATATTTTTTTCCCGCTATTAATCTAAAAAAATTTTACTCATAACCGTAACCATTCTCAGAAGATAATAATATTATCATAATTTATAACATTATTCATAATCCATATCGGGGATATTCATAACGATCCCATTATAAGCTAAAAATATGATTCATAAAACTAACCTCACCTTCTTCACTGCCCGTGAATAAAAAATGAGTGCTCTATAATATTACACCGTCCGTCTGTCCATCCGGCGGGATTATTGGCAGGATCCAATAATATCGTGGGTGGAACATTTCATTTTAAGTTACTATAATGTACTTTCTACTTATTGTTTTATTTAAAATTGAAGATTACAGCTGCACGACAGACTTCAAGTACGAATTAAGACTATAAAGAAAAGTAAGTTAAGAAAGAGGTAGTAAGTTTTTACATTTTAGGAGTTGACTTATGGATCTACTGAACCGATGTAAAAAAAACCGGCCAAGTGCGAGTTGGACTCGCCCATGAAGGGTTCCGCAGTAGCAATAAGGTTTATTTCTATGAAATTCAAAGGTTTTTGATTTATTTTTATATTATTTCAGTTGATTTAATGAAAGTTAAATTAAGGTTTACCATTTATGACGTATAAAAAAAAACTACTTGCTAGATCTCGTTCAAACCAATTGTCGTTGGTAGTTTTTATAGTAATGTACATCATATATGTTTTTTTAGAATAATCATGCTCCTACTTTAGAAGTTAGAGGGGGGGGACACACACATTTTTCCACTTTGAAGACCTATCCGTAGATACCCCACACGCATAGGCTAGATGAAAAAAATTTTTTTTTGTTTCAGTTGTACCTCTAAAATTTTTAATATTTACCCTAAAGTACCCCTAAAATTTTTAACATTTTTTCCATTTTTGTCTGAATCTGAATGTGGTTCACAGACTACATCTACTTACCAAGTTTCAATAGTGTAGTCCTTATATTTCGGAGAAAAATGGCTGTGACATATGGACGGACAAACAGACATGACAAATCTATAAGGATTCCGTTTTTTGCCATTTGGCTACGGAACCCTAATTACTCAGCAATGAATATTTTTGAGCGTAGCATTTTCATTCAGGGTCGCGATTAAAAATTAGCAACTGTAATCAGCCTGTATAGTCCAGTAGTATTTAAAAATTCCAACAATTTTACAGTTCATGCGCAACTCGTGCTGGAGAATTTTAGCGAACGGTAATATTTCGGTAATAATGAGTTTCGTGGAACAAAGTCCGAAATGTTCGCTTACATACTTTACTGTTTGAGTTTAGGATTTCCTATTAGGCTGAGGTAGGTTCGTAGGAGCGCCACGTGTGAGCAAAATAGGAATTACATGACAATCGTTCAAAAATTATTACACATAACAGTTCAGAAACTTCTATGATGTTTTATTTTCAACAGTTCTTTTGAAAAATTATGCTAGCATAATGATAAATACGTAGACCGTGTGTTTCACACCCAGTTGTGTTTGTATGTCTGTTACCTCTCGGCACTTAAGCTGCTGTCGCTGAGGAGCAGAAGTTTTGTATGTGTCTAAACACTGAGCTGATTTTATTGTATCTGCCACCGATGAGCGTGGGAGTCATTATTATTTAGTTCTTACCAGACAATACTGTCAATACAAGACATCGGAAATATTCTGTAACAAAATGCTTATACGGCGGAAGGAATCGCAGATGATATTTTTTTGAGATTTTCATGCCCTGCTAGATAACAGAAGAAATATGAAACGAAATATCCCGGGAATCATTAGAGTATAGAATATAGATGATAAATGAACAAAATATTAATACAGAATACTGATAGACAGGACGGATATAACAGGTCCCAGGAAATCCGAATTGTATAAAAAAATAAAAATAAAATAAAAATTCTTTATTTCAGCAAAAACACAAATTTCCTAAAAACATTACAGTGTCATTTTTGCTGTTTACATTACCAAAAGATTAACTGTAGTTCTCACACTAGGATAACCTGTGTCGTGAGAACTGATGTGATTTAATCAATAAGCTTAAGCTCGGTACCACCACCAAGAAACAATATATAAATGTAAAACTATGTAAGAAAAAAAAATGAAATAAAATAAAAAATATGAGTAGGTAATAAAGGTTAGTACTTGGTATATGAAACATTGTTTTAATAAATTAATGTTAAGATAAAATAGAAAAGATTTAACTGTTGTGTCTGTGAGTATTAAAAATAATATTTTTTAGATGGGTGTTAGAAATTTAAAAAAATTTCTGTATCATCGTAATCCAGGGATTTTAAGTACATTGAAATCAAACATTTGGCCTTCATAGATGTGCAATTTGTAATGTTGCATTTCAAACATATTTTGTTATACATGTAAATGCCTATAAAAGGGTTAAAACGCTTTGCAAAAGTGCTTTTTACGGTCACATTCGGAATTCGATAGATACGTCTAATAAGGCTCTTTTTATGTATACTAGAACGCAAAGAAGCCTTATGAGTCAAGATAGTGTTATTGAGTATAAATAGTTGACGGACAGTTAAAACACCACACTCCTTGTATAGATCAGTAGTGGGGAACCGAAATGGCTTGTTTAGATATAGATATAATATTAGATTATAGATATTATCTACAAATATATTAACATAAGCATGACATGCTTTAGCTCGTGAGTCGTGTTATAACAAATTGTGTTATAACACGAGCTAAAAAAAATACGTAGTAAATAAAAATATATTTTTAAACAAATAATTATCATTTGGCAATTAACGAGAGACAGATGGAAGGAGATTCACAAAATTCTTGAGCGCTACATCTTTTTAGACGAAAAAATACTTTTTATATAGTTTTCATACCCGAAAATGCCGGGTCAGCTTGTATTGTGAAATCAATAAACTAATCCTATCTCCTAAACTATTATATTACAAATCGTTTTAGAATTAAATCATATTACGAAGTTTTGAAAATGATCGTGATTCGTGGGACTTCACAACTAATTCTATTTAACGTCCGCAGATTAGTTTTGGGCGAGTGAATGGAACTCCAGATTTGCCTTCACTCTGTTACTTGGGGTTTTGTAGTCTCATGTAAAAGGGGATGGTTAGCAGAAGGAATGCTTATGAGTTGTTAATATGTATTGTCTAGTTCGCTGAGGAGCTTAAAGTCTCAGCTCAGCAACTGATTGTACCGAAACTCAGTCTTTCATATGCTAATTCATTAAAGTTATCCTGTAACTCAACTCAACAATATAGTATGAGCATAGTATAAAATAAATACAGTAGAATTTGCCATGTCCTCGAAGCGAAGCTCGCTGAACACAAAGATAAGTTTTACAGGCTCGTAACGTGATACAGCAGTGTCTTACTTCTTTCTGGGTTCTAAGCGCTCAATTCTGACAGTATGATGTGATAGTAGAGTACAATCAAAACTCACACATTTAAGTTAATTAAAATAACCCCTATACGGAGGTTTAATCTTTACCATAATATTACCCTACCTTAACAATTAGCCCCGTTTCCCTGGTAACAGCGCCCGACGTAAACGGCTGACAAGGTAACGTCGTAAATATCCGGGATCCGTTTATGAGCCCTCTTCCTTATGTTCATTACCCCGCCTCGTCGAAGCTTCTTCAGGGAGCCCTTCAGGGTTTACATTTAAAGACAAGGTGGCAAAAAATAAACAGGCTGAGACGAGAGTTACAGTAGACGCAATGAGTATTACTTCAAAGGGCCAACCCACACGTACCACAACCACACCACGTCGCAACGACAAAATGCCGTCGAGCAGTGGTGACGTGTGAATGGTGACGCTGCAGCTTTTTGTAGTTGCGTTGTGGTACCGACAAAAAATTCGACGTGGTTGCGTTGTCGCCAGTAGTTGCGATGTGATTACGTACGAAAGTCAATGAAACGGAGGGGGGGAAGAGCGCGGGCGGTGTGCGCGCACTGTCATTGCATAGACGCAATGTTGTGGTTGCGATGTGGTCGGCATAGTGGTCGACAACGACTGTAAAATGTGGTACGTGTGAATAGTCCAGTTCATTTACAATACCAAATATACGCCTGACCACGTGGTGCGGTTGTGGTGTGGTTGTCGTGTGGTTGTGGTACGCGTTGCGCGGTCGCGTGCGGTACCGCAACGCGACATGTAGATGCATTTCTAAATGGATTTGACAGATTTGCAAGATCTCTCGACATGCAATTTAAAATCTGTGAATTCAGCCCAAATTTAGAAATGCATCTACTCGTCGCGTAGCGGTCTGAATTAACACCAAAGGTACTGACCAACATTATGAGGTGTAATAACCGTAGTCCGTACCCGTAGTACCTGTAACACGACGTACTGACTGCACGAATGCTCGGTGTGTAATAAGTTACATTCATAAATTATTGTAACCTAGTCAGTACCTTAAGATTTACGCAAGTGTCGTAGACCGTAGGTGTATATTATGTATATTTGGTAAACACTAAGTTAATCTCAGGAGCTACTGATTTCAATCGAAAAACAATTTTTGTGTTGGATCCAGTCATCTAGGAAGGCTAAGGGCCCCAAGGATACAAGGATAATTCGCTGCGAAAATTAGAATCAGCCGAAAATACTGAAAAGCAGTGCCGTAAATAGCCTTTTTTGCGCCCTGTGCGAGCTTCTATACATATAACTGTACCTTTGTTTTTTAACCGACTTCCAAAAAGGAGCAGGTTATGTGTTCGGCTGTGGATATTTTTTACTACATTGGGAAACATCTCTGGGGCGCAGCGGGAACTTATCGGAAGCAATTCGAAAAATAAGGATCTTTCTGGTCTGGCTATTCTTGCGCCCCCCAGAGTCTACGCCCTGTGCCTGGGCACCGGTGGCACGGCAATATTTACGGCACTGCTGAAAAGTGGGGAAAATCTTTGTTAATAACGTGTAAATGCGAACGAAGTCGCGGGCAACCGTTTAAGGCTGCCTTCACATTACATCGCAAGCGGTGCGGCAGCAGCGCTGCAGCCGCACGACTTCTATACAAAAGAGGGTCGCGCGGCAACCGCGCGACACGTTTTAGTATGGAGCCGTGCGGCTGTCGCGGCTCGCGATGTAATGTGAAGGCAGTCTAAAAAGCAAGTTAATGTAAAAATTATGTAACATAAAGTCTTTATTTTGTGTAAGGGCTACTAAGTCCGAAGTTGTCATAGACGCCATAACTTTTTAGTTTAGCTTAGTCATATAGCCATGCCGTTTAGTAATCTAGTCATGTCATTCAACACAAAAGCCATTTAGCCGTCCTGATTAAACGCTAGCGCGACCCGCACTCGGACATTTTTCAAACGTAAACCGATGTAATACATCAGGCATCAGACCCCGCAGACCGTGATCTATAAGGATGCGGGGCCAAACAAATTAATTATCTGCCGGCTTAATTGGACAAGGATCAGGGTACTTAGACCACGTGCATTCATTAATTTCGGCAGCGAAAATATATCGACAATGACGCCCGCAACTCCATTGGGACAATATTATACTGCTATATTATGCTATATTATGCTATTTTTCGCAACAAAAACTATCCTTTGTCCTTTACCGGGACTCAAAGTGTCTGCATACCAAGTAGGTTCAGCCATTTAAACGTTAAGAGGTAACAGACAGACAGATTCGAATTTGTAATATTAGTAGGGACATGAAATGAAAAAGTATTATATATGACCGCGCGTGGCAATGTGACATGGCGCTTGCGATATTAATCACACATTTTTAATTGCATAGCTTTTATCACAGGCTCTGAGAGCGGCGATCGAATCAAGAAATTCCGTAACGAAAAATACCTAACATCCCACTTTGTATGCGTGCGACTAGACTTGATAAAAATGCTATGCAATAGCTTTACCGCGGCAGTCTCCGAGTGCCACACGTACTTTGATTTCTGACTTCGCTATCGCAATTATCGAATGCTAGTGACTAAGTACCCAGGGAAACAGGGTGGAAGGGGAGAGTGATACACCGAGTCGTAACGTTATTGACTAATTATTATTATTATTGTAACTAATTACGAATTAAATCTAATTAGGTAGTATCGTTCTGCTACGTCTCTATGTGACCTTGACTTCAAATACTGCTATTCTTTGATCCCTAGTTACTAATAGTTTGTTATACTTAATAATATTATAATGGTTGATAATATATTTGGACGTTTTGTCATCAGTTATTATTATTTTGCAATGCCACGAAAAATTTACCTTATGTGAAATTTCAGGGTTCTGTACCCAAAGAGTAAAAACGGGACCCTATTACTTCGTTGTCAGTCGGTCTATCCGTCTGTCCGTCTGTCTGTCTGTCCATCTGTCCATCTGTACGTCTGTCCGTCTTTCCGTCTGTCTCTCTCTAGGCTGTAACTCAAGAGACAAGAACGAGAAGAAGTTGAAATTTTCACAGATTATATAAGTATATCTGTTGCCGCTATAACAACAAATGCTAAATGGTACGGAACCCTTCCTGCGCGAGTCCGACTCGCACTTGGCCGATTATTTATGTTTAAAATCTTTCATTTTCTTTAAGATCTTATTCAGAAAGCTCTTACTTACGAGCATACACATTTTTCCGTTCGCGTGTCATTTGAAAGTATGAATGTATAAGTAGAGTATGTAAAATTTAATGTATTTAATTTGTTTTCATCTATTCATTGTAATTTTGTTATGACTTACCTATATTTACCTATATTTAAAAATTTGCAAGCCATACGTGGCAGAATGTGTCTGAGCTAGCATATATTTTTAAACATCTTTTTGTACCATATTCTGGCAAATAAATATTTGAATTTGAACTTCCCCGAATTTCCATGTCCATACTTTTGTGATTTGTCCAATGGTTAATGGACAAGCGTGAGTCGTGACTAACAGACCGTCACAATTTGATATTATTGTAATTACTTAGTATACGTTGATATTATGATATTCTATGGATTAAATGCTAATTGAACTATCATTTAATCGTTATAGTATTATTTGTGTTCACCCATGCAACACGTTTGCCTTTTTGGTAAAAGCAAGCCACAGTTAAAATAGCAGCAATATTCACAAAACTACATTTGGGTACATGACACTTATGTCAAACGCGTAAGGTTCAATATAAATGGTGCCGAACTAGTCGCGGAGGTTTTTGTATTCAATAGAGACATAGTAGCATGTTGCTTTAATTTTTTGTGTGGATAAGGGCGTGGACATGTTACATAGGCGAGCGACATTTTATAGTACTTTTACGCAACTACGGTGAAGCCAAAAGATAGGCCAGGGCCTAGGCACTTTGTTCATTCTTATTATATATTTTGTAAATGCATCCTTCATAATATTATGTAGCCAATCAGGTTCTTTTGGGTTATATTTCCTACAAAATCATGAAAATTGGTGTATGTAAAACAAGGACAACGACTGCTGTGTTGTTTTCTATGGACAAAATTTAAAAACCATAAAATAATACGTTTCATATAAGCTGTGGGCAAATTAAATTGTATGCTTGAAACAAATTAATATGTAAAAATTTTGTAAACTTAAATCACTTTCCTCTGTTGGCAAAATAGGAATCCCTTTTTTTACAGAGGTCTTTATAATTTATTATTCTGTGTTATAAAAGTTGACCAATCGTGTTATGCTATGAGTAATTCAAAGACAAAGACATGATGAATACTGACAATGACCTTTAACTTCTTAGCTTTAGTCATTGCTGAGAAAAATCGATATCGCTACAGCCAAATTATCAAGGCGTCGCCTTAAGCATGAAGATAGCAGACACTCAAACATACACTGTCGTATAACTTAAAATATGGATTTAAGTTAGTTACTATAAATATAGCTTAATAGCTATCTTAGACTTAACTTTATCTTAGACTTACATTTGGTATTAGCTAATGCTAATACCAAATGTAAGTCTAAGATAAAGTCAATTTTATATAGAGTCGATAAAATTGACCCTCGCCTCATTTAACCCTTGCCTTCATAAATATACGAGAACTGATCAAAGGCCCTCATAGAGATTAGAGAGTAGCCCCGGGACAAAATATCCCAACTTCACAGACGCGGGTTAAGTGCAATGATCCTTTTGTAAATGGTAGATTGTATTAAACGATAGTTTATATTAATCATCGTTGTAAAATGTAAATAATTACTTTAGACTAGACTTTAGAAACTGAACATTATTATTCGCTATATAAAGTTGTATACGTTGCTGTATTTACTGAATCATATTCATCTTTATTATATCATATTTATAATTATTATACCTGTTTCTCATGAAATCAGTATTTCTTCTATCAAATCTGACCTAAATGTCAGTATAATGATATCAATAAGCTATAAAGCGATTAAAATACAATTCTAATATATCCCTGGCCTTATAGCTGAAAACGAGCCAGACGCATGAAAATTTTCTAAACGCCGAAAAAAGCGGTAAACCCGGACAAAAGACACGACTCACACTGACGGATTACCGACAGCTGCAATGAAAGCCGGGGCCATAGAGTTCCTGTAGTTTAGAGACACAGCTGCATAGAAAGCTGGCAACGTTTCACTACTACAAGACACATTCATATTATGTATTACCATAATGTGTCCTACTATTACGTAAATTGTAAACGATGTGGTGTGTGCCCAATGCTCAGTAACAACTAACTACACTGCAGAGTGAACCGACTCTCAGTCAGCGTTGCCAGACGTCCCGATTTTTAAGTTAAAATTAAATGTCCCGCGCGGGACAGATTCTTCAGATTTTTTTGATGTGAGAGAGCCATGCTTCGCCACGAATGGGCCAACTCGACCGGAGAAATACCACGTTCTCACAGGAAACGGGCGTGAAACAGCGCTTGCGCTGTGTTTCGCCGAGTGAGTGAGTTTACCGGAGGCCCAATCCCCTACCCTATTCCCTTTCCAACCCTCCCCTATTCCCTTCCCTTCCCATCCCTACCCTCCCCTATTACCCTATTCCCTCTTAAAAGGTCGGCAACGCACCTGCAGCTCTTCTGATGCTGCGAGTGTCCATGGCCGACGGAAGTTGCTTTCCATCAGGTGACCCGTTTGCTCGTTTGCCCTCCTTATTTCATAAAAAAAACAGTCCCGCTTTTCGGGGATAACTCGAACGTACGCGCAGCGCGCTGAGAAAGGTAGGTCTGTAACGACGACTTACGTAATATTACTATTTTGACGGAACAATCCCGCTATTTTCATTCAAAAAGTTCCAAATTCCCGACTTAACACAAAAAAAAATCTGGCAACGCTGCTCTCAGTACACACTGTAATATTATGTGTGTAGGACTTAGGAGTGAAATATATTTGACAACTTGGTTCCTAAATACAAGGATGACTCATGGCACATCTATGTGCCATAACGTCAAGTGCGTAAGTTTTCATTTTGGCATTCAAAAATATAACAAAGTGAATGTACCATCAAAGAAATTGAATCATAGGCATATGACAGCCCTACATCATTTGGTCGGGTCATATCAATTCAATGTTAGTCGGGATCTGTTGGCTAGGTTTGACATAACGCAACCAAATTACATTAATCCACCATCAGCGGGGCTAAAATAGGTCGTATAGCAATTCCTCTCAATCAATTCACAAAATGAATTGTCAAAACTGTCAAAGTCACGAATGTCAAATTTAGACCAATTCAATTGGTCTAAATTCGTACTAATTTGACATTCGTGAGTTTTCAACCAATTCAATTGGTTTATATTCGAACTAATTATAATAAGCTATAAGACCATTTTAGCCCCGCTGCCTATGAATTGCATTCTCTCACAGTACAAAAGCTCTCTTACAAGAGACAATATTGTACAGATTAATAAAAAGTTACTATAGGCGGCTTGTAAGTTTGTACATTAAAATTACTAAGTAGTTGTTTCTCTGTTTATAGTTTATTTTTACTCTGTGTTAGCGCTTTTGAATTCGCAATTCATATTCGAAGGTGACTCCCATTGAATGGTACTTGACGCCTCGTTGTTAGAGCTAATGGTTGTTAGTTTTGAATAGTTGCACGTTTTTATTAGTGTACCTGAATACTAGGTTTTGTTGTTTGGGCATTGTGACCTTTAACGCTTATGTTGTCCACTGGTTTGGGGCTTGGCGGGCGTAGGTTGCACACTTAACGACTATAATAACTTACATAGTTTCAATAAACCATCACCGAACCTGCCAAGGGCACCATAATATTGTACAGTCGATGATATATTTAGTAGGTTAGAGGCTTTTTAAACGGAACAAAACTGTAAATCTGCAGTGCCTTTACTTTAAAATTACTCGATCAAAGACGAATAATAATTAATGTTTTAAGACTTTACATTTATTTCTAAGCGCTATTTCAAATATTCTGCAAATAATAATATTTTATCACTAAAAGCTTCCAAGACTAACAAAGGGTTGCAAAGTAAATAAAACTCGCTGAGCTCCATCAAACAAGAAATCCTTGATATTTTTAACCTTTTTAAGATTTTCTTTCGGCAAAGATTTATATGATCTTCAGTGGATTACGAAGTTCGGCCGGAGCCTACTAATCCGGCTCGGAGGACCAAACTTTACTTGCGATACGATATGTTTTATGAAGATTTATTCGGTCTGCTGGGATTATTCGGTTCAAGATTTGATATCAACTTGGCTCGGTTCTTATGTAATTTGCTAAATCATACAGTGTTTAACAATGGTAATAAGCAAAAGTTAGTATATCCTTCTTTGAATGAATGAATGAATACTTTAATGTGCACAATCATAGTTACAATAACAACATACATAAAATAAATAGACATAAAATGGCGAGAGCACACAAAGGCGGCCTTATTACTACATAGCAATTTCTTTCAAGCAAATTGCTGGATAAAAGGGCGTCTTCTTACAAAATGGTGTGTTAAGTACCTAAAACGAATAAATGAATATCAGAGAAATCGATAATAATCATAGGCAGATGACAGTCCTACTATTATTTGTGTAATAATGTTTAGTCAATTTGTTAATCATCATCTGCCTTCTGGCCTCTGAATTTGAATACATTATAAGTCAACCAAATTATGTATGTCCGTCATTTTTTTATGAATCAATTTCTCTTATGTACTATCAGAGAAGTATGATTCATAGGCAAATCTTTTAGCGAAATAGAGCAAAAATCTCGAGCTGTCAAACGAAACCGAAATTGGTTTATTGGCGTACGTATACACTTACACAAGCATCTTTCTAAGAGATTAAATTATCAACGTACCGATAAGTGCCGACTGGACGTCAAAAAAGAGTTTTGCTATCATGTATCCCACGTCTTTTTTACCACGCAGTGTTACTATAGTGACATCTCGCTTGCTCAGGCCTTTGTTTCTCTATTCCGCCAGGTTTATTAGCTTTATGTTCAAACCCAGCCTTCACAACACGATTAACATTAAATTGACATAACCCGGCCAAATGACGTTGGTCTGTCAACTGCCTAGGTTGGTAGGTGTCAATCAACTTTTCTGATAGTACATCTGTTTATAATGTAGTATTTTGTGGTGTCCATATTTGAAAGTCACCTAACACAACACAATACCTTGTAGTTATGTCTATCGTTACCTCGGAAGTAAAGTTTCAACAGCGTTTGATTGACGGCCGTAATTTACAAAGCGCTCATCACTTCCGAACTAGAAACTTGAAAGGTCTCGGTACTCGTAAATTCAGTCATGGAACTTTTTAGTTAAATCAGTTTGTGTTAGAGCCATACCTCACCGGGATGCCATGGCGACGTGGCCAGTGACGTTATCATAGCAACGTCTGACGTCTCTACGTCGCCGCAAAGCGGTGTTTCTCTTAAATTCTATGAAGATTTGAGAAAATACCCTGAAAACATATTCAATTATCTGAGGATATCACTAAAATCAGCGATCGATTGAGTGGCGGAGCATACAAAGACGTGCAAACAACTGGCGACGTCAATTACAGTCGCCGCATGCGGAGCGGTTGACTCTGGCTACGCTGGGTACTTGCAACGTCGCCAGTCGGTCGCCAACGCGGATAACTCACCAGTTACCCGTCATACATCTCAATTAACTAGTTGGCGACGCCGATGGCCACGTCGCCATGGCACGCCATATGGCGTCGCGGTGAGGTATGGACTATGGCCCAAGGTGTCTCTTCGCGTTGGGTAAGGATGGATGGCTATAACTGCCACGAGTATGAAGCTATGCATATTGCTTCATCGTCTAATCTTCTAATATAATATAAAATAAGTCGGGTTTTTCTTCCTGAGGCTATAACTCCAAAACGCACGAACCGATTTCCACGGTTTTGCATTCGTTGGAAAGGTCTCGAGCTCCGTGAGGTCTATAGAAAAAAAATATTCAAAAAAAACTTCAACAGAAAAGCAGGAAAACAGGGAAAATCATTTTGTGGCAAAACAACGTTTACCGGGACAGCTAGTATAATATCGACGCCCCCACCGAATAATCGGACAATCGTAAAAATGAAAATGTTCAGGAGAGCCGAAAAACTGTTTTTTGTTAATTACTCCGTCAAAAAAAAAGCATCAAAGACTTTTTATATCTCAAATGAAAGCTAATTTTTTTGCCTATCTTGCTATATTAACAATATTTAATTACCACCGAAGGTTTTTTTTAAATAAAGCAAAACGCAACTTATCGTTCTGGAGTAAGTCAAGCTCTGATCATTATTGTCTATTGCATGATTATTATGGTAATTTTGCGTTTCGACTTCAATAAAATGCACATATAATATCTCATTGCAATATTATTCGGGGAAATTGTTTCGGATAAGAATGTTGGTAAACACCTATTACTTTACTATTCGGTGATTAAAAAATATTGTACACTTTATAATTATAGTCATTGTCGTTTATTCCAATGATTTCTTAGTAAAAATGAATTCTTAGTAGGTAAAATAAAAATAATATGTATTTTTGTTTTAATACATTCACTATTTGATGACATAAATGACATTCTTGCAATCGAAACAGCTCTTGGTTCAAAAAATACACCCTGGAGACTGGCTTTATCATTTTAATAGTACTTTTAATCATTGCAGTTAATTAAAATGTTAATATAACCCTCATCGCCACCGGAGTACCAGAGTTGGTGTCACAATAATTAATATCATATTATGTTTTTTTAAAATGAATGATAATGGCAGGAAATTGCTTTAAACAGTCTTCCGAGAGCATCATAGGCCTTTCTTATATGACGGTGCTTAAATCATCGACTTCTGTCTACATCGTAATACAGTTCAATGTAATCAGGATCAAAACTATGTTAAAAACTTCTCAAGTCACAATACAATACAATATTCACACAACACACTATAACAGCACATCTTATAGTAGCTAGCAATCGCATTCCTAATTAAATACTGAATTGGATCCCATTACGACCTGCAGGACAATTTCCACGAATAATGTTTGACTGTCCGACAGCTGCTTGCAGGCGTGAAACTGTAACAAATGTTGTCGTGACAGTTTTAAGCACTTCTTAGGAGTCTTTGCGAAAGAAGAAGATATCTAAATACGTTCTCGTTAATTTGTAACAGATCTCGCTGCTTATCGGTCACGATTAGTTTATTTTGTAGCAACTAGCAAGTATTGCCCATACATCCTTGTTTGTAAGAAAACCCCCATGTGGATTACAATAATTGAAACAGATTATGATTATATATCCTGAAAAATGAAGAAGACGGATTCCTACAGTAGCCGTAAAGTATAAAATAAAAATATGAGCAATGTACATAATTTAACGAATATTAGGAAGGACTTTACCACGTCTTGATGTCTTACAAAACGACCGCTGGTTGTTCTTACGTTTATGACGACTTAAGACATCCAATAAAGCTAGCCAGGGACAGTCAGACATTCTTATTTTTTTTAATGAAGAAAGTCTGACAATTTCTGACTCTTGGGTCCTGTCGTCTGCGATGACTGATCTGATGATGGTCTGAGACTGGAGGCTGGAGGTGAGTGGACTGAGATGATCATCACGACATGATGGTCTTCCGACTCAGATTCTACAAGTTGTCCAAAATAAAACTCAACCAATATGCCTTTATGCCCCAAAGGTGCACCGAAGACGCCCTCTATAGGTTATTGAACCACATCAGAAAGAAGAGAGAGAAGGAGAAAATTTCTGTTGTGGTATCGCTGGACACAGAGGGGGCCTTCGACAATGCTTGGTGGCCAGCTGTAAAGGTTCGGTTAGCTGAAGTTAGGTGTCTGGGGAACCTGAGGCGGGTGATCAGCGGCTACCTGAGAAGAAGGAGTGTGAAAGTGAGATGTGCAGGAGTGGAAGTGTGCAGTAGGCAGCAATTTATTTACCCGAATAGTCATGCAATAGTCGTCTATCTTCAATTCGTTTTGACATATTTTTTCGCAATAGCCTATTGCCCACTTTTTGGTGTAAAATACAATTTTAAGTATTGCTATGGAATAAACACATAATTTTTTATATCTTTGTAAATATCCACAGATAAATTCTGAAAAAAATTCACATGATGTATTTTGACTGCTAGATGCCAAAAATCGCATAACAGCAAAACCCCCACAATAGCACATTGTCTGATTATTCGGTGGGAGCGTCGATATATAAACAATAAACATGCTGTTTACATTCAATACTAATTATTATACAGTGTGTAACAAAACTAAGCGATAATACCTTAGTGTGCGTACATATTCTTTGTAGAGAGTTCACTGAGAAATTAGCAGCGCTGAAATATACCATTTTTTTTTACTTTTACTTTCACAGTGAATTCTATACAAGAAACACGTACACACCGAAAGTATTATCACTTAGTTTTGTTACACACTCTATAATTATGATTATAGATTGTAAACAAAATGTTAATTTAAAAATAAACAAAAGAATTTAGTACAAGTTTACATCGATTAGAAACAGTACATAAGCTGATGAGCAATCAGCTTATGTACTCGAAATGATCAATTGAATTGTTGTGGAAGTTCTGTCAGTCGCTAATTAAATTCCCGTTGTTATGGCGCCGACTTCCCGGCTACACTCGTACTGTGCTGGTACATTCGACGAGTGATTTGTAGTTACTGGAAATTCATTTCATCCTTTTCGTTTTATCTTCTTATTAATTTGTCTCATGTTTTTGATCAATTCGTAAACTTTACCCATAACAGAGTTATACAGAACGACCTATAGTGTTTCCCATTGCAACATATTATTACGTTACGCGCCATCTATCTACGTTTTTGTTGTGCCAACCTAATACGCCTAAAAATATTGACATAGTGACGTGATTGAACTACGTATGAAGACGGGATGTACGCGTACAGAGTTTTCACGGTTTGTGATTTTCATGTTCCTGGTCAAGCGATGACTATGTCACAGTATAGCAATATGACTTTTTTTTTATGAAATAAGGGGGCAAACGAGCAAACGGGTCACCTGATGGAAAGCAACTTCCGTCGCCCATGGACACTCGCAGCATCAGCAGAGCTGCAGGTGCGTTGCCGGCCTTTTAAGGGGGAATAGAGTAATAGGGGAGGGTAGTGAAGGGAATAGGGTAGTGGATTGGGCCTCCGGTAAACTCACTCACTCGGCGAAACACAGCGCAAGCGCTGTTTCACGCCGGTTTTCTGTGAGAACGTGGTATTTCCCCGGTCGCGCCGGCCCATTCGTGCCGAAGCCTGGCTCTCCCACGTATCTATCCCTACTAATATCTAATATTGCTATACTGTGACTCTGTGGATAGCTTCCCGGCACTACTGTACGGCTAAAGTATTGAAATTGTTTAAGGAACAACTTTATCAATACCACCTAATGGACTTCACTGACCACTGTCTACTTCTCTACTCCTCTAGCTCTATGATTCCTAGCATATCCAGTCACGCTTATGGATTCACTAGTTGTGGAGCACTTTTCTTATTTCCAACGTTTCAACTACTTTCTAGGACTGAGGTGAATAAATATAATGTTTTTCGAAGTTGTTAAAAAAATTGAATTCACGCAAACCTAAGAAATCATTATTTTCAGTCCCTATAAGTAAAAGTGATGATAATAAATCATTGATTCCGTAAAGACGAGTAGCGATACCGGTAGCAGGTAGAACAAATAAAAACAAGCCACAGTCAATACTGTAGACGTTGATAAGATACCGCTTATCAGATACTAATTGTGTATTGTGTTACAAAAAGTTGCAGAAAATAATGCGACATGGTTGCGGCAATCATAGCACCTACTTATGCAAGGGGTGTGCACATGGATTTTTTTTCCTTTTTTTTGTGAAATAAAAGGGCCAACGAGCAAAAGGGTCACCTGATGGAAAGCAACTTCCATCGCCCATGGACATCAGAAGAGCTGCAGGTGCGTTGCCGGCCTTTTAAGAGGGAATAGGGTAATAGAGGAGGGTAGAGAAGGGAATAGGGTAGGGGATCGGGCCTCCGGTAAACTCACTCACTCGGCGAAACTCAGTGCAAGCGCTGTTTCACGCCGGTTTTATATGACCCCACATTAAGTAATAACTTATTAGTTAGTATTATTATATAATATTGTGATTCTTTTATTTTGACATAGGTATTGCGCCTACTACCCTTTGCCACAAAATTTCGTGTTACCGCCCGCGCCGTCCCAAAAGGTGGCAATTTGTTGTGGATTTGTAGGCTGCTGCATTTCGATAGCGATCAGATAGAACAGGATGTAAAAACTTTTCGAATGCACTGCAACTCTTGCGTTATCAGATGGATAATCACAGTTACGTCACATTTTTCAGGATGCACCCTTATATTTTTTCGAATATCTTCTCATAATGAATAACACAGCTTCTGTAATAACATGTAGATTGCACCCCGAGGTAATATAAGTCTCGAAGTTATCCACCAACTTTGAAGTTACAGCGAAAAATACAGAACTGCGAAACTTTCATATTTACAGCGGGCGAGCAAACTGCATTATCTTCAGAGAGAGAGGAAATATAAAAATAATTCCAGTTAAAACTATATGATATTATGTTGGACGTAATTGTGTTTGCTCATGTAAGACGTAGGGTTGCAAAGAGCAAGTTTTTAATGAAAATCTCAAGTAGAAAAATAATTTTGCGGATTTTTCCGAGTGAAAAGCCAAATCACAAAAATAAGAATGTAAAACCATTTGTGGACCCGACATGCGTTTAAAATATGCATTAAGAATCTTGAACATGAGACAAATAAATCATTTTAAAACCTATATCACAGAATAGACTATAGTAATACAAGTATGTGCCTATATGACCACACATGAAAGAATGTACCATTGTTCGTCCAGCCATGTCGAATTTGTTAAAAAACGCACCTTTTTTGTTTTGGGTGAAATTTTCAAACATTCGAATATAAACTATAATATCTGCAGTATGTAATTCTACCAAATGTGTCCTACACATTGTTCCATAATTTAATTCATTTCAGATTTCATAAAACCGCTACAATGTCAATTCCAACAATTTTCTATAGAATAACATGCTGCTGAAGTGTAAATAAGTGATTTGCCCGAAACTCCTGTGGAGGAACTTCTTTCAAAACATAAATAGAACACTGCAAGTGGCTTACACTTGCGGATAAGCTATAGCACACTTTTTACCCCACTCAGTTTATTTGTGGATGCACTAAAATTTCACCCAAGTGTTGTTAGTTGCGAGGTGTCAGCCCTGTGTCACCGCACTGCACTAATGGCTTTCGTATAACTGCATCCGACCCGCGACCTGCCATCCGCGACCGCCTTGAAATATCAACTCGATATTTGTTGTACAACATCCGAGCATTTCCTCAGCTTTTGTCGAAGTTCCCCCTTTGATGAGCATTCCATTACTGTCGAATTTGTTGAACTGTTTTATTTGTTTTTTTTTTTTTTTTTTAACAAACCTCAATTATACTATTTATTTTACTATTTTCTACGGTATCTACGACACATACTCCGATAGCAACAAAATATGAAAACGAAATTGGACCCAAACTGTGGATCTCTTTAAAATTTTATTTAACACAGCTGTTGTGATATTGAGCTTACAAAGTTTATATACTTATTCAGAAAATACGTGTCCCGAAATGTCTGTTGTTGATCCTGTCACCTGCAGACTCCGCAGAATGGTCTACATAATGTACATGATAATATATAGTGTATAGAAAAAGGAAAATAATAACTTTTCTTCGAATAGACTAGACTAGATAGATAAAAGAGAATCAGAGCTTAAAAGCAGTGACGGATTAAGACTACTTGATGCCCTAAGCAATCCATGCCTGTGGGCCCCCCTATCCGTATCTCAACTAGAATCGGTCTTTGAACCTTTACTCTTCTGGTGCCCCCTGAGACGTTATGCCCTAGGCAATTGCTTAATTTGATTAAGGGCTAATCCGTCACTGCTTAAAAGCTACAATAAACCAATACTCTCCCGTCTTGCCTTAAAACCTGAGAAAGTAACTTAGGAATGGAGATTGCAAAACTGGCACCCGAAATAAAGGGGAACTTATCAGTTTATCATTAAGACAGTTTTAAATGGAGCCTAAATTGTATTTAAGACCCTTTGATTCTGTATTTATCTAGACGTGTCTAATGTGGTGACTGTTGAATGACAATGTACACTCGCGATTATTGCAATGTTTGTTGGGGAATCTTCTGATTATTATCGCTCTGTACGCACAACGTATACGTAATATTATTATGTCATAATAAATTATATTTATATGGAATTATCAGCTCTATCTGTATGGGCAATAGCGACGGCTTTCGTACAGCGGTCGTGCTTTTATTTATCAACCCGAAGAATTAAAAATAACTTTTAATAGAGCCTCCGATGGTGCGCCTCCGCCACTTCTCGCGAAGTTTCCATGGCGTCAGGTGTCAAAGCGAAAACATTTGTAACAACTCGTGAGGTTTCCATAAATTCTTCAACATGAAGATTCAGGAAAATGTGCCGGAGAAAAGTAAGTGGAATTTCCTGAAAATGTATTTATGCGACGAGGATTGTAATACTTATAAAATTATAATTTAGAACTGGGTCCATTACCGAAACAAATTGAATAAATTGCGAATTTTTACGACGACGTTAAGCTAAAAATAACTTTCGAATCCCCTTAAGTATTGTCGATCCCCTAAGTATCGATTAAATTATACCGTCTAATAGCTTATTGGTACTGGCTAGTATAGAGGGTGACGACGCGAGGTGTCACTAACCAATTCCCTGACCAATTCCAACACCGACTCAGCCTATCTATCGCCAAAATAATATTATCATTAAGGCCTCCGTAGTCCAGTACCTTGCAGCATTGCTCCCTACTCGGGATTACCACGGTACAACTACAAAAATGTTGTTTCCGAGTTAAGTTTTTTTTTTTTTTTTATGATATAAGGGGGCAAACGAGCAAACGGGTCACCTGATGGAAAGCAACTTCCGTCGCACATGGACACTCGCAGCATCAGAAGAGTTGCAGGTGCGTTGCCGGCCTTTTAAGAAGGAATAGGGTAATAGGGGAGGGTAGGGATGGGAAGGGAAGGGAATAGGAGAGGGAAGGGAATAGGGGAGGGTAGGGAAGGGTATAGGGTAGGGGATTGGGCCTCCGGTAAACTCACTCACTCGGCGAAACACAGCGCGAGCGCTGTTTCACGCCGGTTTTCTGTGAGAACGTGGTATTTCTCCGGTCGAGCCGGCCCATTCGTGCCGAAGCATGGCTCTCCCACGTATAAGTTACGACAATACAGGCTGATCCATGCGTCGGTCCTGCGCCTCTCAGGAAGGATGACCGACACTACTGGCGTAGTGTCGGTCATCCGTCCTTCTGGATTTACAGAGTAAAAAGAGGGTGTTTAAAATTGAACATAAAAAAATTCTAGCCTGGTTTCAATGAAACCGGCCACCGTCACCGAAATCAGCGTGGAGAGCTTTTCTCATCGATCTAAATACTGCAGTCCATTAATTGTAAGTAGTTTTGAAGTGTTCATGGCATTTGAAATATAAACAACACAGAGTGTTCCGTCCTATGTTAACAATAAATTCGTTTACATATTTAGTAGGATAGAAAACACTCTTAGTACAGAAAATGCAGCCCTTGTTTTAATATCTCCTTATATCAAATTACATGGTAAATGTGCTATAGTCATTTCAAGAGTGTTTATTAATAAAAATATTTAACATATTATATTTTTTAATTTAATTAAAATTTATTGACATTTTAAATAACATACTTAATTACTTAAATATTATTTAATATACTATTCTAAAGTATGTCTTTTCTTTGGACTCAAAATTCCCTAAAAAGCCAATATATTAATATCATGTTATATTTTGTCTTAGAATATAATAAGTATATTATTTAGTATCCATTCATTACCGTGCTATAGACAGCCCGGCCAACAAGGTTATTTTTCCGCTTCACAGAGTCTTTAAAAGCAAAGGAACAGCTTTAACGTACATTGAAAACGCTCACAACTTAAGCTTATTAGTTCCCTGTATTCCCGGTATCGAGGCACCGCGAATTCGTAATATAAGAATTTATCAATAAGAAACAAGTATTGAAAAGCGGCCAACACGAAGGTAAAGTTTCAAAGGACTTGAAAATATTATATTACAAACAAGATATTATTTCGTGACACTTGTCGTTATGTCTATTGTGCTTGTACCGATGCAATACTTGTTACATTATTGATATATCAATTTTAAAAAAGTAAGTTTTATTATATGAGGTTTTAAGTCTTAACTGGTGCAGTTAAAATGTTATATTATACTAGATGACGCCCGCAACTCCATTGCGCCAAAATTACGAATTTTGGTATTTTTTCCGGGATACAAACTATCCTATGTCCTTTATCGGGACTCAAAGTATCTCCATGCCAAATTTCAGCAAAATCGGTTCAGCGGTTCGCGCGTGAAGAGGTAACAGACAGACAGACAGACAGACAGACAGACAGTAACTTCGTGTATCTACTTGAAAGTGACGTATTCGTAACGAAATATTATATTCTTAGCATGAAATCGTATGAGCTAAGCCATCAAGATAGATACCATACCGCATGTCCCTCCATTTGTATGAAACAAACGAGCGTGTCACTTTTTTTCCTACCTACTGTAAGTTGTGACTTACCGATGATAAGAAACGTACCCATTATCTGGGCCACCGTTTCTATTCGAATTTCTACAGCTCAATACGGAACTTTTAGGTATTTAGGCATTTTAAAATTCCGTTTGACGTCCGATTCCGATAGCAGACTAAAGGACAGACTTTCAAAAGACGAGCATTGCTCGTCGTTTGGGAACGCGATATGGCACGCGAAGTACATACGCATGGCACATGAGGTATCTATCTTGATCTATGTCTGTGACTAAGCCGCACTACGGGGCAGCCCATCTATGCGACGTAAAACGACAGTTCTATGGATCATGTCGTGTTGCTCCGCTGCAGAGTAATGTCGCCTAGTGCCACCTTACCTAACCTTTAATTATTTAATTCGATATCTCTTTTTAGCACCGCGGCTCTTTGTCTTTATTTTGGCATAGTCTTTACCTTACAAAGACCTATTCCCTGCATCTCAGAATTCGGGTACGGCGTCCGCCACATCCAGGTGGTGTGCATGTGCCTGACGATGCTGGCGCTGTTCCTCGCGCGCAGCAGCATGGCCGTCGCCGTGCTCGCCATGACGGACACGGGCCGGAACGACACCGGCGTCACGGTGGGTCTACCTTATCTCAGTCTAACACTAGGGTTACATGGTCAGTGGTGTGCATGTTACTCACGAAAAATTACGTGTGTGCTTGGGCAATCATAGCACGGACATTTAGAATCTTGTCCCAGGCACTACAGCATCACAGCGGTAACTTCGCTCTGAAAATACTGTATAAATCATCCACCACGGATAAAAAGGCCTCTTAGAACTTGGATATGAAGAAGAAACAATAAATTTCTGGTACTAAATATTATAATCTTTTAGGTATACGAATGGGACAAGCAGACGCAGGGCTACATCCTATCGTCGTTCTTCTGGGGCTACGTAGCGATGCAGCTGCCGGCGGGCATGCTGTCCAAGCGGTACGGCGGCAAGCCGGTCATGCTGGTGGCGCTGCTCATCAACTCTGCCATCTGCGGCCTGCTGCCCTCGCTGGTGGCCGTGGTGAGTTAATAAGGGAAGGAAAGGGAGCATCCGCTCTCACAAGGACCCAAGTATATGCTGAGATCAGGTTCTCTATACAGGGTGTAACAAAACTACGTGATAATACTTTAGGATGAGTATGAGTCCCTTGTATTGAGTTGACTTGTGAAAGTAGCAGCGCTGAAAGTATTTTTTAACTTTTATTTGGGTAAGATGATTCCTGACGCTGGGGCGCTTGCCCCATACAAACAAAAAAAATTCTCTTTTAGCGCTACTACTTTCACAGTGAACTCTGCATAAGGAACACATACACACCCTAAAGTATTATCGCTTAGTTTTGTTACAGCCTGTATATATTGTATTATTTTTTTAAAGGCAGGTTTTACAGCAAAATGTTACGAATTTTGTCTGTAATTTGTAAGTATTTAAGAATATTATAAAAGATAAAATAACATACATTTTGAGCACAAATGTTATTGTGGTTTCTACACAGTTATATTTAGCGTGATACAAATGTTTTTCTGTAACAACGAGTGCTATAAATTTAGATTTTAAAGCCTATTTCCATTAGGTAGATAAAATAAGTCTTTTTCCTTAAAATAAATGTTGAATTACGACTGAAACATAAACTTGAATTTATTTTTATGGCTTTTATAAAATTATTAACGAAGTATAATACTTTTCAAATAATGTTTTCGATACGAAACATAACTTTTTAAAGGGTCCATTTATAATATTATGACTAGCCGTTGCCTGCGACTCCGTCCGCGTGGACATCAGTTTAAATAGAGCGGTAGTTCCCGTTTTAGTGGGAATGCCGAGATAAAATGTAGCCTATGTCCTTTCTCAGGCTCTAGACTTTCTCTTTAGGCTCTAGAACCGGTTCAATAGTTTTGGCGTGAAAGCGAGACAGAAAGACAGAGATACTTTTGCATTTATTATTAGTATGGATCAGAATGGATGACGTTATTATTTACTATTGTCAATTAAACTCTGGTTTCCTTCAAGAGCGGCGCCGGTAATTGACACCGTTCGCTAGGAAACCGCGCCATATTGCTTATATGGACAACGTTCTAGTGACGTCGTATTGCGGCCGCCACACGACGGCACCGCTTTTGGAGGAAACCAGAGCTTAACATGGACAACGTTCTAGTGACTTCATTCGCCGCTGCATAACGGCGCCGCTTTTGGAGGAAAGCAGAGCTTTACAGCGGAGAGAATACAGAGAGAGAGGGCGCCACTGTATATGGTTCAAATTGCTCCGTATTTAAATTATTACAACTTAAATAAATGTAAATAAATAAATCAAAATTATAGTTCAATATAAACTTAATTGTGTGTTTTAACAGTGACAATAAAATCAGTGCTATTTGATTACGCTTAGTGACGGAAACTAGACAAAATAGAAGTGACCGTTAAGCCTGAACAAAGTGACAAAATATAGGAGTTCATTCTGTAAGAAATAATCTAATTAACTGAACATTAATACGTTAATATGGATTCATCTTATCTGGATAATATAACCTTTCGGAAACGTACCTTAAGAAAGGCAAATTCAGAACAAAATCTAATATTGAATATCACGGATGATGATTCTTTTTCCACAACTATATTGGATTTATCAACGGAAAGTCAACCGAATATTACACATGACACTTTAGAAATAATATCCCTGAAATCTACAATAGAAAAGTTACAAACGGAACTTACCTCAGCCCACTATGAAATCGGAAATTTGAATCTGGAGATTACTGACTTGAAAAAACAACTGGAAGTATGCAATAAGAAGTATTGTATTTTAAAATCCATCTCAGAAAGTCATGATATTACACCAAGGAAATCACTATGCACACCGAAATCAGCCAAAATATCAAAAACAAGCACAAAACTGACGAAATCTTTAACACCACACTATATAACACCATCACGGGACTAATGTGTTAACTAAAAAAAGCATTATTGTAATTGGTGTTGGTAGCAATGATAAGAACCCATACAAGCTATTTACTGACCTTTGCAATACCTTGAGCAAACTTTCAAATACAACAGTGTTCATAATGGGAGTAAAATACAACCGGTACCTAAATACTAAACTTCTTAATAATGTAATCTGTTCAATAGTTAAGAATTATGAAAATTGTTTTTATATTCATTCTGACGAAACATTTATAACAATTATTATAATGAGAATTTACACAATTTATGGTTAAAAATTAAATCTGTATTATTAAAAATCACATTTATTAAAAATTACCAAAATAACGAAAAATTGAATTACAGTCTATACGGTCTGCACACGAATTAGGCAAAAATTCGAACAAAAAACCACAAAATATACATATCCTAGGAGATCATCATATAAAGGGTCTTAGCCATATGATACAAAATATAGACAAAATACGGGGAACGATAAATATTCGGTATTAGGGATTGTAAAACGAAAGGCTACCTACTCACAGTTGTTTAACATTAGTAATAAATCAGCAAGTTTGTTCACAAAAATTGACTATGTTGTTTTAGCTGCTCAGGTGAATGAAAGGAACTTAAATTCATTTATAACAAAATTTATAAGAACGTGTTTTTGAATGCTGTGGAATATAATTAATTAGCTTCAATATAATAATAATATTCATATACAGGGTTCCTAAAGAAGACATTAACATATTCTTAAATAGTCTTGACACTCTGATAACAGATTTCAGTCATTTAAATAATAAGAATATAATTTTATGTGGAGACTGGAATATCGACTTAATGAAAGATTCAAATGAACATAAAGAATTGAGGTCCTTACTACTTAAACATAACTTACAAGAGGCCGATCCAGCATTGACCTTATTGCTAGCAATTTAAAAACATATAATTCAGATGTTCACCACTTAGCCCTTTCAGACCATGAAACTGGTCAGACAATTACTTTTCCTGTACATGAAAAAAATAAAAAAATTATAAAGAATGACACTATTTCACAAAACGGCGGGATTTTCATTCAGATAATATTAATAAATTTTTGAATATAATGGCAACACTAACATTTAATGACGTATATAATCAGACAGATTGTGAAGAAAGTTTAAAAACTTTTTATGATAATTTCGTTTTGTTTTATAATCTTTGCTTCCCCTGGATAAATGTTAAAATAAAAAATAAGTCGATAAAAATGGGTTGGCTAACGAAAGGAATTAAAAGATCGTGTGTAGTTAAACGGATGCTGCATTTAAAATATAGATATGAGGCAACAAATAAAAACTATTTACTACAGAAATATAAAAAATATACTCAGATTTTAAAACATTGCATTAATACATCTAAAACTAGAAATAATAGCAAGTTTTTGAAAATGTCCACAAACAAATGCAAAGCCACGTGGACATTAATAAAAAATAATAGTGACGAAAAAAGCCCACGTAACAATATTGACACAATAGAAGTAGGTGATAAACTATACATCATACAAAGAAATATCCGACATTGCTAGATTATTTAATGATTACTATATTGACATAACAAAAAATAATAAAAATTAAATTGACGTACACGATGATATTATTACATATGACAATATAATTGACAATGAAACAAATTCAATATACCTTTCTCCTCTTATTCCGAATGACATTTATAAAATTACCAATTCTCTTAATAATACTCAAGCTACCACGTTAATACTAAAATTATTAAACTATCTGCAAAATATATTTGCTACCCAGTTTATCATATAATAAATTTATCATTTGAGCAAGGACATTTTCCGTCATCATTAAAAATATCTGTTGTTAGACCTCTTCATAAAAAAGGAGATACAAATAAACTAGCTAATTATAGGTCAGTTACACTAATACCAGTAATTTCTAAAATCTTTGAAAAAGCTATGCAATCAAAAATAGTACACTACTTCAATAAAAAAATCTAGTTAGCAAGCAGCAATTTGGCTTTATAAAAGGTAGTTCTACAACACTTGCATTTTTTTAATTAACAAAACAAATAACTGAAGCAATTGATAAGAAATTATCGGTGGCGGCAGTTTTTCTCGATATGAGTAAAGCTTTCGATTTTGTTGATTACAAACGTTTACTAAATAAATTAGCTAGATATGGTATTAGAGGAAATGCATATAAATGGATTAAATCTTATCTTAAAGACAGAAAGCAATGCACCGAAATAACTCGTATTGTAAAAAATAGAGAAATTACATATAGATCTGAATATAGAGTCAACACTTGTGGTATACCACAAGGTAGTATGCTAGGGCCTGACTTGTTTAAAATGCATATAAATGAGTTACCTAATATTTTAAAACACGAGGGTGTTATGTTTGCAGATGATATGACTTTATTAATAAAATGTTTAAAACAACTTTTAAATGACGAAATCCTAGAGGAAGTTAAAAAAGTAACGAAATTTTTAAACAATAATAATTTAGAGGTGAATCTAGAAAAAACCAAAATAATCAAATTTCATAAATCAAGTGATAATAGTGACCAAAAACTAAAAATCGAACTCAATCCGATCAAATGCGTATCTTTAACTAAATTTTTAGGTTTTGTCATAGACAAAAATTTAAATTGGAAAGAGCACATAGATCATGTATGCAACAAGCTAAATAGATTTGTATTGGCTCTTAGAAGAATTAAAAATATCGTCTCCAAAGATGCAGCTATAACAGCATATCACGGCTATGTCTCATCGACATTAAAATATGGGCTGGTATTGTGGGGTAATTCAGTCGAACTAAATAGAGCAATCATCATAAAAAAAAAATTCATTAGAGCTATGGCCGGAGCTGATAGACGTGTTCATTGCAGACCGCTATTCAAGAACTTTAAAATACTCCCTCTGGCGAGTTTATATATTCTCGAATCTTGTTTATTTATAAAAAAATATTATACACATTTTGAACAAGAAAAAGACACAGAAAATAATACGAGTAGACATAAAAGAAGAGTTAAAAAAATGACAGTTCCAACGCAACGTTTAGCAATCCATAGTAAGAATGCGTACTGCATGAGCATTAAAATATACAACAATATACCATATAAATTAAAAAATGACGATATTACATATAATAAATTTAAAAAAGAATTGTTCAACTGGCTCTTAGACAAATGCTACTATACGACCCAAGATTTCTTCAATGATATTATAGTCGCAAAGAAATTTAATTTTAATAGATTTTAATTATTAAATGGAACTTAGTATATTTTCTTAAGAAGTGAAATGAATTAAACTATTTATGAAATTTATGATTTGACATTTAAAAAATTTATTGCATTTTAACCACCTTTATTCTATCTTAACCACTTTCTATGATTTTTTGTACCATATTTTTATTGTCATGATTACATCATAATAATTTTTATTTAATTGATTGTATATTTTTTTTAAGGAATTGAAATGAATTTTACTAATTTAACTATGAATTGATTGACATTTAATTTATTTAATTGTCTTTGACCATTATTTGACTGTTTTATTTATTTTTTATGGTTTCAGGATGTTTTGACTGAGTATTCGTATTTACATAAAAAAAAATTATATTTCTTTTGAGGATTGTATTATAATTCATTTTTGATTCTATTTAAATATCTGTTTATTATGGTTAGATATTATAGTAATAGAGCATGATTAATTTTATATTTAAAAATATTTCCACGCCCTAGAGGCAGAAATTGTGAACTATAAAATATAATAATAATAAGAACATTATACCAATTTCTTGGAAATAAAGACTTACTTACTTACTTACTTACATGTCAAATCCCAAGCTTTTTTACATCTAACTTCGCTGTTGTAAGCGATCTTTCTTTCCTCTTTCAATGCGACTGAGCTCTGAATTCTTCCCAGGGTGGTTGGCCGGTGGTGTGCGCGTGCCGGGTGGTGATGGGTCTGACGCAGGCCTGCACGTTCCCCGCCACTCACACGCTGCTAGGCGGCTGGCTCCCCGCGCACGAGCGGACTTCCATCTCCGGTGTCATATACGCAGGTTGGTCCTTAGTTGTCTAACGCTGGTGGTAATAAGGTAGTGGCTCGAGGTGGCGCGGGCTAGCTCGAGCAGGCGCGTCCGATCCGATTGAAGCCGACTTCAAAGGCGTGGCTCGGCGCGGCTCGTGATATTATGCGCCGTGTGAACGGGTAGCGCGGATTCGCCTGTTAGCTCGTGCTCGCTCGTACGAATCGGCTCGGAACGGTGCGGGTCGTGATATCCCGCACCGTGAGATGAGAGAAGATCAATTATTCAGACCGCAACGCGACGCGTAGGTGCATCTAAAGGGGTTTGGGTAATATTGGCATCATATTCAAATTTCGCGGCCACTCACCAAACCGGCATATTATGAAAGAACATATCAAGGGGAATAAACTTCATTATGGGGGACATATAGCTAAACTATATCGGAGCCGAGATATTAGGCATTTTAAGTTCGTATTTTCAACTAAAAGTAAACTCAATCATAACATGAATACTCATGAATTTAAAAAAAAAGGGCATTATTTATTAGTTTAAAGCCTTCCTCGATATATAGGCTATCCAACACAAAAATAATTTTTCAAATCGCACAAGCAGTTCCTGAGATTAGCACTATTCAAACTTCTATACAGGGTATAACAAAACTCTACCGCACGGGAACCCTTTTGGCAAACAATATCCAAATTAAAACAATCTGTCCCAGTGCTTAGGCGGATCCCTAGGGGTGCTAGAGTAGCCGTAGCCCAGAAGCTTGCCGAAACTATCCACAAAACGGTGAATGAAAACTCGAGGCAAGCCTGGGAAAACCTCTTGACGTTTCCCTACCGCACTCTTCACGTGACTAGGGATCCCCAAAATAATACCTCCCTCACTTCCCGTGTTAAAAAGAACTGCGCCTCTGATATTGTTTTGAATCAAAATTTTCCTTTATGTTCTTCAGGCAAAAATAATATTGTTAAAAATGTTGAAAATAAAATTAGTGAGGGGGATATTAAGGGCGCTGCGCGGCTGCTCTTTTCCAGCGACACGATTGCTCCGAACTCCCCAGAAACCGTTTCGGCCTTACAAAAGAAACACCCCCATCAACTGACTTCTCAACACATTTCTGACGCCCATGACGGAACACCACCTCTTCAAACGTCAGTCGACAGTGTTCGTGGAGCCATCATGTCTTTTCCTCCGGGTTCAGCAGGCGGTCTCGACGGTATCACCTCTCAGCATCTGAAGGACCTCACCAGCGGTTGCTGTGGGGATGCCGGAGAGAAACTCCTGCAGGAGGTCACGAATTTGTGCAACCTCATGCTTCGTGGTGAGGTTGCTTCAGATATCGTAGACATCCTGTATGGAGCAAACCTCTGCGCGCTGAGGAAGAGAGATGGTGGCATTCGACCGATCGCTGTCGGCTCAACATACCGGCGCCTCACTGCCAAGATAGCCTGCAGGTCCATAAAAACTCTGTCATCATATTTCCAACCCAAGCAACTTGGTTTCGCCTGCAAAGGTGGCTGTGAGGCAGCCGTTCACTCTTTTCGCACTCATGTTCAAAATTCAAAAAATAGTATATATTTAAAGGTGGATGTTTCAAACGCTTTCAATTCTGTAGACAGGGTCGCCATGTTAACACAGATAAAAACCAAAGCCCCCACCATTTTACCCTTCATGTTACAGTGCTACCGAGATCCCACTAAACTCATTTACCAGAACCACTTAATCCAGTCTGAAGTTGGCTGTCAACAGGGCGACCCTCTAGGTCCAGCAATTTTCAGTCTAGCTATTCACCCGGTCATCGAACTCCTAAATTCCAAATTCAACGTGTGGTATCTAGATGACGGGACCCTTGCCAGCGACGCATCTACAGTTCTTTCGGATTTTCAGACTCTGATTCGCGAATTCAAAATTATAGGCCTAGATTTGAACCTGGGGAAGTGTGAACTTTTTGTCCCTGATGATTGTGGGGATAGAGATGAGATAATATCCAGTTTCAAGGCCGTCGCCCCAGAATTATCAGTGATTGAGAAGAGTGCACTTTTTCTCTTGGGTTCACCAGTTCTAGCCGATTCTTTTCCGGACTATATAAATGAAAAAACACGGAATTTTAGTGAAAGTTTAGATCGTCTTCTCCAAATTAACAGTCACATGGCATTTACTCTGTTTCGATATTGTTTATTCGTTCCAAAATTTACGTATGCTTTGCGGTGTTGTCAGCTCTGGAAGTTCCCAGAACTTCTCCATAGCTTAGATGACACCCTAAAGCATACGCTTTCCACAATTTTAAACATAAAATTTGATGAACGTTCCTGGACCCAAGCTACACTACCAGTAAGGTTCGGTGGCCTGGGAATACGAAAAACATCGGACACAGCTTTACCGGCGTTCTTGTCCTCGGTCCACGCAAATCGCGCAGTAATAGCCAAAATCTTAGAGCCCTCATCTTGCCCATTCGTCATTCCCTTTGCGGACGAGGCCAAGGATGCCTGGGACATTGCTAGTGCCGGCAGCGAGGTTCCCAAGAACACATCTTCCCAAAGGCTCTGGGACGAGCCCATCTGCGAACTGGTGCGTAATAAACTGTTTAACACGTCTACCAGCGCCGTAGAACGGGCTCGACTTTTGGCCGTGGAGAGGTGGGAGTCGGGAGCTTGGCTGCAGGCACTGCCATCTAAAAACACAGGAACATTGCTGGACCGTAATACATTCCGTCTTGCCACTGCCCTGCGTCTTGGTGTCCCCCATGTCGTCCCCCATCAGTGTGTTTGCGGCGCGCGCGTTGACAGCTATGGTCACCACGGGTTGTGCTGCTCGCGAAGTGCCGGACGCTTTTCACGGCATCACAACCTGAATGACCTCATTCGTCGGGCTCTTGTCACTGCCGGCGTGCCAGCGATACTGGAGCCCTCCGGTTTGGCGCGCGACGATGGCAAGAGACCCGATGGAATGACCCTGGTGCCCTGGAATGTGGGTCGGGCCCTTGTGTGGGACGCTACTTGTGTCGACACACTCGCCTCGTCCCATATTCAGAGCACCTCGAGCTGTGCGGGCGCAGCCGCAAACCAAGCAGAGAACCTCAAGCGGCGCAAATATGAGAACCTCAGCGGCGATCTTATATTTGAACCGTTTGGGGTGGAAACTCTAGGCGCATGGGGTCCGGGGGCACATAAGCTTTTTAGAGGAATATCTAAGAAGCTTGTTGAAGCCACCCGAGACCCCAGAGCTGGGAGCTACCTGGCACAGCGGATAGCAATTGCCATCCAACGTGGCAATGCTGTCAGCTTGCTGGGCACTCTGCCAGATGGGGACGACTTGGGCAAGTTTTTCTTTTTATAGTTTTATATTTAAAGTTTGTATATATAATATATCTGTATATTTTAGATAGTATTTTAGTGTTTACATTTCTATCATATATGGACAATAATATTATGTTTATTTTATAACAAAACTAAGTGATAATACTTTAGGGTGTGTACTGTGTATGAGTCTCGTGTAAAGAGTTTAGTGTAAAAGTAGTAGCGCTGAAAGAGAATTTTTTTTTCACTTTTGTATGCGGAAACTCTTTACGCCCGCGCCAGGGCGCTTGCCTATGAAAATCACAAAAAAATGTATTTCAGCGCTGCTTCTTTCACAGTGAACTCTATACAAGAGACACAATAATATATTATACTCTAACTAAAGTATTATCACTTAGTTTTGTTACAACCTGTAGATATAGATACAGGTACAATTCATTTCATCATTTATTTTTATTTTTAGTTATTCGTATATTAACTTATATGCTACATATAACTAACATTGACTTAACCAACACACAACTACGCGCCCGCCGTCATTTAATGAGTTTTTAACTATTTATTCATAATGCAAATCCATTTTTTCTCGAATTTCTTAAAGTTTAGAGGGCTTTTGATTTTCAAATTATATTTTTTGTGAAAGTAAATATTTAATATTCTGTAAACATTCCTGCAGCTCCACGTGTATGAGCCGGGAAATAGATTAAAAGCTAGACTAAAAATTCTGCCGAAAGGTGGCGTCCGGCGTCATAACTCATACTGCACTATGGCCAACATTCGCTAAATAGTGGAAATAATCGACATTATTTTATGGGAATAATACCCTAGACTCTAGAGTCATTTTACCTACAACACAAGAACAATAATTATAATTGCCTAATATTGCATCCGGCCCTTTAAAAACCACTGTCTAGTGAAATATAGTCTCAAGTCTGGCTATATTGTAGTCGAACGAGAGTTAAGCTCAGTGTGAAAATATGTATGAAAAATTATTCATATATTTGACAAGGACGAAGTCGTGGGCAATAGCTAGTGAGAAATATATATCCAACAGATTAGTATACCCTTTCTATACCTGTTTGTTAAGAATAGCTCCATAAAGTAACGTTAATTACTATTGATTTTGTGAACATAAGGCGCAAAAATAAATATACTAAAATAATCGTAGCTCAGCTCCGATATTACTTACGAGTAGAACAATTTTATTACTAATATATGTTTCTCTAATGTAGTGCTACAAAATAGTATTGGTTTATTCCCTGGCCGCTGGAAAAAAAAATGACGCCATAGGTCCATACAAAGTTACTCAATGCCCTTTGTATCAGAGTAGACGGATAGTAGTTATGTCTATTGTGTTTGATAATTTGCAAGACGTCTCACGTAATAGAAATCTGTCAACTTAGCAATCCATCACGCGTCGCGTTTAAGGTTTTCCGACAGGAGTTTGTCTGTTCAATAACGTGGTTCATTGGTTGTTTAAAGCCAATCAAAATCCCTAGTAAATACATGCACATTTTACAAAACTGGCAGATAAGCTTAGTTCTGCAGCATATGCTGTTAAAAAAAATCGTGAAATCACTGATATAGAGACCGCGCGATTAGTTTACTTTAGCTACTTTCATAGCATAATGTCTTACGGCATCCTCTTGTGGGGAAACGCGGCGGACATTAATACAATATTTGTGCTGCAGAAGCGAGCTATTCGTTCTATTTATAAGATGTCGTCTTTTGAATCTCTTAGAGAAAAATTTAAAGAAATAAGAATTCTGACCGTCGCATCTCAATACATTTTGGAAAATCTCTTATATGTTAGAAAGGACATAAATATTTTCAAAAAGATAAGTGATAATCATAATGTAAATACTAGAAATAAGAACAAGTTAGCAATACCAATGTTCAGACTAGCCAAAATAAGCAAATCCTTTAAAGGCCAATGTATACGCCTATACAATAAAATCCCAGAAAATGTTCAAAATCTACCTTTAAACAAATTTAAAAAAGCAGTTAAAGAACGTTTGTGTGCTAAAGCGTATTATAAAGTCAATGATTTTATCGAGGACAGCTGCACACCTTGGGAATAGGGTGGCTCCTTGCAGGTTACTTTTCTTTTATTTTTGTTACATAGCTGTAAGCCATAACATTGTAATTTTCCATTTTTTTTGTAAAAGATGGCCCCGTGCGAGTTTCTTACGCCGGTTCTTCTCGGCGGGGTAGTTCCCGAACCGGTGGTAGGCAACGTAGTTTCTTCGTTCGACTTTCAAAAAGTGTATCATGATACCCATTTCGAATAAAAAGATATTTTATTTTATTTATATTTTATTTTATATATTTATTTACTTCTTACATAAAACCGCAGAAAACATTATTCATTCGAAATATTTGTATTCCTAGCGCGAGGGCTGCAAGGAATGGTCTGGGTCCCTATTATGAGCTCTTAAATCCATTCACTTTACGTCCTTATACAGTCAGATAAGGACGTAAAGAGAATGGATTTAAGAGCTCATGATAGAAGCCCTGAGGTTTGTAGTGCATGGTCACGACTCACGATTGACTGTAACAAAAATCTCTCTATTGTAAATGCTAAGAGCCAACGTGCTGACTCGCTGAGTATACATAATATCATACTTTGGGAATTATTATACACCTACTGCAAGTGGCAGGGCTTACACAGGATAATTCAACACCAACTTTTTTTTTAAATGAAATAAGGGGGCAAACGAGCAAACGGGTCACCTGATGGAAAGCAACTTCCGTCACCCATGGACACTCGCAGCATCAGAAGAGCTGCAGGTGGGTTGCCGGCCTTATAAGAGGGAATAGGGTAATAGGGGAGGGTAGGGATGGGAATGGAATATGGTAGGGGATTGGGCTTCCGGTAAACTCACTCACTCGGCGAAACACAGCGCAAGCGCTGTTTCACGCCGGTTTTCTGCGAGAACGTGGTATTTCTCCGGTCGAGCCAGCCCATTCGTGCCGAAGCATGGCTCTCCCACGTATAACATGCGGCTTCATTGGCTGGTTGCTACATATATTTCCACGAAGTTACTAAAACATTGCTATAATAAATGCATGGAACTTGCAATAGGTGAAACAATGATTTTAGAGTTGCAAGAATCTACAATATTTTATGTTGTGTTTAATTCATATCTTCATTAAAAAAGCCCCACTCACCACTCACCAGGCGAGATAGCCGGACAAAAGGTGGACTGTAAAAGGGGAAATGATGGATAAGCCTTAAGTTGCAGCTGAGATAAGGCTGCTGTCATAACAAATACTAGCGATATTTTCGACCTTCTACAGTATCTCGCAGTCTGGGTATTACCTTCTATCTTTTTGAATAATGTTTATTGCAAACAACCAGCATTCCTTTTATTGAGCATGTTTATTTTATCCAATTTCTTTTGTAGAGAATACCGCGAAACGAGTGCTTATCATCGTCATTCCTCTGTATCTTATTTCGCTCCAATATTTCAATTGCGCGATCGATATGCAAATCGCGAAAGAAATAAGACGTTATATTTGCTCCTCCAGTCGTATGTAAATTCCTGGTGATAATATATTTAACTCTGTCAATAATATCGACAGGGATAAGGAAAATGTCGGAAAGAAGTGCGGGATTACCGACCGTCGAAAACAGATTTGATGCAAAAGGTTTCGAGGATACAAATTAATTTACTAAAAAATGAATCTAATATTACCTATATAAAATTCTCGTGTCGCAGTGTTTGTGCGCGAACTCCTTCAAA
Organism: Aricia agestis; assembly: GCF_905147365.1. Classification (NCBI taxonomy): domain Eukaryota; kingdom Metazoa; phylum Arthropoda; class Insecta; order Lepidoptera; family Lycaenidae; genus Aricia; species Aricia agestis. Next base: position 16,058,297 of record NC_056418.1, on the reverse strand, counting down.
ACGGGTCAACTGATTTTAATGAAATTTTGTATGTACATTCCATTAGCCCTAGTTTTTATCTACTTTTTGACAAAAATACGTTTGCCGGGTCAGCTAGTTTAAATAGATAATTTATGAATGATTGCTCACTGTGGACAAAGCCGCATGTAAAAGCCTGTATAGTAATAAAACGTATTACGATCGTATGCCAGATTTTATGGATCGCCAGTTTGGCAATAAATTGGCCACAACGAATGCGTTGATTCTAATTTATATCAATACGCGCTAAACGGTGGCCGTTATGGTATCTAAAAGATTTACTAACAGGTAAAAATATTACAAGTATACACTTTCTGCATACATTTTCTCGGCGTAAGGCTAATTATATTTAAGCGGTTTTATTATTAATAATAATTATTATGTAAAAAGGACAGCAAGTCCTTTTTGCAAAAAAATGTGGCACGTTTTTCATTGAACGTCCACGTTCGGGGCGGCCGATCGCTCCGATCGGGCTGATCGCAGATTGGTCTGATCTGTAGGCCTACTACGATACCGTTTTGAGACTCAAACAATCGGACGAGAATGCCGCGTCCTGCTCTAACAACGGCATTTCACGTTTGTCAGAGTAGGACGCAACATTCTCGTACGATTGTATGAGTCTCAAAACCGTGTCGTGGTACGGGCCCTGACTCGTGTTACGTGTAGAGGCCGACCTGTCGGACTGATGATCGGCTGAACTTTTTGTGGATTTCCGTGTATGTACACGCAGACCTCAACATTTTCTCTATTTACATCTTCCTTTTATGAATTTATCTCCTAACCATTTTATTTGAGGGTAGCTTTTGAACGTTAATGTCGAGAGTTATTTATCAAATACAAATAGACATAACGAGTCAGATAGCGTTATCTGCGAGCACTGGCACTTGTGACGCGAACCGGTTCGGGCCGGTTTGCCAATTTGCGTTTTTTAAATCAATTCGTAGTACCGTTCCGATCAAGGCAGCAAGCGACCGCGACCGACAAAAATTTGAATAAAATGCCACTTTATTACCTAGGGCCTAGGCTATAGGTTTATCTTGCTCTAGCCCCTACAAAGCAGCGGCGGCATGGGTCGCTAGACCGAAGTCGGTAGAAAATAAACCAATAGCCTAGGCCCTAGCTAATTTTCCTAATTTCTGTCGGTCGCGGCCACCGCCCTTATGTTAAATAGCGGTCTCGTATTAACACAACAAACCCATTAATAGTGTAATACAATAAAGACGAACTATTTAAAAAAATCCAGAAGAACCTCCTTGCTGATAAAAACAACATCCACTGTCTGTCAACATAGATACAAACATCACAACACAGTTAAACAATATTTTGTTCTTGTCTGATATTTTAGAACAGTCTCTTGAGTCTTGACAGACAGTCATCAAACTTTAATAATTATTAAATTATAATTAATTTAATTTTTTTATAATATAATATATAAATATCTATGGACGCTTCACACCACGTCAGTCTGGCCCCGTGCTAAGTACCTGAAGAACTTGTGTTACGGGTACCAGATAACGGAAATATATTTAATACTTTTATACTATACATATATTTAAGATTTTTATTATATGATACACGTCATATTTAATACACATCCAGACATCGAAAACTTTTTGTTCCTTCGGCGGTGGTTTAATATCTCTATGGTCGGCGGGATTCGAACACGCGACCCCCGGCTTGAGCTGCCACACACTCAACCAATTGAGCTACAGAGGTCGTCTTATAATTATAACGTCTTTATACACCCCTTACATTTTATAGAAAGGGCGCTAGACTTTACAGTTCATAGTTCGTCCTATGACCGCGCCCTTACTAACACCATTTATGCATTTCAAATAATTTTCTTGAAATTTTCTTAACTCGCTTCGAACGTCTTTGTTAGATTAAACTTTTATAATTCCAAGTCAATTTTTAATTTGAATTCGCTCTAAGAGATGTAAATTAGCGACTTTTTCATCGGGACCCATGATTTTAGTAGTCTGATTGATATTCATTTTGAAGTTTTTATCCTTTGATTTTGAATTCAACAAGCGGCCTTATTGATAACGAAAGTGTTCATCAAGTATTATTGTTAATTATATTTACTAAGGGTACCTAACTCGCAACGATCTATTCAAGGTCCACTGTCTTTGTAAAAATGTACGGTTCCCAAGCGATGAACGAATTTCGCGGCGACTTCATCTAGTATTTTTATTAAATTATACCGCCCCGCCTACCGCTTGCGCTGTGTTTCGCCGAGTGAGTGAGTTTACCGGAGGCCCAATCCCCTACTCTATTCCCTTCCCTATCCTCCCCTACTCCCTTCCCATCCCATCCCTACCCTCCCCTTTTACCCTAATTCCTCTTAAAAGGCCGGCAACGCACCTGCAGCTCTTCTGATGCTGCGAGTGTCTATGGGCGACGGAAGTTGCTTTCCATCAGGTGACCCGTTTGCTCGTTTGCCCCCTTATATCATTAAAAAAATGTTATAATTAAGAGCACCCATCAGCAAAGTGTGGGTATAATGAAATCAAAGCGACCTAATATTGGGGAGTACTGGGCGACTGGGCCATTAGAACCGAGCCGACTCGGTCGTAGGCCTTCTAAACTAATTAAACTTCGATAATAATGAATTGAGAATTAATTAAGTAAATTATAACCCGCCACTGATTATTGATGAAGCTCGGCCTGAAGTTCCAATATTATTTAGCTGTAACAAGACTTTACCAAGTTGTAACTCGGAATAAAAATTACTGCTAGAACTGATAAACCAATAAATTACTTAGGGCCAGTTTCACCACTTCGTGACAAGTGCCGAGTAGGCTATTCACCACTTAACTTGACAGATCAAGTATGAAGAATCTGTCAAAAAAGCTGTGAATAGCCTATTCGGCACTTTATCGGAAAGTGGTGAAACAGGCCCTTAGTTTCTATATACTAACGTCATACACGTTTGAAAACAAAAATATTTATTTGTGATAATTAACAATAATTAAAGTGAATTTTTAGTAAGTAAGTATAAAAAAAAACATACTAAATTGTAGAAATCATGATTCTGGTTTTCAACGTTTTAAACAACATTAGGTTGTTTAAAAACGTTGAACGAACCTTGCGCAAATTGTATAAGTCTCTGAATTCCAAACATAGTATTATCAGATATATTAACCTACCCTCATTTACTTACGATCGATCTTTATCGTCAAAAGCATTAGCGGCTAATGGCAAAATGTTGCAAGCTCATCGTGAACTGAAAACTTCGTAAATTGGTGGTAAGTTTTACATCGAAACTGCGATCACTAGATAATATACCGCTAATGTGAACTACGATCAATCAAAATAATGAATATTATGAGTCGAGTGAGTATGGAGTAGGGGCCAGGCCACAACAATGCGTTGCGGCGACGCATCGTATAAATCTACGACGCAGCAGAACGCATCGTGGAAATTTGCGATGCGTCAGCGACATTCCCAAGGAAATTTTTGCGTTGTAACAACGCATCGCATTTCTGTGCGATGTTGTTTTTGCGATACGACGCCGCAGCCCGCAACGCAGTGTTGTGGCCTGGCCCTTAAGTGTAAAGAATTTTATGTCATTTATCATCATGAGGAAATTAACTATTATAATATTATTTTGTCGATTTGTTATCGACTTACCAATGTTTTTTACAATGTGCTACTTCGATGATATACTTGAAATTATAACTAGTAAACATTCCTTACAGTAGGAAGTGATGAAATTCGCACTATAACCGCCTGTGTACTGCTAAAGCCATGTGGGAATTTCATACAAAAATTAAATTAAGAAATTTAAAAAAAACCCCGCCAAAACAACTTTAAAAAGTAATGAAATAATATTTACTGCCTTTCAGTTCAAATAATTCCTAACTTGTGTAAAGTAATATTTTAGTCCATAATTGTTGCCACGGTGTGTCGGGGGACCGCCAAGTAAACTACAACCTACAACCGCCAACTCGCTGATTACCTATCCCGATTCAGATTGCTGTGAATTGATCCTTAAACTTGTTATGTGAAATTAAACATCTACTTTAGCGGTCCCCCGACACACCTTGACAACAATAATTATGGACTAAAATATTACTTTACACAAGTCAGGAATTATTTGAACTTAAATGCAGTAAATATTATTTCATTACTTTTTAAAGTTGTTTTGGCGGGGTTTTTTTTTAATTTCTTAATTTAATTTTATTTCATACTTTTTAAACTTGTGTTGGTTATAGTGCGGAATAATTCCTATCAACAGAATCATATTCTCATGATTACCATCTATCAATGTCCTTTTCGATGAGGCCGTTAATATGAGCCCAAACATGAAACCTTTACTTTGGGTTCATACGAAGCTCGATTCCTATAGAATCCAGGTGATGCTGCAGCAGCAGCATGTAAATATTTACTGTTTATACTTTATCTACTTCTTACTGGTTGTCGCAATTAAAATGCGCCCAAACACGAAACCTCTCCTCTTAGTTGGCGAGGAGTTGGATATCCTATTGATTACCAGGCGATGCTGCAGCACCAGGTCAACTTTCCATTATTATGTGTATACGTATATTGTATATTCACAAATGTCACGAACTAGAATGAAATGTAAAACCCATCAAACGACTACAAGTTGCTAACGACCTTTCATGAACCAGATAAACCCTAATTGTCCAGCACTGAGCAGGCTGATAATGATGAATTATAACTAAAAACACTCTCGATCATGTCAGCTTTCAAACAAAAAAAACTAGATCAAAATCGGTCCACCCGTTTGGATGCTACGATGCCACGGACAAACAGACAGACAGACAGACAGACAGACAGACAGACAGACACGTCAAACTTATAACACCCCTCTTTTTTGTCGGGGGTTAAAAATCCAAACAGCCGAAATGCAGCTGAACAACTGTTACTTTTTGAAACTCACTTAAAATGTCAAACGCACCTGGCATTGCCTATTGCCCAATAACATAGGTTACACGCTCAGTTTCTCATCAGTTCAGACTATCAATCTGGTAAAGATTGCCGGGAAACTGAACGTCTAACCCACGGATTGATGGACTGATATTTTTTTTATTATATGCTACCAGAGAAATTGATTCCTAGGCAGATGGCGGACCCAAGTAATTTGGTCGCGTTATATCAACCCATGCGACTGCAGTCTGCAGGTCACAGCTAACCTTGAATTGACATAAGCCAACCGAATGACGTAGGTCCGTCAACTGCATAGGAATCGATTTCCTCGATGGTTTTTTTTAAAGAAGGCTGTCGTTGTAGCCCTAATGTCACTGCGACCCATAAGGATCTATTGTGACTCCTTCGCACTAGAGAACCGTCCCCAACCCAATGCTGCTCATAAATTGAACGATGTGGTTGGGGTTGGTGCCACGAACCTCCTCCACGGATGAGTATTCGTAGCGACCAAGGTGCCTGCTCCTGCAGCTCTGTAGTAGAGCAGGACAGTCAAGGAGGTGTATAGGTTCTTCGATGGTACTTTTCGGTAATCAGTCTAGCGTCAATCACAGATTGATGGACGGAACTGATGCCAGATTGACCGTGCCTTTCATTCCATTCCTCTCCAGGCGGCCACCTCGGCGTGATAATCGCGATGCCGGTGTCTGGTCTGCTGGCGGAGACGGCTCTGGGCTGGCGGTCCATCTTCTACGCGGTGTCGGCCATCACCGGCGGCGTGGCGGCGCTGTGGTACTGCTTCGCCGCCAGCTCGCCGAGGGAGCACCGCCTCATGACGGAGGAGGAGAGGAGCTATATCGAGCGGGATCTTCACATTTCAGAGAAAGGGGTACGTAATACGTATGATCCATCTACAGGATGTAACAAAACTTTAGGGTGTGTATGGGTACCGTTCACTGTGAAAGTAGCAGTACTGAAAGAGTGATTTTTTTCACCTTTGTATGCAGAAAGTCATGACGCTCAGGCGCTTGCTGATACAAATCACAAAAAAAAATTTGCTCCTTCAATGCTGCTATTTTCACAGTAAACTTTATGTGAGGGACACATACACACCCTAAAGTATTATCACTTAGTTTTGTTACACCTTGTACATAGATGTGCTCTCACCAGCTAGCAGTCAGAGAATTCTCAGTCAGTTTTGAAACATAAAGGCTCTTCTTCATGGTAGGTTAAATGATGCATAACCATGATTGGCACCAGGATTGCACAGTAATTGTCTAGTATGCACCAAGAGCCTCTTAAATTTTAACTGATTATCCGTACTAGACTTGTCTCCTAGCGTAATTTTAACAAAATAGTATAAGTGTGTCACAACTCTCACAGCATATTCTACAAGCTGTACAAAACTACCAAAACCTTTTTTCTCATGTTCCCCATATTTTAGATTGCCGGTATCGGTGTAAGTAGTTGACATTTTGTTCACAACATCTTCAGCACCTGTAGTGACCCAAATAAAAACTTCCCCGAAGCAAAATAAATTAGCCGCATGAGGAATTAATTCCGAACAGCTCCAGAAGTCCAGACTCAGTACATTCCGCCGCCGGCTCCGGCTGCGGTCTTACATTGCATTTCCAATCTTCATTCATAAACTCCAATTTACATTTTCATCCCGCAGCAGAGGTATTTTGATAACTAATTTCATACAATCTGCAGAAGTTTTCAAATTATTACATTTCCATTTTCCATAATTAATGTTTGTGTTTCGATTTGGCGTTTTATTTACTATTTAGGTCGGAAGGTCCATTATTTATAAAGTGTAGTCTTTTTTTATTATTTCACTCTCCCCCCGTGACATCAGCTCACTATACTTAGATTTTAGAAAATACTAGGAATACCATTAACACTCAGATCTCATGTCAAGTCACATCAGGTCATAATATCTCTTTTGAAGTGCCAAAAATAGGATTTTCTGTATCTCTTTGTTTCTTTTCTGTGTCTCAAAGTATTGTGTGATTACGTTTATTATCCAGTCGGCTCACATCCCCTGGCGTCGCATCCTGAGCACGCGGTCCTTGTGGGCGGTCGTGGTGACCCACATCGGCGGCTCCTGCAGCTACATCCTGTTCTTCGTCGACATGCCCACCTACCTCGAGCGGGGGCTGCAGATCTCGCTCAAAAATGTAAGGATAGAATTAATTGATGACTTTAATTAAGACTATTGTGGATGGAAACTCGCTTAGACAGAAAATATTATCATAATGTGCATTTACAGCTGATATAATATTCTTAATATTAATACTGTTTGCATATTTTAAAATATAAATATTTGTTAAATGTTGTTGTCCTGTGAGTTACAAAAAAAAGACTACATGATTCACAGCTCGTGCAATTTACGCGTTAATAAGCAAGAAAAATAAATATAGATCATCGACAATGTTAGGAGTTTCTTAGCAAAGGAAATATTATAGACGCAATATCACACTATAAAGATATCTTTTCCGTCGTAAACGTACCACTACGTTTTAATATCCGTCTGTGTACTTAGGACAACGGCCCCAACAGCAAGAAAAAAATATGTCAGATATCTTTACGTAAGCAGTGAATGTGCGAAACGGGAAACCTCTAATGATTTCAATTTTTTTACTATACATTACAGGATGTAACAAAACTAAGTAATAATACTTAAGGGTGTGTATTGGTCCCCCATATAGAGTTTGCTGTGAAAGTAGCAGCGCGGGGAGAGTAATTTTTTTTCACCTTAGGATGGAAAATTTCATGACGCTGAGGCGCTTGCCCATACAAATCACAAAAATATTCTTCTCTTTCAGCAATGCCACTTTCACAGTAAGCTCATAAATACAAGGTGTAACAAAAATAAGTGATAATACTTTAGGGTGTGTACGTATTCCTTGTAGAGAGTTCACTGTGAAAGTAGCAGCGCTGAAAGACCAAATTTTTTTTTCATTTTTGTATGGGGAAACTCGTGACGCTCGGGCCCTTGCCCCTACAAAAGTCAAAAAAAAATTTCGTCTTTCAGCGCTGCTACTTTCACAGTGAACTTTCTACAAGGAACACGTACACACCCTAAAGTATTATCACTTATTTTTGTTACACACTGTATAAGGGACACACCTATCCTAAACCTATCACTTAGCTTCGTTGTAACATTGTACTATCAGATAAGTTGATTCCTAGGCAGATGGGGGACCTACGTAGTTTGGTCGCGTTACGTCAAACCCGGCCGACAGATCACAATGCCCAGGAATCAATTTCCTCGATGGTATATAATATTATCTATTAAGCTACCAAAAATTATTATGTTACAGAGCGCGTTCCTGTCAGCTCTGCCGTACATCGGCATGATGACGGGGGGGCTGGTCTCGTCCAACGTCAGCGAGCTGCTCCTGAACCGCGGGTACCTCTCCCTCTCCCTGTCCAGGAAGATCTTCAACTCTATAGGTGGGTCCGCATGCGGTCAGGCCAAAATCGGCACATTATGTTTAAAAGTATGTTAATATTTTTGGCAATATTCCGCGAAATAAACCTCAACTGTAAGTAAATGAGTGAGTGTACGCATAGGCATGCGTACAGCACCTCCCTCCTCTCCCACACTGCCTATGCGTACACTCCAATGCAAGAACCTGCAAACACCACCACCAAGCAATAATGTTAGCAAATTCGTTCAAGGCCTCTGACCACAATGCAAGTTGAAAACCTCGACGTGCGTTTCGCCCCAACACTGGAGCAACCTCAGGATGTTGACTTTACGAACAACGTCCGTCTTATTATGTTTCCAATTAAATTTTGAGCAGTTCCCTCGACTACTAATGGTCATCATCAGGTAATGGTCATCACCACTTTTATGAATATGGTACCAAACCACGATCATACCCTATACAAAAAACTACAAAAAAAAACAAATAATTTGAAAATCGGTTCACAAACGGTGAAGTAATCTTTACAATATACATAAAAAAATATCCACAGCCGGACATAGAGCCTCCTCCTTTTTGGAATCCGGTTAAAAATGACAGGATGGGAGCAATTACTTTCATGCAGATTAGCAGGGCGATTCACGATTCCCGTTCGACACGGATTCGGAAACTTTACCGTGCGGTCATTGATCAATACCTAGCGCGACGAGCGTTAATTCGATGTCGCGCGATGAAGTTTCCGAATCAGAATCAAATTGGGCGTTGTGAATCAGGATTCAGGACCCAGATTCGCGTGCAGGAAATGACATTCATAACAGGAAAAGGGCCCTAAGGCCCATAGACACACATAGACGGACCGCATCTTGCAGTCGAAACCAACTGCAAAATGCGGTCGCCGCACGGCGATCTACAGTTTTCAATTTTCATACTAAATTCATATTCGCAATACATGGACCGCTTGAGCAGTTCTTAAGCGGTCGGTGCAAATTTCAACGCGACCGCTCTAGAGCAGTCCGTCCCAAGTCCCGACTGCAACTTGCGGTCCGTCTACGGCCGGACACAACGCCACTAAGGCATTGTGTACTTTTTTAGGATGGCCAAAAATGTTATGCTGTATTTCCATGCTTGCTAAGGTTTGACACAAGCATCCACAAATCTAGCTTGGCATTTAAATGTCGTTTACACGCTTGTGAATACGTCAGTGTATTACGTACATCCAAGCATGGCGGACACCGAACTTGTTTCGGCTATTAAGAGGGCGACTAACCCAAAAAATCAAACATCGTCCTCCTCTCTTCACACTTTCATATGCCAGGTGAAAAAGGACGACGCGGATTTATCGCCAAATTAGTTTTTTCTCAATAACTCAATAAATATACAACATTTTAAAAATCCGCTAGATCGATCTCTTAATGATAGAGTTTTATACAATGTGTTAAAATATTAACTTAGTCCAATGCACGGTTAAGGCAATAAATAAAAAATTCGTAAAAATTAGATGCATCTTTGTGATTTTTTTCTATCGAGAAAATTTTAAGATATCGTGTTTTTGCTCAGATCGAATTCTCGGAAATATAATGTAGTATCTAATTTTAGAAAATGAAACAATTCGGGGCTTATTTTCAAGTATAAAAATAAATTATAAAATCGACACTTTAGGGTTAATCGCCCCCTTAAACTCATGTCAAGATTCGTCAAACATTCGTAAGAATGAGAGAGAGCCAATCGCTGGCGCGTGCTAGGTTTATGACCATATTATCTAGTTAGTCTACTTTAGTTTTCGTCACATTTGTTTTTTGCAAAACGTTAGCAAAAACGTACTTTACTGAGAATAATACCATTACGTACTTTTATACATTAAAATTCAGGTCACATTGCATTTAATTGTAAATATTTATTGTAATCTGTAAATAGCATGAAACCCCACGCGTGTGTTGTGTTTTGTAAAAGCTGTGTCAATTATTCAGGCCGCATTTGCGTGCCGGGAATTATAATAAAAAATAGATTTTATACATATAAGATATTTTATAATAAGGTTGTAATAGAACTTTCGAAGTTATTTTGCCTCGGAGTTTGTAGTAAGTGAGCCTTATGTCGTGGACATAGAGGTGCTATCGGTGGTGTATCTGGTCAGTAGATTCGTTAGTAAACTTTCCTTTTTTTTGCGTTACGTTGAATAATTATGATGTGTAATTTACTTATTAAATTAATCACGGTAATTTGCTGTTCAAATTAAAAGTATGCGAGTTATAAGGTGAAGCAGTAATTAAGCCATTTTTTTTTATGAAATAAGGGGGCAAACGAGCAAACGGGTCACCTGATGGAAAGCAACTTCCGTCGCCCATGGACACTCGCAGCATCAGAAGAGCTGCAGGTGCGTTGCCGGCCATTGAAGAGGGAATAGGGTAATAGGGGAGGGTAGGAATGGGAAGGGAAGGGAATAGGGGAGGGTAGGAAAGGGAATAGCGTAGGGGATTGGGCCTCCGGTAAACTCACTCACTCGGCGAAACACAGCGCAAGCGCTGTTTCACGCCGGTTTTCTGTGAGAACGTGGTATTTCTCCGGTCGAGCCGGCCCATTCGTGCCAAAGCATGGCTCTCCCACGTATGATTATTTTATAAACGTATGCCTGTTTCTTAGAACTATTACCAAAATAATAGATTTTGGTGCGCTTATTTTTATGTTAACACTAATGTTCCGATTTTTTTGTTTACAATGTTGATTGCACCCATAGCGTAGGTCGTGCAATGTTCTTTGAGGGACTGACGCACGCAAAACTTTATAAAATAATTGTATGACAATAAAATTTTTATGTAAGTATTAAATAATTTATTTAATACTTTATATTTATATTTAAAATTTAATAAAATAAGACAAAAAAATAAGGTTATTAATTCGCGTTTCGACCCGTAATACGTGTTTAGTATTTCCAGAACTAGTCAGTTTTCGTATGTTAGTCTATATCAGAGTGCCTTTCAAAAGTGTATGTATGTATGTAAATCTGCTTTATGTATGTATGCATGTAGGTATATGTATGTTTTTATGTTTGTCTTCGCATATTTCCGGAACTACAAACCCGATATAAGTCATTCTTTTTTTGTTGTACTAAGTTGTGTTGCACAATTTGGAAGTGGCAGTTTTGTCTTTTTAAAATATTATTCTAATTTAGTTTATATAATATATTTATTCTAATGTAGCTTGCTGGGCTTGTACAGTATAATTCTGTGGAATGTATTCAGAATAAAGTTTATAATATAATGAATATTTCAGGCTACATCGGCATGGCGCTGGGGCTGGTGGCGCTGTCGTTCATCGGGCCGGCGCAGCGCGAGTGGGCGGTGTTGACGCTCGTCGCAGCGCTAACCTTCAACGGCTTCTACACCTCTGGCTTCATGGTTTGTTCCAGTAGCGGCGTTAGGGGGAGTGCGACGCTGGGCGAACGCCCGGGGCGCATAAAAAGGGTACAGAAGGCAAACAAAAAACGCCACAAGCCAGCACCCTGGGCACCGAAGAAATTTCTCTTACTTTATACTTGGTAGTGCTAAGACCGAAACACAGAAACTGCATAACCTAACCTAATAAATAATAATGTAATAGGCCGTCTTAATTTTTCCCAATATTATCATCAAAATCGGTTGAGGAGTTTCCGGAGGCTGGAAATAAAAGCGAACACTTTCCCTAGGCCTATTATAACCTGAGAAAGTAATACATAAAAAACCCACAACTTCAATACTATTTGATGTAATAGCACACACTCAACACTACTGAGGATTCGAAGTTTTCTTCTTTCTAAAAGACTATGCCGTATGGTGGATTCCAAACAAAAAATTGAGAGGTGTCAAGGGACACCCAGATGGAACGAAGTTATAAAAAACATAAAAAAAATTATATATATATATATATATATATATATATATATATATATATATATATATATATATATATATATATATATATATATATATATATATATATATATATATATATGTATATATATATATCGTTACAACTTTTTCCGTCTAGCCCCCTTTCGCAACGCGCAATAAGGAACTTCGTTCCAAAAATTTTAAGTTTTGTTTCGTCCATAGATGGTGTACCTGGACATGTCTCCGAACTACGCGGGCGTGATGTTATCCCTCACCAACTTCGTCTCCAACATCGGCAGCATCCTCACGCCCATTTTGACCAGCCTCATACTCAACAACGATCCGGTGAGCGTCTACAACTAGATGAACGACGACGGAACTGCATCCTGCATTGTGTTGGTCAGCAGGCTTAGCAAAGTCACCGGAGAAACGGTTTCTTTCTACGGAAGAATAGACAAAGTCACAGGTTGACACAGAAAATCCGCCATTTTGTCACTAAAATCTGTCAGTATGTCCATTCTCTCCCGTTTCTAATGTTTATACAGACCTACTGTAAGAATCTTATTACGCTAGGAATTTGGATAGTATTAACATGGAGGCGTGGATGGGAGTTACCTGTCTCCCAAAATAACTTCAACACGGCTACCTGTTAGATTTTAAAAGACCTATTTCGGCTACAACATGCAAATCGACACTTATGATATTGATGGGAGGGCGAAAATGCGACAGCTAGCTGATACTTAAAAAAATTATAACAGATACGTCTTACTCATACTGATATCAATTCAACTTAACAACTTCTCATTTCCGCAATGAGCCAAAACAAACGTATTAGTCATAATAATAATAATCTACATAGCCAGACGTAATTTAGATAGTGTTATCCTTCTAATCTTGAGCTCACAGATATATATCAAGATAGATACCGCATGTGCATGTACTTCGCGTGCCATATCGCGTTCCCAAACGACGAGCAGTGCTCGACTTTCGAAAGTAAGTTCTTTAGTCTGCGCTCCACCGTTCGGAATCGGATGTCAATAGGTATTTTAAAAATGCCTAATTGTGACGGATTGAGCTTTGAGCTGTAGAAATTCGAATAGAAACGTCGATTTAGATAATGAAAACGATTCTTATCATCGGTACGTCACAGTAGGTAGGAAGAAAGTGGCACGCTCGTTTTCTTTTACAGTTCTTGCAATCTACGAGCGCGCGTAGCCTTTATGTGTAGTTGGAAATACGAATAGACATTTTCGTTAGTGTGCGTACCTAACGGAGCAGTCAGTAGCGAGCGAGCCATGTACGCGTGTATAGATATGGTCACCAACACAACTAAGGGCGCCGCGCGCTCATAGATTGCAAGAACTATATTAGGTACAAATGGAGGGATATGCGGTATCTATCTTGATCTATGTCTGTGGTTGAGTTACTTCCACAGCAGGCCGGTTCTGGGACCGGTGGTAGGCATAATTATTATTGACTCGTTATGTAGTAGTAGGCATAATTTACGTTCAAAAAGAGGCTTGACGAAGTAACAGACAGATAGACACATTTGTAATGGTCCAGTGATTTAGAGCCTGGCGGAGGTCGTGGGTTCGATTGCTGCGTTAGAAACATGTAATTTTCAAGTTTGGTTAGGACAATGCAGGCTGATCACCTGATTGCTGACAAATAAGATGATCCATGCGTCGGATGGGCATGTAAAAAATTGGTCCTGCGCTTGCTCTCTCACCAGTCGTGTCGGTCGTCCGCCACACTAGGTTATGAGGTTAATGGAACAGAGAGTGCTCTCGTGTACTGCGCACACACCTGGGCACTATAAATTAGTAATTACTCCTGCGTAACTGACTCGGTTTCAATTAAACTGGCCACCGTCACCGAAACCGGTGTGGGAGTTATTAGTAATAGAGAGTCATGATTTATTTATTTATTTTCACAGACGAACATGGCCGGGTGGCGCGTGGTGTTTCTGCTGATGGCGGGGCTCTGTGTCATCACCAACTTCGCCTTCGTGCTGTTCGTCAAGACGCATAGACGAGAGTGGGACGACCCCAAATACCTGGATAAGAGGAGATCTGACCCTGGTATACTGTTACTTGATGATGATGAATGTGATATCTTGATAAGTATTAAATGCCCCCATATACGGGACAAATAAATTCATAGGGGAGAATAGTGAGTCAGGGCAGCTGTTAAAATTGAGCAATGGCTTTAGCATCATTTCGACATTAATCTCGATGGTACTTATACCGAGATAAAAGTATAGACTATTAAGTAGTAAGGTACTACTTAACTCGATACTTCTTATCTGGGAAAATGTACGGTTCCCATGTGGTATAGGAATTTCAGCGAAATGGAGTTGCGGGCATCTACTAATTAAAATTATTAATTGTAAAAATACTCATAATATCTCTGTTCTAAGAATTAAAACAAACATTTTTTTCGTAATTGTTTCAGAGGAAATGAAGCCCGCTCTATCCGCGACCAAGGAGGAGGAGGCAGCGCACTGAACTATATAAGACTTGTTATATTTATAATTATTATATAATATTTATATTGTTATCGTTAAAATAAAATAAAAAAATTGAACCCTTATTCCTATAGTCTACAATACCTATCTCCTGTGTTAGTATAAATTACTCTGACGAAATGTTAAAGTCAAGCCTGGGTTAAATAGTACGTTATTTTTATCATTTCTTTATAAAATAATTATAGTCATGATCTCATGATACTTTAACTTTTGGCGCAAGTTGGAGTGGCGTAACTACTATCAGTTCTATCTGGGGGCCGTAGCAAATTGGTTTGATGGCGCCCTATCAGTGAAAATCGTCGTGTTATTTATAAAACAGGCGCTATTAAAAATATATTACAGAGTCGAAACCTTTTTGGGTCGGAGGCTCGTGGCATTCTGCCAGCCCTGCGGCCTGCCACGCTATCGTTGGGGTCAATTCAGATTTCAGACCGCAAAGTGACGAATAGATGCATTTCTAAAGTACTAAATTGACAGATTTCAATTGCGTGAGAGGTCTTGCAAATCTGTCAAATCCATACAAATTTAGAAATGCATCTACGCGTCGCGTTGCCGTCTGAATTTAGCCTTCGGGCCAGCGCAGACAGAACGGAGGGCAGCGAAAAGGATTTTATTAACGCACCTGAACATAGACTTTATCTTATATCTTTAAACGAGCAATTCTTGTATATATGTATATATATGTAATTGGAATCTCGGAATCGAACCAACGACTTTCATGAAATTTAGTATAAAAGGGGCTTTGGGGGCGATAAATCGATCTAGCTAGGAATAATTTTTAGAAAATGTCGTTTTATTCGTGTTTTATCGAATACCGAGCAAAGCTCGGTCAAATAGCTAGGTAGTAATAATTTTTACACTAAAGTGCGATAAGGGCCGGGACACATAAACACGATACAACGTCGTGTCGTACGACGATGCGTCGTCGCGTCGTGGGAATCTACGACGAGCATCGTAACCTGCCCTGATACACTAACTTTTAAGCCATTTTATATGAATATCGATTTTTAAAAAAACAATTTTTTTAATTAATCGAAACTTTTACAATCGATTAAAAAATATCGACAATCGAAAAAAAAAAACTATCGATTGTTCGATTAATCGATTTCGATGTTACAACACTACTCTCCAACCGTCTTACGTTTTTCGATCAGCATGAGAATCTGACGCGAGTTTCACAGTTTTTACCAATCCCACAAAAGTGCTCAACAAAAAGAAGTTTTCATTTCAATAAGTCGGGTTTTCCTTCCTGTTGCTATAACTCCAGAACGCACGAACCGATTTTCACGGTTTCGCATTAGTTGGAAAGGTCTCAGGCTCCGTGAGGTCTATACAAAAGAAAATTCAGAAAAAACTCCAAGAGAAAAGCAGGAAAACAGGGAAAATCATTTATGGTAAAACAACATTTGCCGGGACAGCTAGTAAGTTATAATAACTGCTTCAACACAGTGTGTATCATATTATTTTGACACATTTTTATGTGAACACTTTTTATATATTTGATACACTGAGATGTTTTTTTTAAGCTATATTGTTGTAACAGTATTTACCAGAATCGACCTACAGGAGTACGCCAAGTGCAAAGACACCTTTATCTGCGCCGCAGAAATCAAAAAATTTACAACTAGATTACCTACTAAATGCGCCACGCGAATCTCCACCTTACTGTCTTATCCTAAGGTTTATTATCACAATTTCTTATCTGATTTGATATGATTTATTTAACTACGCAAGTCAAACAAAATAAAACAAATACCTTAGGTTGTTTTGTCTAGAAACTGTACATGTAGTGACAGTGAAGTCAACCATGGACGCGGAGTTCTTGAGGTATAACTTTGAAGACGGACACGATGGGATCATCACGAAGACCAGTGAGTTTCATTACTGATACTAATATTATAAGTTCGTGTGTCTGTCTGTCTGTATATATATACCGATTTTTCTGTAAGGTATTAAGATACTTTGAGTCCGGGAAAGGAAATAGGATACTTTTATCCCGGAAAATGCAGCGATAAACGATTTTAGATGCAACGGGCGTCATATAGCTTCTTAAGTATATTTCATGAAACTAAAGAACTGCAGCAGACAAAGGTATACAGCATGACTGGTGAGACCTGTTCAATACTCGAGGACGTGATATTTGGCTATTATATTAGTTCAAAAAAAAAATATGAAAAAATAATATCAATTGATCACTGAGTAAATGTAGCTTAAAGTTAAATAATTATTATTTAGCCAACGCAATGGATACCGCGCGCTCGCTGCTCCCCGCGCCGGCCGCATAGTAATTTACTAAGTGTCCATGATTCATTTATTTAAAGGGAAATTTGGTCAAAAATTAATTACCTAATTTTATTACATAATTATAATAAGAATCTAGTACCGAGAACTCTCCTTAAGTATTGATCATGTCTCACCAGTCATGCTTAATAGGTTTATATGCAAGTAAAATAGAGAAGTAGGGTTTGTTCAATCGCCGAATTTATTTGTAATGGCTATTTGGATGGAGTAATATTCTAGCTTTAAACAAAACATTTAAATCTGTTCATCTGTTTTAGAGCTACGATGGTACGGATGGCTACGCACGTAGACCTGCCCTTTAGCCAAGACGTTTTCTTTATAGCTTCCTTAGAGTCACTGATGAATATATTGTATGAAATTGACCGATAAAATAAAGTCGACATTCGACTCAGTCAACAGTGAATTCCGTACATTTTAATTGGCGATTCTAAGGAAGCGATAAAGAAAACGTCTTGGCTTGGCAGGTCTACGTGCGTAACCATCCGTACCATAGTAGCTCTAAAACAGATGAACAGATTTTAATGTTTTTTTTTTTTTTAATATTCGTCCGTATCATTATCAAACAACGTGCCCTATGTTTTTATCGTGAAATTTATAAACATGCATTGTTGTTGTTGAATGTTACAATAATCATTCTTGTGTCTATTTGTTTAACAATCACGCAATATAAACAACATAGTCTATCTAAATCTTAACCCAGGCTTCTAGTAAAACGTTTTATGTTTCCAAAATTAAAAAACAAACTCCACATTAAGTGCCATCAGGCGCAGAAATCGGCGATTTAGTGGTAATCGCGATATTGAGCGGCATTCGGGGCTCTCATCTCGATCGTTTAGGCATTATATGAAACGGCGAACCCGAGTAGGGTTGCCACTTGCCACTTGCCATGTCAGCAAACTTGAGCCGGAAAAAACCAAAGTAAGGCTGCGTTTCCATCAGATCTGCGTTGCGGGGAGTGTAAGTTTAGGATTCGACTGGAATCGTTGCGCATAACGAGGTCATGTGAATAAAGCGCTGAGCTGTTAGTTGGAACACACTCTTAATCGGAAATTGGTACAAAAGGGCCGGGCGCTCTGCTATTGAGAAGCTAACTCTCAGTTTATATATTAAATAGTTCAGTATCGCGCGTATTTTTTGTTTAAAAGTAAAGTCGTCTAAAATTTGAATTTCCTATAAAAATATATTATATGCCATCGAAAGCCGAACGCCCTTTTATTTTGGCCGGACATTTAAAAGTCGGACTTTATCCATATTATGCTTGGCAACCCTAGACGCCAGGCCCGCACGTCGCGGCCATTTTAAACGACTATTTATGTGATCGGAAAGGATAACCCATGAAGCTAATACTTTAGCTTCGTGGGATAACCTCAAATAAAAAAAGACAAATCAATAATTGTGTACGATTTGTGCGATCCAAATCGGGATATGTAATCTTAGAAACTCAAATGTTGTATACAAAGTCTCAGGTATTGTTTATGGTACCCTTTTTAGGGTTCCGTAGTCAAAAAGGAACCCTAATAGTTCGGTTGGTTCGGTCTGTCCGTCCGTCTGTCTGTCCGTTAGTCTGTCTGTCTGTCTTTGGCCCACCACACATTCCCACCACTGTATCTCCTGGTGGGAATGTGTGGTGTCTGTCTGTCTATCTGTCCACGGTTTTTCTCAGGTTATAGGACCTACAAAGCTGTAATTTGACACTGGTTTGTATGCGAATTTAGTGGACTGTATTAAGTTTAAAAATTTATAAACTATGAATCGTTACCACACCACAAGATAACATCTGCTGCTGCATGAATACACCAATATAACAAATTAGAGATCTTACCTTGGATGGGAACAGCGGATTTTCAGCGTCACATGTATAGGGGGGCCCCCTTTTTTAGCGGTTATAGAAAATTCGCGGCTTTTAGCGAAGCGCGGTGCGGTGCGCGGAGCGCGGCTCAAGCGGAACAGAAGGACTTCACTCTTTCAGTCCTGCGGCCACGTTTTGCGACGAACTTCACTATTGGCGCAAGTGGCGCCAAACTCGCGTAGCGGATATCGAGGGAAAGAGAGGATTATTAGGATAGGATCGATAAGACCTCGTCCAATGTCATAACAGTGCACAAACACAACAACAGATGGCGTTATAAATTATATGCGGCAACAATTCATAGAAATATAACAAACGGCGCCTTCATCCTCCCCCCCTTGAAAGGGATAGTCTTATCCACTTTCAAAATATAAATTAGCTAATGTTTAAATGCGTTATAATTAAGCGGTTATTATACGAGAAACAAATTAAATTAACGCGAGTTCACCCGAGTGAAATAGTTAACAAAATAACTTAAATAATACTTATAGACTACGAATAGAGAAAATGTTACATTTACTGGGTAGGTAATGGACAAAGCTTAGTAACGGAGCGACGAAAAACACCGGTTTTTGTTTTAACATCTACCACACGTACAACTCCGTCAGCGCCGGGATAAGTCTTGACGATAATACCGATTGGCCACTGTAATGGCGGAATATTATTTGTATTAATCAAGACAATTGTACCAGTACATATTGACTTGGATTTCTGTATCCACTTTTGTCTACTCTGTAACGTGTTTAGGTATTCTACTCTCCATCTATTCCAGAAGGATTGAACAATTTTATCTATCAGCTGATACTTTTGTAGCAAGTGTTCGCGGTCATTATTATAATCAGTATGTTGCAATGATTTAAGCGGCGTTAAAGTTAAAAAATGAGCGGGAGTTAAGGGTTGCGGATCATTTGGATCCGAACTGAGTAATGAAAGCGGACGCGAATTGAGTAAAGCTTCAATCTGAGTAAGTACGGTTGACATCTCTTCATAAGTTAATAATTGATTGCCTATAATTTTATTTAAGTGTGATTTGATACATTTTATATTACTTTCCCAAATACCACCGTGATGCGGCGATTGCGGCGGGTTAAATTTCCAATTTATACGGTTTTCAACTAAAACTGTGGAATATTCCTTATTGTATTCCGGTGAGTTAATTAAATTATATAGAGCGTTAAGATGAGATCTAGCACCGATAAAGTTAGTACCACAGTCAGAATAGATAACACTGACTGGTCCTCGGCGGGACAAAAACCGTTTTAAAGCGTTTAAAAACGTTGCCGTTGATAAATCGGATACAAGTTCAATGTGAATAGCGCGCGTTACTAAGCATATAAACAAACAGATATATGCCTTACAGGAGCGTATTCCACGCTTGCGATAAGGGATAATTTGAATAGGTCCCGCAAAGTCCGTGCCACAATGGGAATATGGTTTAGATTCGCGAACACGACAAGCAGGCAAATCGCCCATTAGCGGAAATTGTGGTCGCGGATTAGATTTAAAACATAGGTTACATTTACTAAGTCGCCTTCTTATAACGTTACGAGCACCAAAAATCCAGTATTTCTGTCTCATTATTGAAAGTAAAAGACCAGGTCCGGTATGTAGATTGCGCTTATGTTCGTAATCGATAATTAGATCAACAACATGATCCTTTCCTGGCAATAATATTGGATGTTTGCTATCGTAATCGAGATTTGCGTTCGCAAGCCTTCCGCCTACACGAAACAGGCCTTCGTCAACATATGCGTTTAATTTAGCGAAAGATTTAGGCAAATTACTATTTGACAAATTAAGTTTAAATTCTTCGGAAAAATGAACACTTTGTACATCGCGTAAAATTGCTAATTCTGCATAATTTAAATGTTGAATTTCAAATTTACGAGGAAGCTTCTTTATAAAGCGAAAAACTAGAATGACTATGCGAAGAAGTTTTGGCCATGAGGAAACGCGTCTAGCCAACTCATATAAAGGCGGGTATACACGTTCAACTACATTAGTATTTAATACGTTAATTTTAATTTCAGGCGGGTCGACACAGCTGCTAGTATCGAATTTTTTAAGCGGCCATTCCGTAACAGGTAAATGAGCAAAATGCGGGCCATTATAGTATAACGGATGTCTGACTAACTGATTTGGAGTCAAGCCTCTGCTCAGACAGTCAGCAGAGTTCTCGGTACCTTTAATATGGTAAAAAATTTGCGGGTTTACATTTTCTTGAAGATGTGCCACTCTGTTTGCTACATAAGTTTGCCAGCGTGCGGGAGTTGAATTAATCCATGCTAACGTGACCATACTATCAGAAAAAGCGAATGTATTGTGTACGTTACAACGACTGCGATATGTATCTTGAACAGTACTTATTAATTTAGATAACATTAAAGCGGCATTTAATTCTAATCTAGCGAGCGTGATTTTTGTTTTAGACGGCGCTACTCGTGACTTAGCACACAGTAAGCTAACCATAGACCGGCGAGTTTCTTTACAATAAACATGAAGATAAACTACTCCACCGTATGCGCGCTCGCTTGCGTCGGCGCAACCGAAAATGGTGAGAGTTACATGCGGTTGAATACCTACAAATCGCGGAATTATAATTTGCTGTAAACAAGGCAACTCATTTACGAAAGTGTTCCATAAAGAAATTATATTTGCGGGCGGTGGGTCATCCCATTCTATATGACTTTCCCATAGCGATTTAATAATTAATTTTGCTAAAAGCGTGACAGGAGCTACGAATCCCATCAAATCCCAAATCCTAGCCACAAATGAAAGGATGTTACGTTTAGTACACTTACGGTCATCCTCTGTAACGCGAAAACAGAAATTATCTGAAGCGGGCGACCACTGTAGGCCTAATATTTTAAGATTTCCGTCTGAACCTATATCAATTAAATCGGTCACTCTAGCCTCAGAAGGCATAGCACCAAGAAAATTTGATGAATTACTAGCGAATTTGACTAAGTCAAATCCGCCGGCGGCGAACAAATCAATCAGCTGTTTTGACGCGGTTATAGCTTCAGCGGTATTTCTAAAACTCAGGGCAACATCATCTGTATATATTGCGTCCTTTTCTAAGGCTGCAACCGCAATAGGAAATCGTGAACGTTCATCGTTCATAAGTTGACGTATTACGAGCATGGCTAAGTACGGACTACATGTCATACCAAAAGTTACTCTATTAAACTGATACAATTGAATAGGCTCATTCGAGTTAAATCTATACAAAATTCTTTGATATTGTCGAAAGGACTCTTTAACTGTCACTTGTAAAAACATTTGTCGAATATCAGCGCTTACCGCGACCGGAAACAGTCGGAAATTTAAAATAATTCGAAACAAATCCGATTGTAAATTTCTTCCCGTGTGTAAAATATCATTTAACGAAATACCTGAAGATGTTTTCATACTAGCATTTAAAACCATTCGAACTTTTGTTGTTAATTTATCTCCTCTGACTACAGCGTGATGCGGAATTACATAATATTGATTCGAATTAAGCGTGTTGTTATTTACAATTGTAATATAACCCTTTTCTATATACTCATTTATTATTTTATCGTACTCACGTTTAACTAGCGGATTTACTGACAAACGGCGTTCGAGAGATAAAAAGCGGCGCTCGGCGATATGCCTAGACTCTCCTAGCGACGCGGGGTCAGCCTTAAATGGTAGCGCGACCGAGTACCTACCATTACTATCTCGCGACGTAGTCTGTTCGAAAATATTTTCACATTCTTGTTCAGCGGGAGTTAAATAATTATCACTAGGTAATTCTTCCGTATCAAAGAAACGGGAAATACAATTTTCAAACGTACAATTAAAATTACAAAAGAAAGTTTGAGCGCGATCGTCAGTTGACGCGGTCTGAGCTTTGCCTAAAATCAAAAAACCGAGTGTAGTTTCTATAGCGATAGGTTCGTTTGAACCGCGAGAAAACTTACGTTGTAACAATATGCGAGCGAATACTTCACAACCGAGTATCATATCAATCGTACCGGGTTGGTAATAATAATTATCTGCGAGCGGCAAATCCTTTAAATAAGATAGCGAAGAAATGTCAACTTTACATGAGGGCAATTCACTAGTAATTCTATCAACCACGTAAGGCTGTAAATCAAACCGAACCTTATCATTTAAGCGAGAAATTAATTTTAAATTTGTTAACCCGCAGGGGTTATTCGCAACATCACCTAAACCTGAAACTTGAGCGTTTTGAGCGGAAAATAGCGGTAAATTTAAGCGGTCGTAAATGTTACGCGAAGGGTCAATGACCTCCGAGTGCGTATTCGTAACACAAAGCGAAATATTTTGATTGTTTCGTGCGGAAGCGAAATTAATTTGTTGCACATCCTCTGACTTAGAAGTGCGTGCGGGCGGGAAATGCGCGGGTGCGTCTGCAACATGCGCGGTTTGTGCGTATGCGTGGGGAGCGTGTTCTTCATAAGAAGCGGGAGCGGGAGGGTATGCGGGAGGGCGAAGCCCTAAAGAGAGAGAATTGCTGCGTGTACTTACACGGGGAGGGGAATTCTCATATGCGGGAGAATAAGAGGGAGCGTTGTTGCATGTATTTATGCGGGGAGCGGAATTCTCATATGCGGGAGAATAAGAGGGAGCGTTGTTGCATGTATTTATGCGGGGAGCGGAATTCTCATATGCGGGAGAATAAGAGGGAGAGTTGCGTGCTTCTATTCGGGGAGCGTGCGAGTAGGCACCAGCGCTGGCGCGCGGAAGCGAACTATTATAGCGAGCTGCGGCCGCGGGCGAGCGGGAAAACAATGCGATATGTTTATTATTGCGGTTATGATTAGGTTTTGCGGGAGTATTTAAATTATTGTTATGACCTTCAGCGTGAGTCATTGTATTAGCGAAAGCTTGTTTTGTAGAATCCGAAAAATGTATAAGCGAGTGATGATTACGCGAACAAAAACGACAACGTTTAATAGAATTACAATCTACTATTGAATGACGGTGGCTAAGGCAATTAAAACATAATTTATTAATTTTCGCGTACGTATAACGTTCAAAGGGATTTAATGATATAAATTTAGGACATTGATACAACTGGTGTTTATCAAAATTGCAACAATTACATTTTAATGATTTAGTTTCATTAAATGCGTATGGAGACGGTGAATCATACCTACTTTGAATGTTGACAAATGTTTTAAACGTTTTATTCTGTGTCGCGGCGCGAGTTTTGTAAGAATTAGTATTGTTATTGTTTTGTGAGCTAGAAAACTTTACAATATTCTTAAAATTGGTGCGACTTAGAACGCGATACTGGTCTCTGATAAATTTAATTAATTCAGATGATGTTGGGAATTCTTTGTTTTCTCTAATATGCATTTCAAAACACTTAACAGTTTCTAAATCTAACGATCTCAATCCTAAGTGAACAAACATGAACTCAGCTAAATTTGTTATATCGATTTGTTTTAAAGCGGACACAAGCGTCGAGTATTTATCTACAAAACCCTCCAAAGCGGCCGGAGTTGCGGTATTTATTACTGGTAATTTAAGAAGTTGGTTAAAATAAGACACTGCAAGTGAACGTTTATCGTTATATTTGTCACAAAGTGCGGACCATAATAATGAATAATTGTCGCCCGTAGGTAAAATTCCTTTACTTAAGTCGAGCGCGTGCCCCGTTAATCTACCAAGCAAATATTGCATTTTCTCTGAGTTGGATAAAGTATTATTACTATGTATTATGTTGTGGAAATTTTCATAAAAAATAGACCAATTTTGAATGTCCCCGTTAAAAGAAGGTAATTCTAATCGCGGCAATCTAATTTTAGAATTATTGTCGTTATCATGATTACAATTCGATTTTACAACGCTTTCTTTTGATTCTATGGTGGAGCGGTTGGCTACTTCAATTTTGACTCGATTATACAAGTCATCAAATGCGAAAATTTGCTGAAAATCAGGCGATGCGTTAGGATCAAGAATTAAAGTTAACTCATTTTTATTATTAATTGCGGAAATAAATTCGGCGCGGATACTATCTATAGTTACGCAATTGGTTAAAAAATCTTGCGAACTTCTAGTGGGCGCGGTCGATATTGGAATCGAATCAAAAACAGATTGCATACGTTGAAAATACGCAGCGGCTTTAATTTCAGCGAGTTTTAAGTTCCGTTCGCCTGCCATTTTTGCTGAAGCGTCAGCGTGCTCATGGCTTCGCGTCGTCGCCATTTTGTTTTACACAAATTATACGAGAAAAAGCGAGTTTGCGGATAAATTTAACTAAAAAACGCGGTAAATAACGCACAAA
This sequence comes from Aricia agestis, assembly GCF_905147365.1. Classification (NCBI taxonomy): domain Eukaryota; kingdom Metazoa; phylum Arthropoda; class Insecta; order Lepidoptera; family Lycaenidae; genus Aricia; species Aricia agestis. The sequence goes on along the minus strand of NC_056418.1, from coordinate 16,033,129 downwards.
TTAAGAATATTATCCGGCTCGAAGGACCAAATGGTTTGTATGCGAATTTAGTGGACTGTATTAAGTTTAAAAATTTATAAACTATGAATCGTTACCACACCACAAGATAACATCTGCTGCTGCATGAATACACCAATATAACAAATTAGAGATCTTACCTTGGATGGGAACAGCGGATTTTCAGCGTCACATGTATAGGGGGGCCCCCTTTTTTAGCGGTTATAGAAAATTCGCGGCTTTTAGCGAAGCGCGGTGCGGTGCGCGGAGCGCGGCTCAAGCGGAACAGAAGGACTTCACTCTTTCAGTCCTGCGGCCACGTTTTGCGACGAACTTCACTATTGGCGCAAGTGGCGCCAAACTCGCGTAGCGGATATCGAGGGAAAGAGAGGATTATTAGGATAGGATCGATAAGACCTCGTCCAATGTCATAACAGTGCACAAACACAACAACAGATGGCGTTATAAATTATATGCGGCAACAATTCATAGAAATATAACAAACGGCGCCTTCAGGCACGAATTTAAAAGGAAAACTGTCACGGCTAAGAAGACTTCATAAGTTATCGAGCAATAGCCGATCAACTAAAAAAAAATTTTCGGCGAAGTATAGCTTTTGGTTCAAATTACTTTGAACGTAACTGAGAAGATGTTGTTAGTAGTGTAAAAGACGTAATAAATATACATTCATTGACCATACAAAAATTATCAAACGATTGTACTACGGAACCCTATATTGCGCGGGGCCCGACACGCACTTAGCCGGTTTTTCTATCCTGCACCCTGGGCTGTCACCCAGCGTCGCCCCCCCACCCCGCTACTGCGGAAAGCCGAGGTCTCTAAACAGGTGTTCTGTCCAGGCTTCAAGCTGGGAGTGCGGCACATCCAGATGGTGTACATGGCGCTGTGCTCGCTGGCGCTGGGCACGCTGAGGAGCAGCACCGCCGTCGCCGTGCTGGCCGTGGCCGACCATACCAGAGTCAATGATACTTACATACAGGTTTGTAGACACGGTGTATAAAAACTATGGGATAATACTTTATTGTGGATAATTAGTACTAGTCAGTAGTCACTAGTAGAGAGTTCACTGTGAAAGTAGGAAAAAGACCAAAAAAATTTTTCGCTTTTTTATGGGGAAGCTCGTGGCGCTTGCCCATACAAATCACAAAAAGAAATTTGCTATTTCAGCGATGCTACTATTACAGCGAGCTCTCTATGAGGGACACATGCACAGTGCACACCACAGAAATAGATTTAGTGCACACCCCAAAGTATTATCACTTAGTTTTGTTACACCCTGTATATCCATGACCTTTATTACGTAGAACAGTGTTTTGGCTACAGTTCTATAAGCCCATTACCAACAAAAGTATTTACACAACGTATAAAAGTGTCCTTGTTCGTGAAGTGACTTTTCCAACGTGTCAGACAAGAGAAGAAAGCCTATTATTCATTGGATACAATTTATGAAAAGGGATTATAAATTATTGAAACTTATGTTTTGTGAGCTTACCACTGAAAATGAGAGAAAAAGCAGTCTCAAGCAAGGTTTTCATTTACCATTTAGTCAAAGGACTATGGCTGATAAGTGCATCAGAAATGTAAAATGTTAAAAGATTTCAGATAATATTTTCTCCAATATCGACTCCACTTTGCAGTAAGCACGTAATATCACTTCCACTTACTTTTTCTTGTTGGAACAGCTTTAAGGTGACAGCGCGTTAAAGTAAAAAAAATCGTTTTGGATATGTTTTAGATCGCTTATTTTCTATAAGAGGCCGGGCCGGCCTCTCATAGAAAACAAAAAATGGAACAGCAAGAAATGGAAAGGGCGTAAGCGACAAAATGGTTTTTGTTGCGTAATTTTAAAACCATAAATATATTTCATATAAGCTATGGGCAAATATAGTGTATGCTTGAACTAATCTATGTAAAAATTTTGAAAGCTTAAATCACTCTCCTCTGTTGGCAAAATTAGAATTCCCGTTATTATAGAGGTATTTTTGATTAATTATTCTGTGTTATAAAAGTTGACCAATCATGGTATGCTATTGGTAATTCAAAGACAAAAACATGATGAATACTGACAATGCTAATTTCTTAGCTTTAGCATAGAGTATGGCTGGTCTCTGGCTTTAGTCATCGTTGAGAAAAATCGATATCGCTGCAGCCAAATTATCAAGGCGTCACCTTAATAGGTTCGAACAGCTTTAGTAGCTTGGCAGCGTTACAGTCACTTCAGCTGCATGCTCGGTGATATGTCAGGAGTTTTATTCCACTCCGACTGCCTCAGTAACCCTGGCACGTACACACTTTATAGAACCCAGACGTAAGAGGTTTTAGTGCATAAGCTAATGGATGGTCATGGGTCATCTTTCAAGAAATTCTGACGTGTATAGAAGATGCAGTTTCTTCTTGAAAATATTATATTAAGGGCGTATTACAAATAATCTTTTCTATTGTATTGTTCTTTTGTTGTCTAGTCTTATCGACTTTGTAATATTATAGGGAGGATTAAACTGGGATGCTAGGTCTTATAGAAAAATATGCGACAGTGCAATATGATCTACTTAGTATCTCCCGGAAACATTAATACCAGTTTTTCTTAGTTTCAATTTTGTCCCAAACTTTTTTAGACGCAAAAACTACGTACAGAGTTTCGGTAACTAATTGTAACAAACCAATATTACGTAGGTCCGCAATCTTCCTATGAACAGCATCTCTGTTAGTACATAGTTTCACCATTACTTATAACTCCAGATCCACGACTGGGACCGCCGCACGCAGGGCAGCGTGCTCTCGGCGTTCCTGATGGGGTACGCCATCGCGCTGTTCCCGGCAGAGCGGTACCTGAAGCAGGCGGGGGACAAGCTCATACTCACCGCTGTGCTGCTCATCAACGGCGGACTGGCCGCTGCCATGCCCACTATTATTAACAAGGTAATAATATGCCAACCAATGATGATAACTACACGAAAAATGTGAGAATTTTCAGTTTTAAGTCTACATATGAAAATATTGGCATGGCAAAAAACAAAATACTTAAAGCAGACTACACGAAAGAACCTAGAATTTTTTAGGATTTCGTAATCAAGTGTAGTACCAAAGATTTTTAAATTTTTTGAATTTCCTCTTCTCAATTTGCGGGCTATATCTAGTTCAAAGAGACCAATTTTCAGGGTGGCTGGGCGGCTGCGGTGAACGCGCAGCTGTTCGCGGGGATGTCGCAGGCGTGTCTCACCCCCGTCCAGCACCACCTCAGCGCCACCTGGCTGCTGCCCAGCGAGAGGCGGATGTTTAGCTATGCTATACATACCGGTAAGGTGACCAATGACTAGATAATGAAAGATGTTACTAGAGAGAGTTTCTATCTAAAAAATGAAGACTGAAGAGAATAATCGCTAAGCAATACTATCGTGTCACAATACACACAAGCTATACCAATCCATATTATAGAATGTGTCATTACACGCAATTTACAGTTTGTCGTTTAGACATGAGACAATATTATTATCAGTTGTTTTTGCAGTTAGTTTAAGACTAACTTCTGGCTTTTATGAGTTGAATGAGTAAGGACAGAAGTAAAACGCGTTTTATGTTGTCAGAGATGAGTGCAGATCTTGTAGGAAGCCATTACAATAAATGAGACTAAGGCCGGCCATAGACGGACCGCAAGTTCGACTCAAGTTGCACTCGGGACCGACTGCTCTAAATCGGATGCGTTGAAATTTGCACCGTGTATGGTGGATATGAATTTAGTATGGAAACTGCAGTTCGCCGTGCGGCGACCGCATTTTGCAATCGGTTTTGACTGCAAAGAATATGCGGTTCGTCTATGGCCGGCCTTATTCGAAAGATATGTTTTGAAAGCTTAATTCAAGTCTGTTCAAGTCGAAAGGTGAATTCTCAATTACCTACTGATTTAAATCCTATACTCTTTATATACCCCAGAGCTAATATATTATACCCATATTGCACGTTTTATCTACACGAACATTATCCAGAAGTATCCAATCTAGCTGCAAACGGAATACTCTAGTGCCCACGACACACGACCCTCAGGGGTTACTGCTAATGTGTCGTGAGTAGTGGAGAGTACTACAGAGTACGAGTATGTACTATAGAGTACCAGTGAGTACTAGTGAGTACCAGTGAGCCGGGAGTCACTCCGCCAATATTAAACGGCCAACACTCTGGAGACATGGCTCCATTTGTCTCAACTTAAAGTGCAATCCGACGTGCATTTAATTTATATTACTGCTTGGGAATGGTGAGACATTAGTTTTAAATTTAGTTGCTATTAGATCCTTAAATAATATTACGCCATGAAAATAGATACGCTTCCTTTAATTAATGCAATATCGGCAAAGTTGTCGCTCAACTAAGTAAAGGACGGAAAACACTTATCAGCACCGTCGAATCAGGCGACAGGCCCTTTCCTCATACTTTCTCATTTCCGTGTGTAGTTTCCTTGTATTGTTTAAGATTACCTTGACATTTAAATTATAGGCTTTATTCTTGCGTATGTAGAGGCAAAGTTTTGATGTTGGTCGAACGAGAACTTTGTCCATGTTCAGATAATATATCGGATAGGTCATGTTATTATTATGTAATTTACATAATTGCCAAACGTTTTGGAAATGGAGGCAATACGTCAATAGTAATGTGCGCTAGACGGCCATCGGTATCGTCTGCATGACCTGCAGCGATATCTGTTAGATAATACTAGATTTATTGCTAATGCGTTCTACGTTCATAATATTAGGTACAATATTACGAATAGTGTATAATATGTATGCTTATACATAATATAATATCTTATGTTCCACGGGAATATTATAATTTTTGTTCTAAAAAGTACTCTGTGTAAATGTAAAGTCTGTCTGTACTGTCATGACAAATTACACCAACACGTTTGACGTTGGGTACTTCTCTACGAAAGAGTCACAATCGTTTCTCTTGGCTACCATCACGCCCTGGCTGTACCTATTTTAATGAAACCCGGCAGTATTAAAGAGTGGACCACAGGAAAGAACATATTATAGTACTATACTTTGTTATGGATGTGTGCACAGATCTTGTGTGATTTATTTTGCGCGAAGGCACGGTAGAGAAGACAACAGGAAAGGAGAATATGATTTTTTGCACTTTTCTGTGTGATTTTACTATCTAAGTTAGAATAAGAATTTCGGTGTAACTGTTAGTCCGGGTACTGTACGAATAATTCTTATGTTTTATTCGTCCGGGTATATTAGTTTTTTTTTTATTAAAAAGAAGAATTGAAGTAAAGAAGAAGAAATCTATAAAATAAATATTAAAAACCGTAAAATAATTACCGGACTAGTAAAATAAAATTATTCGTACAGTACCCGGATAAAAAGATTCAATCTAAGAATTTTTATTTGACCTTGACTTTTCCAGCTCTCCACTTGGGCACGATAATCGCGTTTCCCATCTCCGGTGCGCTGACGCGGGCGCGGCTGGGGTGGGAGCTGGTGTGCTACGCCCAGGCCATGGGCACCCTCGCCGTGGCCACCATGTGGGTGCTGCTGACGTCCAGCACGCCGGACAAGCACGAGGCCGTGGGGGACAAGGAGAAGGAGATGATTAGAGATGCGATGGAGACTTACAAACAGGTATATTCAGACAGTTCAGACAGACAGTCAGAAAACTTAAATGCATTTAAAAGACAACTTAACAATTATTATCTGACTAAATCATTGAACAGATGAAAACATTGTTTAGCCTTGTAATCATTAGATTTTTTAACATTAGTTTAATAAATTTTGTTTGTTATTATTTTTAGCAATATTCTGCGAAAACAACTTCCACCTTTAAGTAAATGAGTGAGTGTACTTATAGGAATGCGTACAGCACCTCCCTCCTCCCACACTGCCTATGCGTACACTCGCATGCAAGAACTTGCAAACACCACCACCACACAAGCAATAATGTTGGCAAATCCGTGCAAGGCCCCTTACCACCATGCAGGTTGACAACCTCGACGCGCGTTTCGCCCCAACATCGCGGGAGCATCCTCAGGATGTGGACTCTACGAACAACGTCCGAACAACGTTAATTAATAATAACAAACTAAATTTAAACTATGGATTTCCGCAAAGTAACGCCTGATTCCATTAACTATTAGTTTAATAGTTTTTCATCGTATGCTTTCACTTTAATCGTTTTTGTGTGTGTTTATTAGTTTTAGTTTGTTATAACGCTACTTAGTGATAGGGCCGCCATTTTAGTGTTTTCTTGTATTATTTTGTGGAATGCAATAAAGTATATTATTATTATTATATTTGTTGCTACGAGGCAAAAATTTCTAACTTGTTACTTCTACGTAATGTTATGTTGTCAACGCCTTCACGGTACAATGGCTTAGACTTAGAGAGTGGTTCTTGACTTGACTGGAACTAGACTCAGAAAAATGTTTCCAAAATTAGTCAGGATTCAGGACCTTGCAGGCCGAAGGTCTGATTGTCTGATACGATCTCGCGCCAGTCGTGTCGATCGCTCAGCTCAGGTTTGTCAATATTAAGTAGTAGTTTACTTCAATTGGTTAATTCGTATTAACTCATCTTAAACGTAAATTTTGACTATGGCACGATGACTAAGGTGTACTCGGGGAATCGAGACAATAGCGGTCATTGACTCCCTGTCAAAAAACTTGTCATCGAGTACAGTATACAAAATAAACACGCGAATACTGAGATATCAATTTATCTGACTTAGGTAGGTATTTATGTTACACCTGTGGCGGTACCCACAATTCGCCTAACATTCCTGCATCGCGCTATCGAAGTTTCGGAGAACGGCAAGATATATACAACGTCTGAAATGACGTCAGTGGGCTTCGGCCTGACCGAGCATGCTATCTCCCTCGGTCGGAAGATCTTCCTTTTCGGCCGCCACGAACAACGTTAAACACCCGATAAGGTAAAAATAACATTATCAGGGTACTCTATGTGATCGAAGCGTACCTACTATATACTCATCTGAATAACTGGCTTAAATAAAAACGAAAACTCTCTCGTTCATTAATACGTCCATTCATATGCTGAGATGAATAATTGCTAGCGATTTATTGACTAATTGATAAAATCGATTTGATTGATGATGCAATTAATAATTATAATCGACACACACGTCGTCAGATGTTTTTAATGGATCCTTTTGTGATACAAATATGTGAAAAAAAAAGTTACAATATACATTGTTTTTTCTAAGTTACACACGAAAACAGTACGTTAGAACGTAACTTAATTTATGTGGTAGAGGAAATTGATTCCTTGCCTTTTTGACGGACCCGAGTAATTTGTTCGCATTACGTCAAACCCATCCGACCGTTGACAGCCATTGAATTGACTTAAGTCGACCACATGACGTAGGTCCGTCAACTACCTAGGAATCAATTTCCACGATGGTACAACAAAAATAGTCTAATTTTTTTGTATTTCTAAAGAAATGACCATCAATATGAAAAACTACTATTCCTTAATACTCAGTCCTTAATCACAGTTTCCAGGTAATGCTATTGTATTCTATTATTGTCGCGATCACCGGTGCTCTTATGGGGCTTGAAGAATTAAATCAATTCAATGGGTGGTTCCAAATACACTATACAAAGTACCTAGTACTTCCAGTTACATATCATCCACTGTATCAATATAATCATTTTGTTTTAGAAAAACCTCCCCCTCCCCTGGCGGCGTATAGTCCGGTCGCGTAATTTCTGGGGTCTGGCGGGCGCGCGGGCCGCCTCCAACGTGCTGTTCATTTTCTGTCTCACCGAGCTACCTGCCTTGTTCTACTCCCTCAACCGGTCAGTTGAAATGGTAAGTAGGCTATTTTGAATTGTTAAGTTAGGATGTAACGTGATTAAAGCCAAAAACAGGCTCTGCTATTGTTATACCTCTATATAGTGTAGGTGTAACTTATAAGAATGATCGATGCGTCGGGTGGGCACATAAAAAGTCGGTCCTGCGCCTGATCTCTCGCCACTCGTGTCGGTCTTACGTCCCACTGGGTTATGAAAGTAAAAGGAATAGAGAGTGCTCTTGTGCACTGCTTGGGCACTATAAAATGATTCCTGCGTAACTGGCCTGCAGGTTTCAATGAAACCGGCCACAATTACCAAAACTGATTTGGGAGTTATTATTATTATGAGAATTGATAAATATGCGTTTATAATTACACTTTCATAGAAAACTACTAAATAAAACAAAATATCGTAAACGTACACAATTTTTATATCGAAAATAATACCTACACTTTTTTCAGTTAAACACAGCACTTACGCAGGCAGAACATACGAATACCTGTGAATACGTTGAATTTGTCGAAATTCCAACATTTTATTTTTCAAATGATATATTTATGTGTTACTTATATTGAAATGGCTTATCGAAAATAATAGTAGGGGAGCCCAAGAGGGGATTTCGTGACATGCTCGAGAGTGTCAGATTAAGCTTGTATAGGCTTTCCACATATTGTGTCTAGTCATCATGGTATAGAAATCAGATTTCTCACGTGGTGGGTTTAAAAAAGTTATTTTCAAGTATTAAAATGTCATCGGATCTGTCAGATTAACATAGGGGGACCCAAATAAGCTTCCAAATAAAACACTGACGATTAAGGTAAGCCTGTAGGGACATTTTAATATATAAAACATATAGCTTTATATTTTCGTAACTAAGCTTCCCAGATAAGTATTTGATACTGCACTCAACAAAAAGATTTAGTCCTTGTTTAAAATCTTGTTATAATTTACCTAAATAATTAATTTTTTGAATATACTTCCTTTTTCATAACTTTAAAATGGCTGCAGTTTCTGAAGTCAGCGCTAAAATAAAAAGCGCTCTTATTATTTTTAAATCAGTTTTATCTGATATAAACAAGCTACTAGATCTCCATGACGCTCCAGTAACCACACGAATAGCACATTGGGCTCGTCTACTATAATATATTCTGATACACGCTTCGCATGAATGCGGCTTAATAGCAATCGCTGCAACCTTTATTGAAATGCGAGCCATTCAAATATTGTTGAAACATTAATTTCAGTTGTACCTATTGAGGTGAGCGATTTAAAACATCATCCCTTGGGCTGTAAGTACCCTCAATCGCTCTGAAACGACGTGGCCTACTTTATAATAAAATAGTGCCCCATTTTATAATACATGATGTTGCACGTGGTTGCACAAATTCGATAAGCGCATGAGAACTCTGCAGTCTGCATATTATTCAATTTCATCAAAATCATTTTAGCGGTTTAAGAGTTAAGTTTTAAGAGAACAGACAGACAGACACACATTTTTGAGTTTATCACGATTCACACAGCCTAACTTTCGCAGGGAGCACTGGTTTTCTGTGATGTTGTAGGTAGCTATTAATATTATGCAGTAGCTAATCTGGGGGCACAGCAGTTCCCCCGCCAAGTAAAGCGCATGGCAGACGCTGCCGTACAGTCCTTACTAGAACCATTTCACCGCATTATCAGGCCGCTATTTGAGAACTTCTGGATAAGACCAGAAAGCAGAAATTTTGGTAATCCAGAAAGCTATAATCACATACTTAAAATCCAAAATTTCAAGTCTGTAGGTCATTTAGTTCCGAAGTTAAGCTAAAGCGAAGTTTCGGCCAAGTCACACAGCATTAACTATTTAAATAGTAAAGAAATCGCAGTAAGGAAACTCAGGCTTGGCACGACTTTGTCTAGATTTCATTACTTTTTAGACATAAACAAGCAGATACATCGAGACTTGGCTAGGTTTTTTTTTTGGTAAAAAAAGTGGGCCCCGTGCGAGTTTTTTACGCCGGTTCTTCTCGCCGGGATAGTTCCCGAACCGGTGGTAGGCACCCGTAGCTAATATTAACATTCTGAAAGTATTTTCTTAAAATCTACTCAGAAATAAAACATTTTTTTTTTAATTGAAAGCATTATATTGTACTGATTATTTTTCAATCCCTCTTCCACATATTATCTTTCTTTCAGAGCTCGATTCAAGCAGCATTTCCCCTGGCCACACTATGGCTGGTGTACACCCTGACGGCTCCTGTAGCGAAGTTCGCCTTCCGAGTGGTGCGCTTCAACTACGTCTTCGACATGCGATACTTTAGGAAGGTCATCAATGGCTTTGGTAAGTCACAAGAATGCGCTGTGTTGCCAGCTTGGGGATTTTTTTTTTAATGAAATAAGGGTTCAAACAAGCAAACGGGTCACCTGATGGAAATCAACTTCCGTCGCCCATGGTCACTCGCAGCATCAGAAGAGCTGCAGGTGCGTTGCCGGCCTTTTAAGGGGAATTGGGTAATAGGGAATGGGGGAGGGAAGGGAAAGAAATATGGGAGGGTAGGTAAGGGAAAATGGTAGGGGATTGGGCCTCCGGTAAACTCATTCACTCAGCGAAACACAGCGCAAGCGCTGTTTCACGCCGGTTTTCTGTGATCCCGTGGTATTTCTCCGGTCGAGCCAGCCCATTCGTGCCGAAGCATGGCTCTCCCACGTCCCAAAAATTATGTCGCTATTTATTTATAAAAGAGGGAAGCAAGTCGATGGAGCTTTCTTGAGAGAAAGAATGTTGAGGGTTGTTCTTGGGATAAGCTAAAAAGTGAATAACACCAACAATTCTAGGATTTGAAGGTTGTTGGTTTTCTCAATAAGCAGATTACTTTAAGGTTTTATCGGCATACGAATATTTATACGTGGGAGAGTCATGCTTCGGCACGAATGGGCCGGCTCGACCGGAGAAATACCACGCTCTCACAGGAAACCGGCGTGAAACAGCGCTTACGCTGTGTTTCGCGCAGTGAGTGAGTTCACCGGAGGCCCAATCCCCTACCCTATTCCCTTCCCTACCCTCCCCTTTTCCCTTCCCTTCCCATCCCTACCCTCCCCTATTACCCTATTCCCTCTTAAAAGGCCGGCAACGCACCTGCAGCTCTTCTGATGCTGTGAGTGTCCATGGGTGACGGAAGTTGCTTTCCATCAGGTGACCCGTTTGCTCGTTTGCCCCCTTATTTCATTTAAAAAAAACATATATTTTACACACACTGTAGCAAACCAAGCGCTAGGTTAAATACCTTACAGTAATTATTGTCGACATAGTTCTGTTAAAGCAAATTACCTTTAATCCTTCCAATCCCAAGGGAATGAAAAGGATTCCATTTAATTCCAGTGTAAAACGCTACCGTTTATCGAAGACCCGTGTTCAATGTAATGACACGAGTTCAGTAATTAGTAGTATTGTAATGAGGTGGGTTAATTAATAAGTACCAGATATTATGGCTATTAAAGTCGTTTAGGCATATTTTACTGAACGTTTCAATGTTATTAGTTACTGTTAATAAAGTTGCTTACGCTTGTTTTCTTTGGATAGACCGGTAATTGTTCAAAGCGCTAACTAACTAGCTGCTAAAACTATTTAAAGCTTGACCGCTGTAAAGTCGACCCTCGTAGCATACATTTAGTATGCTACGAGGGTCCACTTTACAGCGGTCAAGTGTAGATTCTCCTTATGTCATGTCACATAATTTAAGGAGCAGTGGAGATGTTACAATGTAATGGCGCATAGTGTTGCTAAGACCGCTTTTCTATATAAGCAACTATTTCCCTCTCTATTACTATAATAATTGCAAACTTTGGGCATGGGACAATCCTCAAGTGTCTCTAGTGCCAGCCAAAAACTAATATGTAATTACTCAAGTGTCTCTAGTGCCAGCCAAAAACTAATAATAGGTAAGTATTATGTCTTTTTTTATAAAATAAGGGGCAAACGAGCAAACGGGTCACCTGATGGAAAGCAACTACCTTCGCCCATGGATAATCGAAATATCAGAATTCAGAAGAGCTGCAGGTGCGTTGCCGGCCTTTTCAGAGGGAATACGCTATCTTCTTGAAGGTTTGCAGGTCGTATTGGTCAGGAAATACTGCTGGTGATAGGAGTATTATTTTATTATTTCATGTTATTTTCTCATTCTCTCTGTCTATTGCACCAGGTGCTTTGGGCGTGTGTTTGTGTCTGGTGGTGACGCCGCACCTCCTGCCGGGCTGGCCGCGGCTGGCGGTGATGATGATGATAGTTTCACAAGCCTTCGTCGGATTGCAGTACTCGGGGTTCCTGGTGAGTGCTTTGACGAGCAGACGAACAACATATCTATACTAATATTATAAACGCGAAAGTGTATCTGTCGGTATGTCACCTCTTCACGCTTAAACCGCTGAACCGATTTTACTGAAGTTTGTCACGGAGATACTTTGAGCCCCGAGAAAGGATACAGGATACTTTTTGCCCCGGAAAATTCTCGCGCAGTAAACTGTTTTGCGGGTTGTAAATTTGCAGGCATCATCAAGCAGTATATTCAACGCAATGTCAATTGATGCAAATGCTGTGCTTACGTTCACAAGTCATTCATTATATTTTGTTATTGGTAAATCTATATAAACAGAAATAATTGTGAATTTTATTAGTCTCGCTAAAACTTAAGAACGGCAGAAGCGATTTGGCTTATATTAGACTTGAAATATTCGTGGTAATGTTTATAGGTTTATATTATACGAACTTTCATCCCCTATTTCAACCCCTTGAGGTTGGATTTTATCAAAATCCTTTCTTAGCGGATGCCTACGTCATAACATCTACCTGCAAGCCAAATTTCAGCCCGATCCGTCCAGTGGTTTGGGCTGTGCGTTGATAGATCACTATGTCAATCAGTCAGTCACCTTTGAGTTTTATATATATAGATTATAGAAGGAAAGTGATTCGAAGTTCAGTCATTATCTAGTTTTTACATAAGTATAATTATTATTATTATTTAGGTGATCATGTCACCTTTTTCTTTTAGACCATTAAATAACAGCTTATCATAGCATAACGTATTCCACTCATAATGATTTTATCCGGATAACGGGTTTATAGGATTTTAATATGAAGTAACAGAATTCTCTATAGCATATGAAACACAACTAAAGAGGGTCAGGCAGATTGATAACGGGCGGCTCAGCATCTATTAGTAAGTGATAAATGGATACCGTGAGTGATCGTGTGCCGATTGGAAGTATGCCAGGAAATTCAGAAATACTTAGAAAATAATATTATGAAGACGATATGTTTTATCGTCTTCATAATATTATTATTTATGTGTTTGTCATGATTTATGACATATCATAATATTTAAAACTATTTTCAAATAGGAATATGTCAGTTTGTTTGTACAGTGTTACAAGGAGAGTGGCCAAAATAAAACGTAATACCAGGATTTTATGAAGCGTCACTTACGAAAGATGTTCGAATTGTACCCTATTCTCTCATCGTTGTTTGTTTGACTCAGTCCGTTTTTTGTCAAAAAACTAAGATGTATTATCATCAAATATGTCAAACAAACAAAACAAAACGGTTTGTCGTATAAAAAAAATATATTTCCTAGATCGATCAAGAAACAAAGCTGCATATCTACGTTGCATAATTAAGGAGAATTGAGGGACAAGTTACGTGAAGTTGACTGGCGTGACATTTCAGGAGAACCACAGCGACGTGACGGAGAACTTCGCCAGCAGCCTGCTGATGATGACGGGCGTGGTGGGGGCGGCGGTGGGGGCGCTCGTGCCGCTCACCTGTGGGGCTGTCGTAGGGGACGATGTTGTGAGTAGACCGAACATAAATGGTGGGACCCAGGAAGGTAGACCGAGCAGACCTGTCATTTGGTCGCGTTACGTCAAACCCAGTCGACAGATCCCACCTTTTTTACATGGGTGAATGCGCAAAGGAGCATCCCCAGTGGATTGAGCACCATTCATGTCACGGCTCTCTCTGGGACTTGAGACATAAAGAGCTACTCAGTCAATTTGAATCCGATTATTATACAGCGAAGCTGGGAATCAAAAATGTATGGCGTGTACGGCATTATAGGCTTCGAATGAATGAATGAATGAAATATTCTTTATTGTGCACACTTATAAAGATACACATTAAGGAATACAAGAAAAAAAGACAAAATATTTAGGTGTCACAGTGGCGGCCTTATTACTAGGTAGCAATCTTCGCTTCGCTAAGTGATATAGCTTGCGATACTGTCTAATCCCAGTTTACTCAGTCAGCTAATAGAGTTTTGGCATACTACGCGCGATTAACTTGCTGCATGTCGTAGGGCTGTAGTAACTATTAAGATAAGTTTGCAATGAGTTTTATGTAAGAGGCACGGGTCTCAACTCAGAGACTACTCTAGAGCAGTATTTCCCTAAGTGGACGCTAACGCCTTCTTGTTGGCATCTAAAAGGCGGGACCCAAAAAATTCTTGTGGGCGTCTAAAGAGGGTAGTGTGGGACTCAAAAATATGTGGGCGTTGTGTAGAGGCGATTGACAAAAATTCGATTAAAATGCCACTTTATGACATAGACTATAGTCTACACTCTACTTCATAAAAAAAAAATATCCACAGCCGAATATATAACCTCCTCGTTTTTTGGAAGTCGGTTAATAAACTAGGATTTTATTTGAATTTTTAGGACTGTAGTCTATGTCATAAAGTGGCATTATATTTGATTTTTTGGCGATCGCGGCTAGTCGCGGTAAAGATCAGAACGGCGCCTTCAGTTTATCTCCGCTGTTTGTCTATACTTTCGTATTTCTACTGTAGCCATGCTACGGGTGCTGGTCTAGAGATACAAAATATTAGTCTACGATCCATTAGTAACCAGTTGTAACTTGTGACTAAAAGATGTTGTATAACAAGCTTACTGTCGTCTCAACTTCCAGAGCAACCCGAGCAGATGGAAGGTGGTGTTCAGCGGAGTGTGTGTGGTGTACGCCGGGGGTCACGTGGTGTACAGCGCGCTCGCCAGCGTCGACCGACAGCCCTGGGACCAGGATCATAAACCTAAGATCGGATATAACAATGGCATGTATTATTGGAACGGAGTTCCTTATTGCGCGTTGCGAAAAGGGGCTAGACCGAAAAAGTTGTAACGACACTTTTTTATTAGTACCTGCATGGTAGGGGCAGAGGTCGTTGATAGTATTCCGTGCGTCAACTAGATGACGTTTTTTGAGAATAAACAGCAACGCGTTGTTAACTATTCCTGATCGTCAGTAAATGGCGTTTTTTTTTTTTATTTGAGTAAGTATGTATATTGTATATTATGCATTAATACAGATTTTTTGAATATAAGAAATAACTTCGTTCCATTCGGATGTCCCTTGACCATAAAGTTAATATACCTTATATTAGGTTTATGCCCTTGACACCTCTCAAGTTTTATTATTATTATTTGTCAATTATGTCCCCAAAAATATATCCATACTAATGTCTATCTGTTTGTCTGTCTGTTACCTCTTCACGCTCAAACCCCTGAACCAATTTTGTTGAAATTTGGTATGGAGGTACTTTGAGTCTCGGGAAAGGGCTCATTGCTCAAAGTACATAAACTCAGCGGGTGTCATTGAGTACTAATAATGTAGTTAAGGTTTATTGGTTTGAATTTGGTAAATAGACCCTCAAACAACAGGACCACATTAACAGAAAGGTAATACTTTCGAGCTGTTGATGATACAATATACTTTTCATGTCATGTCATAAAATCCCAGAAAACGTTCAAAATCTTCCCATTAATAAATTTAAAAAAGTAGTTAAAGAACGTTTGTGTGCCAAAGCCTATTATAAGGTCAATGATTTCATAAACGATGGCACACCTTGGGAGTAGGATGGCTTCTTGCAAGGCTACTTCTTCATTATTATGGGACTTACAATTATGTATGTGGATATTGTATATAATATTTAGTTACAAAATTGTAAACTTTATTTTAAAAGATTAATTTTTTTCTCACTTTTTTTGGTAAAAAAGTGGGCCCCGTGCGAGTTTCTTACGCCGGTTCTTCTCGCCGGGTTAGTTTCCGAACCGGTGGTAGGCATCATGTAGGACATTCTGAAAACATTTATTTTAAATTTATTCAGAAATAAAACAATTTTGATTTTAATTTTGATGTTTACTAAAAAAGGATCCGGGCATCTCCGGGCTACTACAACTATTTCTGCTTAGTAAAATCTTACTTATAAAACCCAAAGCCTATCAAAGGTTTTGATAAAACCAACGTCACATTAACATGGTGCGGAGGCCATATTACAACCCTCGCGCGTCCTGTCCCATAATTTAACTAATTTGTGGCTCGTTATCTCTGACGCACTTTATACGGTCGGAGGAAAAATAAGAAATTCTATAAGGTTTTCCAATGAGGGAAGCGATGAAAGATATTTTTATAACGTGACCCATATGCATATTAACGACTACAATGTGTTCAGACGCAGTTGCTACCTGAAAATTTAAGGATGATTTTTGGAGAAGTTAGGATATTAATACGTAGGCAATATCTATTACGAAATAACAGATTAACAGATGCATGTTGTGACATTAAACCCTTACAATCAGTCTACAATGGCACAGTTTTTAAACCTATCTTTTCAGTGCAAAAAATATTATAAAATTAACTTTGATTGTTACAGACGCTTCGAACATGGAACTGGATGATATCGACGTGACATCAACCTGCGACCTTGACATGAGAATATAGATTTAACATGACATGTCGTTTTACTAGCCCCTACTTTTTTAAAACGGGCGTTGGCCCACCCCACATTCTCACCACTGCAACTATAGCCCCTTCCTACTGGCAGACGTATGATCTTGAAGCGGACCAACGACGTACGATCCTGAGGGCCTTATTACACCCACCGACTGGAGTGGCGGGATAATGCCCTCGGCCGAGCATATCCATAATAAACATACCGAGTGCTTGGCCGAAAGTATTGTTTCGCCATTCTACGTGGTGGGTGTAACCAGGCCCTTTATCCAAGATGTCTTGTTTATCTCTTCTTTATAGAATCGCCGATAAGAATGTATGAAATTGACATAAGCGTTGAGTACCACCATATTCGGTTAGGTGATTTGATGAAACCACTCGAAACAGATCGTGGTTTTTACTTAATTCGGTATATAATCAAGCCTATTCAACAAAAAAATCTCCCGTACTTTGATCAAATATAGAAAAACTGAAGCGTCGCAAGAAAAATTAATCAAGGACGTGATGAGAATGGGCGACGGGTTGCAATGTTATCAGGTGTCCAATTCTCGTAATTCGAATGTTCCTTCCACCGCAGGCTGTCTCAGTCGTTCGTCATAACGACGCTCGAGCTAAAGAATCGGACCCCGGTAATCTAATTCGCCACCTCGAGTAACAGTTGACACGTGTCGAATTTTCTTTCCGGAAATAACTGGATTAAACTAGTTGCGTCCGGATGGATTCAGAAATTGGATTTGGTTTGCTTCATTTCGCTTTTTAACGAAACCTTCGTATATAAACATTCAGTAACATATTTCAAGTCAGCAAAAAAATATTATGGCTTTATCTAGTAAGTCTAGTGAGCTAAAAACTTGTCGTTCTTGTACAAATAATATTCTTTGGAAACAATCATAATATTATTATTACTGCATAAACGATGAGCTCCAAAACAAGGTTTCATGGTGTGCGTCTGGAGTCCTGGACACGAAGTGTACGAAGGTAAAGACTTACCAAGATAATTCATATATAATAATATTACGTGCTCACG
Organism: Aricia agestis; assembly: GCF_905147365.1. NCBI lineage: Eukaryota > Metazoa > Arthropoda > Insecta > Lepidoptera > Lycaenidae > Aricia > Aricia agestis. The sequence goes on along the minus strand of NC_056418.1, from coordinate 16,015,528 downwards.
AACTGCTGGTTAGCACTTCGTAAGCATGGAATTATAATTTCCAAATGGGAATACTCCATCTAAATATTATATATAACTCAAATGTGATTGACTGCCTGACACAGTGATCTATCAACGCACAACCCAAACCACTGGACGGATTGGGCTGAAATTTGGGCAGGTAGATGATAATATGACGTAAACATCCGCTTCGAAAGGGTTTTAATCAATTCTACCCCCAAGGGTATAATATAGGGGATGAAAATTTGTATGAAACTTTTTCAATTTTAAACCGATCGGGCTGAGACTTTTCATGCATAAAGCTACTATGATGTAATTATCACCTAAAGCTAAGTATTCACATACGGTTTTGCTCGATAGTTTTACTCCCAATCGAGCAATAACCACCGTGTGGACCGCAAAACTGACAGCTCCAAGGCTTGCTTCGAGCCGGATCGACGGTTTTTTTTTATCTATGGACGCTTCACACCACGTCAATCTGGCCCCGTGCTAAGTACCTGAAGGACTTGTGTTACAGGTACCAGACAACGGAAATATATTTAATACTTTATACTATACATATATTTAAGTTTTTTATTATATCATACACACATTTAATACACACCCATGACCCAGGAACTTTGAAAACTTTTTGTTCCGTCGGCGGGATTCGAATCCGCGACCCCGGTTTGAGCTACCGACAGCCCACCCACTGAGCCACAGAGGTCGAATTAAATATGTCCTTCGATTTGGAGTTAAACTATCGAGCAAATCCGTATGTGAGTACTTATAGATAGGATATAAGAAAGGATTTTGATAAATTCCACCCCTAAGAGGATAATATAGGGATAAAAGATTGTAAATAATTATAATACTTCTTAAAGCGAGCGAAGCCGCGGGCAAAAGCTAGTTACCAATATAAAACTATCGATGGTCCACACTCCACTGTCTTTGCCTATCATATATGACATTGCACGATGCAGCTTCGAAGTTCGTACACAACAATTAAAGACGTAAGTTGATGAAGTGGCTGACTGCCAGTTTGAAAATTTTCGTTTTATTTTTTGCATAAATGGAGGCTTTAGAACGGGGAAAATGATTTGAAATCAAAAATATGGATGTAATGTTGCTAAAATATTCCATATAATTTTTTATTTATAATATTTACGAATATTTCTAAAAACTGTTACTTAAGACGCTAACGACTTTAATAATTATGGTTATCCATTATATCCTAAAATGGAGAAGAAACTCAAGGCGAAGCTCCAAAGATGACAATATGGATCGCATGGAGTACGTGAGTGAAGGCCAGTTATAATATTATTATTATCAGATGATACAACATTTTTATATTTGCCGATGATTGGGCACAAATGTTATCACAGTATAAGAATGTTAGCTTGTTAAACACGAAAAATAATATATTTTTAATTTTATACATAAAAAAGCGGCCGGTCAACGCTTCAAAAAAGTTCGAATTGGAAAGTATTTATATTAATTGCCGTTTCGTCATGGCACACTAATTATGATTGCTAGTTGGTACCAAATGCCAAAAGCTGAGCATAATAATATTGTAGAGGTATAAACTGAGCCAGTGTAGTATCTATAGTTTGGGGGTAAGTTCAAAAACTTTTAAGAGACTCCATCTTTCCCTGTGCTCTTATATATGATCTATAAGACCAAATTACAAAATAAGAAGCAAGTTTGATATAGAGTACTTAGTACTTTGAAGATATTGTAAAAAATTAATTAAAAATAAATTGTTACAGTATTAATATTATAACGTTCTCTCATAAAATCTTGAAAAGGAAAGTTTGAAGCCTAAAAATATCTTAGACTTGGAGTATTATTAAATATCAGTTAACGTATGAACACGAAGCTACCTCAGTATAAAATTATACAGTAGACCTTACAATTAATCACCCTGATAGGCATGCACACAGAAGCTTGATTTTACGTCAAAATCCAAAACCTCTAAGCATCTAACAATGGAGTTTAATTGCACGCGGGTGAAAATAGTCTCAGTTTTTTTTATCTCAGGACCAATTAACGGTTAGTATGTATGATATATTTTACAAAATTTTGCACAACCAACCACATTAGTCTCAACTCTTAACTTAAAATCTATATACATAAAACTCAAAGGTGACTGACTGACATGGTGATCTATATCAACGCACAGCCCAAACCACTGGACCGATCGGGCTGAAATTTGGAATGCAAGTAGATGATATTATGACGTAGGCATCCGCTAAGAAAGGATTTTCATCAATTCTATTATAACCCTTTGGAGGTACCAAAGGGTTAAAATAGGGGATGAAAGTTTGTATATAATAATACTTCTTAACACGAGCGAAGCCGCGGGCAAAAGCTCGTACAATATATTTTCTTCGAGTAAACTTAAAAAATTAAAATACAGTAATTTTTGTAAAGTTAAAGACGATTTTTTTTCTTATTAGTGCAGTAGAGCGAGATAGATTCTAATGCTACTAAGCTACTCTACTGTATAAAATGTATACTGTGAACATAAAGGTGAACGTTATAAGGAAAGTTTTGATCAAAGTTATTTAATTAGTATGCTACAAGTTGTTACAAGCGGGATCACGAGTTGTACATTATGGGAACGAATTAACCGACTTCGGAAGAAGTTGAAGAAATTAAGTTATGCCGGTAGTATTGTGACCCCTACACCGAATTTAAAATGCATCCGGATAAAATCACCCCCCCCTAAGCCTCTACACAACGGCCCTATTTTTTTTCTGGGTCCCAAACCCCCCTTTAGATCTTCAGCGGCCACAAGGAGCATTACCTACTTTGGGATAATGAGGCGCTAATTGTGGGTACCGCCGCCGAGCCGTTATCAAAAAATCCCCCATAATTCATAAACGCTTCTACCCCTCAAGTTAGCCAGTCATAAATTACAGCTAACTAACATCAGCATGCGGCTTGTGTATTGTTCGGCCTCATGAATACCGCCCGTTATCGGATTGGAATCTGAGTCTCGTTCATTCAGTTGAGAGGGTTTATGATCTGTGAACGCTCTACAGCCGATATCACGTTACTACGGAGAATACCCTGGAAATTATACTCATAAAACCCTAATCTGCATTAAGAATTTGCTTAATCCGTAATAATAATTGTGTCTGACTGTTCTTCACGCCCAAACCATTGAACCGATTTTGCTAGGTACGGGAATACTTTTAATTCTTGAAAAGGACATAGTATACTTTTTGTCGCGGAAAAATGTACGGTTCGCACGCAATAAACGAGTTTTGGTTCGAGGGAATTGCAGGAAGTGCAGGTTGCAGATATCCAGTTTATAACTAGCCAAAAGCCGAGCTTTGTGAGGGCTCGCGTCATTTTTCTACATGGTAATAATCTTTAATGCAGTTTTTTTTTTTTTTTTAATAGTGTTACGTGCAAGGGTTCCAAGGATTTGGACGCCGAGCGTGCGATCTTGTGACTCTTGCAAAGCGCAAAGGTTGCGGTCTTGTGACTCTTGCAAAGCGCTGAGGTTGCGGTCTTTTGACTCTTGCAAAGCGCAAAGGTTGCGGTCTTGTGACTCTTGCAAAGCGCTGAGGTTGCGGTCTTGTGACTCTTGCAAAGCGCTGAGGTTGCGGTCTTGTGACTCTTGCAAAGCGCTGAGGTTGCGGTCTTTTGACTCTTGCAAAGCGCAAAGGTTGCGGTCTTGTGACTCTTGCAAAGCGCTGAGGTTGCGGTCTTGTGACTCTTGCAAAGCGCTGAGGTTGCGGTCTTGTGACTCTTGCAAAGCGCAAAGGTTGCGGTCTTGTGACTCTTGCAAAGCGCTGAGGTTGCGGTCTTGTGACTCTTGCAAAGCGCTGAGGTTGCGGTCTTGTGACTCTTGCAAAGCGCAAAGGTTGCGATCTTGTGACTCTTGCAAAGCGCTAAGGTTGCGGTCTTGTGACTCTTGCAAAGCGCTGAGGTTGCGGTCTTGTGACTCTTGCAAAGCGCTGAGGTTGCGGTCTTGTGACTCTTGCAAAGCGCAAAGGTTGCGGTCTTGTGACTCTTGCAAAGCGCTGAGGTTGCGGTCTTGTGACTCTTGCAAAGCGCTGAGGTTGCGGTCTTGTGACTCTTGCAAAGCGCAAAGGTTGCGATCTTGTGACTCTTGCAAAGCGCTAAGGTTGCGGTCTTGTGACTCTTGCAAAGCGCTGAGGTTGCGGTCTTGTGACTCTTGCAAAGCGCTGAGGTTGCGGTCTTGTGACTCTTGCAAAGCGCTGAGGTTGCGGTCTTGTGACTCTTGCAAAGCGCTGAGGTTGCGGTCTTGTGACTCTTGCAAAGCGCTGAATTAGTCCTCGAGTATCCTATTGATTATTAGGTGATGCTGCAGCACCAGGTCAACTTTCCATTAATGTGTATAATATGTATAATTATTGTATAATGTATATTCACAAATGTCACGAACGAAAATATTATATAATAATACAATCAAACAACTGTATAAGGTAATTTAATATTGCTAAGTGCTAACGGCCTAACATGAACCAGATAAACCCAGATTTTTCAGTACGGAGCAGGTTGATGATAGCTAAGAACACTCTCGATCGTGTCAGCTGTCAAACAAATTAAGAAACGAGATCAAAATCGGTCCACCCGTTTGGATGCTACGATGCCACGGACAGATACACACACAGACAAACAAACCGACAGACAGACACGTCAAACTTATAACACCCCTTTTTTTTGTGGGGGGTTAAAAAGAAAAAGGCTTTTGAAATACCTACACGGTCTTCCCCACACCTTCAATTTATGAATGGAAATAATGCTTAGATATAAATCAATAAAGATTATAAATAGTATAACGAAAAGCTGTGTTTAGAATGTGACAAAATTGTGACGTTTTATATTATTATGTGCTACTTGTGTGTTACACTCAAAGATCGAAAACGCTCATTGAGCGAAAAAATAGCTCACACCGCGTTGTGGTATACTTACAATGCACATCAATTATAATATAATTACAGCTGGTACAATACAGGTTCGTCATATCAAAATGAAGCTGCTTACGAAAAATTAGCTTGATAGTAATGAAGTCAAAATAATATTCTAGGGTACCTATACTATGCCTATACCTACAATATGAATACATACAAATTTTATGCAACAAATTCTATAACTTATGGTCCTAAGTACACATCTAAGTAAGTGTAGTTTGGGCAGTTTTTAATGCTGTGTACAAAAAAAAAATGAGTTGCCGCTTGGTCGCCTGATACCATCAGGCGACCAGGCGGCAACTCATTTCAAACATATTTTTTTTCTTTTCCGAGAACGTCGAACTATTTGAATAATATATTTTCGTTTTGTTTTCATCAATCCGAAAGTATTTTTGAGTATAAAAGTTACAACTTTAAACTAGAGTTTAAAAATGTGAAAACTCTCTCATTTCTCCATTTTGCGCAAACTAGAATATTTAACTAAGTACGTAAAATATTCAAACATAATATAAAATTATAAAAGCTCCAAAATTATATAACTTCTGAGTAATTGGTGGAAAATTTAGGCTCAGTAGTAAAATTATGTTCACGTGAAGTATTTCTTTGAAGTTTTTTTTTTTCAGTTCTCTTTTGTTTGTTGAAACATTTTGATTGATATAATTTCAATACTTCGTTGATTGTTTGTATTTGATATTCATTATAACCCTTAACATAAATTAGTTTTCATAGATCAAAAACGATGTTACGTTATTGATCTATGAAAATTAATTTATAACTAAGTTATAAGATCACATCGAACACGTACCTAGATGTTATTAGGCACTCCTAATAAGTTATATCAGATTATGAAGAATATTACACGTCTGCACAAACTGACATTGTGATGATGAGCAATTAGTACTATGACCGCGGATTCGCCCACGTGTAATACTATTCCGAACATCAAATCCCTTATTTTATTAAACCCTCTTAGACCTTAGGGCAAGGCCAAAAGAGCGTAATTTGTGAGTTGTGAGTCGCAGAATTTCGGCTGGCAGAAATTCTGCAGCATTCAGTTTTATACAAAAGTCCTGTTTGATTCACACGAGCGAAATTCTGCGACTCACGACTCACAAATGACGCTCGTTTGGCTTCGCGGTTCACCCTTAGTGGGTAGAGAAATTTTTAAAATCCTTTCTTTGTGGACACTTACATCAAACACGTTAGCGACCGTTACGACGTTAGCCTAACCCTTATATGATACCTTAACCGTATGCGTATCGTAAGATTTTGTTCAGTTTATAAATTGAAGGAAGAAGACTTAAGATTTTAGTAATACTGCACAATTAAAAAAATCGCAGCACTGTTTGTCGTGTGTGTTTGTGCAGTATTTTTGTAATCTCAGTGCTGACAGCAGGCAGCAGAGCGGTGTGTGTAATAGGATTATACTTGACATGTTTTGAGTGGGAGATGACGTACAGTCTACCATAATTGTAGACTGTAAGAGCCGGGCCCCCGTAGTTATCATCATCGTCCATTTACCGTCGTATCGTATACAGGGTGAAAACTAAGTGATAATACTTTAGGCTGTGTATGAGTCTGTATGGAATTCACTGAGAGAGTAGCACCACTGAAAAAGCAATTGTTTTTAAACTTTCGTATGGCAAAATTCACCACGCGCTTGCTCCTAAAAATCACAAAAACATGAACCCTTTTCAATTGGGTTCTATACAATAATATATATATTTTATTATTAATATAACTAGCTATTTGACCGAGCTTTGCTCGGTATTCGATAAAACACGAATAAAATGACATTACAAAATTTCATGAAAATCGTTGGAGCCGATTTCAAGATTCCAATTATATATATATACAAGAATTGCTCGTTTAAAGATATAAGATATTATCTAATTTACTTGAAACAAAAACAGAATAGCCGTATTCAATCTCGGAATTGAGAAATGATGTACACATTACGACTAGGTTGGGATAAAAGGTACCCTGATGTAGAGTTAACCCTTTTATCAAAGGACTTTCAGGATTCCGCCATCGTCCTTTATGAATCAGAAATAGCTCGTCCATTTGGTTGCCATTTTAACCCACACAATGTAATAAATCAAAGTGACTATTATTTAATCTTTAACGTTGTTCGTGGCGGCCGAATAGGAAGATCTTCCGACCGAGCGAGATAGCATGCTCGGTCATTTCAGGCGTTGTACGAAACTTCGATAGCGCGATGCAGGAATGTTAGGCGAATTGTGGGTACCGCCACATCACTCCCCCCCCAAAGACCTGTGGTATTCTTCGATGCGCTTGTGTTGTCAGGTGTGGGCCGAAGCTACGCGTGCAATGACCAGGAGAGGGACCCCGTGCTCGGCTTGATGACCGGTCGTTGTAGCCTATGGCTGCCCCGTTCAAGCCAGACACAGGTTCGACCGGCGCGGACGCCCAAAGTGGCTTATGGTCGAGGCGACCCGGTTACGCTTGATGTCTGCTGACGTGGTGCGGATGGGCGGGGAGTGTTGATGATGATTGATGTCCAGAAGGATGCGTGTTCTTGTCGGTTGTCACCAATTTAACGTTGTTCGTGGCGGCCGAAAAGGAAGATCTTCCGACCGAGCGAGATACCATGCTCGGTCAGGCCGAAGCCCACTGACGTCAATTCAGACGTTGTATATATCTTGCCGTTCTACGAAACTTCGATAGCGCGATGCAGGAATGTTAGGCGAATTGTGGGTACCGCCACAAATCCATAGGGCCAGGCCACAACACTGCGTTGCGGTGTCGCATCGTATAAATCTACGAAGCCGCAGAACGCATCGTGAAAAATTGAAAATTTCCGATGTAAAGAGTGCTATACTATATGAAATTTTTGCGTTGCGAGTTGCGACATCGCATCGCATTTCTGTGCGATGTTCTTTTTGCGATACAACGCCGCAACGCAGTGATGTGGCCTGGCCCATCCATATCCGTCCTTATATTATAAATGCGCTGTCTATCTGTCTGTAACCTTCTGTTTGAGGAATAGTGGGATAAGGATTTTTGAAGAAATCTTTACTAATATTTGACATAATATGTAAGTAAAGATTTAGATGTGGCACGGTAAAGAATTATAAAAAAAATGGTCTTTCAGCGCAGATACTTTCACAGTGAATTCTCTACAAGGAACACGTACACCGTACACACTCTAAAATATTATCACTTAGTTTTGTTACACCTTGTATAAATCTAAGTGAGTACATCACATAATCTAAACGTAATGCTTTAGTTCCATGTAGTAAGTACTAAAGTACTAAATACCACGATGCAGTGTAAGCGGAACTCGAGCTGGCTTTAACTAATTCGGAGCACAAACTTTGAACTCGCAATACGCTGATTACTTTTTAACTACTAATTAAATTAACTTACTTTAATGATAAGTTTTAGTTAAAACGGTTAAGAAAGTTTAGATTGGTGATAGTGACTAGCTTTATTGAAACCGGGCCAGTTATGCAGGAGTAATTTTATAGTGCCCAAGTGTGTGCGCAGTACACAAGAGCACTGTCTAATGTCTATTCCTTTACTCTCATAACCAAGTGAGACGGACGACACAGACTTTTTACATGCCCATCCGACTCATAGATCATCTTACTTGTCAGACAATCACAAAATGATCAGCCTGCATCCAACCAATTTTGGAAACATGGGCACCAAATTCATGTTCGACCAACGCGGAAGCAAACCAAATTATCTTCGAATCAAGATCCAAGCTTAACGACTAGACCAGGAAACCAACAAAGTCTAGATACACCTTGATGAGTTGACAGATCTGTACTCATGACTTTTAAGGAGTTGCTCAAACTTATATACCTAAACTATGAATTTATATTATTAGTATGTACGGTAGCTAGTTATTACGTAAATGACAGACAACATAGATTACATTATTTGGTTATGATAAAGTGTATTGTTGTCTACAAAGATCATTATGTGCGTATAGAATGAATAGTACTACATATATTTGATGCCTACTTTCATTAATCACGTCTTAATAATAATAAAATCAAAGATGTTTTAAGTTTATCAATTTTATAGCTTAGATTTTTTAATAAAATATACTTACTTACTTTAAACTCTAAGCTTTTTTAAATTTAAATACAAGCCATAAAAAATACGTGTAAATAAAAATAAAATAAAAATATTTTAAACTTTTAAACCAGAATACGTTGATTTCAACGCAAAATATATTTTATGCATTTAAATAATTGTAACTGGCAAAATTTAAATCGCGAATACTCCGGCCTCAAGGGATTTTAATTAAAATAAATATAAGGATTTTGTACCGCCGCTGTCCTCCTGCGTTTTACAGTTACGTACGCAAGCTCAGAACCTGGTGTTAAAATTATTTTACAATGTAAAATATACAATACAAGGAACAAACTTCGTAGCTCTTACTTTACGCGAATGTATTGATATGATATTTCTTGAGTTTTTAATTATTTGTTGCTACCAGGTAATCAGAAAGTTAATCATTATTACTATATAGTATGTATTTTGCAAACATATCAATAGCCTAAATAAAAATATCTGTCTCTGTGAAGGTATCTTATAAGTTCTTAAATTCTTTGTTGCCTCTCTGTTCGCTATATAATCTTTGAAAACGAAAGTGACAATTAATGAACGAACTTTTACAAAGAGTAGTGCGTCGGATGCACTTCGCAGCATAAAAAGATAATTTAAAAAATATATATTAATTTAGTACTCAACATGGTGGAAACTGACTACAAGCTAGTGCCTAGTAAGGACAATGGGAACTGTGGTAAGTTTATAAACAATATATAATTATTATAAGCTCTTCTGGTTTATCTTATAGTGTTAGATATTTTATCGAGGAAGGCTATAGGCTATATTCTATCACGCTAAGACTAATAGGAGCGAAAAAATAGAGGAAAATGAAAAAAATGGGGAAATTATTTGAAAGGGCTTATTTGAACGCGCTAATCTCAGGAACTACTGGTCCGATTTGAAAAATTCTTTCAGTGTTAGATAACCCATTTATCGAGGAAGGCTATAGGCTAAATTTTATCACGCTAATACTAATAGGAGTGAAGAAATAGAGGAAAATGTAGAAAAAAACGGGGGAAATTATTTGAAAGGGCTTATCTCACGAAGTCCTGTAGCAATTTTTATGTTATTTGGCGCAGATAAGAAGTAAAGTACGTAAAGGATCATAGGATATTTTCTGTGGACTAATTAGTCTATGCAATATCTAACTTACGCCATACGCGGGCGAAGCCGCGCGGACGTCTAGTGATAACATAATGATCTAATTCCTTAAACTTTTAAACGTGACAATCTCAATACATCATCGGTTTCTCGTCAACGGCTGCAAGTGGGTCTAGGACATCTGGTGAAGTTGATCTATAAATATTCAAATCAAATAAAATCATTTTTATTTCAGGCAAAAGAGGCCCATATAACAAATACCTTAAATCTAACATACATATTTTTACATAATATATTGTTACGTATTGCCGGCGACGTGACTGGCTTCGTTCCGGAGTCTCCCCCGGAACCTCCGGTAGACAACATCCATCGGCCAGAACTCCGGCGCCTCGAAAGTCGATAGAAGATCGACGTCGACGTCGGTACTCTCACCACAAAGGAGCTAAAGTTAAACTTGTGGCGAGACTGCAGACGCTTGACCCTCAGGCGCAGTGTCGTCTTCTTCTAGATGTAGTCCACAACATCCTCGACCTCCATCGACCAGTACAGGCGGAATATGTACAATGGCGTCGCTCCGCAGACGCAGCTCAGGTGCATGTGCATAGGGTGCGATGCCGCGATGGTTGCGGGCGGCGGGCTTCTTCTTCCTCCTCTCCACCAGTATGAAGCCCTCCTCATCGCACCCCCTGCTCTCTCGTCCTTGCCAGGTCGAGAAGACTCTTGAAGACCTTGCGGCTCTTCGTAGCCTTGCGGTTCTCCTTCGTCTTGCGACTCAATTATTTACCTAAGGGAGATCGCAGACGACAGACTTTGTGCGATCGAGTCTGCGGCGCCCATGCAGTCGGCATAGCGCGGCCATGCAGACTGTATGGGCGCCGCAGACTCGATCGCACAAAAAGTCTGTCGTCTGCGATATCCCTTACCGTGTTTAATTACTAATATTATTAATTTACCATTATTTTTGTCAATTAATTCGGATTCGGGTTACTTAGATAAGCTGAAAACATTTAGTTTTAATAAAAGTTTTCTCATTAAAATTACTCGGAGTAAACTTAAGCAATAATTTATTGCCTCCAAGAAACTCTCGCGAATGGCGTACCTAATGTATAATGTGTAATGAAATTCAAACACAATTTTAATTTAATTGCTAAAGCTGTGACAAACAAACCGACAGTACGTGTAATGCCGTAACTCGTTTTTTGAGAAAAAATGGCTTCTCGACTGATAGGTATATCTTTATTTGAAAGAACGCGTTAAACCCAAAACTACATGAATAAAACGGATTTTTAAATTTTGTTACTCTCGCTAAAACCCGAGAACGGCTGCGCTGCTTTGGTCAATTTTAGTCATGAAATACTCGTTGAAGTCCAAGGCAGAATTATATTATAATTAATAGCTTAGCGTTCAAGAATGGATTGGTTACATTGTTCTCTCTCTCTCTGTAAAAAATGTTATTTTGGCGTTACAACCTTTTGCGTAGTCGTCGAATTCTATTTTAAATGGTAAAGCTGCGACAGATAAATATACGATAAATTATGTTTGTTAACACACCTTGATGAATGAGAGAATTAATTCTCTCATTAAATGAGCTAAGAAACCTGATAGGAGGCGTAATTTAATCTTAATGTTAAGTGCGTAATCCTCATTGGAACATCATTATCAGGATTTTGACTAGAAAGCTTAAACATCTATTCTGTAAACTCGACTCTCATAATATTATGGCCGTAGATGATAGCTGTTTTACCCATGGTTAGCAAATGAAATTAGGTAATTCAGAGATCTATCTGGGGGCAAGCAGTGCCCCCGCCAAGTCGAGCAAAAAAGCGGCACGGTCGCTATCCTTTTCTCGAACCAATTCAGGCTCTTTTTGACCCCCTATAACTTCATTGTGGATAAACCAACAAGCCTGAATTTTCAGTTGTTAAGCAAGCATTGTATAAACACGGGATATTTAAAATTTTATTCAATTTGAACGAGTAGTTTAAGAGTTGTAACTTGTTAAAGTTTCTTAATTTTGTCACTGACTGACTGACTGACTGACTGACCGATCGCCAAAAGTCTAAGGCACTTCTAGCAGACATAGAAACTTCAAACTTAGAATATAATTGTGTTTAGTGCCTAAACCAAGGAAAAATTCAAATATTTCAAAATTTCTGTTCCGTTTTCTAGAACTTCGTAAATAACTTTGTAATCCCATATAAATGTATAGGATTACAAAGTTACTTTTGCGGTTTATGAATCATTATACCCGTACCATCAATATCTCCGGTTTATCGTCGATAGAGAGATATCTAGCTAGTATTTAGTGTCTTAATTAAGGGAAACCCTGATAAACAATTCATAATTACTGTCCAGTTATCTGCTTCTTTCTCTAACTTTGTGAATAACTTTGTAATCCCATATACCTATACTTACATATTGTATAAGATTACAAAGTTACATTAATTGCAATTTATGAATCATTGCACCGGTACCCGATGGTACGGTGATATATTTACTTGTTCATTATAAAAATAAAAAGAAAAAGGTACCAAAAAGGAGAAAAGTAGGACTCTACAAAAAGAAGTGAGATCCCATCAAAAACATTTTGTAAAAAAACCAAGTCTCGCAACTCAGTTTTTATACCGTAAAAATTAATGAGATCCATGCAATACCAAGTCGGTTAATTTATTCAGTCCCTACCTAGGGGACCTTCTGTCTCAAGTTAGTACGTAAGTTATTATCATAGCAATATTAAAAATCTTTTACGCTTTAAATAAATAGATCATTGGACATCTTTTGGATAAAACTTAAAAATTTTAGTAATAATTTAATCATTATGTATGCAGTATTAACTATGCTACTTGCCTTTCATGACTATCCAATATCCATACTAATATTATTATAAATGCGAAAGTGTGTTTGTTTGTTTGATTGGTTTTTTTACAGGATGTTTTTGATGGGATAATATTATAGGGTAATAAGTTCTGACTTATATTAAACCATTTACAGTTACAGTTTAGAAGCCATCATCACCATAATAAATTCACGTCTTAAAAAAATCGGCCAAGTACGAGTTGTAACCCGTACTTGGCCGATTTTGACCCCCGCTTGGTACTACTAATATATATTCTGTGCCCCGGCGCAAGAAGGGTCCCGTGCCACTACAGAGTAAAAATAGGCTAAAATTGTATTTTTTATCTGGGAGCCCCCCTTAATTATTTAATTTATTTAAATTTTATAATTAAAAATTAAAGGGAAATAATAAAACGAGTGAATAACAAATTACTTTGCGACTGATGATGAACTTGTGGCGTCTCTGTCGCACCTGCGAGCTTAATTTTAATTAATATTAATGATCGTTATTTAAATCTGATAATTTTAGTTTGTAGTCTATGACACTATTGCTTATATTATATTTTAAGGCTGGAGAGGAAAAGAATGTACGGAAGACAGTTGGTTGACAAATTGTTAAAAATTATTATGGCTAGCGACAAGCTAGATGTTGCTTTTGTGAACACGCATTTTTTAAATATTATATTTCAGTGAGCTTTGAAGATCTGGTAGTTTCATTTATAGAAATATCTGCCTATCATTTCAATGATCTCCAAAAACTACTAAAAAGTTCACTTTGAGCAAACTTTTGTGAGCTGCTATATTTATGATAATTGGTTACTGATATTCTATTTGAGGCTTTATATTTTATATTTTGGGGGGAGGGAATAGTTGCAGTCAGTTGAGTTGGGCTGCGGACGAATACGACTTTTTTGGGTTAGGTTAGATGCCATCGTGGTTATTTTTTTGTGTGTGAGGACTATAATTTGTGTAATTTATTAATGATTTTTATATATAAACGGGGAGTTACCCCCCCCCCCCCCTCCGAAGGAGGGGGGGAGGGAAAGGAGGAAGGAGGCGCCTTCCCTCCCTCCTCCTTCTCTCCCCTCTCCTTCTCTCCCCCCTCCCCCTACATACTCCCCTCCCCCCCTAAATCGTTGGGCATGATTCTAAACTTTTATCGTTAAATAATTTAAGTTCCTACAAATAGAACATTGATTAATTTTGTTTTTAGTAATTGTTGTTATAGATGCAACAGATAATAATATACACAATCTGTGAAAATTTCAGAAGTCTAGCTATAGCGGTTCTTGAGATACAGCCTGGAGACAGACCGACGGACCGACGGACAGACATCGAAGTCTTAGCCCAGGCGCGCACTAGCAGCCAGGCCGCGGCGGCGGCCAGGTCGTGGCGGCCATCGAGATAAATACTTTAGTATGAAACTGCCATAGACCACGCGCACCTGGCTGCACCTCGGCCGCACCGCGCCCGGGCTTAGTAATAGGCTCCCGTTTTTACCCTTTGGTTACGGAACCCTAAAAACTACATGTTTCGAAAAGAAAATTTTGTCAACTCAATTTCTTATGATATCAATTAATCAAATTCTATCAACCAATATGAGTTAACATAATAATGTGTACACTGCCCAACAATGACCGCTTACCGCCTGTCTGATTCAAGGCCTGCAGGGATCGCATCATTGGTATCTTCTATTAATCTAGAGACCTACGTTATTTGTAATATTATTTATTGATATGTTTTAATATCTATTTTACATTAATATTGTTTTAACAGAGAAAAAACCCGAAGAACCAGCAACCTACGGCTACGGGGTCAGACATGTGCAAGCACTGTTATTCTTCTTCTCTCTGGCGATCTGCTACAGTACCAGGGCTCATCTCGGAGTCTCCATAGTGGCCATGACGATGGACAGAAATAATGACGCGGAGGAGACAAGGCTGAATGAAAGTTTAGTCAATCAGACAATACCAGATCTCAACATAAGTCAAGTTGTGAATTCAAGTAGTGATAGTGCATGGCAAATTTATAGAGTGAGCTTACTTATAGTTTCAACTTTCTTTTTTATGAAATAAGGGGGCAAACGAGCAAACGGGTCACCTGATGGAAAGCAACTTCCGTCGCCCATGGACACTCGCAGCATCAGAAGAGCTGCAGGTACGTTGCCGGCCTTATAAGAGGGAATAGGGTAATAGGGGAGGGTAGGGATGGGAATGGAAGGGAATAGGGGAGGGTAGGGAAGGGAATCGGGAAGGGGATTGGGCCTCCGGTAAACTCACTCACTCGGCGATTTTCTGTGAGAACGTGGTATTTCTCCGGTCGAGCCGGGCCCATTCGTGCCGAAGCATGGCTCTCCCACGATAGGTTATTATACCAAGATGTGGCCGCAGTTTCGTCGTGTGAAAATTTGTCGGGAGGTGCGCATTTTTCTATGATAAAAACTCAATTAAAACATATCGCATTAAAAGCGGTTTTAATGTGAGAAGGAAAAAGACATCCAGAAATCTCAGTGCTTTCACTCTCACTTTTTATTGAGTGTTACAATTTAGCGTACACTTTTTGCATTATTTACTTCCTGTACTTAGCGGCGCAGAAGAGAGAAAGATGGGGGAGGTCTTTGCCCAGCAGTGGGACAGTTTAGGCTTATAATAACTAAGCGCTTTTCCAGACGTACGACTGGCCGAAGTCCACTCAGGAGATGGTTCTCGGTGCGTTCTTCCTCGGTTACTGCATCATGATGTTCCCGTTTGGGATGATCTGCCAGCGGTTCGGGGGGAAGATCCCCCTGCAGGTGGCTCTGCTGGTTAACTTCGCCACCTCTTTCCTGACGCCGTGGTTCGTTGCTTGGGTGAGTGTCTTGTGTCTTCCAATTTTGATTAGTTATGCCTTCTCATTTGTACCTATACTCGTATATAATGAAGATTGAGGTAGATAACGTGATGATATTTGACTATAGCACGGCAATTTTGTAGTCTTTTTCCATATCAAAAGATGATTCCAGCTATTCTAGCAACCAGTTTGACGAGGAGGTAGAAAAATGCTGTCTATGTTACATAAAAAAGTCTAATAGAATGCTTACTTGTCAGTTTTTTTACAAAGTTTTTATCGCATATTTTTACAGTTTTCGAAGTCTTTAAACGTCTAGGAATAAGAAAAATGTCATCATCCCATCCCAATTCGCAGTCACGGCGCGGAGTGAGGCGGCGCGATGCGGGTTCGCACAAAATGTTTTATACATACAACGGCCCCTGGGGGGTCGTTCGGGCCCAAATTGTATAACCCGACATCTCAAATGTAGATTCCACGAAAAAACATAATACAATACGTAAAAAGAAAAGTTTCCGATCGACTACATAAGCTCTATTGACGGCACAACATAATATTACAAGACGTCAGAAATAACTGTTATCACATTTTGCTTTTATCATTTGCTTTATTTTAAGACATAGTACGTGCCTACGTACGTGCCTATATATTTTTTTGTATATTATGGACTAAGGAATTTGCTGTTTAACTTTAAATTATCGTGTTACAACCATAATGAAATTTCGTAATTAAAACTTATTTTATTAGTTAGTGTAATAATTATTAAGAGGTTTTTTTCATACTATATATTTTTGTTTCTAAATTGCGAGCTTTTCTACTGACACCTGTTGACCACAATCATATTATTGAACGTGCTAATTCCCAGGGCGGCTGGAAGACGCTGTGCGCCTGCCGCGTGATCCAGGGTCTGTCGCAGGCCGGCTGCTACCCAGCACTCAGTACGCTACTCTCCAACTGGGTCCCGCTCAGGGAGAGAGGTAGCTTGAGCTCATATGTGTATACAGGTAAGTAAGAAGCACCAATACCCACGGCAGTAGAGTTGGTGTTGTACCATCTAAGAAATTGACTCATAGGCAGTTAGACCTGCTTAAGTTGGTAGCATTATGTCAAGCCCAGCTGACAGATCACGACTAACATAAAATTGACAGAACGCGACCAAATAACTTAGATCCGTCAACTGCATATGAATCAACTCTCTGATAGTACATGTTAGTGTACTGTAATATAGTAGATTTTAGGGTGACGCGTTACTACGTCACGACTCACGAGCAGACGTTGGAATCGGTTTAGTTCTAAAGAACACCACTTTATCTTGAAAACCTCATCCGTTTCAGTCTGGCCCCGTACTTTAGATTCCTAACGATTCTGACACGTGGCTACAATACATTCAACGCTGTTCCTATAATCAAGAGCTTAAACTTGGAAAGGCATTAGTTTTTGCAAATGACAAAATAATCACACATGTCGTGACGTCGTCAGTGGACGTGTCACTTTTAATACGTCCGGACAACTAAATATTGCGATTTGGAGAACAAAATTCTTGAACACCCAGGTTCCGGTGTGGGGACCATAGTGGGCTTCCAAATGGCCGGTCTTCTAGCGTCCTCCCGCTTCGGCTGGCCCTCTAGCTTCTGGGTGGTGGGAGTCCTGTGCCTAATCGGCTTCATCCTCCTCACCGTGTGGGGGTCGGCCACGCCGGACCAGCACCGCTCCATATCGGAAGCGGAGAAGGCCTACATCATGGGGGATATCGGCCAACGCGTTGTTACGGTGAGTTTTTACCTTTGGCCACGGGTACAAGTGTCGACGGCTGCCATCAACTGCCGTCGGTGCCACCGTATCCCGTCGACTTCAGTCGACTGTCGGCGACTGCCGTCGACGCGTGCCATCGACAGGTGCCGTTCGTCTGTAAAAGCGCTAACTGATAGGTGAAAACAATGTATTGTTGTTTAAATATTTGCTGCGACTTCCTTTGTAATAAAAATTCCGCAGAAACTTAGAGGTGCAAAAAACCTTTATATTATACAAAGATAGCAAAAAAAGGATATGGGCGAATAGCCCATAGACGGCCCCAAATTACACAATTAAAAAAAACATTGAATTTAAAATCTGGAGAAACTTTTATTGAATATGGAAATTTTAGAGATTCAACCGAAACCGAGTTCAGCTCTAGTTTTGTGTTCTTTTTTTCATAATCAGTGCATTGTTTCAGAACGTTTTCAAAGCAACATTTTACTAAGTTTGCATGAATTTATAACGCGTAATGAACTCCTGCCATAATCATTTGGATTCTCATTTTCGTAATCAAAAGGTGTTGTTTTGTAAAGGAGTATCAAACTTTTAAAGCCTCGAGGATCAAAAAGTTGAATCAAAAAGTTACTCCGCGATATTAAAACGCACACGTGCGGGTCAAATTAACGTTATAAACGAAGGAAGATGGCAAAAATGTTCCTAGGAAAGGATATAATTACATGTTTATAAATAACAATTACTTCTTTGAAGTAAATCAAACGGATCATGGACCCAACGTGTTCACATAAGGTTTGAAAATTTGAAAACATTATGAAATAGGTAACTAACAATTTGAAAAATTGAAAAATAACGTTTTTGCATAAATAGAGGTTTTGGGATCGGGAAAATAATTCGAAATAAAAAAAAATTGATTAGATGATGGAGTAGGCAATTTACAAGGTTGATATGTGATGAAGTAGTTTAGTTACAAGGTTTGTTCAAATAACAAGAGAAAAAATGAGTACAATACTCCAAAAGTGATAATGCGCATAGGAATTTTCGTCATTGTTTGGCAAAGATCGTTTTACCCTAATAAGAAATCTTTTACTGCGCATGTCCAAATAATGTAACGCCAACGGTTCACGATTTGACCGTAACCAAATATAATCAACTTGTTAGTGGCGTTGCCATGGCATGACATAATTTAGACATGCGCAATAAAAGATGTTGTGGTGTAATGCGCCAAAAATAGAGACAATTGACGGACCGGCGACAGCCACCGAGAACCAACTATACGATATTTACTTCTTTTCCTCTGAACAAGGTGCAAAATGCAAATGCATTGTTTGGGGCTCTTACGTTTCATAGATTCGGATGTTTTCGTGATTACTACAATTAGCGAAGATTTGCATGCGCATTATTAATTTGGGAGTACTGTAATTGCTCGTATGCTAGTTACCCACTTCATTCACTCTTGTCTTCGATTCTGTAGGTCACATCTGTGAAAGATTCGGTTAAATGATCCGTATTCTCATGACTCGTATTTCGCTTCTATCGCCGGTTACTTTCGTAGGGCAGCAATATTTTAGAAAAAAAAAACGTTTATTTCAGGCTGTTTGAACCCATGTTTTGTTAGTAAACAATCAACTTAAAAACTATGTTAGTATCAGTTAAAGAAAATAAATTACTTTTAGTATTTGCCACCTTCTGCCTCAATAATTCCTGCTTTTAAACTCGTAAAGCCCTAGACGATCAATGATTGTATTCTGCAATGTCATGCTTAAATTTTATTGAATACTTTATTTGACAAGTAGATTGAAGGCACGCTATTATCAATATCAACCCCTAGACCAGAGTAAACAGAACTAACGAGTAGGCCGACTAAGAAGAGATCTCGAAAGGAGAAGGGGTATCTTTGTATAAAAGCCGTACTCAAGCTGTAGCACATCCACACATATTATATCAAATGAAAGGGCTTGAAAAGCTGAACATTTTATTTTATGACGTAAAATGTCTAAACCGTGGGAGAAAAAAGTTAACGAGGGTAGAAGGTAAAAAAAAACCCAAAAAAACAACCTGTATTATTGCATCAATTTAAAGTGTCGCTGATAAGAAATCACTTCTGTTAACTTCTGTCTCTCAAGTTTGCCATATACGAATTTATTTATTATTTGTTTATTTATTGATACACAAAAATTAATATACAGTTAACAAATAACAGTGTTAAAAAGCCCATACTGGGCTTGTAGTTTCCAGAAATGATTCCTTACCAGCAACACTATAAATTGATGCAATAATACAGAATGTTTTTTTTGCGATTTATTCTTACCTTCTACCCTCGTTAACTTTTTTCTCTTATGGTTTAGAGATTTTTCATCATACAATAAAATGTTCAACTTTTCAAGCCCTTTCATTTGGTATAATATTATGTCTCAAAGAGCTATATTAGTGGATACGAAGTGCCCCTCCATCTTTAATTATACGTTTGATGTAATATTATGTTATATCAGCCGGTGCGCGCCGTACAGCGTACTAACTAATGCGTTACTCAGCATAGCGAAACATGTTGATATTCGCGCCCAACTCGCGTATATTCGCCCGTTTGTTTGAAGTCGAGATACTCCTTAGTTCTGTCTACTCTGCCTGGAGTCTACACGGTCAATAATATTATGCAATACGTGATATCTATAATATAAAAATGAGTCGCTGAATGTGTTGCTAAGCGCAAAACTCGAGAACGGCTGAACGGATTGGGCTAATTTTAGTCTTAAAATATTCGTAGAAGTCCAGGGAAGGTATTAAAGTGACACGAAGTTCACCGGGACAGCTAGTTACGAAATAAAATTGCTTGTCTAGGAACCCGCTAAGATCTCCAATCAATATTCGAGTCGTAACACTATGCCCACGAGGCAGTTATTGATTTTATTAGCATACGTTATTCTTCGAACGCCGAAGATAATCTGTTACAAGCTGTTACCTTCGTATAATAATTCAATTTTGACGACCTCTGTGGCTCAATGGATAAGAGTGTGTGGCAGCTCAAGCCGGGGGTCGCGGGTTCGAATCCCGCCGACGGAATAAAAAGTTTTCCATGTTCCTGGGTCATGGATGTGTATTAAATATTATGTGTATGATATACTTAATAAAATCTTAAATATACATATGTATAGTATATAAGTATTAAATATATTTCCGTTGTCTGGTACCCGTAACACAAGTCCTTTAGATACTTAGCATGGGGCTGACTGACGTGGTGTGAAGCGTCTATAGATAATATTATTAAAAAAAAGAGTTTTTAAATGCTATAATATTAGGCTATTGTGCTCGACATAATATCACACAGAAGCCATTGAGTGTTTATAGTAAAGTTGTTGGTTGTGACTAAAATGTTGACTCTACTCGTAGTTGAGCAAGAATTTTGTCCACTTTGTGTGATACTGAAAAGAATCGTAAAACAGAAAGAGATTATATTTATTTTACAATGAGGTTATTTAAAATATGTGTGCGAAATGACCCAGATATCCATCTTGACGCATTGTTGACTCCTCGACAAATAACATAATTTAGAACTTTTAATTAGTTCAGCCTTTTTATCTATTTGTGAAACTTTATCAGACATTTATCAGATAAACTCTGAGTTTTTATCAAAGTTTTGTCGAATACTTCTGGGGACCTTTTTTACCGGCCTGTCCTATGTCTATTACAAACAAAATAATTTGCTTAGAAGATTTAAATGTATGTTTTATTATTGGACTGTATTGAACATCATTTTGGAAAATAAAATAAAATTAAAACTTTTTAATCGGGACTTAAAGCGACATATTCAAGTAGTAATGCTACTACGAATACATACTTTTTCTCGACGTTCTTGAATAAGTCGCGTTAAGTCCCGATTAAAAAGTTTTAATTATAATGCAACGCGAAAGTTTAAAATCTATACATCTATACATATAAATAAAATTGGAGTGTCTGTTTGTAATATTAAAAGAACCATTTTTTACTCGATGCATATGAATGTACTTATATAGGGTACAATTTACAAACACCAAAACAACATTTTTTTTAAATTTTGTCTGTATGTCTGTCTGTCTGTTTGTTCCGGCTAATCTTTGAAATGGCTGGAGCGATTTTGACGGGACTTTTTTTGGCACATAGCTGATGTAGTAAGGCATAACTTAGGCTACTTTTTAACCGACATCCGAAAAGGAGGAGGATATATTTCACTTTTTTTTATATTGGTTGGCGGACAACTCCGTCGTTTGTAGACCGATTTCCAAAATTCTTTTGTTGTTGTATGAGATGTAGCCCGAATTTGGTAACATGATCACATGATCACGACAGGACTCCTCAAAATTTATATGGAAACATATAGTGATTTTACGTTTTTCTGAAGGATTTAAAGCTTAAACTACCAAAAAATAAGAATTTGCGCCGAAGTACACCCTGGTTCTGAAGGTGCTATACAGAACTCTTGAATCCTTATAGATAAATGTTCGGCAATTTTGGCGTTGTTTCAACAACTAAAAGCATATTATTATGTCAATGTGTCAAAAAACTAATTATGCCATGAACCATCACAATATTACATTCAAAAATATTGCCTTTGATTATATTATTGTTCCACCGTTTGTTGACTGACTTTCAAAACTCTTTTGTTGCTATTTAGTATTTATAGAGCTACCCGAATTTGGTAGAGGTGATCTGATACTGAAATTCGTGAGGTATAGAGAGAACTCCTGGATATTTTTTGGGACACACATAGACGCGTCAACTATTTCTGTATTCAATCTTCATAATTTTTTACTCCGCTAACTTTACCGCAAATTCTATGTGCAATTTACCGCTTTTTTGTAGATCTATAATCTAAATTAAATGAACAAAAAAGTATTAAATAATTATTTTGAAGTCGGTACCAACTACCAGCTAACCTAATCGCCAGTTCTATGACAAAATATAACTGCAACTTATATGACTGGTACCGACTTCAAATTACTTCAAATTACTTTTTGGTATTGGCGTTTTTATCTACAACTTTAGGTTTATGAAAAGTGACCAGATCAATTAATTAACAAGATCGTCAAGATCCCATTTTTACTATTTGGGTAAGAAAGGGGAAAATTTCTCTCTTTTTCATTTTCATTTTTTATCACATTTTGCTGACGCGGACGAAGTCGCGGGCAACAGCTAGTGTTATAATAAAATTAAATGTTCAAATTCAGTTAAAGATATAAACGAAGTGACATTGATGGAAATCTATTCAACAGGTTTTAAAAACTTTGCCGCGGTGCAATTTCCTAACTTTTTGATTTGCTTTCGGTTTCTTCTTGTTGTTTACGTTACTATAACATAATATGTTTGACGTGGGAGAGCCATGCTTCGGCACGAATGGGCCGGCTCGACCGGAGAGATACCACGTCCTCACAGAAAACCGGCGTGAAACAGCGCTTCCGCTGTGTTTCGCCGAGTAAGTGAGTTTACCGGAGGCCCAATCCCCTACCCTTTTCCTTTCCCTACCCTCCCCTATTTCCTCCCGTACCCTCCCCTATTCCCTTCCCTACCCTCCCCTATTACCCCTTAGAAGGCTGGCAACGCACCTGCAGCTCTTCTGATGCTGCAAGTGTCCATGGGCGACGGAAGTTGCTTTCCATCAGGTGACCCGTTTGCTCGTTTGCCCCCTTATTTCATTTAAAAAAAAAATTATATATTTTTACCATAATATCATTGTTAGTAGAGAAAATTATTTGCATCGAAGAGACTCTAAAACTTTGGCCTGATTTTACTGAAAATTGGCAACTTTTTCGTTACTGTACTACGAGTATTACCGCGATCCGCAGAGTGATTTTGGTATTTTTATTGTTTCATAGCTGACGGAAGACACAAATCACTCTTCTTTCCCGATAAAGACCTGAAAGAAAACCCTTCTCTTTCTCAACCACCTTTTTTCTTCCAGAAATCCCGCACCCCGTGGCGCTCAATCATCACCTCAGTGCCCGTGTGGTCGACGTTCGTCTGCCACGTCGGCTCCGCGCTGTGCTTCGTGTTCTTCTTCACGCAGGTCCCCACGTATATGTACGCCATACTGAAGTTCAACATCAGGAACGTGAGTACACGCTTTCGTTTCTAGGGTTGCCTGACGAATCAGCCAGATTAGGGCTCCCACACAAAACTCGCATCGCATCGTTATGTCATTTTTATGATGAATTTCACCGCAGATGTTTGCGATGCTATTCGAATTCGCAGTTATAATATTATTATGTGGGAGCCCTTAGCTGCACATTTGTATAACGATTAACGAGTAATGTAAAGTAAAAGACTAGATTACTTAAAAAATGCAAAGTTTTGAAATAAACAATAGTCTTTGGCACCTGTAGGCTGTAGCTACATTATATTATAATAACTCCCACACCAGTTTTGGTGACGGTGGCTGGTTGTATTGAAATCAGACCAGTTACGCAGGAGTAATTAGTCTATAGCGCCAAAGTGTCACAAAAAAATTGTCTTTCAGAGCTGCCACTTTCATGGCGTACTCTATACAGGGAACTCATAGTACATACTCTGAACTCTCTAAAGTATTATCACTTAGTTTAGTTACACCCTGTATAGTTTCCATTAGTATTCTGCAAATAATCGAAGATGTTTTCTACTAAGCGACCTTACCTACGACAAGGGCATTGTCAAGTTAAGCCGCCATTATCTTTACGACTAGTACTATAATAGATAAGTACTTATTGACTTTGCTACTTACCTACACCACTGAAATAACAATAAACATCATAATGCTTCACTTCAGCCAAGTAAATTTCTCAATCATAAAACAAGAGCGTTTATCAAACTAAAATCAATTTTGCTTTAACTGAGAAGTGAATCCTACTAATATTATAAAGGCGAAAGTTTGTTTGGATGTATGGATGTTTGTTACTCTTTCACGTGCAAACTACTGAACGGATTTTAATGAAACTTTACAATAATATAGCTTATACATCAGAATAACACATAGGCTACAATTTTAACCGACTTTCAAAATGGGGGAGGTGTTATGTTCGTTTTCTTATGTTCAACGATTACTCCACCGTTTGTTAACCGATTTTCAAAATTTTTCTTTTGGTATATAGGGTATCATCCCAATTTGGTATAACATTAACAAAAGTGATGATCTGATGAAGGATCCATAAGTAATCGAGGGAACTCCTAAAAATTTATAGGGAAACATGTGACTTCGGTTTCGTGAGAAGTGTTTGAAGCATATGCTACCAAGTAAGATTTTGCACCGAGGTATACGTGGTATACCGTGGTTCGGAAGGTGCTGAGAGAACTTCTTCTTAGATTCTTTATAGATACAAGTTTTGGAGTTTCGACGTTATTTTCATGCATCGTCTCATGGTTATGACTTATGAGCCTATAATGACTCATAAGTTGTCATAAGTGTGTAAGGGAGTTGGTTAATATCTCCAATGAGGATGACATCGTTGGCGCCTATTAACTGATTCGCCATGACGATTGAGCCGAAATGGTTCATGAGGGCTTCGTCAACTATCAACCTTTTGTAGGTTTCTTTTGTCCCATTTACCAGCAAAGAGGCCATGGTATGAACTTTATCTTTAACTTTGTTGCCAGTTCGTAGCGATAGCCTTTGCTTTAGATCCTCGGCTGCTTCGATTATCGTTGTTATTATAACGTCTGTTTCCTCATTGAAGTTATTAATGATCCAAGTTGTCTTCCCACATCCAGGAACCCCATTGACCCACGAGTAGTTGATAGGTTTCGCGAATATATCCCAGTCTTCTGCCATTTCTAGTATCCTGTCTTTCAGCATTATTCTGGTACATTCCGCTATTACCACTATTGGATCCTCAGATTTTGTGATAAATTTGAGTGTTCCCGTGCGTTTTGTCTCATCCTCGTCCAAAACCACGAATCGGCAGTCGGCACTTAATGCCGCCATATACTGCCCTGTCATCGCCCCGGCAATTATTGTGGAGGTGACATTGTCGTATATGGCGGCTTTTGCATCCTCGAGTCTCACTTCTAATAGCTTTTGATTTTTCCGCTGATAGGCCTGCATGATCTTATTGCAGCTTTATGGTCTTATTTGCTCTTATTATCGCCTGGAACTCGAGGAAGGCATTTATTATATGATCTTCGGGGTTCTGGGCCAGTCTCAGTTTTGGCGGGAGCACTTGCCCGAGATCGGCCCTATATCTTTTGTTTTTATTTGCCGGTGTTTGTGTAGATGGTTCCCTCAAAAAAGCCTCCATTACTAAAGCCTGCCGATTTGTTTGTGACGAAGCCTTGATCCGAGAAAGGGTTGATGGAGCCCACAAACGCTTTTAATTTGGCCGTTGAGTTTAGAGACTTTTTAATTTCATTTTTATCTCTCTCTTTCTCATCCTCTTTTTTGTTCTCCCGTGATGCTTGGAGTCGTTCGTATTGCTGGGTTGGGACGCTGCTGGCTGATCATCACGATTCTTTTTGAGGAAGCTTAGGTCATCCCCTCTGTTCTCGTAGACGATTATCTCATGATGTTCTGAGGCATTTACTATTCCATAGTAATTTGCAGCCCTGCCTTTGTCCTGTCCCAGTGACATGGCGTCTACGCTGATTATGCGTGCGGTGGTACGGTGTCTTATCCCCATTGCTCCCAACTCCTTCATAGACGAACATGCCCGTTCAAAGGCTGTTTGCGCGTCCCATTCGAATACTATTATCGTTTTGGTGTCTGATTTCAGTATTCTGCATGGTTGGCCAGCGAAGGTAGTTGTTGGGAGAGCTAAATATTTGCACATTTTCATGTTCGTCTTTGATGTACTTCCGTTTAGGATTGCTGCTAGTCCCGGTGAGATGTTGACGTGGTTGGGAGTGCTAAGACGGCTGTATGTTATGCCCAATGTTTCGGTTAGATTTGACATAAAGAGAGGGATCGGCCTTAGTTTAATTTTCGGTTCCCCGTTTTGTCCACGGGCTAGTAATTGTTGGGTTTGCTCTAGGGTCGGCTGTGTTACAATTTTGGTTGAAACTGCCCGTTGTATTTTTGTGTGTGCCTGTGATTGTGTTGGCGCATGTATTTCTCCTGGCCTGTGGGTTTGTGATCGTGTGCGTTGTGTTTGATTTCGTGTGTGTTGTGTTGATGTGTTTGTTTGACTTAAGCGGAAAGAGGCACCCAGACCAGCCATTCTCAAAGTGTACTCCGTGGAGCCAAAAAGCCTTGTAGGTGCTCCGCAAACGATGAGACACTAACATGAAGACTATTCAAAGACAAAACATTAGTTTTCTTGAGTTTAGTTGTTGAAACAACGCCAAAATTGCCGAACATTTATCTATAAGGATTCAAGAGTTCTCTACAGCATCTTCGGAACCAGCGTGTACTTCGGCGCAAATTCTTATTTTTTGGTAGTTTAGGCTTAAAATCCTTCAGAAAAACGTAAAATCACTATATGTTTCCATATAAATTTTAAGCAGTCCTGCCGATTTCTCATGGATTGCATCATCAGATCACCACTTTTGTGATCATGTTACCAAATTCGGGCTACATCTCATACAACAAAAAAAGAATTTTGGAAATCGGTTTACAAACGACAAAGTCGTCCGCGAACCAATATAAAAAAAAAGAAATATATCCTCCTTCTTTTCGGAAGTCAGTTAAAAAGTAGCCTAAGTTTTGCCTTACTACATCAGCTATGTGCCAAAAAAAGTCCCGTCAAAATCGCTCCAGCCATTTACGAGATTAGCCGGAACAAACAGACAGACAGACAGACAAAAATTGTAAAAAATGTTGTTTTGGTGTATGTACCCTATATACATTCATATGCATCTAGTTAAAAACGGTTCTTTCAATATTACAAACAGACACTCCAATTGTATTTATATGTATGTATGTATAGAGTATAGATGTATAGATGTATAGATAATAAAATTAAAATAAAATAGATAAATAATCCCATACAAAAAAACCTATTTTAGCCTATTTTTGCTCTATAATGGTACGGAACCCTTCGAGTTGTGCACGAGTCAAACTATAATAATAATAAGCCCGCAGGGCAGCTTGTGGCGAGCTGTTGGGGAGTAGCGACCCCACGAACCCGAGTGCTCCCAGGGAAGCCCCTGTTCTCCATCTCCGGCTTGCCTTCACCGGCTGGCCGGAGTGAACACTGACGGAGAATCAGGCCCTACCTCTGCCTTGCCTTAACCGGCCGGTCAGAGTGGAGTCGCAAGAGCTTCGGCTCGGAGGAAGGATGTGAATCGTAAGTGGCGAGTGGGCGACGTGATGGGACCCTCTGAGGGTGCAAATGATCGGCGTTTAAAGTCCAGCGACACCTCTCCTGCCTCAAGCCGCTCTGTCAATGTTGCCGCCTCGGTGCACCGTGCATGCGACCATTTTGAGGGGCCCATTCAAAGAGTTGGCGAGTCACCGTCTGCCAACTTTATGATAAATGTTTCCACGTTGTATCGGCAGACGCCATAGTCCTTCCATAGTTCCAGTTACCCAGTCCACTAGCACGTCACCCCATAGCCCGGTATCATTTCTAATATCCATTCCCTGTAATAGTCCTACACTGGCCGCTGGCTCTCCTTGGTTGTACTCCCATAGTGCGGACAGGGAGAGTCGCCGGCCAGTGTCACATAACATTTAGATTAAAACTGTGTAACGGGCCTCTACGTGTTGGCTTCGGCCCCACGCATGCCTTATAAAGGTCCGGGATTTAATTGCCCGTGAGCAAGGAATACCTTACACAAACATAATAATAGTAAAATTTTATTCAAACATAAATACAATACACTGCCCACACTAAAGCAAAAAAAAAGCAAACAATAAACCAAAAGAAAAAATAAAACAAACAACAAACTAAAAAAAAAATACGGCATCATTAGGCAGTGCATTGTATAATGCCAAAAAGGATACCCACTCAGGTGTATTACCACGGCGCAGAACATTGCACACTGCATCGCGGTACCTGATCTTCCGTGGTTCCTATACATTATGTTAGTCTATATCAGCGTCTGAACAAATGTGTCAAAGTATGTATGTATGTTTTTATGTTTGTGTTCGAATATCTCTGGAACTACCACTCCGATTTCAGTAATTTTTTTTTGTTGGACTATGTATTGTTCAACTTAGGAAATAGTGCAAGTTTCACCAAAATCGGTTCAGTAGTTTTGGATCAATTACGAACAAATTTGAAGTCGGTTTTATCTTTTTAAAATATAGCTATTCGTATATCAGTATATAAAAAATCTTTGTTTGCTAAACAAACTCCAATGCGGAGGCATGAAATGTAGTAGATAGATCAAAACGAGCGTCACAGTGATTCAGCTTATTACTACATCTGTCAAATATTTGCTGAACACGCCACTGTATCGCTAATACATAATAAAATATTATGTGGTAACTGGTAATATACCAACAACACTAATGATATTATGATAATGATAATATTGTTATATAATAAAGATACCATTAGGTTTAACGGTGTGCTAGATGTGGCCCAAAAAATTTTTGTCGTGCGTCAGCCGAAGTTTTTTTTGGGTTAAAAACTACCTTCCTCAAGATTGTAGGCGCTCCGCAAACGATGAGACACTAACATGAAGACTATTCAAAGACAAAACATTAGTTTTCTTGAGGGTCCGTCAAAATAGTACTCCTTAAAAGGGTTCTGCCGCCAAAAAAGTTTGAGAATCGCTGACCTAGACAAATTGAAATACAGATATACAAACTTTCCCATTAAAAGTTTTAGTATGGATAATAAGTAATTACAGGATCTATACAAGTGTACTAATTTTACGGTCATTGCCTTCGTGCGTAGGAATAACATAATTAATATTACAAATTAGAATTTAAGTATTTACGCACTTCGCTTTTTTCTGTTGTTATCTTACATTAACGAGCTACCTGTGGAGGCTTGTAATTGGCTTTTCGTATTCTATAATTTAGAGTGAATTTAATAATATAGTTAGCTGTAAGCCACCCAAACATGATAAAATAAAATAAATAAAATAAGTGTAGAAGATAAAGACAGCTGCTAAGTTCAATGGAATTAAACGAATTCGATGGAACTTTTCACTGGATAACAACATTTTAGGTCACGACAACAGCTGATATGAAAAATCCGTAACATCGATTACAATGTCAGTCCGTAAGGGTCAGTAGTTTGTCAATAAAGGCCAGATGTTCCCAAGCAATCCCCAATCCCCTAACCCCTACCCTATTCCCATCCCTACCCTCAACTATTCCCTTCCCTTCCCTTCCATTCCCTCTTAAAAGGTCGGCAACGCACTTGCAGCTCTTCTGATGCTGCGAGTGTCCATGGACGACGGAAGTTGCTTTCCATCCAGTGACCCGTTTGCTCGTTTGCCCCCTTATTTCATTAAAAAAAAGCAGCGAGCACGTGCCTAAGGGGTCGAAGATAGTCCCAGGTGTTTAAGTTTTTTAACCGACATCCAAAAAAGATTAGGTTATGTTTGTCTGTGTATTTTTATATTAAAACTTAACACACAAAGAAAGTAGTACCGTAAATCTGGGTTTAAATGGTAGTAGATAACAGACGACAGAGCAAGCAAATTCAAGTGTTATGTGTTTACAACAACTTAATTTTAAATGTAATTAAGTTGTTGTAAAGTAAATAAAGGTCCAATAAATATTGTAAAATTTACGTATTGCATAAATAGTATATGGTTGAGAATCAAAGTACCTCCCTATTATATAATAAAATAATAATATTATAAATTAATCCAGCGGCTGAGCTGAGAAGTGATAGACAGACACACTTTAGCGTTAATAACATCACCATCGATAATCCTAGGGGTTCCGTTAAAAAGTTTGGGAACCTGTGACAGACCCCTGTCAATATGTCGCGAGGTAGGAACCTGACGCGTGGAAACTACGACGAGGTTGACCCAAATCGATCGCGTTGTCAGCCCTTTTTTGACCCACTTCGCCATACTTCCACATGTTCCGGGGAATCTTGAAATTCATAATGGATTTCTTCTTTTTAACCCCCGACAAAAAAGAGGGGTGTAATAAGTTTGACGTGTCTGTCTGTCTGTCTGTCTGTCTGTCTGTCTGTCTGTCTGTCTGTTTGTATGTGTGTGTATCTGTCCGTGGCATCGTAGCGTCCAAACGGGTGAACCGATTTTGATCTAGTTTTTTTTGTTTGAAAGCTGACATGATCGAGAGTGTTCTTAGCTATAATTCATCATCATCAGCCTGTTCAGTGCTGAACAATCAGGGTTTATCTGGTTCATGAAAAGCCGTTAGCAACTTGTAGTCGTTTGATGGGTTTTATATTTCATTCTAGTTTGTAACACTTGTGAATATACAATATACGTATACACATAATAATGGAAAGTTGACCTGGTGCTGCAGCATCACCTGGTAATCAATGGGATATCCAACTCCTCGCCAACTTAGAGCAGAGGTTTGGTGTTTGGGCTCATTTTAATTGCGACAACCAGTAAAAAGTAGATAAACAGTAAATATGTACATGCTGCTGCTGCAGCATCACCTGGATTCTATATTGGAACCAATTTCGTATGAACCCAAAGTGGAGGTTTCATTTTTGGGCTCATATTAACGGCCTCATCGAAAAGGACATTGATAGATGGTAATCATGAGAATATGATTCTGTTGATAGGAATTATTCTGCACTATTTAAAGCAACGCAAGTTTAAAAAGTATGAAATAAAATTAAATTAAGAAATTAAAAAAAAACCCCGCCAAACAATTTAAAAAAATAATGAAATAACTGCCTTTAAGTTCAAATAATTCATAACTTGTGTAAAGTAATATTTTAGTGCATCATTGTTGTCAAGGTGTGTCGGGGGACCGCTAATGTAGATGTTTGATTTCACAAGTATAAGGATCAATAATTCACAGCGAACTGAATCGAGATAATCAGCGAGTTGGCGGTTGTAGGTTGTAGTTTACTTGGCGGTCCCCCGACACACCGTGACAACAATTATGGACTAAAATATTACTTTACACAAGTTAGGAATTATTTGAACTTAAAGGCAGTTATTTCATTATTTTTTAAAATTGTTTGGCGGGGTTTTTTTTTTAATTTCTTAATTTTTAATAGGATTTATACTATTATTTTGGTTGTACTTTGAAAGTAACGTTGTCTGTTAGTGTGAAACATTACATTGCGTGACGGTGGGACGGACGGACGGACGGTTTCGGTGTGAATACACTCTAAAAATGTATAATTTTACTAAAATATAACAAGGCATGAAGCCTTGTTATTTTCAGTGAAAAACAATTTAAACCAAACAAGCTTCGCTTTTGATCTTGCGGAGCTGCTATCAAACCACATCGAATACATTTTTGCCTGACATACGTACTAAACAACAACAATACAAACAAGTACCTATAAGGCCATCTTTCTATTCTCATTAGGACGCTTCACACTACGTCAGTCTGGCCCTGTGCTAAGTACCTAAAGGACTTTTGTTACAGGTACCAGACAACGGAAATATATTTAATACTTTTACACTATACATATATTTAAGATTTTATTATATCATACACATATTTAATACACATCCAGACCCGGGAACATTGAAAACTTTTTGTTCCGTCGTCGGCGGGATTCGAACCCGTGACACCCGGCTTGAGCTACCAACGCGCTCACCACTGAGGCACAGAGGTCGTCGTACATTTATAGTAACAGTTGCTATCCAGCCACCTTCGTCCTTTACATACTTCCTCATTCAAATATTATGATGTGAATATTTCAGAGCGGACTCCTATCCTCCCTGCCGTACATCTCGGCGTTCTTCACGTGCGTGCTGTGCGGCTTCCTCACCGACTACACCATCAACAGGAACATCGTCAGCATCAAGACCGCCAGGATCGCCTCTACTATTATAGGTGAGCATTTTTTTTTTATGAAATAAGGGGGCAAACGAGCAAACGGGTCACCTGATGGAAAACAACTTCCGTCGCCCATGGACACTCGCAGCATCAGAAGAGCTGCGGGTGCGTTGCCGGCCTTTTAAGAGAGAATAGGGTAATGGGGGAGGGCAGGGATGGGAAGGGAAGGGAATAGGGGAGGGTAGGGAAGGAAATAGGGTAGGGGATTGGGCCTCCGGTAAACTCACTCACTCGGCGAAACACAGCGCAAGCGCTGTTTCACGCCGGTTTTCTGTGAGAACGTGGTATTTCTCCGGTCGAGCCGGCCCATTCGTGCCAAAGCATGGCTCTCCCACGTATAAATTTGTTGTCGTTTTTATAATAAATTTTTGGAAAGCTACATCATTTGCAAAGAATGGCTATGTATTATTCTGAAAAAATCCTACCGAAAATAGCAAAAATATAACCCAAGGTGGTAAAAATTTGCCAAAAATTTCATTATTTCGCTTCCGCTACGAAAAATACTGATGATACATCAAAATAATGATGTACATGTTTATAGTACTCATCATTATCTACAAAAAAGCCCAGGGCAGCTTATGTCTATCTTTTATGGTTAACGATTACGATAGCGTGACTTTTTTTGCATATTCGTTATTAATCCTTACCTACATAAATATCAAAATATTAATTAGAGTTATGTGAAAAATAGACATGTCATTTAAATTATTACCATCGGTCAAATATTTTAGAAGTAAGGACAGTTTGATTAAAGCTGAAAATTAGGCGCCCGCGCCTACGCGGCAACGGCGGCGGCTACCACGAATGTGTAATGGAAAATATTATATTTGCAAGTCGAATGACCGGCTATCGATCTCATTTAGATCTTCCAAATATGCTGGAGAGATGATAGTGCCTAAATGTGTGGGGAATACACAAAGTACTGACGAAGGACTGACTGTTTTGCAGGCCCATGAAACGAAGTTCGCGGAGTCAAGTAGTTCTTAAAAATTTCTACATTTTAGGACACTTACGTACCACCACAGCCTTTGTTTACATGAAAAAATGAGATTATTATTTATTAGATTAATTATTCAAAAGCAGTCTTCTTCATCCAAGATTTTCTCTGATCCATTGTGGTATTTTAAATAGCATTTTAGATATTATTTTTGGGAATTATGTCACTTTACATAATTTAAGTAAATCTTTATGTTTGTTGCCTACCTGCTTAATAGCAAAATGCCAAGAAAGTCTGGCTTTATTGCGGCTACTAGTCACCAAATAGCAAAACCATGAAAAATACGATTAATAAATAAAAAATTATATTAATTCATTATGTATGACATGTGCCAACAAAAACCTAATTTTCGCACAAAACTTACCCATTTTAAAGCCTTCTGAAATTTCTTAAAAGTCGGTTAGCAACTACAGATATGGTACAAACTGCAAGCGCCATTTAATCAGTAAGAAAAGTAAATGAAATGATTATGATTTAGTACTACCGACATTTTACCAATTTATAAATCCACATAACAATGTCGGAAGTGGCACTACCGACAATTTAACCATTTATAAAACCGATTTAAAGTGTCGTATGTGGTACTACCGACATTTTGCACATTGGAAAAACCGGTTAAGAACGTTGGATGTGGTACATACTACAATTTTAGGTTACCTACGATAAATTAATGTTGATGAAGTTAAGAATTCATCTCATAATCAAATCTAAAGCAATAAAACATAAGCTATACTGTTAAAAATATTTAAAAATATTATAAAGAATAGTAAATACCATTTTCCGCACTAGCGTTAGCTTTGGACATAATATTACCATCAGCATTTTTTGCCTTTTACTATATTTTTATTCATTTCGTTGAGTACCAAGTTTTAATTGGCCGTGCTGATCTTGTAGACACTGAAAATGGCGTCTAAAAAGTAAAAAAATATAACTACGGTAGCAAAAAAACAAGTGACAGCGCGACGTCCATTCCCTCCGTTAACGTAGTCGGATGTGGCACATCATGCGCTCTTACTGGCTTCCGCGTTCCGTTAATAACGTAGGTAGTGACTATCTGACATTGTTAGCGGGCTATCATAGTAATATACGACATTTTTAAAATAAAACGCAAATGACGATTTTGCACATCCGACATTGTTAATAGTCATGAGCGAATTGTCGCGCATGAACACTCGCAAATCCGAAGTGCAGTAGTAGTTGCGCTCTCTTTAGTTAGCAGGTAGTATTGGTCAGTTGTCGTGCTGTTCGTGTTGGACAGTTCGTTCCAGAGTTTTACTGCGCGTGGCAGAACGTTAAAAAACGCTATGTGGTAATCTACGTTATTATTTGGTAAACTCAATATCAATCGAGATCTGTCTTCTACATTAGACACTGCTTAAATCACGTTATTATGCGCACTATCTGCCAAAAATAAATTTATCAGCTGATAGTACAATATCTACAAATAACGCACAATAGCTGCCAATAACGTGTACATCCTATAACTGATCTACGAATAGCGCCTCTCACTCCTCAAACCACCAAAGAGGCTTTAAAATCAAACACTGCTCCATCCCATTCAATTTCTTGAGCGCATTCGAAGTTATGAACGGTTTACATCTAGATGCTTTTGATTATTTCTTTATGTAATGATAAAAGTTTATACTTCTTACTTATTTTTTTTTTATGAAATAAGGGGGCAAACGAGCAAACGGGTCATCTGATGGAAAGCAACTTTCGTCGTCCATGGACACTCGCAGCATCAAAAGAGCTTCAGGTGCGTTGCCGGCCTTTTAAGATGGAATAGGGTAATAGGGGAGGGTAGGGATGGGAAGGGAAGGGAATAAGGGAGGGTAGGAAAGGGAATAGGGTAGGGGATTGGGCCTCCGGTAAACTCACTCACTCGGCGAAACACAGCGCAAGCGCTGTTTCGCGCCGGTTTTCTGTGAGAACGTGGTATTTCTCCGGACGAGCCGCCCCATTCGTGCCGAAGCATGGCTCTCCCACGTATAAATTTCCACTTAAACCACGTAGTATTTTCCACTTCTCAAAATACAATTACTTAATACTTACATGGCGGACAACGGCGCGGCGTAACAAACCAGTTTATTTATAACATGCCGAATTGCTTTATAAGGAATTTCCGGATTCCAATTACCTTTGAAGTAAGTACCAGTTTCCATGGTGCACGAAATTCTTTGTAAAAATGATCGGCTCATTTTGTAATGTGCGAATCTGATGAGGCGTCATGGAAATTCGTGTTATTTGATTATTTCATTCTTACTTTAGATTATTATCGCAGAATCTTATCAATCTTTCTACATATAGCCCAATTGACCGATAATTACGTCCAAGAAATTAGCCTGTCTGTTGATTGATCATTAGAAATAACCAAAGACTAATGGCTTGTTTTAGAATTGCCCAGAAAGCGAAAGTTTTGCGCGCTGATCTATTCACACGACAGAACTATTTGGGCCAGTGTCCTGTCTAATTAAAATACCAGTAATTGTAGCGCAGCTTTATTTTGCTTATGCCGCCGTACCGTATACGTATACGGCAGTATGACATTAATTGATGATTATGACAACTTCTGCGGCCCTAATCACTTTTTTCTCTTACCATCTCGTTCAGAAGTGAAGCAATAGTATTGCTGACAGAATATAACATGTCTAAGCCAGCTTTGTGCTGCAATCAAATTCCACTGACGCTACAAGTGCCGCAGCCAATAAAAGTAATACTATACCACCTGATGTAATATCTGTTCTAGCATGCTGCCCCGCTGCCTGCTTGGCGCTGGTGTCGTACACCACCAACACGGTGCTGGCCGTCGCCTGCTTCGTCATCTCCATGAGCACACACACGGCCATGCATACGGGATGGGTGGTAAGATAACTTCCTCTTACGAGTAAAGTCTTTTGCCCCATCTGTAGCACTAGCACGGTAACCAGTGGAAATGCGAAAGTATAGACAAACTGTGTAGATATGGTGGAAATAAACTTAAGGTGTCGTTCCAAACTTTCTTCGTTCCGAAAAATTCAAATAAAATGCCACTTTATAACAGACTATAGTCACAAATTGTGGAGATAAACTTAAGGTGCCGTTCCGATCTTTTATCGTTTCAATTTCCGAAAAATTCAATTAAAATGCCACTTTATGACAGACATAGTCCTAAAAATTCAAATAATATCCTACTTTATGACATACATATTGTAAGCTTTATGTTTAGTTTATGTAATAATTTACGTTAAACCTTAATAATATATTCGATTATCTCGGTATCAATAAATATTTCGTGATTACAGGATGTTAAATGTAATGGTAGATGTTTTGATTTCCGGGAGATTGATTCTAGTGATACAATTGTATAGAATACATCCGGTCGGGGAAAATGAAGGCAGATGCTGTTGACGTACGGAAAAGACGGCAGGCTAAAATCAATCTTCAAGAAACATTAAAGACTTAAATGCATGATTATGGAATATTAACAGCATTTTGTACGTAACATGGAATAATAAAGAGTTTAAAACATAAGTGTTGAAGTCTTTGATAATAATATTATGTACAGTCTGTCATAAAGTGGCATTTTAATTGAATTTTTGTCGGTCGCGATTAGTAGCGGTAAAGATTGGAACGACACCTTAAGTTTATCTCCACAGTTTGTCAATACTTTCGCATTTCTACTGATGGCCATGCTAGAACTACAAGTGCCGCGATGTAGCCTTCGGGTCTATCGTGTCTAATAGACATAATATGTAGCAAATAAAATTTCAACAACCGTCTTTGTGTTGTCCACAGTTTGGCGTTTGTCTATTCTACTGCTACTGGTGGTAAATAGAATTTCCACAACCCTCATTCTCAACCCATTCTTCTCCTCCACCATGGATTCAAATCATTCTGTTACAATTGCAGGTAAACTACATGGACCTGTCCCCGAACTTCAGCGCCACGCTGATGGCGTCCGGCAACACCCTCGCCAACATCCTAGTGGTGCTGCTGCCGGTGCTGGTGTCGCAAGTCGTCACCGATGTGGTAGGTCTTTCGTATTGCTTTCATCTTTTGAAGATTAGGGATGAGTAAAGATTTGGTAGTCCACGTATGTACGTACGCTGCCAAATTACGCAGGGTCTACGTAATTTCAAGGTCATCCGACCGATCACGACTAATATTATATCTATGGACGCTTCACACCACGTCAGTCTGGCCCCGTGCTAAGTACCTGAGGGACTTGTGTTACAGGTACCAGACAAGGGAAATATATTTAATACTTTATACTATACATATATTTAAGATTTTTATTATATGATACACATATTTAATATACATCCGTGACCCAGGAACTTTGAAAACTTTTTGTTCCGTCGGCGGGATTCGAACCAGCGACCCCCGGCTAGAGCTACCAAGAGCCCACCAACTGAGCCACAGAGGTCGTCATCAAGTCATTAAGTCGTCGTCAATATTAAATTGACATAACCCGACCAAATGACGTTGGTCTGTCAACTGCCTAGAAATCAATTTCCTCAATGGTACTATCAGAGAAGTTGATTCATAGGCAGGGTCTACGTAATTTGGCAGCGTTATGTCTAACCCACTTAAGAGAGGACGCCACCGCTCGACGGTAAAGAAGTAGCTCCGTAATTATTTCAGTTTTAAAATAAATAACCGGTGATTTGTGAGTGTAAAAGTGCGAATATTCGAACAATACTGAATGAACAAAACTATACATTGGAGTTTCGTAAAACAGTGCAAAAATAACTGTGTAATCAACAAAAAAGTGCAGACGATGAAAGTGTCAATACATCCGTTTAAAAAACTAGCTTAGGACTTTAAAACACGAAAATCTATAATCTTACAGTGATATAGTTTAATCCTTATAAGGTACAAGAGTGGACTCATATCATATTTAAAACAAAACTAGTGAAATTTGTGCTGAACATAACCTAAAAATCTTCGAACAGAATAATTGTAAAGTCATACAAGTTAGCTCATATTTCAACGCCAGTCGCCATCTACCATTAAAGGCGCGAACTAGTTCACCAAAAAGACCAAGATCCCTGATACCTGATACAAGATGGCTACCAGGCAAGAAGTTTTTAAGATCTAGCTAGTTTTTAAGATCTAGCTACTAGAGGGCACTGCATACCCAATCAATGCTTATTGGTAAAACAGGATCTGTCAAAAGATTGTAAACAAGTAGAAATAAGAAGAAGTAGAACATGATAAACATGGAGGAGATTATGATCGCGCTTAATAACATACAAAAATAAATGAATGCCCAAAAGATAGAAAACAGGAAAAATTGTGAAAAAATAACAAAAGAAGTGACACAAAGTATTAATAAAATGCTAGATGAGAGGCTTCTTAAATGGGAAGAACAACAAGTCAAATTGGAAAACTTAATAGAAAATCAAGAACACAGAATATATTTATTGGAAAAAGAGGTGAGACAGAGGAACCTAGTGTTTTTTGGTATCGAAGAAGGAGAATCATCATATGAAAACTTACAAAACAAATTTATTAACATCGTACAAGAATACCTAACTATCTACATGGAACCAAGAGATATACAAGTAATAAGGCGAATAGGTAAGCGAAGGGATAGTCCCCGCCCAATTAAGGTAACATTTTCAACGCTCGCACAAAAAATAAATATCCTCAAGAAGAAAGGAAACTTTAAAAACACTAATTACTATTGTAAAGAGGACTATCCACAACAAGTGTTAGAAAAAAGGAAGGAACTACAGGAACAAGCAAAGATTGAACTCGAAAAAGGAAATAGAGTAAGAATAGTATATGATAAATTGGTAATACTAAAAACAAACAATAAAAGTTCGCTCCCATCCTCAGCTGATTCTGAAAATACACACTCGCAAGCAAGTAGTAAACTTTCTCACCCAAGCCTTAATACAGCAAATCAAAACCCAAAGCAGCGCAAGAAGATGAATAAAACTAATAACATGAATAATTTTGTTATTTAGAAGCACACACTATCTCAAGATAAGATTCCACTAATTATTGATTCTGCGGAGGTAAGCTGCTTAAGCCGGATAACAACAACAGAATAACAACCAGCTCCGGCCCCTCTCAATCTCCCAGTACGGCTTGTCACCGCGGGAGATTAAGACAATCACCCCCCACCAGCCTCTTCCACTAGAAGAAAAGATGTTCTCTGCATATGTTCCTTAAACTATGTAAACTAGCAATTTGCCAGAGGATTATAGAGAGAAGCATGTTATATATAAAGCTAAGAGATATAATAAGTAACAAGACAATACGAGAAATAGAGGAGAACAGAGAAAACACGATAGAGTAAATATTTGTGTATTTACACAAAAGTTAGAGAGGACTGGATGAGAGAAGCAAGAGATAGACAGAGGTGAAAGATATTGGGGGAGGCCTACGCCAATAAGGCGACTATTACCTGAATAGTAGTAGATTAAAAGGAATAGAAAATTGAATGCTATATTGATTAATATTATATACGAAAATTGAATGCTATATTAATTAATGGGCTATATTAATTAATATGTATATTCTTTGCATGCAGAATAATAATTTTCATATTTGTATGTTTTGTTGTGTGTTGCATTGGTTTATTGATTATAATTAATAAAGTAATGTAATATGAGATGGAATGGATAGTAATATAAAAAGAATTACAACCACTGAAATCATTTTGTTAGTTGTTGATAGTTGTTAATAGTTATGTAAAAAAAAAGATGCTTTGATTAATTTATAGTGAAATGTTTTAATGGAATAAATTAATAATAATGCAATATTTTAAACTAATAGTATGGATAAATTGTAAAATATAACAAACAAATGTTAATTTAATGGTCTTTTGATTACTTCGTAAAATATGATGTTTTAATTACCTAAACTCAAATCAAATGTTTTATTGTAATCAGTTGATTCTAATGTAATATTTAAACAGAATACTATTATTGATAACAAAAATATTATGCATGTAATCTTATAAATGAAAAAAATGTAATACTTAATTGGTAATAGAAAGGCTATTTTTATTTTATTTATTTGTTTTATTATGTCTAACCAAGTCGACTGATCACGACTAATATTAAATTGACATAACCCAACCAAATAACGTAGGTCCGCCATCTGCCTTTGAATCAATTTCTTCGATGGTCCATTATGAATCGAGAGTTACGTTCTAAATTACTGCACCACGAGGCGTTCTAAAATCTACACCCTTTCAATAAGAGAAAGCATTATTTGTAATTGACTAATCTATATTCGTAACTATTTCTACGTCCAGAACGACGTGATCCAGTGGCGCATCATGTTCTTCCTGATATCGGGACTGACGCTGGTCACCACCATGGTGTTCGTATGCTTCATGTCCCCAGACGTGCAGCCGTGGAACGACGACGCAGGGGAAAAAGGTGGGTATTTACATGGAAATGAGCAATCAGCGGTCTTACCACCGAAACTGTTAGTTTCATATTGAGCCGCAGCATGATCATGCGCTAGTATAGCTGTAAGTAGTGGGAAATGCCATTGAGATGGAATTAGTTCGAAATTGAGCCGCAGCACGATTTTGCGCATATTAATATGTCGGAAGTAGCAAAAACTTTGAGATCGAGCTGATTCAATCCTCGATTTTTTGCGCTACTTGCTATTTGCTTGCTATTTTTAGCGCTGCTACTCTCAAAGTGAACTCTCTACAAGATAAACATACACACTGAAATATCTGCGGCCACTAATACAATGTCCCTATGTTTTCTTTTTTTTCATAATTTAATTATTAAATAAGATATGAACGTTCAAAAACCCAAAAAATTCCCAAATTTTCCGCTGTGTTCAAACATTCAGAAAACAGATTTGGATAGATTTTACAAAAAAAACATAGGAACACAGATCAAGCCTTTTTTTAATCTTTAATGAAAAAAGTACTTATATCGGTTAAGTTTTGGAGAAGGAATCATGGGACAACGAATCGTTGATTTTCTCTATCGCAGTTGTCTCTATCGCGTTCTGCGGTATAGGCTTGAGGCAAGGGAGACAGCTATAGATATTACACGAATTTTTTTTTTTCATTTCTCTAGCCCCTGGTGTATCCTCTTAAAGCTTTGAGTTAAATGTGAATGGTGAAATGGTGAAATGTTTAGGCTGCGTTTGCACAGGAGATGTGTTGCGAGGAATGTGTTTTTGAGAAGCAATAGAATCGCTTCATTGACGTGAGCTTGCTGTGACATCGCTCAACGCGGCGATGCTATTGGATAATGGATCTTAAAAACACATTCCTCGCAGCACATCTCTGGTGGAAACACAGCCTTACTGTAGTGTTTTATTACAAAGTTTTTGACTTTATAGCTGATTGGCAATTATTTGCTTTGTAAAAAGTAAACTCCTTTTTTTTCTATACTTTCAGATGCGGAGGATGTCAAAGTGGAGAAACAGAATGAAAAACTGAAAAGTTAGACTGCATATTGTAAAAGTTACAATTAGCCATAATTATTGTAAATAGTTGTAAGTTATTTAAGTGTAATATAAATAGCATGAATAGAATATCTTAAAAAAATGGTGTTCTTATTTTTTGTATATCACTAGTTAAACTAATACGAAGCCGCAATAACTATACTTTGGACGAAAATACGCATTTTAGTACAGTTTCCGCCACTGTGACTGACATGCGTATAATTGTAAATTACTTGTATATTTTGGTCCAAAAAAGGATATTATTTTATTTATAATTGAGTATTTTAACAGTACCCAAACTATTTCAACAATTTCTTTAACGACTGTGCCAGGGAGTCCACAACGCCGTTTTTCCATTTTTTTTTATGAAATAAGGGGGCAAACGAGCAAACTCCTTGAGCCTCCGGTAAACTCACTCACTCGGCGAAACACAGCGCAAGCGCTGTTTCACGCCGGTTTTCTGTGAGAACGTGGTATTTATCCGGTCGAGCCGGCCCATTTGTGCCGAAGCATGGCTCTCCCACGTATAAAACGTGGGAGAGCCATGCTTCGGCACGAATGGGCCAAACAAACGTTGTCCCCTATTTCCTCCCTGGATAATGTCGGTAAAGTTATGATTTATTCCTGAATATCTATAGCCACT
Organism: Aricia agestis; assembly: GCF_905147365.1. NCBI lineage: Eukaryota > Metazoa > Arthropoda > Insecta > Lepidoptera > Lycaenidae > Aricia > Aricia agestis. The sequence continues at coordinate 15,973,100 of NC_056418.1, read as the reverse complement.
ATTAGCTTGTCCCTATGTTTTCTTTTTTTTTTAAAGATAAGAACGTCCAAAAACCCAAAAAAATGGCCAGATTTTTCTCTGTGTTCAAACACCCAGAAAACAAAACTGGCAAAATTATACAAAAAAAAAAAATAAAGCTCAAGCATTGCTTTAATTCTTAATGAAAAAAGTACTTAAATCGGTTAAGTTTTGGAGAAGGAATAAGCGGACAACGAATCGAAGATTTTCTGTTCTTTTATTAGAACTTTTGTCGTGTTGTCTCTATCGCGCTCTGCGGTGGGAGACTTGAGATTGGTGAGACAGCAATAATAATAATAATTAATGATTAAACGAACTTAGCTGTACGTGAAGTTCTATCATAATTATACGAGCTGCTTTGTCCGAAGAGATTAGCATTAAGTACTTTTTTACGCTAGTAGTTACGCCTACGGTGACGCCAGTCTTGTACTAAAGTTGAGATTTATAAAAAAAAACAAATCTAAAAAAAATAAGTGGGTAGTTTCGCTCACCGGTCACGAATCTTGCGGTTGCTTGTCATTTAGTTCAGAGAGCCGATTTTTCACAGCTGGGTTCCTGGGATGGGTGGGATGCTAATCTCTTCGGACAAAGCAGCTCGTATAATTATGATAGAACTTCACGTACAGGTAAGTTCGTTTAATCATTAATTATACTCTCTGCTTTGTCCTCGAGATTAGCATTAAGTACTTTTTTACGCTAGTAGACATTGAGAGACTACATCTGCTGTGAAAAATCATTTTTATTTAACAAAATACAATATAACGTAATATTTTATGTATTCTAAAGAATATATCTTTTACATTATCTTTTAAATTATAATTAAATTGTTTAAACAACAATAAACTAAAATCAAGATTTATAAAAATATCAGCTTATCTATTTATTGTCCTGACATTATCGTATTAGCAAAAACTCCGTGATCAAAATCATTTACAATATCTTTATTATAAAATTTAATAAAGGTTTTGGAGTTAGCGCTCCAGCCTGCTGTCTTCCTAATTAAGTCTAGGTTTACACCTAATCTATTTGCTTTCGAGGTGCTAGCGTGCCTCGTACTATGGGCGGTAAAAGTAGAGACATCTATACCACATACTTCGAGTGTGTTTTTCACCCAACGGCTTAACGTTTGTGAGGTTACTTTGTGGTGTGGCTTTCTCAAACTGATAAAAAGGTAAGAATGATTATTTCGTAAGGGTTCCGTTAATTTTAAAAATTGTTTTAAAGTATTAGCTACACATATTTCAGGTTTATCCTGAAAATATGGCAGTATAAGAGCTGGCTGTGTCGAGTTAAGGCGAGACGTCTTTATAAGATCGGGAATTTTTACAATAATTCTGTCGGGGAACCACTCTATATTTTTTATATTAATAATTGATATCGTTTGCATCCTATGCCCGGTTACGAGTGCCAGCAACGTTATAAGTTTTTTAGAAATTGTCTCCAAGTCCAATGACTCGTTAGGGTACAATTCACCAATATGATTTAGAACTAGGGAGGTATCCCAAGTCAAATTGTATTTTGGCAGGGGCGGTCGCAATCTAAAAACTCCCTTAAAAATCTTTTCAAATTGTCATTACTACTAATTTCGGTATCGAGTATTAGGGATAATGCGGATCTACAGCTATTGAGTGTACCATATTGGGCTCCATTATTATAAAGTTCTGTAAGAAAGTTTAAAATATTTGAAATTGATGATAAAAGCTTAATTTATTTTTTACACAAAATTGGAACCACTTCTTTAAACAGGAATCGTATTGTTTAATAGAGTTTTGTGAGAGAGAAGCTAACATTATATCCACTGAAGAATGTGGAACGTTTCTTCTCAACAGGGACGTCCTGACAACACTCCGGCAACCAGGGTAAGTCGTTGGTGTACTTGGCGGTTGCTGGAATGAGATAATATAAGATTTTCACTTGGTTTTAAAATTAACGGCTTGGAAATTAGAAGCTTATTGTAGAAAGGAAACCATGGCTGTGTGGGCCACCACGGAACCACTACTATGCCTGTCGCTTTATCTTTCATGATTTTACGTAAAGATTTTAGAATTATAGAAACTGGTGGAAAGGCATAAAAGAAGAATTTCGACCAGGATACGGTGAAAGCATTCACTGCAACTGCATCAGGGTCTCTGTTCCAGGATATGTATCTTTGACATTTTTTATTTAATCTACTTGCAAATATATCAATATAAGGTTCACCAAATTTATGGATTATATTTTGGAAGGCATAGTCCGCTAGTTCCCACTCGACATCTGGGTGATTACGCCTAGATTCCGCATCCGCAACGGTATTTTCTGCTGAGCTAATATATGAAGCAAATACTATTATTTGTTTTTGCTCACACCATTGCCACAGATCTCGGGTTACTTGTGTAAGATGAGGGAACTGCACGCCGCCCATACGGTTTACGTATGAAATGGCAGTGGTATTATCAATCCGCAACAATATTTGACAATTATTAAAATTTTTTGCAAAAATTTTCAAGCCAAAAAAGGCTGCTAAAATTTCTAAATAGTTAATGTACTTAGAGCGCTCCTCATCTGACCAAGTACCGCTAGCAGTCTCCTCTCCGCATGCCGCACCCCACCCCGTAGTTGAAGCATCACTAAAGATTTCTAATACGTATTCGTCGTATTTAATACTATTAGTTGGTGTATTTATAGATCGAGTCCACCATTCAAAATCAGATCTTAAGTTGCTCGGTATGTTCATATATCTTTCATAATTATCTGGGTCTTTTAATAAATTTAAATACTTGCACCTTTCAAAGTTTTTGGTATACAACCAACCGTATTCGACGGCGGGGCAAGCAGATGTAAGTAAGCCAATCAAACGAGCAAAGTCCCTAATTTTACATCGTTTTAAAAGTTTAAAATGAATAATTTGATCTTTAATTTTACAATTTTTTTCTGGAGGTAAAGTAATTAGAAATCTTTCAGTATCTATATTGTATCCTAAAAATTTACAACATGTCCTTGGACATAAATTACTCTTTTCATAATTTATTTTGAAGCCTAATGATTTCAAAAGATTTATAGTGTTATTTACGTTGTCTAAACATCCCTTGTAGTCATCATTTGTCAATAAAAAATCGTCCAAATAAATGGTAGACATAAAGCCACAGGATCTAAGTAGTTTTACAATTGGTTTCAATATTTTCGTAAACACAAAGGGTGCCGTACTAAGACCGAATGGTAACACGTTAAATTCGAATAAATTATCATCGAATTGAAATCGTAGATATTTTTTATACTCCTCATGAATTTTTATTAAAAAATAGGCGTCTTTTAGGTCTACGGTGCACATATAGGAATTCTGTGAAACTAATTTTATTGCAGTACGTAGATCCTCTAATTTAAAATGCTCAGTTTCAATAAACTTGTTAAGATTTTTTAAATTTAGTATAAATCTGTGTTTACCATTTGGTTTTTGCACAAGAAAGAAAGATGACAAAAATTGATTTTTACACGGCTGGCACTGGGAAATAGCCCCTATAGATAACAAGTCATCAATACATTGTGTATACTGCAATTTCTCCAATTCTGTATAACTGCGTTGTACAGGAGGATGTGTTTGTATAACCGGCTTACAAAAGGGTATCTTGTAACCGGCAATCCAGGACAGTATTGTGTGGTCACTAGTGATAGATGACCACTGTTCATAAAAATGGGTAAGTCTGCCAGCGTAACTCACCTCATATTTTACTGCCGACGACTCCGCGCTGGGTTCCCGGCTGTCGGTTGTCGATATGACGCTCTGGAGGAGCTCACGGGCTGATATTTCTGTGCAGGTTCCTTCCTCTGATTCCCCATCTTTTGCCTGCGAACTGGGGGAGGAGCCTTCCAGTTTAAATTACTCCTTTGTGTAACGGGCACTTGGGGCTTCCTGTTTGCAGATGTTTTAGTAGCTGGTGTGATTTTTAAACCCGCGCTTGACTTAGAAATTGATTTTGCAGTTTTTAAGGTATTAGCCAGATCCGATCCAAAGAGGCAGTTGTCAATTTTTGTTTTTGTCAACTGGTCTTTCATATCTTTTTTTAAATTATATAAGATAAAATTGTGACGTGTCATGGAATCAGTATTTTGACAGTCGCATATCAATCGAGTAGCATCCATGAGTAGCTTTATGACTGCAGTATTTTTGTTCTGCTCCTCGAGCAAAATAGTAATAGCCTCTCCGAGACACGATATCGCAGAACCCAGAACTTTTTGTTTGCTTTCAATTCCTTTATCTCTCTTTAAAACGACATCCGTTACAGCAGCCTTAATTTCTAGATTAAGCTCAGGAGCATCAATCTGGGTACAATTTTTCGGGGGAAGATATTTTTCCTGTAATTCTTTACGGAGGTCTTTTGCCAAGCCAACTGTAGCTACATGTTGGAGGCGCACAGCCAAATCGGCGTTAATATCCTTGCCGTATAATTTTTTTATTGATGGGTCGTCTCCTAACAATTCAAGCATAACATTATCCACTTTCGGCACAGCCATCACCTCAGGATCCTGGCAATCATTTTGAGGGGCAGGTAACTCGCACGAGCTAGTGGATGGAACAGGCTCGACGCTGCAGGCTAAATTAGCGGTGGCACCAGTGCTGGTGGAGGGTACAGATTGTCCTGTCTCCTCAATTTCGCCTTCAATAATCGGATCATTTTCAATCTCTGAGCCATCTGTAATTTTATACATATATTTATATCGTATTGTTTTAAATAATAAACGTAATAATAGCAAGAATTTGTCAATAGTGCGTAGGTACGCATGACACGTCTATAATAATAGCACTTAATTACTATATAATTTATATGCATTGTATCTCTTATCACCCTGTTCAGTGAGCCGTAACGGCTTTTGTTAGTTGTATTTTATATTATTATGATAAGTGACATGCTATTTAGATAGATAGAAGTAGCAATCCCAAAAATTGCTCGCAAATCTAAATTTATACACGTACTTATATTGTTACAGTATTGTTGGTAAAAATTAATACCAACTTATCAAGTAACTTAGTGTTATAGCAGGTACTTTAAAGAAAAAAATATATCCAAAAGTAGGGTACTTTGTTACCGTATTGTCTGTAAAGTGATAGCCCCAAAAGCTATCCGCAGAACAGACTTATCATGTAACAGTATTAATTGTCATTGTACCTTTTCTGTCTGACGGCATTTCAGGATCCGATAACATTTCGTCTTGTTCAGACGATGATGAATCACGTCGTTTTTTCTTGGCATGTTTCAGTTTTCTTTCGAGTTTTTTCAACTTTCTTGAGATATATTTGTAATCATCATCCTTTGAGTATTTCCTTTTACCCATGTTTGCACTTTAAAACTGAAAATAAAAACCTAAAAATTAAATAGTACGTAGGTACTGGCGGAGCACTGTACTTGTGAATGACAAGCAATCGCAAGATTCGTGACCGGTGAGCGAAACTACCCACTTATTTTTTTTAGATTTGTTTTTTTTTTTATAAATCTCAACTTTAGTACAAGACTGGCGTCACCGTAGGCGTAACTACTAGCGTAAAAAAGTACTTAATGCTAATCTCGAGGACAAAGCAGAGAGTATAATAATAATAATATTCTTTATTTGCATAAATATGGTACAATAAGGTGTTACTATAATTCTAACAGTGCTTCACATATTTTGTCAATTTTCTCGACGTGCAAATGTTAATTTAGGATACATTCTTAAATATAATTTGTCATAATAATTATTAATAAATGCATGCCTAATAATTTCCATCTTACTGAATAATATGTCAAAATTATAAATATAAAGAACAAACGACATGACAAAGGAAAAGAAGAAGAAAAAATAAAAATAATGTCAGCGGATGTAGATGCGTAAATAGTGTTCATGAAATCATAATAAACAACATTTGAACATATTTTTGGGCATGAAAACGATAATTAATATAAAATCATTGAGCTATTCCATCCCATACAATGATTCGTTTATAGCTCGAATATACATTTTCAAATACCTATTTTCAATTTCTCTCGCCCCTGGTGTATCCTCTTAAACGAGAATACATAATTATAATATTATTTATTTTACTTATTTATTTTTTAGAATTAATTTTATTAAGTTTGGAGTAAGTCTTTAGAGCTACAAAATCTTTTTTACACGAGAAACAAAGATATTTTGGTCTTGGTGTCCCGGGCCGCAACCAACATTTTTTTGGGTTAAAAAATAACATTCTTCAGCGATTTAAAAGTGGAAAAACTTTCACGATTTCCACGACGACTTTGCAGTTTGCACTATTCTGCGGTGGGCGTGAATTTCAAAATGTTGTAACTTCACGCGGGCCATTGATAAAGTTCCGGCGCGGGCGCGGGGCGGCGCGGCGAGGCGGGCCGTATGCGGCCCGTGGGCCGTAGGTTAAGTATTGCTGCTTTAGAACAACCTTTGAATTAGTTTACATCATAATTATATAATCATATAACCGGTTCTTCTCGGCGGGGTAGTTCCCGAACCGGTGGTAGGCAACGTAGTTTCTTCGTTCGACTTTCAAAAAGTGTATCATGATACCCATTTTGAATAAAAAGATATTTTATTTATTTTATTTATTTATATTATTAAATGAGTGTCATCGGTCTGTCAATATGCAGTATGTAACAAAACTAAGTGATAACACTTCAGGGTATGTATGGGTCTCTATATTATATAATATATAGGTTGTGTATGTGTTCCTTATAGAGAGTTCACTGTGAAAGTAGCAGCGCTGAAAGACCAATTTTTTTTTCACTTTTGTATGGGGAAACTCGTGACGTTCGGGTGCTTGCCCATACAAAAGTGTAAAAATGTTTGGTCTTTCAGCGCTGCTACTTTCACAGTGAACTCTCTATAAGGAACACATACACACCCTATATATTATTATATATAGTTATTTGGACATTTTGGACACCATTCACACGTAACCACTGCATGACGGCATTTTGTCGTTGCGACGTGGTGTGGTTGTGGTACGTGTAGGTTGGCCCTTACACCTTTTTTTAATTTATTAATTGTCGTTTTCTGGGATTTTATTGTAAAGGCGTTTGAATGAACAAAATGGCCTTCAAAAGATTTACTTACTATACTAAGTCTGATCACCGGTATTTCTAGTGTTTTTACCGTGAATGTCACTTTACGTTTTAAATTTAAGTACTAAGATTCTTTCTACCATACAATACATTATCCAAAATGTATTGAGAAGCAACAGTTACAAAACCAATTTCTTTAAACTTTACTCTCGGAGATTCGAAAGCAGACATTCTATAAAATATTGAAAATTTTGCTCGCTTCTGCGACACAATAATGGTGTTAATGTCGTCAGTGTTTCCCAATAAAAGAATACCGTACGACATTCTACTGTGAAAATAACTGAAATAAACTAATCCTCTCCGTATCTTTGTCAGCGAAAATTTTTCTGACTGCATACTATTATGCTGCAGAACTACGCCTATCAGCAAAATTACCAATGTGATGACCCCACTGTTTACTATCTACTGTAAATCCTAATAATCAAACCCATCTCCTCATCATTTATTATATTATTATATAATAGTATATTTTTGGTTTGAACTTGCCTAACGTTGGGGAATGTAAATATTCAACATTTAATTTTCCTAGAATTAAAAGAGTTTTAAGCTAATGTACTATTTTAGAGAGAGCACCGTTTACATCGTCGTAATTTAAATAAGTCACTTCACTTTAAAAAAGTGAAGTGTCATCACTCATCAGCAAAAAGTACTTCCTATCTCATTATCATTTTCCTTAACGAAATAAGATAAGTCGTTTATGTATATGAGAAAAAGAAATGGACATGAGATGGATCCTTATGAGACGCCTGATTCTATCTTGGTTTCATTGAACCTTTTACTATTAATGTCAATACTTTGAATTATATATCTGAGCCCTTAATGCCATAGTGGTGCAATATCCTGCCTTTTTTTTATTAAATAAGGGGGCAAACGAGATAACGGGTCACCTGATGGTAAGCAACTGCCGTCGCCCATGGACACTCGCAACATCAGAAGAGCTGCAGGTGCGTTGCCGGCCTTTTAAGAGGGAATACGCTCTTTTCTTGAAGGTTTGCAGGTCGTATAGGTCCGGAAATACTGTTGGTGACAGTTCGTTCCAGAGTTTTACAGTGCGCGGCAGAAAGTTACGCAAAAAACGCACTGTGGAAGACTGCCACTCATCAAGGTGATGAGGATGGTATGTCTAGCATACGCCAACGAGATATCTCACTCTCGAGATAATTAAAAACTACTCGTCTCATAATGTCAAAATCTCGACATTATCTCGACAAAACTCTATAAAAATGTGTTATTTCGATGATAGATCTGAGATCATGAGAAAAAATGTTTGTCATGCTAGGGTCAATAGAGATGAGGAGACAAACCATCAAACATCGAGAAAACACGTAGAGTGAGATATCTCGTTGGCGTATGCTAGGCAGGCTGATCAATAATGTGCTCGACATGCTTGACACAGTCAAAAGCCTTGGAGGATCGTAAAATACCTCTAGGCCATGCTGCGATTCCTCCCATGCTTCAAATATACTATACAGAAGACGAAGAAGAAGCATGCGTTGTGGATCGACCCATAAAATTATCCATAAGAGATAGACATATTATGTCATATGCCATCGCGAACTTTTCTGTCGACCTTGTCATAGTGTACAATACTTTATACATTACTAGCTGTTGCCCGCAACTTCGTCCGCGTGAATGTATGTTATTAAAATCGAGATTTAGAAAATTGAACACCCATCTACGACTATTTTATTTGGATCTATATTACACACGAAATTTTTAATTTAAACATCAAAGATCCAAGAAACTTCAACCTCAGATACTTATCGTTTAGAAAAATCCTTTATTCGAAGGGAAACAAATTGGAATTTGTTGTGTTAGACTGTTGCCAATAAATAATAATTGTGACAAAAACGCTTGAAGCACGGATTAAGTTCCTATAGCGCTGTCCACGATATCACCGTAGTGCGACATCAGATTTACACTGTAGGTTGTCTAGCATTGTAGTTATTTCGTCTCCCAGAGAACATGATGAGAGGTTTATTCAAACATACTGCCTTTGGTCGTACATATTCTACCATTTCTATCTATGTGCTCGACCGATGCTAGTAACTTAGATCCGTAAAGTTTGACTTTAAAATTTCCATGGCCGGTAACGAATTGAGATACGCAGTGGTCATCCATCCAGGGTTTGTATAAGTTTACGAATATTAGGAAAAGACAACCAAAGTGATTACCAATCCTAGCAAAGATCGACCTTTGCTAGAATTGGTAATCACTTTGGTTTTCGTTAAAAATTTCGAGGAGTTCCTTTTCAAGTCACCGTTTTTAGGGTTCCTTACCAAAAGGGTAAAAACGGGACCCTATTACACGCCAGTATTATAGTACTCTGTGCTATTACTAAGACTTCGTTGTCTGTCCGTCTGTCTTCTCCAGGCTGTATCTCAAGAACCTTTTTAGGTAGAGTTCTGAATTTTGTACAGATTATGTATATATGTTGGCGCTATAACAAAAAATACTGAAAATAAAATTAAATCAATATTAAAGGATGGCTCCCATACAACAAATATGTTTTTTTTGGCCTTTTTTGCTCGATATCAATAATGACAACAGGCAGGCAGTTGAAATTTTCACAGAATCCTTAATTATATGTGTAAAAAAATAATTTGGAAAGTCTGACCACAAATAGCAAAGTAAACATTAACTCCTCCTTTTTTTAAAGTCGGTTAAAAAAAGTATCTAAGATGTTGGATTGGATCATGCCAAATTTCATTGAAATCGGTCCAGCGGATTCAGAGATTTACCTGTACAAACATATATATATATATATATATATATATATATATATATATATATATATATATATATATATATATATATATATATATATATATATATATATATATTACTATATATATTACTATATATATGTATTTCTTAATTTATTTATTATTATTATTTTAAATACCAAATAACTGTAAATGCGATGGCTATTGGCTAGTGAAAAAGTTTGCATGGCAGCGAGCTAGAAAAATAAATAGCGCAGTTACTATGCAGTAGCGGAGATAAATATATAGTCAAATAATCTTTATCATTGATAAGAGAAACGTTCACTGCGGGAAAATCGCTCTTGGCATTTGGTCCAATGTAAACTACTTAATTAGTTCAAGCGGAGAAAATGGGGGGTAATGAAGAAAAACTCCAATGTGACCAGAACACATCCAAATATGACGTAACAGGTAAAACTTATAATTAGTATTAGTTAAGCTTTCAAATAAATGTGTTTGATATAAAATACAAGCATACGCAAAATATTGGGAAGGTTTTTCAAATATTATGTTATCACGGATTTAGTTAATAGTTAAATTATCGAAGCAATGGAAAACAAAATGATCAAATCTAAAATTCGAATTAAGTATAATAATAATATTGATACTAGATACTGTTTTAATATAATAATTATAAAAGCTGTACATTAAGTACACCGTACATAGCTAAAGTAAAATCTCTAAAACAAATAAGCGTAATGGCTTCCTCCTAAGGGTCAATTCAGACCGTAACACGATGCGTAAATGCATTTCTAAATTTGTATGGATTTGACAGATTTTCAAGACTCTCACGCAATTGAAATCTGTCACAAATCTACAATTGTACAAATTTAGAAATGCATCTACGCGTCGCGTTGTGGTCTGAATTGACCCTACGTTCTAAGCTTTGATTTTTCCAAAATTCAGTTCATTGGGAAATAATCCAGAAACTTGCAATGGCCAAAAGTTACTAACTAAACTACAGCACTCAAACCTAATTCTGTTTTAAATAGGATCACTGCTGTATAGCACTATCGAAACATTCAAGGTAAAATAACTTTAAACGGACTATAAACTATTTCAGCATGGGGCTACCGTCACCAGCAATGTCTGCTTCTGTTCTGCTGCTTCACCACCGCCTTCTCCATGCGAGCCTGCATGGGGGTCGCCCTGGTGGGGATGGTGGACTCCGCATACCCTGTGGCATCGTTGGTCCAGAACTCTACAGACTCTGTCAAGGTCACAAATGCAACTGATGGCGGGATCCTCCACGCGATGTTGTTGGTACCACCGGTTCGTGCTTCATTCGTTTATTTCTTTATTGCTCAAGTAGTTAAAAAGTTGAATAAAGTATAAGTAAGGAAAAGTAACTAAAGTTGTGCAACTTTTGTTGGAAAATGAGTTTTTAATTTAACAATTCAATAAGTCGATTTATGCTTGTACCTTAAACTCAAAAAAGCTGGAAACAACAACAAGTGACTGACAACAAAATTACTATAAATAGAACCGCATTTTAATAATCAATACGTACAATAAGACTTATGAAACATATGTTACATAACAACCTGACCCATGAAAGTATCACCGCAGTGTCAAAATTAGGGGGGAGTTTTGAGCGCAATAATCAATGTGATATTTCAAGTTAGCCGAAATTACGCCAATGTATGCGTCCGATTTCACCCTAATATGGACATTGGACATGTCTACTGTGTATAATTACACTGTTGCTACCAAATCAAAGGCAACCGAGTGGTCAAATGCTCCGTGTCCAGGTGGCAGGTGGGTTCTAATTGAGCGAGATTGTAATTGACCTACGCCCGGCGACTGGCGAGGTGTTGAGTCGAGAACGGAATTTGGCTGGCCATTCAATTGCTAATCGGTTGGGACTACCATACTACATACCGTGTTAGCACGTTTATTATCAAAGCACGTTAATTATATCAAATTCTAGCGACATTGGAAGTATTGAATTATGGCGAACTTGTAAAACAATGCATAACTTGGCGTGTTTAGTGTGCCATACATATGGATACAATATGTCACGTCCCTGAGCCTTATTTCACCAAATGTGCAATATCAAAATTCGATGCTTTAATATGTAACTGAAGTAATCGACCATTATGTTCACAGAAAAAATCTATTTCCATCTGCTACAGTTCATCACTGTAACCAACTTCTACGACTAGTTCATTCTATCAAAAGCAACATTTTTCAGTACGGTATCATTTTATTGTTGGGTGTTTAATGTTTTCAAATTTCAAACCTCTACTTCTATCACAAAAAATCTTTTTTCCAGTACCCACGTTTCCAATGGAACAAGAAGACTCAAGACATAATCCTCTCATCATTCTTCTGGGGCTACATGTGCCTGCAGATACCTTCGGGCCAGCTGGCGCACCACTTCGGAGCTCACTGCATGCTGTCATGCGCACTGTTCTGTAACTGCGTGCTGTCCTTTTGTTTGCCGTGGGCTTCGTATTATGTAAGTATTTGGTTCTTGGGCATATAATATGATTGGAATAGAACTAGATAAAAGCCGAGCTTTGTGAGGGCTCGCGTCGTCACTCGTCACACCTTGACTGACTGATGATAACACATCTACATAATATAAAAAATGACTATGTTAAAGCACAAATCAATAGGCGTGATAGTTTTTCCGTAAAGTGTACCACAAAATGTACAGGTTGTGGGATATACTAGGGCTCGCTTCGTTCGCCCTTATAAGTGCTTAAGATTCCTAATAATTTCCGAAATGGGGACTAAGCTGTTGATGTACCTGGCTATCATAAGGATAATTCTGATTATGATCACCAACCAGCTCGTTCCCTCCGTTTTGATTCCTTATTTGATCTCTGAGAAGTGACATTGAAAATTTTCTTACTGGTTGCCTCGTCCGAGGTCATAAGCTGAGTCAAGTCTATCAATCTGTTAATAAGCTTTACCTTTTACATTCATTACTTTACGAAAAGTAATTTTCACGAGTAAATATTTAAGGCCAAACGTAAATGTACCACCGATTTTGAGCTCTCTTACTCCAGGCAGCATTGAATGCTTTTTTTTTTGATGCGCAGGGGAAACCCATAATGGGACCCCGGGTAGGGGATGTGCCTCAGTTAACTGAAGCACCCCGGGGGTATGTGAGACTCTTACTCACTAAAACCACGGGTGGTTCGCCTTCAGCCGTATAAAGGAGGGATGTCCGGGGTCTAACAAACACAGGACTCCCTTCACGACCGGCCGGTCTACCTCAGAAGGGACCGGATTTTCACCAAAGTTAGGGAACGTTTCGGCAAACAGAAGCGTTCCCCTCGGTGCCGGGACTGGCTAAGCCGGGGAACCTCCCCATCCTCTCCCGGAGCCCCGTATGACGAGACTTAGGAGGTTCGCATAGCGTCGCCTCCGAGGTGGGATCGTCCTCTCTGTGCCGCTGTTTTACGTTTACGTAATAACTAGTAAGATGGCGTGCGTCTGTTTCAGGGCGGGTGGGCGCTGACGCTGGTGTTCCGCATCAGCCAGGGTCTGACGCAGGCGTGCATCGTGCCGTGCATGCACACGCTCTTTGGCCGCTGGGCACCGCTTGGCGAGCGCGGGAGATTAGCGGGATTCGCCTATGGAGGTAACAGAAAAAGTTGAGGCAATACAACATTTTCTAAACGTAATTTCACGCTCAAAATGTGTTTTTTTCTGTTTATACTTCCACAGAGAACGCTTTAAATACACTTTATCACCTGCACATTTTTATCTCGATTTAATAAGGTTTTTATATATTTTATGTGATTTCCAAATTATGTACAGCGTCATCTCTTTTTTGACAAGCTATATAATGTTGTGTTCAAAAACGTTGTGTTGTCCATGGGCGACCGTAGTTGCTTTCTATCAGGTGATCCGTTTGCTCGTTTATATAACTGTGTATTTAAATTACCTGTGATCGACACTGGTTGTACCAAATTGGTGTTCTGTTATCTATTTCCAATCAGCTTCGCATTCGTGGTGGAATTCATGGTTTTCTATTGTAAAACAACGTGGAGTTTGGCTTTGAGTAAGTAACTATGATTTATATTTAAAACATATTTTTTTGTGTTTAAGTCTGTCATGTGTTTTCATCGCCATCGCCAAACTTTGAGAAATGATCAAAATACCCAGTTATAGAACACTTTTAAGAGCAATTGTATAATATTACCGATAATAATTAATACGAATTCCGGGAAGTATTTAAATTTGTAGTTTCTGGTAAACAAAATAATATTAACGTTTTGAATAAGTTGATTAATTTATGAACAAACGTAACCGATACTTGTTAACTTATATTTCAATGTTTGATTGGATTTCGGCTTTCATTTGGAAGCTTGACAATATCATTAACGATATTCAGCTTTTGTTTGACGTTAATCGGAGCGTATTTAACATAATTTAAAAATGTAATTTAAATCTCATGTGAATACCAATTGTGTAATGGCATTCTTGTAAATACGCGGTACTGCATACACTGTGACATTTAAATAATAACAAAACGTATAGTGCTTTAAATGCCCAACCGACCAAAGACCCAATGGTCGGTTAGCCATTTAAGCACCAGGCAGCGATAAACGAAAACTGGCAGTTCACGAAGTATTACATACGAGTCGAATTGATAATGATAACCAATTCTTTTTTCTGAAGTCAGTTAATTATTTTTTCTGAAGTCACCTAATAAAAATAAGTAACTGAAAATTTATAATAATATAATATTTCAGTGACTCCGCTTAGGAGGCAGCCAATTTTCAAGCCTGTGTAGTCTTGTATGTAAGCATATTTCTCTGATTTTAGACTGTAAAGGTTAAGCGGCTTGTCGGATTTGAGCTGGAGTGGTATCGTTAGTTGCGTCTTAGTCCCATAAAGCCTGATTAAGGGAGATGTCACTATCAGTAACACTGCGTTGTAAAAAGAGACGTGTGATACATGACAGCAGCACTCTTTTTTTGACGTCCAGTCGGCACGTGCCGCACTTTGACAATTTAATCTCATAGAATTCATGTTCAATCATGCTTGTGTAAGTGAATACGTACACATATTTTTCACACAGATGAAAACCAATTTTGGTTTCGTTTGACAGCTCGAGATTGTTGCTCTATTCCGCTAGGTATATTAACTTTATGCTTAGTCCTGAGAGTGGCACTCGGTATTATAAAACGGAGTCAGGTATTTATGCATAGCTTTTGTCTCGGGCTCCGAATCAAGAAATTCCGTAACGAAAATCACCTAACATCCCCAGTCCAACCAGCTCAGTGGTGCGGCGTTGCACTGCATTCTCTAACGTCGTTTCCGTTAGGCAGACTTCGGCACGGTGTTTGTGTGCGTGCGACTAGACGTATTCGTGTAGACTAGGTGTTATGCAACAGCTTTACCGCGGCAGTCCCCGACTACCACACGTATTTTAATTTTTTTAAAACTATTAAACGGAAGCATAAATTTGAATTGAATTGAATATTTAATTCAAGTTTATGCTTCCAGTTTTATCTCAAGGACATTATTATTAGTATCTTTGATATTGCAGTTTTGCATAAATTTTACAACAGTAGTTTAATTTCATCTACGGATTTCCTGTCTCATACAAATACTGCTTAATTTAACATTTTTAATTGCGCAATTTAAAAGCATATTTTTACACATACATAAAATCAAGAATATCCGAGTTTGTCAAAATACCACAACTGTTAATGAAACAAACCGACCAAGAGCGAGTTGGTCTCGCCCATGCAGGGTTCCGCAGCAGCAATAAGGATTATTTCTATGAAATTAAAAGGTTTTCGATTTATTTTTATATTTCAGTTGATTTAATGAAAGTTAAATTAAGCTTTACTACTTATGACGTATAAAAAAACTACTTGCTAGATCTCGTTCAAACCAATTGTCGTTGGTAGTTTTTATAGTAATGTATGTCATATATTTTTTTTAGAATTATCATGCCCCTACTTTAGATGTTAGAGGGGGGGAGAACACACATTTTACTCTCTTTCTCTGTCTCGGGAGTCTCTTTCGCAAAGTATTCAGGTTAGAAAAAATGATATTAGAAAGCCGTTTTCAGACTACATCTACTTACCAAGTTTCAATAGTGTAGCTTTTACAATTTCGGAGAAAAGTGGCTGTGACATACGGACGGACAGACAGACAGACAGACATGACGAATCTATAAGGGTTCCATTTTTTCTATTTGGCTACGGAACCTTAAAAAATACGAGACTTCTAAAACTAATTACCATTTTGTTTGTATACTTGAATAGTATATAGTATATACATTATACGTGCTAAAACCCAAAAGGAGATAGTTAATTTTATTCAATCAAGGAATGCTCAGACAGGCATGGCGTGCGTGTTTGAGCACATTTAATTACACCAGGAGTGCTAACCTAAAAACCCACTTGATACTCTATCTGATTTCTACAATAAAATCACATTCAATTATAGCCACAATAGACGACCTCTGCATACCAAATTTCAGCAAAATTGGATCAGCGGTTTGGGCGTGAAGAGACAGACAGACGGACAGACACACTTTCGCATCAATCATATTAGTATGGATGTTTTGCTGACCATGGAGTCTGCTCGCAATTAATTATGTATGAACACTAAGAATTTCTATATTAAAAATAGTATCAAGGCTAGCGTAGCTGTTATATAATATATTAATATGTCAGGCTTTAGTCTCGTAAGCAGCGGGTAGCGGGGCGAGAGCGGTGACGGCGCGGGAGCGGCAAGTTCCAATGTATGGTTTTTGAAAACAGCGGCGCGCAGCTTACTATAATGCGCCGCTCTCGCGCCGCCACCGCCCCCGCCCCGCTGCTCGCTAATTTCGAGACTGAAGCCTCAGTCATCTGGTTGGATGTGCTATTTGATTAAAAAAGTAGCTAATTCAGTAAATGAAACTATTGAATACAATGACTAAAGGCGAACTCGTCAAGTCGTTGGCTATAAAATGATTTCATTCAATGTCGATGTATTCGCTAGTTATTCAATCAAATAGCAGATGAAACCAGAAGACTGCGACATGATAATAATAGCTCCCAACACCGGTTTCGGTGACGGTGGCCGGTTTCATTGAAACCAGGCCAGCTACGCAGGAGTAATTTTATAGTGCCCTAGTGTGTGCGCAGTACACAAGAGCACTCTCTATTCCTTTACTCTCATAACCCAGTGGGACGGACGACCGACACGACTGGCGAGAGATCAGGCGCAGGACCGACTTTTTACATGCCCATCCGACGCATGGAGCATCTTACTTGTCAGACAATCAGGTGATCAGCCTGCATTGTCCTAACCAAACTTGGAAATAACATGTTTCCAACGCGGGAATCGAACCCACGACCTCCGAGTCAAGAGCCGCGCTCTATACCACTAGACCACGGAGGCGTAAAAGCGACATAATAAATTATATAGGTATCATGCGGTATTTATTTACAATCAAAGCTGACGAGTCAGTTGTAATTTTTTTTGTAGTTTTTAACTTTTTTCCTGGCTTCTACACATTCATAACCGGTATATCAAGAGAGATTCAAAGTCGGCATGTTTTAGTTATTCATAAATTTGCTATTATTCGGTGTTTGCTCCTAGACATCTGGCAACTGGTCCTGCTAGGGCCACAACTTGTTGCACGATGACCAGATTCATCTTTTACTTCGAACGCATTTGTTAAAACAAAACTGTATGCAATGCTGGCCACTTTGGCCCATCGTAGACCGATGCAAGTGATTACGTTCATGTACGGCAAGTTAGTTTCTAATCGCCCATGTTTCACGTCAATTGTCTAAAGACAGCTTCATAAATGAAGTGGCAACCATGGTCTGCCGTGATGCAACAAGGAGCATAAGGCTCAATTCACACCGGAATGGCAGAGGCGAGGCGCGCAGTTTCAGTGTCATATGATTTTAAACTTTCTCTTCATTATTGTAATTTGTAATACATAGTATCGTTTGAGATATCTACGGCCGCTCGTGGCCGCTCGTGGCCTCTTGCGGCAGCCGGCGCGCGGCGGCGGCGGCGGTGGCCTCTGCCATTCTGGTGTAAATTGAGCCTAAGGCTGCGTTTCCACCAGAGATGTGTTGCAAGGAATGTGTTTTTAAGATCCAATAGCATCGCCGCGCTAAACGATGTCATGGCAAGGTCATGTCAATGAAGCGATTCTATGGGTTCTGAAAAACACATTCCTCGCAACACATCTCTGGCGGAAACGCAGCCTTAAAATCCCTCGTTTTAATCCTTTCCTTGTGTTGTTATAATAATTCCATTGCGTGTGTACTGTGTAGTGCTTTACTTGTAAGAATATTTTTTAAAGTGATAACAAACTTTATGGCACGATGACAACTATTTTTTAAAGTGATAACTATGGCATCATGACAACATCCATCGGTGCCGCATTTAGATGTCAAGTATATGCTACTATTGTTTTTGGTCTCCCAGGTCAAGCCCTCGGCACAGTATTAGGGCTGCCAATAACGGGGTTCTTGGCTGCTTCCCCGCTCGGCTGGCCGGGGATATTCCGCTTCTACGGGCTGCTGTCAGGGCTGGTCGGGGGGATATTCTGGTGGCTGGGAGCCGACAGCCCCGCCAAACACAGGAGCATATCGTATGAAGAACGACTTTACATTGAGAGCAACTTAGGACGACAAGGAAAGGTAATATCTATTATTTTGTGTTAACATTTTTCTTTATCATAATTTTCCGCAGTTTTCTAAAGTCCTCTAAACTGAGACAAACATTACTCATTCACTTTTCGCAACACTAGTCACTACGTTACGGCGTCCAACCGAATTGTTGTTTTGGCGATAAGCAACGACGCAACGGCAACTTGTTACCAACTTGTGACATGTCACATGAGTCATAACCTTCTTCCGAATTTCGTTACTCAATCTTTTTTTTTAATGAAATAAGGGGCAAACGAGCAAACGGGTCACCTGATGGAAAGCAACTTCTGTCGCCCATAGACACTCGCAGCATCAGAAAAGCTGCAGGTGCGTTGCCGGCCTATTAAGAGGGAATAGGGGAGGGTAGAGAAGGGAAAAGGGTAGGGGATTGGGCCTCCGGTAAACTCACTCACTCGGCGAAACACAGCGCAAGCACTGTTTCACGCCGGTTTTCTCCGGTCGAGCCGGCCCATTCGTGCCGAAGCATGTCCTTCCCACGTATAAATCTCTTAAATAATCTTATGGTAACCGGACATTTTTCCATGTCAGTCAATCAGTTCATCTCTTAGAAATATAAATTTTAACTAGCTCAAAAGATGCTAAATGATTTTAATTTTGGTTCAAAATGTGTATCTTTCATAATGGTATTTGTATAGAGAGGCACTGAGCCGTGAAGCAGAAGGCAGCGAAGCTACTACAAATCACGATTAATGTTCCAAAAGGCACTGACGAGAAAAAACCCATTATCGTCACGCTGTTTATAATTTATTTTCTGTAAAATATTTTTGGCTGAAAACTCTTTGGAATAAAATTCGAGATGATCTGTCCCTTCGCTTAGCCTAAAAAAACTGAGAAACCACCCAAATACAAATTATTATGATTCCCATTAAAGCTATTATGAACCCATTCATAGCAGAAGCCGTAATGTGCGTGCTGATTTTATATTGATAGATAAGATAACAATAAGATAATATTAAAAATTAATAACATGTCGTGGTTATTGCTAAATATTTAAAAGAAAATAAAGGGAAATATTATATAAATAAAAAGGGAGTTATAATTATTATGATTTCATTTCTATGAAAACTTTGAAGAGTCTTTTTCAGAATATGAATCCCAGTCCCACTAACAAATCAGTTGTTTGAGGTCAGTTTCTTCTCCACGCAATATTTATTAACAGAGTAGATTATATCAGAAGTTCCATCGAGGAAATTGATTCCTAATCAGTTGACAGGCCAACGTCATTTGGTCGGATCATGTCAATTAACGGCCGTTCCCAATATTTGATCTATCTCTGGTTTTGCCCTACTAGAGATAGGAATAGCTCACAATTGACATAAAATATGTCTAATGTGAGCTATTCCTATCTCTAGTAGGGCAAAACCAGAAATAGATCAAATATTGGGAACGGCCGGTAAAAAGTAGATAAAAAGTAAAAACCATATTCGAATGTATACTGGAGGAAATTGTTTCCTAGACGGTTGGCAGACCTACGTCGTTTGGTCGGCTTATGTCAATTCAATGTTTAGCTATGATGATCGGTCTGGCTTTGACGTAACGCGAACTACGTAGGTCCCCCATCGGCCTAGGAATCAACTTCTCTGATAGTACATACTCTTGCATTTGTAACATAGACGTGGGAGAGCCATGCTTCGGCACGAATGGGCTGGCTCGACCGGAGAAATACCACGTTCTCACAGAAAACCGGCGTATTTCGCCTTGTAAGTGAGTTTACCGGAGGCCCAATCCACTAACGTATTCCCTTCCCTACCCTCCCCTATTCCCTTCCCTTCCCATCCCTACCATCCCTATTCCCTCTTAAAAGGCCGGCAACGCACCTGCTGCTGTTCTGATGTTGCAAGTGTCCATGGGCAACGGTAGTTGCTTTCCATCAGGTGACCCGTTTGCTCGTTTGCCCCCTTATTTCATAAAAAAAGGAACTAAAATATAATCTCTTCTCCACAAGGTCTGTTACCTCAATTATTTGAATTTTGCCCAAATTTCTTCTAGAAAACCCCACCAGTGCCCTGGCGCAAGATCCTGGCGCACCCTGGCCTGCAGGCGACGATGATGGCGCACGTGGGCCACACGTGGTGCTCGCTCGTCCTGTTCACGGAGGTGCCCGCCTTCATGGACAAAGTGATGGGGGTCAATATTAAAGCGGTATGGTATAGTCGGTAGTCAGTCGGTCTGAGTGCCTGTCATCTCTCCAACTTTTATAGCAATACGCTCATCGGACAGAAATCGTAGTTCTTAGGTTCAAAGTATCGACATTGAACAATGAACATTGAACATACCAAATTGCATCGGATTCGGGTAAAGGCTGCGTTTCGGAGCTGCGTTGCAAGAAATGTGTTTTAGCTTTTACCGCAGCGCAAGCTTTGGGCGCGGCGACCGAATTAAGACATTCCGTAACGAAAATAAACCTAACACGTCCCACTCCGACCGGCACAGCGGTGCGGCGTTGCCGTGCATCGGCTAAAGTCGCTTCAGTTCGGCAGACTTCGGAACGGTGTTTGTATGCGTGCGATGAGTTTATACTCGGGAGAGCCATGCTTCGGCACGAATGGGCCGACTCGACCGGAGAAATACCACGTTCTCACAAAAAACCGGCGTGAAACAGCGCTTGCGCTGTGTTTCGCTGAGTGAGTGAGTTTACCGGAGGCCCAATCCCCTACCCCATTCCCTTTCCTATCCTCCCCTATTCCCTTCCCTTCCCATCCCTATTACCCTAATCCCCTTTTAAAAGGCCGGCAACGCACAGGCAGCTCTTCTGATGCTGCGAGTGTCCATGGGCGACGGAAGTTGCTTTCCATCAGGTGATCCGTTTGCTCGTTGGCTTGTTACATAAAAAAATGCGAATTATAATTGCTTAAGTTGATTAAAAATGGTATGCAATAGCTTTACCGCGGCAGTCACCGAGTGCCACACGTATTTTTGAAACCAAAATAATCACCTTTCATTAATCACCTCGATCAATGCAATGATCTTATAATTGGAGAAATACCACATTATTTCGCATCGCAGTTTAGCTCAGTTCGGGTGGTAGCTTAAGCAGATAACGGTTTGTTTGAAAATGTGGATACTCTCGTATAGGACTAAAGTCGATGTAATAACAAAATTAAATTAAGAAATTTAAAAAACCCCCGCCAAACAACTTTAAAAAGTAATGAAATAATATTTACTGCCTTCAAGTTCAAATAATTCCTAACTTGTGTAAAGTAATATTTTAGTCCATCATTGTCACGGTGTGTCGGGGACCGCTAAGTAAACTACAACCTACAACCGCCAAGTCGCTGATTATCTCGATTCAGTTCGCTGTGAATTGATCCTTAAACTTGTTATGTGAAATCAAACATCTACATTAGCGGTCCCCCGACACACCTTGACAACAATTATGGACTAAAATATTACTTTTCACAAGTTAGGAATTATTTGAACTTAAAGGCAGTAAATATTATTTCATTACTTTTTTAAGTTGTTTGGCGGGGGTTTTTTTTAATTTCTTAATTTAATTTTATTTCATACTTTTTAAACTTGTGTTGGTTATAGTGCAGAATATTAATCCCTATCAACAGAATCATATTCTCATGATTACCATTTATCAATGTATTTTTCGATGAGGCCGTTAATATGAGCCCAAACATGAAACCTCCACTTTGGGTTCATACGAAGCTCGGTTCCTATAGAATCCAGGTGATGCTGCAGTAGCAGCATGTAAATATTTAGTGTTTATCTACTTCTTACTGGTTGTCGCAATCAAAATGAGCCCAAACACGAAACCTCTGCTCTAAGTTGGCGAGGAGTTGGATATCCTATTGATTACCAGATGATGCTGCAACACCAGGTCAACTTTCCATTGTTATGTGTATCCGTATATTGTATATTCAGAATTAGAATGAAACGACTACAAGTTGCTAACGGCTTTTCATGAACCAGATAAATCCTGATTGTCCAGCACTGAGCAGGCTGATGATGATGAATTATAGCTAAGAATACTCTCAATCATGTCAGCTTTCAAACAAAAAAAACTAGATCAAAATCGGTCCACCCGTTTGGACGCTACGATGCCACGGGCAGATACACACACAGACAAACAGACAAACAGACAGACAGACAGACAGACACGTCAAAATTATAACACCCCTCTTTTTTGTCGGGGGTTAAAAATGGACAAAATAGGAAATTGTATAGTGTATACTATTTGCACGGTGGCCAGCTAAGCGTGCAGCTGCTACACACAACAATATTATCAAGTAGTTTATGTAATGGTCGGCGTGAGATAGCGCCCTCGGATTTAATGGCGTCCATTCATTCTGTTTCGTTTATGGATTTTGGCTTATCACGCAATTTGGAAGGGTCTGCTTAGGTTCGGCGCATACGGGCGACTAGCTTTGGTTTAAGAAGCGTGCGGTTATTTCACAGCTAAAACGTTTTTTTAACCCCCGACAAAAAAGAGGGGTGTTATAAGTTTGACGTGTCTGTCTGTCTGTCTGTCTGTTTGTCTGTTTGTCCGTGTGTGTATCTGTCCGTGGCATCGTAGCATCCAAACGGGTGAACCGATTTTGATCTAGTTTTTTTTGTTTGAAAGCTGACTTGATCGAGAGTGTTCTTAGCTATGGTTCATCATCATCAGCCTGCTCAGTGCTGGAAAATAGCGGTTTATCTGGTTCGTTAAAGGCCGTTAGCAACTTGAAGTCGTTTGATGAGTTTTATAATTATTTTGCATTCTGGTTCGTGATATTTATGAATAGAATACACATTAATGGAAAATTGACTTGGTGCTGCAACACTGCATCTGGTAATCAATAGGATACCTAACTCCTCACCAACTTAGAGCAGAGGTTTCGTGTTTGGGCTCATTATAATTGCAACAATCAGTAAGACGTAGATAAACAGTACATATTTGCATGCTGCTGCTACAGCATCACCTGGATTCTTTCTATAGGAGCCGAGCTCCGTATTAACCCAAAGTGGAGGTTTCATGTTTGGGCTCATATTGACGGGCTCATCCAAAAGGACATTTATAGACGGTATTCTTTGCATAATAATATTATTCTGCACTAAAAACAACAAAAGTTTAAAAAGCATGAAATAAAATTAAATTAAGAAATTTAAAAAAAACCCTGCCAAAAAACTTTAAAAAGTAATGAAATAATATTTTCTGACTCTAAGTTTAAATAATTCGCCTTGTAAACTATCTCGCTCTGTTATGAATACTTAACTTATTTAAGGCTTACTTGGCCTTAGTCATTTATCGCCCGAAAACGGATCATTTTTTCGGGATGATAAGTATCTCATGATCTTTCCCGGGATTCAAGGTATCTCCATACCAAAAATCAGAAAAATTGGTTTAGCGGTTTGGGCGTGAGGTGGTAACATACGCATAGACAGATAGACAAACATACTTTTACATTCATGTATTGTAAAAGTATACATGTATTTGTATTTAGTTTGTTTCATTATTTTTTTTGTTGGTCAGCCTGCCTAGCATACGCCAACGAGATATCTCACTCTACATGTTTTCTCGATGTTTAATGGTTTGTATCTTCATCTCTATTGACCCTAGCATGATAAACATTATTTCTCGCGTAGATCTATCATCGAAATAACACATTTTATAGAGTTTTGTCGAGATAATGTCAAGATTTTGACATTATGAGACGAGTAGTTTTTAATTATCTCGAGAGTGAGATATCTCGTTGGCGTATGCTAGGCAGCCAGGAAACTTTCAAGACTAGTAGGTATAGTATCCCAAATGATCCTCTTCCTATAGTCATATTCCTCATGTCAGAGGGTCGTGACTTATCCTCTCTATGACCTTCCTCCTAATGATGTCACGCCAGCTTTTCTTTCCTATTTTTGGCCACTCGAAGAGCCTCGTAGACATTGGACTCATTTATTGTGATGTGGATTTAATAGGAGCAGTCCCAATCGTTAGTCCTAATGATTGAAACTGCGGCCCGAGGTCTTTCTCCCTCAGTCTCGCCAGTGACTATTTTAAATATTATCTCCTTTCTTTCTGGCTATGTGTCCATAGTATTGTAAGATATATTGAGGCAGGTGGTAGAGAGCCTTGTTTTTATGTTTAGCTTAGCCAGGATGGACGCGTTAGTTCTGAAAGAAGTCCATGAAATTTGGCGCATTTTCCTTATGGAAGGCTTCCTATGTTGTGTCTGCGGTTTATAGAATTCAGAGTCCATGTCATGTATCCGTAAAAGAATATGAAAAATACTAAAATATGAACAAGTTTCGTTTTATTTTTTAAGAAATCTTTTTGTCACGCTAGGTTTTACGCATTTGAGATTTAGCACTCTTAGCTATCCCAATTCTTCTACGGATATCTTGTTCATAGGAGCGATTTTTCGTAATAGTGGACTCAACAGGCCTTCAGAACAATCCGCAACAAGTAATATACCTATTACCTAGCAATGGTTTATGGTTTTCTAGATGATGCCCACAACTCCTAACGCCAAAAATTCGTTTGTTTCGCGAATACCGTATATTTTACCGGTATATATTTTCCAGGACTCCCAAGTATCTTCATATGAAATTTTAGGAAAATCAAACGATTTTCCTTGTTTGGGTCTGAAGAGGCAACGACAGAGACACTTTTTTGCATTTATTATATTAGTATTGAAGTATGGATTGTGATGAATACTTATCTCATACTTTAAATAATACAGCATATCATATAGATTTTTAAGAAAGTTAGAAAATTCCATTATTTCATAGAGCAGACCTTTTTTATTATTGATGCTTTGCAAGCCAACTTAGCTGATTATATACTATATTTTAGCACTTTTTTTGCACATTATTAGTATAAATCGTGTCAACGACCTACTTCTAAAATTTAAAACACACTTTTAAAGGTAAACATATATTTTTTTGAAACGATTATTTATAATAATTTATTTTCTCAAATATACTGTAAATTTGAATTTGGTTATTCCGCTGTAAATGAAGATATGTCTTACATACCGTACAAAAACGTTAAAGAAGTCCGCTGTATAGTATGGTAAGTAAACGTTACTATACTTATCCAAGGAAAAATTTCAACGTAAACTGTGGTTAGTGTTAGTTGCAATAATTTTTGTTGTAAATTTTCCAAAGAATAATATCGCAACAACAATTTTAGCTAAACCAAACATATAATATAGTATTTTATTGCATAAGTTTATACCTAACACTATTGTTGTTGCTCATGCCAAATTTCATAACAATTGGTTGAAAAATGAAATCGTGATTCAAATTTGCAACTTCAAACGCTCCTCCTGTAAAGTTGTCTTTTTGATGTTACGATAGTCTGCCTAGGAGCAGTCGATTTATGTATTGTAATACTTCACTATCTTCCTGTCTTTGCCTGTATCTCGGCTTGAAAAAGGTTAATCAAACATGACGTAATTATACAGAGGCACGAATTTAGGATTACGAGTATCAATTTCGGCAGGTAACGGTGACGTTTCCAATTTATGTTGAAGTAATGTATGTGATTATTAAAGTATTTTTATTATAAAATAAAAACATAATATTACCTATATATCAGAGAAAAAGGTAGCATTAATATACGTATTTATATAATTATTTCACATCCTAAATATCGCTAACATAAGCACATACTACGCTAACTATGTGTTAGCGTAGTGTTGCACGGAATTCGAGAAAAATGGTCAAAATAAAAAAGAAAAATGTAGATTATTGCTATAAAACATATTTATACACTTTGCCCTACACTAAAGGTTTTTAAAAAAAATTACATCTTACAGAGCGACAAGTGTGAGTTAGGCTAATGTAAATAAACAAGGCGGTGCTTTCTCTCCCCGCTTACACGCCGCCAATATTAGTTAGCGCAGCTTAGATCGAGTGATTACAAAAAGTACCTATACTTAGCGTTTTTTAACATTCGTAACTTTGTTATTTTTATATATTTCTTCACGATTTTTTTATTATATGTAGAACACCACACTTTAAGGCAATTGGTGTAAAAAACGGATTTCCCAAAAAAGAGTTAGCGTAGTATAAATTGTTGGTGTCGAGATATAAACATTAAACATACCAAGTGAAGGTAATGAAAGTTAAAAAGTTGTAACGATAAGCCCTTTCCTGAAAAATGATCGCACGTAAAGTTTCCGAATCTGAGTCAAATCAATATGTTACCAGAGAAAATCCTGTAGCGGCCAGTTCATAGCTAACATTTTTCGAAGCTATATACTATCATTACATTTTGTCTATTCCAGAACGGTGTACTCACAGCCCTGCCGTTCATGGTGATGTGGATTACGAACTTCTTCTTCACGTGGTTCTCTGACATGCTGATCGTCAAGAACATCCTGAGCGTCACACACACCAGGAAACTGTGTAACACTCTAGGTAAAGTGATACTACATTCTGGCAATAAATTTAATTGATAATATTAATCATTTATAGTAAAAACAAATTAACCAATGGCTAGCATGGTGAAGATAGACAAGCTGCTTGATTAAATCATGACCGCAAGTGACCACTTACGTATCATGGCTTAGGCCTTAGAGTCTAAGCCTAAGGCCAACTTCAGGCCCCCTTTTTCCACTCTAGAATAAAGTAAACAAAGGATTGAAATCTTGGATTGGATTTATTGGTATAGTATTGATTGCTCTCGTAAATCGTACAAGACAAGGCATATTTTAACATCAAGTTGACTTTAAGTCGTAGTCGCGCAACTGGGCCTTAGGAATGCCAGCTGATTGTAAGGACAAAGGCTTCCTTACCAACCCCTCATTGATTAATACTTCCGCGAGGAAACCATAGTTTCTATTGCATTGTGAGCCTCCTGAGTCTTAGCAGGAGGGACTTAACTTATAATTATAATAAACTAGATGACGCCCACAACTCCGTGGCGCCAAAAATCATTTATCGCCCGGGAACCGTACATTTTTGCGTGATAAAAAGTATTCTATGTCCTTTCCCGGGACACAAAGTATCTCCATACCAAATTTCAGCAGAATCGGTTCAGCGGTTGGGGCGTGAAGAGGTAACAGACAGACAGACACACTTTCGCATTTATATTATTAGTATGGATGTAAAAGTGTGTCTGTCTGTCTGTTACCTTTTCACGCTTAAGCCACATAACCGATTTTGCTGAAATTTGGCATGGAGATACTTTGAGTCCCGGGAAAGGACATAGGATACTTTTCATCCCGGAAAAATGTACGGTTCCCGCGCGATAAACGAATTTTGGCACCACGGAGTGGCCAGCATCTAGTCAAATTATATTTTGTACTCGTATTCAGACATAATAATTATTTCGTGGGAGAGCCATGCTTTGGCACGAGTGGGCCGGCTCGACCGAAGAAATACCACGTTCTCACAGAATACCGGCGTGAAACAGCGCTTGCGCTGTGTTCCCCCTAGTATATCCCTTACCCTATTCCCTTTCCTACCCTCCCCTATTCCCTTCCCCTTCCATCCCTACCCTCCCCTATTACCCTATTCCCTCTTAAAAGGCCGGCAACCCACCTGCAGCTCTTCTGATCCTGCGAGTGTCCATGGGCGACGGAAATTGTTTTCCATCAGGTGACCCGTTTGATCGTTTACTCCCTTATTTCATTAAAAAAAATTGTTGCAGGAAGTACCGTGGCGGCGGTAGGTTTTATAGTACTAGCGTTGGTGCCAAAGGATATTTTTGTCGTAGAAACCATTCTCGTCGTAGTTGGTGCCTTTAAAATTGCGTGCAATGTTGGATTCCAGGTAATACTTTGATTTTATAAAAAAACGCATTAACTTTTTCAAGGAAGATGTTCGATAGTCTTATATGTAGACTTTCGAACATCTTCCTTGAAATGTTCGATAGTCTTATATGTAGACTTTCGAACATCTTCCTTGAAATGTTCGATAGTCTTATATGTAGACTTTCGAACATCTTCCTTGAAATGTTCGATAGTCTTATATGTAGACTTTCGAACATCTTCCTTGAAATGTTCGATAGTCTTATATGTAGACTTTCGAACATCTTCCTTGAAATGTTCGATAGTCTTATATGTAGACTTTCGAACATCTTCCTTGAAATGTTCGATAGTCTTATATGTAGACTTTCGAACATCTTCCTTGAAATGTTCGATAGTCTTATATGTAGACTTTCGAACATCTTCCTTGAAATGTTCGATAGTCTTATATGTAGACTTTCAAACATCTTCCTTGAAATGTTCGATAGTCTTATATGTAGACTTTCGAACATCTTCCTTGAAATGTTCGATAGTCTTATATGTAGACTTTCAAACATCTTCCTTGAAATGTTCGATAGTCTTATATGTAGACTTTCGAACATCTTCCTTGAAATGTTCGATAGTCTTTAAGCAAGTGCGAGTCGGACTCGCGCACGAAGTACTCGCGTACCATTATAGAACAAAATTAGGCCAAAAATTGTGTTTTTTGTATGGGAGCCCATAATTTTAAATTTTATTTTAATATTATTATTAAATATTAAAGTACATATTTAACTAAGGACTTTGAGAAAAATTCAAGTACCTACCTGTTGCTATTATTGATATAGAGCAAGAAAGCCAAAAAAAAATCACGTTTGTTGTATGGGAGCCCCCGTTAAATATTAATTTTATTTTGTTTTCAACTCTCTAGCTATTACCGTTCTTGAGTTACAGCCTGGAGACAGACAGCCAGACGGAAAGATAGACGGACAGACATCGAAGTCTCAGTAATAGGGTCCCGTTTTTACCCTTTGGGTACGAAACCCTAAAAATATCATATTAGTTATGCATACATAAAATTTGAGATAGGCTGCTAGGTTTATAGTCTGCAATACATATTTGGTAATTGGTCTAAGCCCTTTAATGCTGCAATCCAATATTAAATCAGACAGAGAGCGTTCACGCGGTCAAGCTTTGAAACGGTCAGTTTTGCGTTGTTTGTGTTATATTACGTTACATAGATATACTCACACAAGAAGCGTTCTGACCACGTCAGAATGCCTCCTATGTGACAACATAAAGAACGTAGAACTGACCGCTTGAACTTTTGTCCGCGTGACCGCTCTTTCTGATAGGTCCCTTCTAGATAATGTTTGACATTTTATGATTAGACTTATTGAATACAAAATCAATTTAATATAAGGACCAAAGATTCCAAATCTTCAAGCGTCCTAAGAAAATACGCATCCTAAAGTACCCTGTAAACGACAACAACTTGTTTGATGAAATTTACTTTTTCATCAAATAGCAGCGCAGACGAACAAACGTGTATCATACAAGTTTGTCAAACAATTAGCTAGAATCGGTTTGAGATCATGACATCTTGTTTGGCAAATACAGCGGAACACGTTCAAACACGTTTGTCAAATGCTACGCCAATACAAATTTTCTTCAAACAGCTCAAACACGTAGATTGTTTGACAAACGCTTCAAACAAAGCTGTACACTATCAAATTGTTTGACAAACACCTAAAGTTTGACAAACAATTTGATCGTTTACAGGGTACTTAAGATGGTAGGACCTCTACCTATCGGAAGAAATGGCATGTGCTTTTGTGTGGCCAACACTCAATTTGGGTCGCTGCGCAGTCAGTAAGTCCTACCTAAGGACCGTCCTGTTGCAGGTGAACCACATCGACATCTCGTCCAACTACTCCGGCATCATGATGAGCATCAGCAACTTCGTCGCCAGCCTGGTGGGCTCGCAGGCGCCTCTTGTCGCCGGGTTTATACTCACTGATGTTGTAAGTCATTTTAAGGAGTGAGCACACTGAGACGGGCCGTGCCGTGGCTCAGCGGGTGCACGTATCGCACGGATTTTTGCGATGAGCCCCGGCACGCTGAGCCCCGGCACGGCCCGTCTCAGTGTGCTTACTCCTTTAGTGCACTTAATTATGTGCACATTGTGATAAGGGTGGGCCAGCAGCCTTACCCCCGAAACTGATAGGATTTTGATTTAAGAGTCCGATTAGTTCCAAATTGGGCCGCAGCAAGATCGTGCGCTAGTATAGCTGTCAGGAGTGGGAAAAGCCGATGAGATCAAATTAGTTTCAAATTGAGCCGCAGCACGGTTTCGCACTAGTGTATAATTTGTCGGAAATAGCAAAAGCTGTTGAGATCGAGCTGATTCGATTCTCGATTCGATTCTGATTCCTTCGGAAGTAATTCATAGTTAATTAGTCGGGAGTAATTCATACATAATTAGTAAAATAATAAATTCCATACATTTTAATAAGCTATGACGAATTGGAACACTTCGGCTTCGTCACAATGTGCGCGTATCTTAGTGTCTAAACACACTAGGCCGAAGTTACGCGGCGTAAATTCGGCATGATTACGCCCGCAATATATTTTATTAAATTACCGATGACACGCTATTCCGTCGCGTTCCGGCCGTATATTGTATGCGTCTGACATTGCGGGCGTAATCATGCGGAATTTCCGCCGCGTAACTTCGGCCTAGTGTGTTCAGACACTTAAAAGAGTAGACCGTGTGATGGTTTGAAAGTATCACCACCCACGGACAATATGGGCAGACTCTATAACTCCATTTTCCGCGACCGTTATGCAGAAAACACCACTTTTTAACTGACTTCCAAAAAGGAGAAAGGTTCTATGTTCGCCTGCATATATTTTAAGTAAGATTGTCCTACTGCAAAACGAGTGTATTCATTTCTTAACGTCGTTGACACTAATTTGTTTTAAGTCAAGTGGGTCACGAAATAAAAATAAATTCTAATTATCACAGAGGTAAGTAGCAATAATATTATCATAATGCGCACGAATTGCGTAAATAAATAGCAATTGAATTTAATCCAAAGATCCTTGTTTTGTTAATAAATTAAAGATTCCCAGAACATCCATTATTTAATCCCCACTGACGTTATTAGCCGTAGTAGAAATTACCAGGGACTTCTTTTCGGGAAATCGGATTAGCCAGTATTATAATTATTAAATATTATATCTGGAGCTACTTTTATAGAAAGTAATTATAATTTATATTTAGAGGTAATATATTATTTTGTCAAAGAGGGAGAGACAGAGCTATCTCGTAGTTTTAGTGATTAGAAAGCGCAGTAACTCAAAAATTCGTGAATGAGACCTAGCTAGATTTTTTTTCTTCTGAACTCCGAGCTCAAAATTTCAAGAAAACAATTTCAGACAAAAATTACTAGAAAGTAGTCGTTCAAGATAGTAAAAAAAATATTCAGTAAAAATATTCTGCACGTGTCGCGAATCGCGATAGACAATTTCCGCAGGGCTATCACGTAAAAAGTACACTAGCGAAAAAAACAATTTAATAGCAATCAAAGGAACTATTATTGGAATATCAAATCAAACAAACTTCGACAATGTTAACAAGTGTTCACGTTTCTAATGTATATTGTATACAAAAGTACTCTGCGTAGTGCGTTCGCTTTAGTTGTGATTGTTTCGTGAACAAAATAACAAGTGAGCGAGATTATACAAGTACAATACTGTAATAAGCTGGATTTCCTTGTGAAATAGCCAAAGGAGTGGATCTTGGGTCAATCTGGAAAGAAAATGTTGAAAACCGTAGAATAATCTTGCCCATAAGCCTAAAGCTCTAGAATCTAGATCAACAAAATCTTGAGAACAATAGAAAAAGGTAAGCATCCTTGATTTGTACTTTCCTGATGTTACTTCTCCCTTTTTTGCCTTTTCATCACACTTTTCTATTTTTGTAGTACTGGGCTGACCTTAAAAGTTAAAAGCAAGATGAAGCTATGGCTAACAGAGGTGGTACTTTGGGGCCTGCTGATGCTGCTGGTAATCAAATATGATATGGCTTACCAATAAACAAAGTCGACAATGAAGTCTTGGCTTTCATCGCAGAGCACTAGTATTTGGTGATGGTGAACATACAATTTTATTATACTCTGTAAGTACTAAGTAGGTAAGTTCTACAATTTCTAACTAACCTATTAAAAACATAATCTTAATAATTACTTACTTACCTATATTTTTATTAGATAAGTGAGTTTATACAGTGAGGCTGAAATGAAAAAACCATCCAATACAATATTATTGGATGATTTCTGTGAAACTAGTTGTTCCTTACAGTAAATTTTACATTAGTGTTGAATTATAGGAAGAAGTAAATATTTTTTCTTAAAATAACTTTATTTTGACGTGGGAGAGCCATGCTTCGGCACGAATGGGCCGGCTTGACCGGAGAAATACCACGTCCTCACAGAAAACCGGCGTGAAACAGCGCTTGCGCTGTGTTTCACCGAGTGAGTGAGTTTACCGGAGGCCCAATCCCCTACCCTATTCCTTTCCCTACCCTCGCTTATTCCATTTACTTTCCATCCCTACCATCCCCTATTACCCTATTCCCTATTAAAAGGCCGGCAACGCACCTGCAGCGCCTTCTGATGCTGCGAGTGTCCATGGGCGACGGAAGTTGCTTTCCATCAGGTGACCCGTTTGCTCGTTTGCCCCCTTATTTCATAAAAAAAAATGGATTTCATTGAAACTGGGCCGTCTGCTTCAACTACGAGTAATTTGGATAATATTGCTTTTATTATACTCTGTAAGTATACAATTTCTATCTAACTTTTTAATAACATAAACTTAAGTGAGTTTATACAGTGAGGCTGAAAAGCCAAACCATCCAATACAATATTATCGGATGATTTCTGTGGAAGTAGTTGTTCCTTACAGTAAATTTTAAATAAGTTTTAAACACATACAAAGAAATAAATATTTTTTATTGAATTAACTTTATTTTGCAGATATGGATTTCATGGAAGCTGGGCTGTCTGATTCAAAGTACCATACCTGCTGAATCAACAATATTTGACTTGTCTTATTAGTTATAACAAATATTTATTATTGTTAAAATCATTTTAAAATGAATAACTTAGTGTTAAAATAGACGACTGTGTGAAACTACATATTATACTTTGTCATATTAAAATTATAATAAAAGTTGTCATATACAGTGTTACCTATAGTTTGGGGTTTATATTAAATAAAAAAACTCACTTTGTGTGTACTTTATTTCTTTATTTTTTAAATTGACATTTTATAACATTATATAACTGATATGTACTGATAATAATTATTAACTGTTAACAAAACATATTTTAGTGAGAATACAATAAAAACCCTTTAATAATTTGAATGTAATTTTGTTTTTGGTTCAGAAACCCACATTAGTATTAAATATGTAATTTATTATTAGGAATACTAAACAGAATACAGCTATTAATAAAATTACTATAATTGTTAATTATTAACAAATGCAAAGTAACAACTTTAAAGACTATAAGTATAGAGTTATAGACTATACTGAAGGAATTGAGTGATATTGATAAATTTATATAAGTAACTTAATTGATAAAAACTTTACTTTGTAAG
The DNA here is from genome assembly GCF_905147365.1 of Aricia agestis. NCBI lineage: Eukaryota > Metazoa > Arthropoda > Insecta > Lepidoptera > Lycaenidae > Aricia > Aricia agestis. Next base: position 15,939,255 of record NC_056418.1, on the reverse strand, counting down.
TATTAAATAAATTTGTAATAAAAATAATAGTTGTTGTATTTTTATTTCAATATACACATGTTAATATTTACAAGTCAGACAGTTCCAGTGCCTGGGCTCGGTCGAGATTGCGAGGTCTTATTTAGCTGTATTTCTGGCTACATCTCTTGTTTCTCCTTCAAAAATGGCTTTTAATATGAACACTGTATGCGCCAATGTTATAAAAATACGTTTTACAGTTTAAACATTGACGCAAAACACCACTAACCTCTCAGCGATAAACAAGCAATCGGTAAAGAATCACCTTTGTTGTGATCGCTATTTGACAGTTCAAATTGCTCGCCGATCGCGATCGCATTGCTGTCAAAAGCCTTACGTGATACGAAATAAATTGCAAAAGTATGGAGATTTAGCGATTGTAATGCAATTATAGTTCCTTGATTGTTCGGCAGAGGGAGTACTGTCGCTCGATTGCTATCGTATTGTTTTTGCTGATACATAATACGAAATTGCGATTTTTGCGCAATTTTTGCACAATCTTTGCTATCGTTTTGCTTTCGCGAGATAGGTACGTGATAGCCCGGCCGGTCTTTTTCAACAGACTTCCGAAGAGGATAAGACCGTACACTAGCTAAAAGCCGAGCTTTGTGAGGGCTCGCGTCGACACACCTAGACTGACTGATGATGACACATCTAAATTTAAATAAAAAATACAATGTCAAAGCACAACTTAAAAGGCGTGATAGTTTTTCCGTAAAGTGTAAGTACCACAAAATGTACAGGTTGTGGGATGTACATAGGGCTCGCTTCGCTCGCCTTTATAATTCGGCTGTAAAATTCAAAGAATACCTGTTGACATGGACCAATTTTGAAAGTTTTTTTTTTTATTTCCAGACCTCGGAATACCTGTGGCGGTACTTGTTCTATCTGACGGCGAGTATATACTTGTTCACCAACGCGGTGTTCGTGTTACTCGGGACTTCAGAGAGGGCGGAGTGGGACAAGATCGATGATGATGATGATGACAAGGAAGCGGTAGCGATGCTGGACAAGAAATAAATTATTTAGAAAATTTAAAGTTTTCTTACCCTTTCACACTCAAACGGCTGACCAATGAGTCTATCGTGTCAGTTGTCGTGTTAAACATGTGTCATAATATTATATCACGACGTAGTTTCCACCAAAGTTTGTTTCCATATATTGTCACGATATAGCAAGAAAGTATCTACCTGAGTTGCGTCGTCGCAACGCAAATATTTTGACGCCTTGCCGGCCACACAAGCGCTGCGCCACGCAGCGTTGTTACGACGCAGTCTTAACGTGAACACCCCCTCCCGCTTCGTCTCGGGGGCTGCTGTCCGTCATATCAGGGTTGATTCAGACCGCAACTTGACGCGTAGATGCATTTTTAAATTAGTATGGATTTAACAGATTCGCAAGACGTCTGACGCAATTGAAATCTGTCAAATCCACACTAATTTAGAAATGAATCTACGCGTCGCATTGCGATCTGAATCAACCCTTATTGTGTGCGTTACGACGTCGGAGCCTCGAACACCTCGGTTATTTGTATGTTAAACAACGCAACGGCAGCTCTGCGTCGACGCAACGCTGACGCAACGCGCCGTGTGGACTGGCTCTTAGACTAGGATGAGGGTTACACGGTCAGTCTGGCCATCAGTCCATCAGTCTGATCCAGGCTGACGAAAGGATGATCGTGTAACCTTATGATTGACGGACTGTTATTTTTTTTAAATGTACCATCGAGGAAATTGTTTTCTAGGCAGTTGACAGACCAACGTCATTTGGTCGGATCATGTCAATTCACGGCTGGGTTTGACGTAACGCGACCAAACTACGTAGATCCCCCATTTGCCCAGGAATCAACTTCTCTGATAGTACTTTCCGGCGAAGTCTGACTTCAGTCTGATGGACTGATGTCAGTCTGATCCCCACGCCGTCAGGGTACGAAACCCTAAAAAATGAGTTATTGCTCTTATGTTGTAAAATGTTAGTTTTTTTTATATTATGAAATAAGGGGGCAAATGAGCAAACGGGTCACCTGATGGAAAGCAACTTCCGTCGCCCATGGACACTCGCAGCATCAGAAGAGCTGCAGGTGCGTTGCCGGCCTTTTAAGAGGGAATAGGGTAATAGGGGAGAATAGGGTTGGGAAGGGAATAGGGGAGGGTAGGGAAGGAAATAGGGTAGGGGATTGGACCTCCGGTAAACTCACTCACTCGGCGAAACATAGCGCTAGCGCTGTTTCACGCCGGTTTTCTGTGAGAACGTGGTATTTCTCCGGTCGAGCCGGCCCATTCGTGCCGAAGCATGGCTCTCCCACGTATATAGTTACCCACTTCATCAACTAATGTCTTCAAATATTATGTTCTCTCCTACTTCAACATTTTCTTATGAATATTTAGACCAGTGGTACTTAACCGGTGGTCCGCGGACCACTGGTGGCCCCTGGATTCCAAGTGGTCCGCGTAGCCATCCACATAATATATTGTGAGAATTCAGAAGTTAGTAAAGAGTATGGACTATCCAGTCATAAAAATCATTGACAACCCGATCTTTTTAAGCGCTCGCGATAGAAATAAAATAGCAAGATTGTTTGAACCTTTAGAAAACTCTTTGCAAAGCCTAATCTTCGAATGGCAGACGCGTTGGGACTGTTCCACCAAAGGGCGACATGTTTATAATTTTTCCCTAATATTAGTGAACGACTATCCAATCATTGGATGGATATTGATCATTGCGTTTCTCAATTCCTGACCGGTCATGGAAATTTTAAGGCCAAACTCTACGGAAAAAAAGTCATAAAAATCACATTCAGTTAAAATCTGTAACTTCTAGATTTATGCCAAATAAAATAATGAGTGCTAATAATTATAAAGTTGTCCTTGTTTTCTTTATCAAAAAACCGTTAGTTTAGGTAAACCAACCGGGTGGTCCCCGGCTAGACAAATATTTGGTAAATAAAAGGTTAAGAACCACTGATTTAGACAAATGTTTAGCAATAACCCAGATATGCGTATGCATGTTAATTGTACCGCTAAATGCGAACTTGTTTAAGATACTCAATTTAGTATTGACTCCGGCCTGAGGCTTTCATACCAAAAGGTAAACAAGGTGTAACAAAACTTAGTAAATACTTAAGTATCTAAAGAATTCACTGTGAAAGTAGCAGCCCTGAACGAGCAATTTTTTTGTGATTTCTATGGGTAAACGCCCCCGCGCCATGATTAAAAAAAGTTACTCTTTCAGTGCTGCTTCTTTTATCGCGAACTCTATACAGGATGTAAGAAAAATAAGTGATAATACTTTAGGGCGTGTACGGTTTTCCTTGTAGAGAGTTCGCTGTGAAAGTAGCAGCGCTGAAAGACCAAATTTTTTTTCACTTTTGTATGGGGAAACTCGCGTGGCGCTGGGGCTCTTGCCCATACAAAAGTGAAAAAAAAATTGGTCTTTTAGCGCTGCTACTTTCACATCACTTATTTTTTGTTACAAACTGTATAGAGGACCCATAAACATCCTAAAGTATAGCTAAGTATTACAAGTCCATCACTTAAATTAAGTACATATTTTTCATCAAAATTATGTGTAACGGATTTATGTTTCAACACAATACACATTTATTAGATTTTGGAAAAACCTGCCAAATATTGTTCATTATCTAGACTACATTTAAAATTATAATTCACAATAGTAGTTGTAAATAAAACTAGAATATTATTATAAATATTAATACGTATAAAATATTCAGCTGATTATTTCGGTTTATTATTCGATTCATTTAATTTTATGTATCGCTAAACACGTTTTGAGAATGTTAATGAATTCGAAATGTCGGTTTTTCTGTTTGTGTGTGTCAAAGTGAGCTAAGTGTAGTGATATGACGACGTGCGAAATAGATTGTGACTTCAAACATAAAGGTAAAAATAAAATAAAATATTTTATAATGATATTGAGACCCATTCGAGAAGTGCATAATATTTAGTGAAGTAATGACCCCGCATCGAGATCTGTCGTCCCCAACCTTGCATTCAAAAAGTACGCGCGGTTTTTTTGCCGTTTGTACGTAATAAATAATATTAAATATTAGATATTATTAATTCAGTAATAATTAACATATATCTATACTAATATTATAAGTGCGAAAGTGTGTCTGGCTGTCTGTATGTCTCTCAGTCTGTTACCTCTCACGCCCAAACCGTTGAGCCGATTTTGATGAAATATGATTATGTAGAATGTAGAGTCCCGGGAAAGGACATAGACTTTTTATCCCGGAAATATTATCTACTTAGATTCGCTTCTAGCAGTAACTAGTTGCTATGAAAACACAGAAAAAACACTACCTAAGTATGTTATTTTTGGAGTATTAATTCTGTATATTTTTTTATGTGGATTTGTTACACCTGCCGTCACACTGCACACATATTCAAACAGCAATGATGAAAATTGCCACTAGAAGAATTCGTCTTATAGCGGGTTTACGTATTATTTCACGCAAAGCATTCCAGTGCCCGTTTACATTATTGAAGTAGCAATCCAGCGCTGGATTGGATCACTGGATTAGTATATTGTAAGCCGGCCAAAAAATGGACATTTGACGCGTAATCACACATCATTCTTGTGCATAGTAATATTATAATTTGATACTTCCTTGCGCATAATATTATACAAGATGTTAGTGTAAACACCGTTATCCTTGAAACCATCAAATGAGCCCGTCAAAATGAACAACTTTTTCTACGAGAACAATGCTGGGAACTCAAAAAAATGCTGTCTTCATACTCATACGGATGCCCGGATCGGCAATGGGTATGAAGACGGATTTTTTTGAGTTCCCAGCATTGTTCTCATAGAAAAATTTGTTCACTTTGACGGGCTTATTTGATGGTTTCAAGGTTAACGGTGTTTACACTAACATCTAGTATTTCGCCAGAACCATACTAATTACTATTGTTATATATTATGTGCCCGAACTCGCCGTTTTCAATCGTTGTCATAGCTTTGATAATATTTTTCAGCCAAGTATAATTATTTGTTTTGTATGTTAGACTATGTTAGCTTTGAACAAATGCGCCAAATTTCAAAAGTGTATGTATGTATACTCTGTAATGTATGTGTGTACCGTAACTACATGTCCGATTTAAGTGATTCTTTTTTTGCTGTATTGTTCAACTTAGGGAATATTGCAAGTTTCATCAAAATCGGTTCAGTAGTTTTTGAGAAAGGGAGTTTTATGTACAATTTGGAAGTCGGTTTAATTTTTTTTAATAAACAACTTTTTTCGTTGATGATTTTCATCACGTTAAGGAAGTTTTTGCTAGGATTCTGGGTGAAAAACAAGAAAAGTCACTTACAGCACAGATTACTAAAATAGTAACTACATAATGCTTACGGGTATTCACTTTTGGGACCTCAGCGCTAGTATCGTAAAAGAGGAACTTTGTAAAGTGTTGAAGCGGGTACCATTTTAGCTGCGAAATTTTAGACTATGGCATTAATTCCTTTTTTAAAACAATTCGAGATTTAAATGTCGAAGTTTTTTAAAATCCTCATATTTAAAACTCGACCATAGTAATTTTGTGTTAGTTAAAAAATATTTTTTCCAGTTGAAAACTGTCAGCATCTGTTGCGGTCGCAAGTCACAAGTCACATTTAGCCAACTATTTGTTACCCGCAGAATACTTGCGAACTGCGCCATTTGGTCAACAACGTAAGGTTTTTTGGCAGTAATTCATGGCCGTATCATTTCAATCCAGTGATCCATCAGCCAATCCTGAATCCAGTGTTAGATAGTTATTGGGATAATTTAAACGGTCACTGAAATTCGGAATGCAATGACATTCCGCACCTGCAATTCTTCTGATATTGCGAGGGTCCGTGGAGTTGTCATCAGGCGACTCGTTTGCTTGTTTGCCCCCTAATTTTATAAAAAACATAATATCAAAACTTACCCCTCCGTCTGTAAATCATAACAAATGACTTCATAAAACAAGCCCCACGAAGTTGGAGAGGCTCTATGTTACTGTACGCAGTAAAGTAAAGCTAATTTTATGCTCGTTCGTGAGGCAGCCGTAAACCTGGTGTTAATTTATCGACCTGCAAGTTATTAAATAATTTTACTGCCACTTCGGTACTCCGACTATTCATAGGTTTGAGAAATAATTAATTCCACACGCGTTCTATAACAGCGAGAATTTGTTTGTCACCTCTTGACGCTGAACTGGTTTTGATGAAAGTAAAGAAAACTAATAAAGAAACTTTATCTTTCGGGAACTGGTAGTTTACCGTTATTTGACGTGATAAATCGTTAGGGGGGCATGTCAAGAGGTCACGGAAAAAATAAAAAGGTCGCGCTAATTGCTGTTTTTGAGAAATCCAAAAATTAATTAAAAAATTTTGAAATGCTTTTTTCTCGGAAACAATTGGTTTTATGAAAAAGTTTTCTAAATAAAAAATATAGAGGGCATTACAAACTACATTTTTTGTCATTGGAGTGACGTCATCCGACTTAAAATACAAAAAGTAGAGGGCGCTAATGGATCAAAAAAATGTTACAACGGTATTTTCGATAGGAATAATAATATACTATGTGTCATCATCAGTCAGTCAAGGTGCAATGACGCGGGCCCTCACAAAGCTCGGCTTTTAGCTATTATAAGACGTATTCTTGAGTCTTGACCATGTTAAGATTTGCCCTAAGCGAATTTTTCATATAGGAGAGCGATTATTTGGCACAAAACGGTTTAAAAAGATAAATAGCACGGCTTCACAATATAAAAACAACACGTGTAACTCTTTTGGTGTTGCGTCCCTCGCTTAACTTCACGTGATCAGTCTGTTGGCCTGTGATTTAATATGTAAAAATTGGCCAAAAAAATTAATTTCTGTATGGGCTCCCATTTTATCATATTAAATATTTATTTTATTTTTAGTATCATATTTTATGAAAGTACTATTAAGTATAATTTACTTATTTAGTCACTTCAATAAAATAATATGGGCAAAATACTTTATATGGTAAAACAACATTTGCCGGGACAGCTAGTATTGATATAATTTATATATTTAGGTGTATAGGTGCTGTTTATATAGTACAGAATACATACTTACATTACAAAAACTATTGATATTATAACAATATCCATCTTCAGTACTATTTCAACTGCACCGATTAATTTTTTTATAAAATTTCATGACAATCGTTTAGTAATTTCAGAATTCAGTGTTTTAGTCAAACAAAATGAAATTAAATGACTGATGTATTTAAAAATTAGTGAGTGAATATTTAACGATAATGATGTGAAGTGTATATCGGTAATATTAATGAGGTGATAAAATGACATCCACGACGCTAAGCAGTAACCTGGATATGCCTGAAGCGAACGGATTAAAAGGTTAGATACAAGCTGACTGGAATTTAATGAGCTTGAGGTGGAATAATACAGTTATACGTGTTATAATTTAAAGTTATTAGATGCGTAGTTGTTTGTCCAATGATGACAGCAAGCTGTGAAAACAGATACTGTGTGTGGTTATTGAAAGTGAATAAAATATTTTAGACTAGATGACACCCAATCCGTTGCGCCAAATTTTGTTTATCGCACTGGAACCGTACATTTTCCCGGGATAAAAGTATCCTATGTCCTTTCCCGGAACTCAAAGTGTCTGCATACCAAATTTCATCAAAATCGGTTCAGCGGTTTGAGCGTGAAGAGGTAACAGACAGACAGTCGGACAGACACACTTTTACATTTATAATATTAGTATGTAATTAGTAAATAGGATGTATTATTAGTAAATATAGGATGGATGCAACATGAACGTCTTGTGAAATTCTTCTTATGAAGTAAAAGCAGCAAAATAGGGCACTAAAGAGAAAACAGATATTTTTTGGAGAATATGATTATCATCTCGACTACGGCAGAATAAACGAAGAAACAAAACAAAGTATTCCGCCGACAGAAAAATTTACAAAGCAGGGACTTTTTGTAAGCTTTTATGCAGCACCTCCATCTTGGGCATCACAGACACAATAGATTTTCAATTGTTATGTGGCAGCCGGCTACCGCTTGGGGATTGATAGGTTAAACTTCCTCTGTATGTACGTAACTATGTTTGTTTGGGTGGAATCTTTGAACTCAATTTTGAAGTAGATATCTTTTACCGATTTAGCTTAAAGCATACACGTTTAGTTTGAATGACAATACATGATATATTATAGTGTGTGACATCATTCTAAATCCAATATTATGGCGACAATATGGACATGGCAAAAGTAAACTCCAAGCTGAAATAGATAGCGCATTCTCCCATTTCTCCCAAACATCCAAGTCCAGGTGAGGCCGGGCACCAGCCTGCTGTTATGTTGACAAGCTTATATAATAAATTGTTTATAATGACGTTATAAGTTTAAAGCTAAAATAAAAAAAAATATATAATATTTTCTTCGTTGTAGAGTAGAGCGTTTAAATAAAAGTTTTTTTTTTAGTTTTTTTATTTTTTATTTATAATTCTGGTTCCAGGATGGGGCTACCGTCATCAGCAGTGTTTGGTGTTGTTCTTCGCGGTGATGGTGGCGTACAGCATGCGGTCCTGCATGGGGGTGTCGCTGGTGGCGATGGTGGACCACACCACCAACGTGACGCTGGTGGAGTCCAACATCGTAACCAGGGAGGCGCCTGAGGAGATGGGGAACGGCACCGCGGCAGCGCTGCTCTTGGTGCCACCGGTAAGTTGTGGCTTGATGAGGATATATAAAATACGTGTGACATTCGGGGACTGCTACAGTACAGAGCCTATTACATAGCATTTTTTATCAACATATGCATATGTCTAGTCGCACGCACACAAACACCGTGCCGAAGTCTGCGGAACTGAAACGACTCAAGACGATGCATGGTAATGCTGCATCACTATCACTGTACTGGTCGGAGTGGGGGGTTTATTTTCGTCACGGAATTTCTCAATTCGGTCGCCGCGCTCAAGTCCTGCGGTAAAACCTATGCAATAGCATATTATTGGTCGCCACGCTGACAGTTGTCTTGTATAGAACTTTTGAGTCTTAATTATTGACTACCATTAGTTTCTCCTGATATCCACTACGGGTTGATTAAAACCGCAACGCGACGCGTAGATGCATTTCTAAATTTATATGGATTTGACGGATTCGCAAGACGTCTCACGCATTTGAAATCTGTCTAATCCATACTTTATGCTCGCCGCGCCTCGCCGCGCCTCGCCTCGCCTCGTCGCGTTGCGGTCTGAATTGATCCTCACTTACGGAAATCAGATCCAAGCTTTTTTAAATTATCAAATTAGTAAATATTGTGGAAATAGTAGCAGAAGATACATTAGTATTAAACTCGAATTTTAACAAAGGACTTCAAATACAATCAATAACATATTATTCATTTCGCAGTACCCACAATTCCAATGGGACAAGAAGACGCAGGACATAATCCTGTCATCATTCTTCTGGGGCTACATGCTGCTGCAGATACCGGCTGGTCAGCTGAACCACATGTTTGGCCCGCGATTCATGTTAACCATGGCATTGATGCTCAATGGAATAACAGCATTGCTGCTACCCTGGGCAGCTTATTATGTGAGTGAACAGCTCTGGATTTATGTATAGGCAGTATAGGCCATAGCCTATGGGCAGCAGCGTCCTAGGATTGCGGCAGAGTTCGTTTATAGGGGCGGCAAAGTTAACGTGGCCTACAGTCATAAAAAATATAAATTCGGCCCTGTGAGTGAATAATACTGTGAATTAAGTTATCCTTGCACTAATCTGGTGCATCAAAATTTACAAGGTATGGTAGGTAAAGAACTTGAAATTGAGTTATTTTTAAAGGAATTTAACATTGATATTATTTGTATATCTGAACACTGGTTCAGACAATATGAACTCAATTTTAATTTCAATAACCACCAGATAGCTAGTTCGTTCAGTAGAGAAAATGCCATTAGAGGCGGCTCTTTAATATTAATTAGAAATAATTTAAAATTTAAGGAACGTAAAGATATTGTGAGTCTCTCTATTGAACGAACAATTGAAGTAGCTTGCATAGAGCTAAGTCATCTTATTATTGTGGGTGTATACAGGCCTCCTTCAGGGTTATTTGATACCTTTGAACAAACTATGGAACAAATACTGTCAAAAATATGTGCATCTAACAAAAGGGTTATTATATGTGGAGACTTTAATATTAATTTATTGGATTTAAATTCCACAACTGTTAGATTCACATCTTTATTTAAATCATATAACCTTTGCAATTTGTTTCATGAACCTACAAGAGTCTGTGAGACCACAGCTACTTGTATTGATAACATATTTACAAATCTCATTCCCGATAAAAAAGAAATAATTAGTAAGTTAAGCTCTGATCACTGTGGACAGTTAGCATCATTTAATGTCAGTTGCGATAATAACGTAAAGGATAATCTTGTGTTTGTTCCTGTGACTACAAAACGTATTGAGCAATTTAGAAGTAAATTAAATTCAAATATTCAGTCATTGGGTAGATCAAATAGCTCAGATGAAGCTTTTAATAATTTGTTTAAGGTAATAAGAACACAATTTAATACAGTATTTACTTCTAAAACAGTTAGAAACGATAATAAAAAAACCAGATTTATTGAATGGGCAACTAAAGGAATTAAAATAAGTAGGCAAAGATTATATGAATTATATGATGAGAGGTGTAGCAACAGTAGTGAATCATTTAAAGCATATGTTAAAAATTATTCTAAAACCTTCAGAAAAGTTTGTAAAGCTGCTAAGGTTCTATATATCAAAAATAAAATTAAAAATTCTAAAAATAAAATCAAAACTACATGGAAGGTTATATCTGGTGAGACTGGAAAAGTCACCTGTCGTAACACTGATTTTGAATTATACTTTGAAAATAAAAAGATTACAAATAATCTCGAAGTTGCGACGGTTTTTGAAAAGTTTTTTGCTGACATTCCGGTCTCAACTACAAAAAATCTAAATTCCTCACCAGAAGCTGCTGAAAAGCTACTCAGAGACAATGTAAAGGAATGTGATGTCAATTTCAAGTTTAGGGAAATTAGCCCTAGAGATATTATTGATACCTTTAAATTGTTGAATATTAAAAATACTACTGATCTCTGGGGCATGTCTACAAAAATTATTAAATCGATAATTGACATCATAGCTCCTCATCTGGCAATAATTTTCAATGACTGCATTAAGAGTGGTGTTTTTCCTGACTTAATGAAGCACAGTAAGGTCGTACCTTTATTTAAAGCGGGAACTAAATCAGATCCGACTAATTACCGGCCTATTTCGATTTTACCGACTCTTAGTAAAATATTTGAAAAAATAATTTTACAGCAATTACTGTTACATTTTAATTTAAATAATTTATTACACAATAACCAATACGGTTTTACTAAGGGTCGTTCCACAACGGATGCTGGTATAGGTCTTCTTTGTAGCATATTTGAAGCTTGGGAGGAGTCACAGGATGCCTTAGGTATTTTTTGTGACCTCTCTAAGGCATTTGACTGTGTCGAGCATGCTACTTTAGTCAAAAAATTGCACCACTATGGCATAAGGGACTCAGCACTCAGCCTTTTGACTTCTTACCTCAAAAATAGGACTCAAAGGGTTGAAGTTAATAGTAAAAGATCCAATGGGACCAAAATAGAATTAGGTGTACCACAGGGATCCATTTTAGGACCATTTCTTTTTCTCATCTACATTAATGACTTACCTTATCTAGTTAAGGATAATGAGATAGTACTTTTTGCTGATGACACTTCACTTATTTTTAAAGTGAAGCGACGGCAGTCAAATTACGACGAGGTAAATAGTGCTCTCTCAAAAATAGTACATTGGTTTAATGTTAATAACTTACTTTTAAACTCTAAGAAAACCAAATGTTTAAAATTTACTTTGCCCAATGTTAGGCAAGTTCAAACCAATTTACTATTAAATGATGAGAAAATGAATTTGGTGGACTCCACTGTATTCTTAGGCATTACATTAGATAGTAAATTACAGTGGGGTCCTCATATTGCTAATCTTGCAGGTAAGCTCAGTTCTGCAGCATATGCAGTCAGAAAAATTAGGGAAATTTCTGATGAAGACACGGCAAGACTAGTTTATTTTAGTTATTTTCACAGTAGAATGTCTTATGGTATCCTTTTATGGGGAAACCCTGCCGACATCAATACAATTTTTGTGCTGCAGAAGAGAGCTATACGCTCAATTTATAAAATGTCAGCTTTTAAATCTCTGAGAGAAAAGTTTAAAGAAATTGGTATTCTAACTGTTGCTTCTCAATACATTTTGGATAATGTATTGTATGTTAGAAAGAATTTAACTAAATTTAAAACTAAAAGTGATAGTCACGGTAGAAACACTAGAAATAGGCACAAGCTGGAAATACCAGTGATCAGACTTAGCAAAATAAGTAAATCTTTTAAAGGTCAATGTATACGCCTTTACAATAAAATCCCGGAAAACGTTCAAAATCTATCAATTAATAAATTTAAAAAAGTAATTAAAGAACGTTTGTGTGCCAAAGCCTACTATACGGTCAAAGATTTCCTAAACGATAGCACATCTTGGGAGTAGGATGGCTGCTTGCAAGGCTGCTTCTACATTTATTATATGTGACTTACAATTGTGTATTCATATTGTATAGATTAAGTTATTTACATTGTAAATTTTATTTTTTTAAAAGACAAATTTTCCACTTTTTTACTAAAAAGTGGCCCCGTGCGAGTTTCTTACGCCGGTTCTTCTCGCCGGGTTAGTTCCCGAACCGGTGGTAGGCAACATGTAGTTCAACATTCTGAAAATATTTGATTCAAATTTATTCAGAAATAAAACAATTTTTTTTTTCTTGCGGTGGAAATAATTTAAATGCCGAAGCTGGCATAGCCGAGAATATGAAGTGCGGTCAGATTTTTAAATTGGCACTACAAAGAAAAACCGGTTAGAGCGCTTACAGACGAACGGCACGTGTCGGCGGCACGCGTCGGCGGCAGTCGACGGCAGTCGGCGGCACGTGTCGGCGGCAGTCGACGGCAGCTGTCGACAGTTTATCACGCTTGCAGTTGTGACGTAGCGCGTAAAGGTCCACAGGTCGGTATCGTATGCAACGGACGTCTCGCATCAAACGGATAATTTTTTTACAGTACGTCCACTGTATCGGCAGCGTACGGATTACCGATTAGACAGTATGTTTATCTTCAAATTAGTCTAAACAAAGTTTCTAAGTCAAAATTTCTGCTTTCGACTATTCCATCCACACCCCCCCTTTGAGCATTCATTTACTACTATTCGATAATCCGTTCGTCCATCAAAAATTATCCGTTTGATGCAAGACGTCCGTTGCGTATGATACCGACCAGTGGCCGCTTACCTTTAGGCGGTACGTCACAACTGGGGGCCTACCAACACCTTTACTAAGCGACACCGTTTGACTACTCGCGAAACAAATTCGTCGTTTCATGTACCATCGAAGAAATGGATCCATAGGCAGATGGCGGACCCGCGTTATTTGGTTGCATTAATTCAAGCCATTGATGTTTGTGATCTGTCTAAGCTTGACATATTCTGACCAAACTACTGAGATCTGCCATCTGTCCATAAATCAGATTCTTTGATAGTATGATAAGGTATGCCAATAATAATTAAATATGTAATTTTCCAGGGTGGATGGATCGCTGCGGCGTTGATGCGTTTCGTCCAAGGTCTCGGTCAGTCGTGCATATTCCCGGGCATGCACTGTCTATTTGGCAAGTGGACACCGCTGGAGGAGAGGGGGCGACTAGCGGGATGTGCTTATGGAGGTAAATTGCTTCTTTTTGTAATTGGGGATACAGGAAATATAAATGATACTTAATAAAAACTAGAACACTAGAAGTATACCTATGTTGATAACCTGTTACGAAAAATAGTGTATGTATTCATTCCTAAACAAACAAAATAACGTATACTAAGTAGCCTTTCCACAAATATCTTATTTAACTAATTCAGCGTGCGATCTTTAAATTTCATTTCACCGATATAGCAATTTTGCCAACCATCACGTCATTACATTACATATCCATTAACCATCACCCCTATAACGTGATAAAGAAGTCTAAGTTAGTATAACTTAGAAATTAAGACACCTTAATATACTTAATTCTTAATCTGATGATAATGTTTGTCCAGGTCAAGCATTAGGGCTAGTGGTGGGTCTGCCGATCAGCGGGTACATCGCGGCTTCCCCTCTCGGATGGCCAGGAGTGTTCAGGTTCTACGGCATCCTCTGTTGTGTCGCAGCCGGTATCCTTTGGTGGATCTGCGCGGACAGCCCCGCGAAGCATACCAGTATATCCGAGTTGGAACGAATGTACATCGAAAAGAATTTGGGGCAGTCCAGGTTCAAAAAGGTGATTTTTGTTTAATTTCCATAATAATTTTAGGATATTTTAAAACACTTGGAATTGTTATAGATCCATAGTAAATAAAAAATGTGCAAGAAGAATACATTAATGTTTTCTGATATTTTCAGTTGAGATATAAATATGACGTGATACTAAAAAAATTCCAGGTTCCCCCAGTACCATGGTGCAGGATACTGAGGTCTCGAGGTCTCTACGCGATCATGATCGCTCACATCGGCCAGAACTTCTCCCACGTCACCATTTACTCCGAAATCCCATCGTTTATGGACAAAATCATGCATGTCAATATAAAAGCTGTGAGTATAGTTATTGATGGATGACGGACAAATAAATTTTAAGGTTCATTACTATTCGTCTAGACATGAAAGGAAAATATTCTTTGGGAGTTCTGCGACTTATGTGTGTATAATTGTGATCATGTTTATTGATATTGTTACGTTTCGAAGGTTATTTATCCTTGACTTATTATGTAGAAGGTTGATAATATACGAGTATAATATTGGTCATAATTTTTAAATAGACTTCCTCATACTGCGCCAGATTGTTTACTAAAAGTTATTTATAAAATATATTAATAATTTAAAATTTCTTATTTTTTTCCTCTATTTGTTGTGTAAGAAATCGTTTATTTTTTTTTCAGAATGGATTGTTGACCGCTTTACCATTCCTCTGCATGTTCTTCGCGAATTTCTTCTTCAGTTGGCTGACAGACATATTGATCGTCAAGAAAATAATGAGCGTCACCAACACAAGAAAGCTGGCTAATTCTATAGGTATATGACCGCTTGTATTATAATATAAATATAAATAAATATGTTTATCATAATAGAAATAGAGCCTAGAATATTTTAATGCAAAACAAGATTACGACAGGATAGAGGCCCACAATTAATTCATGCTTTTAAAGCTGGATTTGCGATATTAGCTGCCTGCCATTGTGAAATAGATTTTAGAATCAAAATGGAATAATAAACATAGAAACTCTTTTTATTGTAATTCGATAAGAATTCCCCCATAGGCCATAGCACAGGCTGCGCCTAGTTTGGAGGACTGTCACTTTAAAAAATATGTAAATTAATTTATGACCACAATTTTTTTTGTATTTTTTATAGATTTTTGTCTAAAGTCTACGTGGGTAAAATATACTAACTAGGTTATTCAATTTATATTACACTCTTATGTAATTATTGTTTCAGGCAGTGTACCGGTGGCGTTGGGTCTGGTGGCACTAGCGTTGTCTCCAAAGGACATCTACATCGTAGAACCTTTGCTAATTGCGATCTGCTCCTTGAAGGTAGCCAGCCATCTCGGATTTCAGGTAATATTTGATTTTTTCACCAAATTCTTGATTGCGCATCGATTTAACTAGAATGTAGAATGTTGCTATTTTAAATGTTACCACGGCTCAATTTAAACTTTTATAATATTGATGGTATGTGCATGCGACATGCATATAGTGTATCGTTGTTCTATATAATTTGTAGTATCTCAAATGGATGACCCTATGTAGTTTATCTATATTCGGTCGAGACGATCATATTATTATGGCATACTCTTAGCTGTATGCTATAGTTTATCATCAATGGCTTCCATACCACTTGTTAAATCAATTTCCAGTTGAACCACATCGACATGTCGTCGAACTACTCCGGCACGCTGATGAGCATCACCAACTTCATTTCCAACCTGTGCGCCTCCCTCGCACCCATCACTGCCGGACTTATACTTCAGGACGTGGTAATTATCATTTACATTATATTAATAACTAGATGACGCCCGCAACTTTGCTGCGACAAAATTCATTTATCGCGCAGAAACCTCAGAAACCGTTTATTTCTCCGGGATAAAAGTATCTTATGTCCTTTTCCGGGATGCAAAGTATCTCCATACCAAATTTCAGCAAAATCGGTTCAGTGGTTTTGACGTGAAAAAGTAACAGACAGACATACAGACAGACGGACAGACAAACAGACTTTCGCATTTATAATAATATTACGTATGGATGGAACATCGAGGAATTACAAGTAAGAGATCGCGTGAAGCTATTTATAGGAATATCAGGTACAATGACTATGAGAGACAAAATATGGTATTCTCTCGTTTCGTATCTACATGACCGGACGCTTTAGGATTTTTATCAAAGTATACTGAAATTCATAATATTGTAAGATCCAAACAGGATTACCGATAAAAATATCCATTTCATTAAAGCTAATAATTTAAAATTACCACTTAAAATAAAAGAGATAACTAACGTTTAACTGAATGTTTCAGACATCAGAGCAGCAGTGGTGCACGGTGTTTTACGTCTCAGCAGCGTTCCTGTTCTTCTCGAACCTCGGTTACGTGATGCTGGGCACATCAGAGAAACAAGACTGGGACAACCCGCAGGAGCCGAAGAAGGGGGACATGCGAGAAATGGAGCGATTCGTCGTCCAGTAGCTTATAAGTACCTTGTAAATAATAGAATAGAATTACTTATTAATATTAATAAATATTTATTTCTACTAAACATATTTTATTGCCACAAAAACCAATGAATCCCTAAAAACTTGTTCTATTTATCCGGCGACCTGTTGAATCACAAATAAAAGTAAAAGTAAGACGGTGTTTATAAAAGTTTTGTTATGAAAATGTTTGATCGTATTATCTCTGACAAAGCTAAATAAAGGAATTTGAATCTAAACATGGTTTGTGTTTTCGTTTTGATAAAAATAACGTCGGAGTTGTTTCGTTAAAGCTCCCGTCTGTTTATGTTGTATAATGTTATTGTTCTTATACAGCTTAAACTCAATTTCATGTACACGTTTGACCTAGTCACGTAAATAAAGTATAATATTAATTTTGAAACTAGAATTTCAGCCACCTTATAGAAACCCCTTAGAGATACTAATTACTATTCTGTTACTAGTTTCTTACTAATTATTATTCCTTAGATCATTCTAAACCAGGGTTTCTCAAAGTGTAGTACTTTTGGCACTTTACCCAGAAATTAATAAAATTGACTAAAAAGTAAAAGGTAACACTACAAATATTTTAGTCAATTTTATTATTTTCTGGAGAAAGAGTCTGAAAGTTTAAAAACCCCTGTCCTAAACTGACCGTTGTTTTAAATTTTGGGCTAAATAAATACAAAAAGGTAGTAAAGGAATATTTTACTGCATTGTTTTACGCGTCAGCAAGATAACATCTGACATTATATAATTAAGTATATTATCATATATTATCATAACCGTAACTACATACTTTCAGAACAATATACTATGAGTCCATTTCAACATGTCATGTTGTGAAACCTTTGTGCGAAGTCGGTTATATTCGCAACGATATTATAATATTATACAGTAAATAGGTATTATTAATATAAAAAACTATGGTATTTAAATTGACTTGCTAAGTAACGAAATTATGTACTTGCATAATATATTCAAATACATTTTTTTTTTTTATGAAATAAGGGGGCAAACGAGCAAACGGGTCACCTGATGGAAAGCAACTTCCGTCGCCCATGGACACTCGCAGCATCAGAAGAGCTGCAAGTGCGTTGCCGGCCTTTTAAGACGAAATAGTGTAATAGGGGAGGGTAGGAAAGGGAAGGGAAGGGAATAGTTGAGGGTAGGGAAGGGAATAGGGTAGGGGTTAGGGGATTGGGCCTCCGGTAAACTCACTCACTCGGCGAAACACAGCGCAAGCGCTGTTTCACACCGGTTTTCTGTGAGAACGTGGTATTTATCCGGTCGAGCCGGCCCATTCGTGCCGAAGCATGGCTCTCCCACGTATAATATATACATAATTTCGTTTCAATTTTTAGATTCACATTAATTATTATTATTCCATGGTCCAGTGGTTAAGAGCGTGGCTCTCGACTCGGAGGTCGTGGGTTCGATTCCCGCGTTGGAAACATGTTATTTCCAAGTTTGGGTAGGACAATGTAGGCTGATCACCTGATTGTCTGACAAGTAAAATGATCCATGCGTCGGATGGGCATGCAAAAAGTCGGTCCTGCGCCTGATCTCTCTCCAGTCGTGTCGGTCTTCCGTCCCACTGGGTTATGAGAGTTAAGGAATAGAGAGTGCTCTTGTGTACTGCGCATATACTTGGACACTATTAAATTGCTCCTGCGTACCTGGCCTGGTTTCAATGAAACCGGCCACCGTCACCGTAACTGTTGTGGGGGGTATTATTATTGTATTATTGCGCCAAAAAGAGAATAGCAGATCGTCATTGACCAAAATAAATTTCACATGATAAAGAGACACTTCATTGAAACTGGTAACGTAGAACCAAAGACAAATATTTAGTTAAAGATAACGATTACATTTAAATATACTAATATCTCACATTCATAATAACCACGAGTGATGAATCAACAATGAACGCAACTGCTACTGACACTAATTCTTATCACAAAGTCTCTGACGATGAGAATACTGAAGCAAATGATGAAAACGCAAAAGATGTTACAATAATTGGTGATAACAATGAAAAAGTCAAAGGCGTAGATGATTTCGATAAATCAGAGAAGATAGAATTAAAAGGTAGGATTAGTACTAATGTTGTAATAATACTATCGCCGTTATATAATAAGCTTTTCGTATCGGAAAATGCACAAAATAATTACGTGTCTTTTTTTCCTATAAATGATTATGTAAGCAATAAATTTTCAGGTTGGGGCTACAGACATCAACAATGTTTTATACTATTCTGTTGTTTGACGACAGCGTACAGTATGAGGGCTTGTATGGGCGTGTCTCTGGTGGCTATGGCTGACAGGGGTCCAATTCTAAAAACATCGAACTTTACAGAAAACGTGACAAACATTCGCATAGAATTAAATAATACTATGCCAGCAAATCAAATCCTGGATGGTGGAATTATGCACTCGCTTTTATTAACGCCTCCTGTAAGTTTATTTACCTTTTGTTTTCCATCAAGATTTTAGTAAATATCGAACAATATTATAAACGCTAACGAAGTTTAATGACCATAACCTGAAAAAATTATTTAACCTAGTCATTTCGCAATTACTAAGACTAATATTATAATAGCACATATTGTACTTTTCAGTATCCTAAGTTTCAATGGAGTAAAAAGACTCAAGATATGATACTGTCATCATTTTTCTGGGGCTACATGCTCCTGCAAATACCATCGGGCCAGCTTGCATATTTCTTCGGTGCTCGCTACATGCTGACGGGTGCGCTGGCTATAAACGCAGTGGTGTCATTCTCTTTGCCCTGGGCTGCACAATATGCAAGTACTTTTAAGACCAATTGTTATAAGTTATAAGTTATGCAATGTTTTATTTATTTGGTTAAAATATTCGTGACTACCAATATTTGCATGAAATTTCAGGGTGGATGGATCTTAACAATAATATTTCGAATCGTGCAAGGGCTCAGCCAGGCGTGTATTCTTCCCGGTATGCATACGATGCTCGGAAAATGGACGCACCTGGAGGAAAGGAGTAGACTCGCGGGATTAGCTTATGGAGGTACAATATTTTCCACAAGTATTTCAGTATTGTACAAGTTTTTTTCAAGGTCACGGAGATTCGCGCAACAGGAGGGGCGGAATTTGAATAAAATGCGGAGAAACAAACAACACGTTGTGCTTTGATGAGTCTCGTGATGTATATTTATGAAATGTTGTGGTAAGTCTCAAAGTATTATAATTTTTTTTAATGACCATCATTAATCATTATAACGTGTGATACATTAAAGTAATACTCATTTGTTTTTGTGGTTTTAGGCCAGGCTCTCGGTACAGTACTAGGTCTACCTATATCTGGGTTCTTAGCTGCCTCATCCCTCGGATGGCCGGGAGTTTTTAGATTTTATGGAATCCTATCTGGAATCGTCGCTGGGATTTTGTGGTATTTCGGAGCGGACACTCCAGCTAAGCATACAAAAATATCTCTCGAAGAAAAAGCCTATATAGAAAATAACGCAGGCTCGGGCGGTGGAAAGGTATGACAGCCTCGTCCTTGAAAATATTTGTATAAAACATCACCTCATTCTTATCAAATCATACCAAAGTTGCGATAACGTTACTTCCTTTAAACACCTCCATCGTGGGTATCGCAGACACAACATATTTTCAATTGGGGATTGATGGGTTGAATTTTATTTTATATTTATTTAAATTACAGATTTATGCAATAATTTAGTTTTATTTGTTTTGTTTTTTAGCGTCCACCCGTTCCATGGAGCAAGATCCTCCGAAGCAGGGGTATGTACGCCATCATGATCGCTCACATCGGCCAGACCTGGGGCCAGCTGACTCTGTACGCGGAGGTGCCAGCGTACATGGACAAAGTGATGGGCGTCGACATAAAAGCGGTATTTATACATCGTTGACACTTTATTTATCGGAAACCCATTTGAAAGGGTTTATTGGTGATATTATATTTTATCGGCTGTTTCTGATGGAATTCACAAATAGCGCAATAAATTCAATACAGATTATAGAGCGTTAGTGACGTTTTATGTTTTCAGAATGGTCTGTTAACGGCACTGCCGTTTATGGTGATGTGGTTTACGAATTTTTTCTTCAGCTGGTTCACCGATCGACTCATCGTGAAGAAAACACTCAGTGTTACCAACGCACGGAAACTTGCCAACTCTTTAGGTAAGCTATAAAAATGCCAAATATGATATTAAAAAATTAGTTCTTGCCCAATTAAAATTTTCTTGCAAGCACAGAAATTCTTAAATTAGACTCATTGGTACATTTTTGTGATGAAAATATTATTATATTTTATTCTTTTAAAATATTTCATACCGTGTAGGGGTAACAAACAGACATACTTGCGCATCTATAGGATTTAACAATAATAATGAATTATTTCAGGTTGCATTCCAGCCGCGGTGGGGTTAGTGGTGCTGGGTTATGCCCCGAAAAACATTTACATAGTGGAGAGCATACTCGTTGTGGTTTGTGGGTTTAAAGTGGCCAGCCATGTCGGATTCCATGTGAGTTATTTTGTTGTTTGAAAACACTTTACAAAGAAGACTATTTGAAGCCTTTCACACTAGCGGTTTGAGGGCGAGTCCCTACATTTTATTTTTATGAAAGAATAATTATACTGCCTGTAGAATTATTTCCAGGACATGAAGTAGCCTATTGAATTTATACAGAGTTATAGAATTTGTATTCTTTTTAGAATTAATTATATTATTATAAATGCCGCTACGATACTACGCCGAGACTAGAAGTGGACCATAATAATCAGTAAATTTAGTATTGACCAAGACTCAGGAGTATTGTCGTATTTCCAGTTATCCCACATCGACATCTCGAACAACTACTCCGGCACCATGATGAGCATCAGCAATTTCGTCTCCAACTCCGTCGGCTCTCTCGCGCCCATCGTGGCCGGCTTCGTCCTCACCGATGTGGTAAGCTTATGCTTCCAAGGCTTGGCAAGCATCCACGAGGCACAAACGTCCACAAATCTCGCTTGCCATTTAGAAGTCGTTTACACGCTTCTGAATGCGTCAGTGTTTAAAGGCCCCAGTACACAATGGCCCATGCTGGCCCACTACAGGCCATCGCCATTGTGTACATGGGGTAATGGTATATGATGGCGAACAGTGCAAGTGGTCAATCGTGGCGCGCAATCGGGGAGTTGTCGGTTTTTTAAGCCCACTTCAAAGGAATCGTGGCGTAGCGTGGTGTGGTGTTCACACAATCGGCCATTGTTTAGTTCGTCACCGACCGCTGACCGTGATAGTGCACTTTTTTACTGTGTACTGGGGCCATAACTATGAATTAGTCAGCGTCCACCATCGCCTTTTGAGCATTTTTTTTTATAACTTTGTGGCGGTACACACTTCTAGAATTCTTGTAAAAAGTATATAAATAAAACGCAGCCGTAATTACTCTTACGTCCATCGCAAGTGGTTTGCCAGGCAACAATGAGCCATGCGCCATTGTGTGAACACCAAGTGATCGTGGCCTACAGTTGTACATTGCAAAGTGTGGCCCATCACAGGCCATTGTGTACTGGGGCCTTTACGTACATCCAAGCATGGCGGACACCGAACTTGTTTCGGTTATTACGTTTGGTTTAACTAAGCGTGCGCCAACGTGTGAACGCGTCGCAAATGCCTTTTGATCTGTGTCCAAAAACCGACACTACTCCGGATCGTATACAAGAGTCCGCAAGCTCACGCAAGCCAAGCCAGATACTCTATTTACCTACACACTTCTGCTTGCAGACGCTGGTCAAGCCTTGGCAAGCATAGAAACGCAGCATTAAGCTTCTTACAGACGAACGGCATGCGTCGTCGGCAGTCGCAATTTTTTTTTTCATTGTTTTTTTTAACAATGCTGCCGTCGAATGCCGTCAATTATACACTAGCAGGCTAGTTACACTGACAAGAAATATGGTCCATTCTTAGAATGGGTATGTAGAAAGTCAATCTCGTGCATGATTTCCCGCGCGTCGCGTCAGAGCGTTCCACTGGTAAAATATCGAAGCAATGCTTGGGAAAGTGGCTGGCAATATCTAATACTCTGTAGTAGTTCAGATATTATGCTATAGTAAATTCAAATGATGTAAAGTTTAAATTAAACAAGCAACTAAGGCCCTTTTCACATGCACAAGGCCACGGCATGGTCGCCGTGCCGGGTAACCGTGCTAGCATTTTCGCATGTTGGTTTAACACGATCGCCGGCGACCACGCGCCGGTCGCAATTCGCAGTGTTATCGGGGTATTTGGAGAACTGAATGTCGTTGTTTATTATTAAACTAGCTGATGACGCCCGCAACTCCGTTGCGCCAAAACTTGTTTATCGCGCGGGAACCGTACACGTTTCCAGGACAAAAAGTATTCTATGTCCTTTCCCGGGACTCAAAGTATCTCCATGCCAAATTTCAGCAAAATCGATTCAGCGGTTTGGGCGTGAAGAGGTAACAGACAGACAGACACACTTTCGCATTTATAATATTAAGCATAGATGGATCCATCATGGAATGCTCTGGAATAGAATCATGGAATGGAACATGTGAAAGCTCTTATTGTTTTTTACATTACATACTTCTTCATGGCTACTTTAAACCACTAAGGTTTGGCCGGAGTGTACTTGCTGTATACTACTTTTCTTAGTAAACTTGATTATGATTAAATATGCACTGTTGCTCATATTATATGTAGGATGGTGATAGTGATGATACTTGTACGTGTGAAAAGCATGAAAGAGAAAGTAAGCATGTGTGTTGTATGTGTGTGAAAGAGAGGATAGATAAATTAGGAAGATGGCGAAGAGTAATGTAAGACGAGTAAGACGTGTTTATTTTGAGGAAGTAAAATAAAAGTGAAATCTAAGTAAATCACATCTTTTCTTGCACCCCATTTCCCACAAAATTTGGGGGCTCGTCCGGGATAAAAGGTGCAAGTGAAAACGGTGAAAACAGTGAAAATTGGACATTGGCGTGCACGTGGTGGCGAAAATCGTGTTCGCGTGGAGTGTAAAGGTGGACGTACAACGACGAAGAATTACTAATTTTCACTATCTGGCGTGACGAGGAACGACGAGAAAATGCCAAAAGACGCGACGGAACGGCGGAAAAGCCGACAGGAAGATTTTGAGGACGCCCGTACGGATCGCGGGAATAATGGCGGCCTGTTACAAATGACTTCGGATTTAATGCCTACTTTTACCGGCACAGATCCAACATATCCTGCTGCACGATGGATTCAGGAGCTCGAAGACAATGCAGAAATATTTGGGTGGTCGCCGCTACAACAATTATTGGTAGCTAGAAGATCATTAGCGGGAACTGCGTTGCTGTGGTTGCGAGCAGAACGGCCATTTAAATCTTGGGACGATTTGAAAGCGGCTATAAGTAAGGAATTTCCGGACAGCGTAGATGTGAAGGCAATTCACGAGACAATGAGTCGCAGAAAAAGAAAAGATAACGAAAGTTGCATAGATTACATGTTGGTAATGAAGGAGTTAGGCAAGAGAGGGAAAATGCCGGATTATGTAGCTATAAAGTACATTATTGAAGGAATACAAGACATCGAATCAAACAAAAGCATGTTATATGGCGTTACGTCGTATAGTGATCTAAAAGAAAAAATAAAAATATACGAAACTATCAAAAGCAAGATGGCCACGCAACGAAATTATTCCGAATCACCTAAGCAGTTACAGAAGAAAAAGCCAATACGATGCTACAATTGCGGAGAACTAAATCACGCGTCATACAATTGTCCAAACAAAAATCGCGGTTTAAAGTGCTTTAAGTGCAACGAGTTCGGCCATGTTGGAGCATCATGTAACTCGAGCGCATATTCGAAGAGGCCGATACTATACGAAGAAAAGGATGGACAAAGCCGAAGGTACGTTCGGAACACATCGGAGCGTTTCGGGCAGACGTCACGATTCAATCCTGAAGTTCGTCAAAGTCAAGTTGACAGCCAGCAACATGGCGGCGAAAAGCAAAATATTATGATTGGAGAAGTTGGCAGCACTGAACACATAAGCAACTTCACTCCTGTCAAGTACGAAAAAGAAGAAGAATTCCTACAAAACATAAACAATAATGGCCGAAGTTTAAGAAAATCTCTAAAAACAATTCAAATCCGTGGGAAAAGTATAGAAGCTTTGATTGATTCTGGAAGCGACGTCAATTTAATTTCATCGGAATTGTATAATGCTATCGGAAGTCCGACTTTGACGCCAAAGAGTTTGAATTTAACTGGATTGGGACAATCGTTAGTGGTGACGACGCTGGGAAAATGTTATTTAGATATAATTATGGACGACAAGTGCTATGACTGTGTACTGTTTTATGTTGTTAGTAAAGATTGTTTACCATACGATGCAATTATAGGCCAGGAATTTTTAAATAATGTAACTATGATAATGAAAAAGGGAGTGGTAAAATGTTTCCCTCAGTGTGATGAATGGATGATGTGTATGCTTAATGATGTGTGTATGACTAATTCTGTTTTAGGTTTCATGTCCAACTCTCATCTTAGGCAAAAGATGTGTAAGCTGATTGAGACCTATAACCCGCAACAGCGAAAGGAAGCTCCTATACAATTAAAAATTGTACTTAAGGATGATATTCCTGTGGCACAGCGGCCTAGAAGGCTGTCACTCAAAGAGCAAGAAATTGTGGAGGAACAGATAAAGGAATGGTTGGATAAGAAGATAATTCGGGTAAGTTTTTCTGAATATTGCAGTCCTGTAGTGCTGGTAGGGAAGCGAGATGGATCGACACGGGTGTGTATTGATTACCGTGCACTGAACCAAAAAATTATAAAGGATGAGTTTCCACTACCTATTATTGAAGACCTTATAGATAAACTTAAGGACGCTAATATATTTAGTGTACTGGATTTGAAAAATGGGTTCTTTCATTTGAAAGTTAGTGAAGAGTCTATACCCTATACATCGTTTGTCACTCATCATGGGCAGTTTGAATTTTTGAGGGCACCCTTTGGATTGTCCATTTCTCCAAAAACCTTTATGAGATTTGTTTCTGTAATCTTCAGAGATCTTATAAGTCAAGGTATTGTGTTGATTTTCATCGATGACATTCTGATTCCAGCCAAAAGCGAAGAAGAAGCGGCTTACCGCTTAGAATTAGTACTTAATATAGCTTCAGACTATGGTCTAGAAATAAATTGGAAGAAGGCTAAACTTATGCAGCATCAAATAGAATATTTGGGACATTTAATTAAGAATGGTGAGGTGCAACCAAGCCCAGACAAAACTGAGGCAGTGTGTAGGTATCCCGAACCTAAAAATATTAAACAAGTACAAAGGTTTGTGGGTTTGACCTCCTATTTTAGAAAATACATTGATAATTATGCTTCAATAGCTAGGCCCTTAACGGATTTATTAAAGAAAAAACATTCTTTTAACTTTGGTGCTAATGAACGTGTAGCATTCAACACTTTAAAATGTAAATTGTCTTCAAAGCCTGTACTAAAGATTTTTAATTCTAATTTACCCACAGAAGTGCATACAGATGCTTCTGGTATAGCATATGCAGCCGTGCTGCTGCAGTTACATAAAGACGGGTGGCATCCAGTTTATTACATGAGTAAGAGAACTAGTGAAGCAGAGCAAAAATATTCTAGTTATGAGCTAGAGGCCCTTGCAATTATACAGAGTGTTAAAAAATTTAGGCATTATTTGCATGGTGTTCATTTCAAAATTGTTACAGACTGTCAAGCATTCGAACAAACCCTAAAGAAAAAGGATTTATCAGCCAAAGTGGCTAGATGGGTACTTTTCTTAGATCAATTTGATTTTAAAGTTGAGCATCGTGTCAGTTCTAGAATGAGGCATGTGGATGCGCTAAGCAGAGATAATTATCAAATGTTGGCTATTAACAGTCTTCATGAACAGATTAAAAGAGCTCAAGTAAAGGATGATGGAATTCAAGCTATACGAGAGTTGTTACAAAAAGGTTCGTATCTTGATTATTGGTTAGATAATGAGATATTATATAAAGGGGATCAAAAGCAGTTAGTAGTACCAAAGAATTTAGAAAAGGAAATTATAAAACAAGTACATAGTGTGGGTCATTTTTCTATTAAAAAAATGAAAGAGTTGATTGGAAAAAATTACTTTATAACAAATTTGGATAAAAAATTACAGGAATTTGTTTTAAGTTGTATACCTTGTTTACTAGCCACTAGAAAGTCAGGAAAACAAGAAGGATATTTAAATCCTATAGAGAAAGAAAGTATACCACTACATACTTTACATGTAGATCACATTGGACCACTTACCGAGACTAAAAAACTTTATAATTACATACTTACAATAATTGATGCTTTTACTAAATTTACATGGATATTTCCTACCAAGAGTACTACAAGCAAAGAAACATTAGATAAATTAAGAATACTTCAACAGTGTTTTGGTAACCCAAACCGTATAATTACTGATAAAGGATCTGCTTTCACGAGCAAAGACTTTAAGGATTATTGTGAGGAGGAGGAAATCCAGCATATTACTATAACCACTGGAGTACCAAGAGGGAATGGACAAGTTGAGCGGGTACACCGTACTATCATTTCAGTTCTTACAAAACTTTGTATAGAAGAACCTAGTTCGTGGTATAGGCATGTAAGTCGCCTGCAAAGAGTATTGAATAGTACTTACCAGCGAAGTATAAACACTACTCCCTGTGAATTGTTGATTGGTACAAAATTAAAGCTGAAAGAAGATTTGAATATTTTGGAACTTTTACAGGAGGAAAATATAGAACAATTTAATGAAAGTAGGGAAGAGCTAAGACGAAATGCTAAAGAACAAATCCTAAAGATTCAAGAGGAAAATAAAAAATCATTTAATAAAAATAGAAAACCGAGTAAAAGGTATGTTTTAGGGGATATAGTTGCTATAAAGAGAACCCAATACGGATCTGGACTGAAATTAAAACCAAAATATCTTGGACCTTATAAAATAATCAAAATTAAGAGGAATGACCGTTATGATGTGGAGAAAATTTATAAAAATCAGGAGGGTCCTATCGTTACATCTAGTTCGTCAGATCAAATGAAAAGTTGGCCTGATTTTCATGATGATGATTTTGAAAATGAGGATGAATGAAAGGTAAATTTTAAAAGTATTAGGTTCTTACTGTTTTTTTTTGTATTCATTTAAGTAAGTTTTTACTTTTGTTATGTACTATATAATGTTATGAAGGCTTGTAAAAAAAAGTTTGTTATTTAAGAATAAGACTTACTATTTAAGACTGTTCAAGAATGTTTGTTTTTTTTTTTTTATTTAAAAGCTGATTAAGCTGTTTGTATTTGTTGAATACAAAGTTAAGATTATGTAAGATTTGTTTGTTTACTTAAGACTACTCTTTGTAAGATTACTAAGATTACGATTTGTAAGATTATACTTTTGTAAATTTAAATATGTAAAAGATGTACTGTAGTTATTGGTGTGAATGATGCATGACTGGGGACAGTCATGAGTGTAGGATGGCCGAATGTAGGATGGTGATAGTGATGATACTTGTACGTGTGAAAAGCATGAAAGAGAAAGTAAGCATGTGTGTTGTATGTGTGTGAAAGAGAGGATAGATAAATTAGGAAGATGGCGAAGAGTAATGTAAGACGAGTAAGACGTGTTTATTTTGAGGAAGTAAAATAAAAGTGAAATCTAAGTAAATCACATCTTTTCTTGCACCCCATTTCCCACATATATTTCTACTTTAAACGTCACGGCGACCGTGCCGTGGCCGTGTGCATGTGAAAGGGCCCTAAGTTTTAAAGTAATAATTCTCATCTGCACTCACAGGTAATCATTATGTAACAAAACGAATAGAACTAAGTTCTAATGAGAATTATTGTTTGCAATATCTATTGTATGTTGTGAATTGTGATATTGATAACGTATTGATACAATATTTATTGTACTATCGGCAAATATTGTTTCCCACCACATTGGGGAATTTCATGAATGAATCAATGCACGGTACTAATTATGTGCAGGGAATACTGAGAAGACAATATAAAATTAAACAATGATAATATGCAGAGGGAAAGAGCTATTGTCATGTTCTACGTATTATTAATTATTTATTTTGTATGATATTATTTACGCTATGGGTTATTCATTAAATTACCAATAAAACTCCCTTAAATGTAAAAAAATAATAAAGACTTATTAAGCTTATAAATGCTATAAAGACACGGCATTTATTGTTTTTTGTACGAATTGAAACCTTTTGGTCTCATAATAATATTGTACAATGTGTCCCGACATCACTGTAAACTGTTCCTTAAAATGCGACAAAATATGGCGTTTTATATGGCAATATTATTATTAAATATGGCATTCTTTTCGACAAAATTGTTCTTATTTTTTCTCTGTCTCACAGACCATGGTTGCGAAATGGCAGCCATTTTATTAACCAACTTTCAAAAAAGAGGAGGATGTTCGGCTGTGGGTTTTTTTTTGTATGTTCAACGATTACTCCGCCGTTTGTGAACCGATTTTCAACATTTTTGTTTGTTATATTAGGTTTTTTTTACTCGGGCTCATAAGCTGATATCTTGACTAAAAACTTCTCATTAACATTTAGGAACTTTCGTTTTTTGGAAGTCGGTTAGAAAGCCTTGTGTTATTTAAAGCAATAGTTTTTTTCAGACCTCCGCTTACCACTGGAGACGAGTGTTCTTCATATCGGCCGCGATATATTTTGTGACCAACGCGGTGTACGTGCTGCTGGGGACGTCAGAACGGGCAGAGTGGGACAAAATAGAAGATAAAGTAGAAGATAAGGATGCTGAGGATCCAGAAGAGAAGCAGAAGATGATTAAGAAGTAAAAGGTGTGACCGCAGCTAGCGGGGCGTCGGAGGTCGCGGGTTCGAATCTAGAGAAAGGTTTTGAATGTTCCTAAGTCATAGATGCTATTATACTGTACTCGGCGAAACGAGGCAATACCGGTCACTGACCTTTTTAGTCTATGCGTTAAATAAAAATGCTCGCGCTGTATTTAGAATATTTAAGAATAAAATTGACCTCTTATAAAGACAGATAATTACAGAGTTATCGCAAAACCTCTTGGTAGCTCGAATAATTTGACGAACAGACAGACGGACTGACAGAAATCGAAGTCTCAGTAACAGGGTCCCGTTTTTGCCCTTTGGGTACAGACTACGGAACCCTAATTACATATACCTACAAAAACGCAGTCGTTTAATTAGTTTTTTCAATTACTTTTTTCTAGTTCTGTATATTTTTGTAGGTCATGTTTACAATAAACTTTTACATATAAAAACTTGTACTTTGTACCTTATTATATTCCTTATTTCCTTTAAACCGAGCCACAATATTTGTTCGTAAAGCTGCCACAGTGTTTGTACAGTTGAAGATCAATAGATCGTGTTTGTGTTCCGAGCGGGGCTCGCTTACATCGGAAGGGCGTATGATATATTTTATCTTTTTGTATCTCTCAAGTCTCAATCCAGGGGCAGTACCACGAAACCGTTTTGAGACTCAAACAATCGAACGCAAATGCCGCGTCATGCTCTAACAAACGTGAAACGACGTTGTTAGAGCCGCGGGCAGAAGCTAATTAATACTAATGTATTAACTAGCTTCTGCCCGCGGCTTCACTTGCGTAAATCAGTGTTATTATATACAATTTTTCATCCCTTATTTTAACCTATTGGGGGTAGAATTTATCAAAATCCTTTCTTAGCGGATGTCTACGTCATAATATCTACCTGCATGCCAAATTTCAGCCCGATCCGTCCAGTGGTTTGGGCTGTGCGTTGATAGATCACCATGTCAGTCACCTTTGAGTTTAATATATTATATTAAACTCAAAGATTAAGTATATCTAAGATTTGAAGAGCTGAGTGCGAGTTTTTGTCGCTTGTCATGAGGACTATAATCTGTATAAGACGGAAACAGCACACCTAGTGATTAATTCGATACCATCATGTTAGCGTGCTCATGGTGAGAAGTGATGAAAACTCAAACTCAACACTCTAACCTAGATACAGGATAGATTAGCTTAAAACTCCACACCTGATTACACCCACGGAGTAGAGCACAACTTGCCGAGAGGCCAGGCACTCGGCATGTCTATTATGGATGTGGTCGGCCGAGGGAATCGTCACTCCACTCGGTACGTGTAATGAAAGCATTAGTATTAAATTAGTCTTGGGCGTCTGAGCACAGATTAAATTTTGGCTCACTCGTGTCGTTACTCGTAGCTCACTTTGAACTGCAACTTGTACTAATATGTATTCTGTAATGTAACTGTAAATGATTTTGAAATATTTCCATTAAATATGTTAACATTTAATACACAAATTACTAATTAACATCGTACTGAAACCTAGCAAGCTGTTGAAATAAATTTACCGCAGGCCCGACGATTTTGTTTAATACCCTCTGAAATTCAACTGAATATTTTCAAATTAGAAAAGTTTTGGCTCGAATTAAATTTGAAATATTATGATGTTATAGGCTCTCTATACGTTGGCTTTATACAAGCGACTACGAATATGTAGAGATTATCATAGACAGCTCATAAAATTTATTGACCACAACTAAAGAGCTGCAAGACTCTACAAGGTTTAGCAAACACCTTATTATTGACCCTAAATTTCTTGGAATAAAGGTCCTGTAAGAGGTAATATTATGATTTAAAACAGACCGTACAGGAATCCAGACAAAGTTGTCTAACGATGCTCCTGTTTCCGAGGACCCGCGATACCAAAATTTCAATTCAAGAAGATCGTAAGGCTGCGTTGCCACCAGAGATGTGTTGCGAGGAATATGTTTTTGAGAATCAATAGAATAACTTAATTGACATGAGCTTGCCGTGACATCGCTCAGCGCGGCGGTGCTGTTGGATCAAAAACACATTCCTCCCAACACATCTCTGGTGGAAACGCAGCCTTATACAGGCTTCACAGTAATACTAGGATTACTAGGACGCCTCCGTGGTCCAGTAGATTAGAAGCTTAACTCTCTACTCAGGTCAATAGTTCGATACCCGAGTTGGATTGTAACAAACGAAATTAATGAATGACTGAGTGAATGATAGAATGAATATTATTTATTGGAATTTTACAAATAACATAGAAATCCAAACTTAGTACTTAACTTAAATTAGAGTAAAAAAAATAATTATGCAGCATTTCTTAACTCTTATATTTTATTCCGAAACCGTGTCAGTTACGACATTTTACCAAAGAGTTTCCTATTTGTATTTTGATGTAAGTACTACTTATCGATTGGCACGATATATTATTTCATATGAGGTTTTTCCAAAATTTCCAAATTTAGGTGTACCATTAGGTTCCTTGCTATTTTATGTCGCGTGCCACTTCTAGCACGCGTGCCATGCATTGCTTCGCCATCCCTGATTGTAGAGTGACAAAAGGTAGCTTCGGGCGAGTATACCCTGTATAATACTATACATTATACAAAAATAAGTGATAATACTTTAGGGAGTGTATGTGTTCCTTGTATAGAGGTCGCCGTGAAAGTAGCAGCGCTGAAAGAGCAATTTTTTTGTGATTTATATAAGCAAGAGCCGCAGCGTCATGAGTTCATGACTCATGAGTTCGTCCATACAAATTGCAAATAAAATTTGCTCTTTCAGCGCTGCTACTTTTACAGTGAACTCTCCACAAGGAACACATACACATTCTAAAGTTTTATAACTTACTTTTGTTACACTCTGTATCAGAACTCGCCTAGTTCCTGAAGCGGTGGTACGTGCCGAAAGCATCATGAGGACTACAAGAGGGATTGGTAATATTTAAGACTTTCACGGTATCATCTCAGAGTAACTGACCTGTCTGGTTGAAAACTTTCATCGGAGATTGTTGAAGACATAGAAATTCGTAATATAAAATTCAATTCATAAGCTTCTTAGGGCCAAAGAAATTGAGTTAGTTATTTATAGTAAGGTTGTTAAAAATATGTAAATTGTTTATGGTAACATCAAATAAGCAAACTAGTATAATCTGTATTTTTTTGTCTTTTGTTACACTTCCGGTCTCTGTACAATGCATGTCACGTTTGCAATAAAGAAGTGCGTTCAACTTTCACAGAAATACGTGGTTTTATTAAAGGTTCATCGATTTGTAGAATAAAAAAAAAAAAAAATCTATGCGTACACTCACTCATTTACTTAAAGGTGGAAGTTGTTTTCGCGGAATATTGCTAAAAATAACAACTAAATTTAAACTATGGATTTCCGCAAAGTAACGCCTGATTCCATTAACGATTTGTAGAATATTAAAAATTAATTTGCTACGTCTCAGTTAGTCTAGGTAGGGATATGTCATATTGCTATACTGTGGTCTAGGTTAGGTATTTCAGCTGTTGGTGGACCTATGCGAGAGCTATGAAGAAGTCAGTAAGTTTAAAAGAAATATGTTGAACATATTAAAATAGTTCTTATTTCTGTAATAAAGGTCATGTCAAAAATATTATTATAAAAGCGAGAGTCCGTTTGTTTGTTATCTTTTACACCCAAACCGCTTAACCGGTTTTGCTGAAATTGAAATGGCGATATTTTCAGTTTCGGAAAAGGATTTGGGATACATTTTATCTCGGAAAATTGTACGGATCCCGCGCGATAAACGAATTTTGACGCAACGGAGTTGCGGGCGTCATCTAGTTCTTTTATAAAGTGAAAACTTATTTTTTTCAGTATGTATGTGGAAAAAAAGGTTTTTGACTATCTTCTGTGTATGCAAACCGTTTTTTTTAACTGGATTCTACTGTAAGTCGATCTCACTGGTGGCTAATTTGCAACCTAACTTCTATATTTTGATTAAACTTTCGTCGCTAATTTTTCATCGCTACATCCAATTCGCAGCAGGCCGCTGGCCGCTGCAGTGCCACTATTTCACATAAACCGCGTTTCTTCGCCACATTTTCAAATAAACAGTGCATGTGTTATTATTTCACAGTGAAATTAACATGAAAAATGGCGCCCGATGCGGTCGAATACTTGTTATTTATGTTACAACAGCACGGGATGTATCTGGTAGCAAAGTTTGAGGTTGGCGGATTGCTATTTCTAGTTTACAGCGTTTAAATACCTTTGACGTTCCGCTAAACCTAATTAATTAAGGGTAACCTAAGGGTAACAGTACATTTTTCTGAGATAATTCTATTACATTTTAACCCGGAGCTCAAAATATCAGCACACCCGTTAAAATAATTTGAGCGGCTTTTATATTATGTCTGTGTCTACATTTTCAGGTAGAGGCAGACATAATATTCCATCTATCATTAAGATGGACTAAATAGAGGGATTGTGGGACGTGGGTTAGTTCTGTTTATTTAAATATTTAAAGCTATCCTAACATTATCACAAAATAACGTGCAATACCCCGTTGCC
The DNA here is from genome assembly GCF_905147365.1 of Aricia agestis. Taxonomy (NCBI): domain Eukaryota; kingdom Metazoa; phylum Arthropoda; class Insecta; order Lepidoptera; family Lycaenidae; genus Aricia; species Aricia agestis. The sequence goes on along the minus strand of NC_056418.1, from coordinate 15,904,951 downwards.
CACAAACGTTGCTTCGTGCATTGAAAACTTACCTCATAATTTTGGTCTGGTCATTTCCGTCCAAATCCCGTTTCTCAAACATTATCATCTAACTGTATTACAGGGTGCATTGGCAGGCATTACTCCTTCTTTATTCTTCTTCTTCTTCTTTTGGCGTAAGCCTCCCCATTTAGGAGTTGCCAGTGTCAGAGTTGAGGCGAAAAATGTGAACAGTTATAACTTATAACGTAAACTGATTGCCATGCAGCGGGCACGGGTGATGACTTCATGCGACCATGCAAATACAAGGTAAAATAATGAAACAGAAAAAACCAGAACAAGCAAATAAGTACAGCAAAATATTGTTTCTTAGCCTTTAAAGATACACAGAGTACATAAACATAAATACAATCTACATAAATTAAATATAAAAGGAAGAGAATTCATATTACAACTAGAGCCTAATGTGATTATGAGCAATGAACGAGCATAAGATGTCTATAAATGGAGAATATACTAACGATAAAATAGATTTAAGATTAGTGGGACGAGGAATATTAGGAGGAAGGTAATCGTACAATGAAAGGTTGTTTTCGCAAGCAAAAAATATATGGTCTGGAGAGCCTTCATCCAAGCCACATTCACACAATGAGCTATCCCTCACCCTTATTTTAGCTAGACTCCTTCTTTATTATGCTATCGGATTACTCTGTACACATTACACAATATTGTCTGCTCTAAGATACACATTACAAACGTCTTGTTGGAGTTTAAAACAATTTTGTAATGGCAGTAGGTTTCTGAGATACGTTTATCTGTAGTTTGTCGACTTCACTGTTGGTCAATTCATAATTACTTTCATTTTGTTGATGGCTTATCTAGTGAAAACCTAAGAGAAAGAAACTTTATTGTAAAAGTCATTCTTTGCCTGTCTATTCAATCAAGTGCTACCACAATAGGTATAATATTACTAAATAATAACTTTCGTTACGTGCTACCTACGTAAAACTGTAAGGTTTTTTTAAAGAATTTTTAATACATTGCAATTCAATTTGAACTTCCCTTTTTCAGTGTGTTACTAGAAGCACGCAGCAGGTAAACAAATCACTAACAGTTAGCTTAGTGACCCATAACAAAATGACTCCATAAAAACTAATACAGTGGAAACTGTTGTAGGTTTACGTCACGTTGCAGAACATACGGTTCATAATATACTAAAGGTCAGGTCACATATAAATAAGACGAGGAGCGACGCGACTATGAATAATGACAGAAAGTGCAACGACGCGCGACATCAAGCTAATAATTTTGTATTGCTTTGCATCATCGAGTCGCGTAACGTTTCGTGTGAATTTTACAAATTTTGTAATTTAATACTAAGATAATATAACGCTGAAATCTGTCAACTCCATACGAATTTTGAAATGCATCGACGCGCGTTGCTGTCTGATTTGACCCTTACGGCTAACGCTGTATATAGTAGGGATGCCACGAATAGTGAATTGGCCGAATACCGAAAAGGTACCGAATATTCGGCATCGCTGGTTAACGAAGCGCCGAATATTCGGCACGAAATACATTACTTTTCGGGGGCGCGGTAGCTGGATTAAGACAAGTCTCAACCTGTTTTCCTCGTTGCATTTTCAAACGAGTCATTTGTGTCAAATGAATTGGATTTTTATTTGAAAACAGTTCGCATAGATCGGAAGGCCGATCCTTACAAGTGGTGGTTAGCAAACGAAAAACAATACCCTAAGGTTTGGGTAGGTTTGGGTTAGGGCCTAACCTACGAATAATAAAAACTAAGGAAACATAACTCCCATACTATTACCGTTTTAAATTTGGGTCCATTCGAACTGTCATGTAACGTCAGCCTTTATACCGCTCCAGGCCACCTAAATATTGCAAATGTATTGAAATGTGTACTGAGGTATACTTTTTTGACAAGTATTTTGGAGCATGTTTTTTGACTGAGTTACTCTTCCTTAGTTTTTATTATTCGTAGGGCCTAACCCAAACCTTTTAAAATTTGCCAAAGTTTATCTCCTGGAACTCCTGGAAGTAGCGTGTATAATGAGAGGTTATTTTACCAGGCTGGTAAAATTTAATTTACGATGAAAAGCGTAATCGTTTGCTACCGAAAAAAAGAAAAGCTTGTCTTTATCCATCACAACTTACCACTGTAGTGCTAGCACGGCGACCAGCGGAAATGCGAAAGTATGGACAAACTGTGGAAATAAACCTAAGGTGCCGTTCCGATCTTTTTTCGTTCCAAAAATTCAATTAAAATGCCACTTTATGACAGACTATAGTCACAAACTGTGGAGATAAACCTAAGGTGCCGTTCCGATCTTTTTTAGTTCCGAATAATTCAATTAAAAAGCCACTTTATGACAGACTATAGTTCTAAAAATTCAAATAATATCCTACATTATGGCATATACTATAGTGTGTCATAAAGTGGCATTTTAATTGAATTTTTCGGAACGAAAAAAGATCGGAACGGCACCTTAAGTTTATTTCCACAGTTTGTCCATACTTTCGCATTTCCGCTAGTCGCCGTGCTAGCACTACTGATCCATTTTAATTACTAAAGTGTTGTAATTTGGAAATAAATACAATTTTGAGTAATACGAGTACATATTATAACGTGTTTTTTACATGATTTGGTATTCGGTACTAATTATGTATTATTCGGTTGAATACCGAATTTTGCCATGCTTCGGCACGAATGGGCCGGCTCGACCGGATAAATACCACGTTCTCACAGAAAACCGGCGTGAAACAGCGCTTGCACTGTGTTTCGCCGAGTGAGTGAGTTTACCGGAGGCCTAATCCCCTAACCCCTACCCTATTCCCTTCCCTACCCTCAACTATTCCCTTCCCTTCCCTACCCTCCCCTATTACCCTATTCCCTCTTAAAAGGTCGGCAACGCACTTGCAGCTCTTCTGATGCTGCGAGTGTCCATGGGCGATGGAAGTTGCTTTCCATCAGGTGACCCGTTTGCTCGTTTGCCCCCTTATTTCATAAAAAAAAAATTAAAAAAAAAAAAAATAAAGAAGCCGAATAGGCCGAATACCGAATAGTTGCCGAATATTCGTGACATCTTTAGTATATAGTTTAAATTCTAAATAATTTTAGTATTTTATTTATATTGTAGATTTTGTTCCTTAATATAGAATCTTATTATAAACCCTAAAGTATTATAAACAATATCTAGTGGATGTCCATGGCCCAGTCAATGGTCAGTTGGTCAGGAACCTTACTGTCTGACCTCGACCTAGTGCACTTGCTATGAGGTGCGCTACGCTTATTAAAGGTACGCGCACATTATGACATGGCGTAGCGGGCTGGACACATTTTCCATACACTTTCTACAAGGTGTAACACTCTTTCAGCGCTGCCACTTTCGCAGTGAACTCTATAGAAGGGACACATATACACCCTAAAGTATTAACACTATGTTTTGTTACAACCTATATAATCTATCGTGAACTCGCTCTGTATAAAATGTAAAATATGGTAGATTAGTTGATACCTGCAATTCCGTTGTGCAGAAATTCGCTTATCGCGTGGGAACCGGATACTCATCAGGGATAAAATTATTCTAGGTCCTTAACCGGGTCTCAAATTGTATCACTATGACGTCTTAAATACTTTCCTAAATATCCACGAATTAAAAAGAAAATAAAGGATATTTTTTTACAAAATAAGAGTAAGCGGTCCTTTTCCGCAGTTTAATGTTTGGTTAAAAATCATATTATTGTCATCTCTCTCGTTACAATATACGAATAATTATAATATAACAATAAGATATTTAATGGATTTTAACTTTGACCCAGATCTAAGCTTAAGAATAGACTCTAAATCAAAATACTTTACTGAGACTACTAAATAAGCGACTTTATTTGTACAGTTATTTGACAATCATGTATAAAATTTTATAAAATATTGTCTCTTAGTCCTTACAATAAAGTTAAGAGCAATGGTCGTTTGGACACAAAATTACTATGTATTTTAGCAGAATTAAGTTATTATATAAGTTAAGTCTGGAAGTTTCTGAACAAACTTTATGTAACTTGGATAAAATTCCTGTTTGTCAAAACATCATGCCTTCTTCGCATAGATAAGAGGAGTGACCGAGATAGCAAGATACTTCATTAACTAAACTGGTTACTGATAAGAATTCATATAAAATGACTTTATGAGATAGGCTTAATGTTGCTCTTCGTCACTACAATGCAGCGGCGGCATCGTTCGATAGACCAATAGAAAATGAAAATAGACCATAAAGGCTAGGTTTTTTGGTAGGCATAGGCATTTTGGACATGCCATAGTCCTAATGTTGCATTTTATTTGAAGTTTTGTCGGTCGTGGTCGCTTGTGTGCTTTGGCAAAGATCGGAAAGTCACCTTATCAAATGTTTCAGTAGGTTAATAGCTTATAGTAGTGTAGCCTATTGCTGCACTACATCTACAGACAGAGACGCGCTGATTCAGTGTTGCCCGTCCCGCTCACACATCGCGAGAAGAAGATCCAACAAGTGATCATCGCGCTATCTCATATTATGTGAATGTGTAAAATATGTGGTTATCTATTCGATATGTCCCCGCGTGCACTAACACCTTACTTGTATTATAAATACTGAAAAATATATATATATATATATATATATATATATATATATATATATATATATATATATATATATATATATATATATATATATATATATATATATATATATATATATATATATATATATATATATATATATATATATATATTATTGGAATCTCAGAATGCGCTCCAACGATTTTCATGAAATTTAGTATATGTATAGGGGGTTTCGGGTGTGATAAATCGATCTAGCTAGGAATCATTTTTAGAAAATGTCATTATATTCGTGTTTTATCGAATACCGAGCAAAGCTCGGTCAAATTTTTTTCAGTATTTATAATACAAGTAAGGTGTTAGTGCGCGCGGGGACATATCGAATAGATAACCACATATTTTACACATTCACATAATATGAGATAGCGCGATGATCACTTGTTGGATCTTCTTCTCGCGATGTGTGAGCGGGACGGGCAACACTGAATCAGCGCGTCATCATTGTTATGATGTAGCAACTGTAGTAGTTGCTACATCATAACAATGATGACGGCTCAGTTGGTGGCCGGAGTGAGTTTACCGGAGGCCCAATCCCCTACCCTATTCCCTTTCCTACCCTCCCCTATTCCCTTCCCTTTCCTACCTTCCCCTATTACTCTATTCCCTCTTAAAAGGCCGGGAACGCACCTGCAGCTCTTCTGATGCTGCGAGTGTCCATGGGCGACGGAAGTTGCTTTCCATCAGGTGACCTGTTTGCTCGTTTGCCCCCTTATTTCATAAAAAAAAAATTGGCTGCTCGTCCGGGCAGCCGATGGTCCACAGTGCCCCGTTTGCGCAGTACCTAAGTTAGTGTCTAAACACACTAGGCCGAAGTTACGCGGCGGAAATTCCGCATGATTACGCCCGCAATGTCAAACTCATACAATATACGTACGCGGACGGAATGCGACGGAATAGTGCGTCATCGGTAATTTAAAATACATTGCGTACTGAACCCTTCGTGCGCGAGTCCGACTCGCACTTGGTACAGCCTGTAGATAGACAGACAGACAAATGGACGGACATTAAAGTCTTAGTAATAGGGTTTAGTTTTTACCCTTTGGGTACGGAACCCTAAAAACAATAATAAGCAAATTAATAATAATTATAATTGGTATATTTATCATACAGCAGCCTTGGGCTGCCAAATACAAAAATGTGAGTGGAAAGTGACAACTTGGAACTGGCTTAAGCAATTGTATTGTAAACAGTAATAATTATAATAATTAACTGTCAACTTTTTAATGTCCAATTAATAGAAAGATATAAGCACAGAATAGATAATAGCACAAGTAAGTACATAAGTATTTTTGCCTGATACTGATATTTAAAAGAGTAGGTAATTGTTGCACATGGACACATGGATACCCAAATTTAACGATTTCAGCTGTCCTTGTAAATAATCTAGTTTCTAATCTAAGCCCTAAGTCTAAGTGAGTAGCACGTCACCATGAGATAAGGGTACGTTCATAAAATGCGCAAGAGGCTTTTAACGATTTTTTCACTTTGCCCCTCATTGGTTTGATATCCTGAGGTTTACACATTACAACTGAGTAGTTGTAAAAAACAGTGATAATGAACTGAATTTTTAGAGAACTATTTGAGTAAATAGTTCTCTAAAAATTCAGTTCATTATCACTGTTTACGCTTAATTAGCAGTTATCACTGATAATATCATAAGAATAACAAAACTCAATCTAAATTATTAGGGAGTGAACCTCGCAAGATTAGGCTCAAGCGAGATCTCGTGAGTTTACGAAAATCAATCTCGCAAGATGTCGAAATTTGTTAGAGAAAATTGAAATCACGCTTTGATTATTTTCTATGCTCAAGCCGCAAGTACAATCTCGTCAATCTAGATCTCGCTAAAAATGCCGAGATCTCGCGAGAACGACAATCAACAACATTGACTGCATTTCCTAATAATTACTGACTCGAAAAGATTACATGAGTATTTTTTAATTAATTTAGATTTTGTTGTTTTAGAGTTTTTCTGAGATCCCCACTCCCCACATCCAATTGACATTTGATGAGATTTGGCTGTGACTCCAATGGGAAACAACAACTCACGTAGTTTATGGATGTCCCTGTATGACTTTTATCTTGATCGCATCTGACAGCCACCCGTGACAACTTTTTCCTGGCGATAAGCCATCGATCTGGAACAAATAAATTCTGCTATCGATTTATCTCAATGATCATAATATTATGGACCAAGAGCCTACGACGGCCAGACTTTCTTCTGCCTCCCCACTGCTAAACACCCCAAAGTATACTTTTAGAAAGATAATACCGGTGTCTGACAGTGGGAAGCAACTGTCAAAAATGTCCGACACTGGAAGACGAGATTCCTCCATACACCGCGAAGAATATAAGCTATAAAATTGAGCTTTACTCTTTCTCGAAGGTCAGGTAGTCCTTTAGAACTGGATACCTCCTAAAGCAGAGGTAGCCGACCGGTCGATCGCAATCGACGGTCGACCGGTCGATCAAGACTGTTAGTCCAGTCGATCGTGGCCAGGCGAAAAATATAAATAATTAAATCAGACTACCAGACCAATAAGCTAAACCATGCTGTTTCATTTAAGATTTCGAGAAGTATGAACTTAGTAGATCGTTAGTAAACAGTAATTGAGTCCAGGTTTCCTCGGATTTGTCCTAGTTTGAAGGGCGTCTGGGGTGCGTCTAGCCGGGTTTTTGAAAAGTGTCCGGGTGAAATCCGGACACTTTTTTGTGAGAAATCCAACTTTTTAGCCACGCAGAAATAAACGAAAGATAAAAACTCGCTAAGCATAAGTGTCCCCTACACACGATTTCTTGCACGGACTTGAGTTAGTCAGATTTTTACAATTTCTTGTTGGAAAATCAAAAATTGGCAAGACATTATCGTAAATGCTGATTAAAAGAGGTGTCAGGGGAAATAACCACATTTCGGCCAAATGTCCGGGAATTTTGCCGTGCCTGACCGGCGAAGGCAATTTGGATGATGGCAGCCCTATTTTGAGGTCTATAAAGTTGGGGCCACCCCTGTCCTAAAGCAACCGCGACCGAAACTCCACAGTTGCCGGTCGTTATGACCTCTGTAAAGGTCGCAAACAGGTAAACTTTCAGCTTTACTAAAATGAGGAAAGTCTGGCCGTCGCAGGCTCTTACTCTATTATGATTTGTCGATGCGCGTGCGCCGAAAATCGCGACATCTGTCAGTCCGCGCGACGCGACCGGCTGTGACGCTCGTGTGGACGGCGCTTTAGTGAATATTTAGTATTAATATAAATATGGAGGTTGCGAAGAAATCGGGCAAGTTTATTTGATGTTCTTTGACTGGAAATACTTGGGAATTTAGGAAAAACTTTAAATTAAGAGGTGCAATAAAAATTTTACAACCGCAATTTTTCAGGCTTCAGTGCGCTAACCCCACGCTAATAAAAGATATTATTGTATTACATTCCGGCAAAAAATATATAAATATAATAATATAAAAAATAAAACATTATACAAGGTGTAACAAAACTTAGTGATAATTGTTAATACTTTAGGGTGTGTAATAATATTATGTATGTGTCCCTTATAAGGGAACCACCGCGTGCTGTAAACTGAAGTAATCTACATGCGGACGGAGTCGCGAGCACAGCTAATAAAGTATAATGGAAAAAATAATAATATACACCTTCATTCGCTTATTCTATTACAGGATTAGCAAAATAAGTTTCGATATTTAAATCACAAGCGCCACGATAGTTTCGGCATGTCGATAACTATCTGACATGCCGAAATGCCCCTAATTTTATATTTCTTTTAGTTCCAAAATATCGAATACAACCTGTATTCGATATTTTGTCTAAGTACCTACTACCTACTCAGTGCCAATAATTATTTTTGCAAAAATGATAAAGTCAATGACATACAGGGTGTATCAAAAATAAGTGAAAATACTTTAGGGTGTGTACGTGTTCCTTGCAGAAAGTTAACTGTGAAAGTAGCAGCGCTGAAAGACCAAAATTATTTTTTACTTTTGTATGGGGAAACTCGTGAAGCTCAGGCCATTGCCCATACAAAAGTGAAAAAAAATTTTCGTCTTCCAGCGCTGCTACTTTCACAGTGCACTCTCTGCAAGGAACAAGTACACGCCCTAAAGTATTATCACTTATTTTTGTTACACACTGTATAACATTATGGTTCCGTGTTTATACTTCACAAGGATCTACTTTTGTCGACCTTAGCGTATACAATATCTTGTAAGTTGTATCGCGGAATACAAATCAAAGAATACAAACTTGATTTCAATTAATTCATTAACTAGTTTTACGCGCATTATTTGTAGATCACTTAATAATTATTATTATTTAATAATATAAAGGAATCTTTGTGGTCGCCGCAATATACCACGTGAACAACGTAGCAGAATATAATAAAATTCATACTAATATTATAAACAAATATATTATTATTGAAACAAATTCTATATTGGGCCATGATGGGTAGCTATGATTGGCACTAAGATTGCGAAGCTTACATGCGCAATTAACCTCATACACGAACGTGCCCCTCTACTGCAGGTGCATAACATCTTCTATTGACCAAAGTGGGCTGCCTGGATTATAATATTATAGTACGGTAGTACTAGATGACGCCATTGCACCAACATTAGTTTATCTCGCAGGAACCGTAATTTTTTTCGGGATAAAAAGTATCGTATGTCCTTTCCTGGGACTCAAAGTATCTCTATACCTCAACAAAATCGGTGCAGCGGTTTGGGCGTGAAGAAGTATCAGACAGACACACTCGCATTTATAATATTATATGGATTGGTCGATCATTTTTTTTTTAATGAAAGAAGGGGGCAAACGAGCAAACGGGTCACCTGAAAGCAACTTCCGTCGCCCATGGACATTCGCAGCATCAGAAGAGCTGCAGGTGCGTTGCCGGCCTTTTAAGAGGGAATAGGGTAATAGGGGAGGGTAGGGATGGGAAGGGAAGGGAATAGGGGAGGATACGGAAGGGAATTGGGCCTCCGGTAAACTCACTCACTCGGCGAAACACAGCGCAAGCGCTGTTCCACGCCGGTTTTCTGTGAGAACTGGTATTTCTCCGGCCGAGCCGGCCCATTCGTGCCGAAGCATGGCTCTCCCACGTATGAATATAGTCATGGTCTATCATAGACGAAATCCCCTACTTTTATAATCGCTTGCATTACTCCATACATTATAATTCCTTCCATATATTAGAATTGTGTTGGAACGTAGTAAGTAGTAACTCGGTCGGGCTGGCCCAGGGCTGGCCGGTCGAAGGGCATAATCGTGATGGATGAGTCCTGTTGTTGACAGCTTTTTAATCAACGCATTACCAAATTGATCGTGCAATTTATTTACTTCATTGGTATGTTTACTATAATTTAAAATGTATACTGACGCCCGCAACTCCTTTGCAAAAAAATGGTTATCACGCGGAAAATGTAAAATTTTCCGAGATCAAAAAATCCTACGTCCTTTCCTGGAACTCAAAGTATCTCCATACCAAATTTTAGCAAATTCGAATCAGCGGAACAGCCAAAGGCAGATCAAAGTGAAAGGTCAATGTACGAATTTGTATGTCCTCTGTTGTAGGTACTGGACACCGGTCCTCACATTCTAGTTTAATAAAAATGTTTGTGTTTTATTTTATTTATTGTAAAAGGTCAACAATTGTAAACACTTTGTAGTAAAGTTCAGACTACACTTAATTCATTTAAATGCAATGTGTTACTATTTAAGAGCTGAGTTTTCACAGCGAGTTAGATACAAATAATACGGGCATAATATTACCTAAAATCTAAAGTTTTTTTTTTTTTCATGAAATAAGGGGGCAAACGAGCAAACGGGTCACCTGATTGAAAGCAACTTCCGTCGCCCATGGACACTCGCAGCATCAGAAGAGCTGCAAGTGCGTTGCCGGCCTTTTAAGAGGGAATAGGGTAATAGGGGAGGGTAGGGAAGGGAAGGGAAGGGGAATAGTTGAGGATAGGGAAGGGAATAGGGTAGGGGTTAGGGGATTGGGCCTCCGGTAAACTCACTCACTCGGCGAAACACAGCGCAAGCGCTGTTTCACGCCGGTTTTCTGTGAGAACGTGGTATTTATCCGGTCGAGTCGGCCCATTCGTGCCGAAGCATGGCTCTCCCACGTATACTATGACTTATATTATGACTTTGTTTTATAATAAAATATACTCTTTCTGCGCTTTTTTTTCACAGTAAAGGTGACTCGACTCGTTCACTGTGAACTACAATAATATACAGCCTAAACTCTAAAGTATTATCATTTATCACTTTATTTGTGACACTGTATTTTATTTGGCTTAAGTAGCTTAGTTTTTAATCCTCAATCTAAGTTGGTACACCGGGATAGACCAGGGGCCTCACCCCCGAAACTAGATTTACGAGTATTTGTAGTCGAATAAAAATGCCATCAATCTGTGTGCAGGCATGTTGTCTGTAGAGTGGCATTGTCTTTCATGCCATCAATCTGTGTGCAGGCATGTTGTATGTAGAGTCACAGAATAGATAATAGTATGGTAGAGTGGCATTGTCTTTCATGCCATCAATCTGTGTGCAGGCGTGTTGTATGTAGAGTGGCATTGTCTTACATGCCATCAATCTGTGTGCAGGCATATTGTATGTAGAGTGGCATTATCTTACATGCCATCAATCTGTGTGCAGGCACGTTGTATATTGTTGAGTGGCATCGTCTTACATGCCATCAATCTGTGTGCAGGCATGTTGTATGTAGAGTGGCATTGTCTCACATGCCATCAATCTGTGTGCAGGCATGTTGTATGTAGAGTGGCATTGTCTCACATGCCATCAATCTGTGTGCAGGTATGTTGTATGTAGAGTGGCATTGTCTCACATGCCATCAATCTGTGTGCAGGCATGTTGTATGTAGAGTGGCATTGTCTCACATACCATCAATCTGTGTGCAGGTTCATCATGGGGCGTCCGTCACGTGCAGACGTTCCTACTGTTTCTGGCGCTGGTGCTGGCCTTCTCCATGCGCGTCAACATGAGCCTCGCCATCGTCGCCATGACGGACACATTCAGTGACAACGTAAGTACCGTAGCATAATCGGTTTTCGTGAAGCTTTTCGTGAAAAATAAAAGGAGGCAAATAACGAAAATGTAATACTCAATTATTATTGGTTTCATTGGGCATACCCAAAAAGTTAACGAAATCGACTAAATGTTGAGTACATTTAGTGGATTTCGTTAACTTTTTTCGTTTAAAATTTATAACGGGTATCATGTTCCTTGTTTGAAAGTCATAAAGCTGCGTATTAAGTCAACTTGCATTCGATGGTTTTGACGGCGAAATTAGATAGAGACGATACAATATACCAAAACGACCTGCAAACCTTCAAGCATATTTAGGCCGGCAATGCACCTGCTGCTGCTGATGTTGCGAGTGTCCATGGGCGACGGTAGTTGCTTTCCATCAGGTGACTCGTTTGCTCGTTTGCTCCAGGCACCTTGGTCGCGAATACTTATCTACAGAGGAAATTCGTGGCTTGTGCCACGAATTTCCTCTCCCCTACCACATCGTTCAATTTATGAGCAACATTGGGTTGGTGACGGTATTCTTATGCGAAGGAGTCACAATATTATATCCTCAAGGGTCACAGTGACGGCTACGACACTACAAGGACCTGCCTTCAGGAAAAAAAAGAAATTTGCGAATGTAATTTGTCTAAGTGCCCTAGGTACCTTATTCGTAGGCTGGGAGTGATATACCGTGAAATAATGCTTAATTTCGTATTTACAAAATGCAATTTCAAAGATACGATCTTAGTAAATCCCTATTCACCGCTATTCACCCCTATTCCCTACATGATCCTGATAATTCATGGCCAGCTTTATGTTGAAAATTTAAGGTTACTCCGAGCTCCCCATCGGAAAATAGTACATTTGTGATAAGAAGTAAAGGTACGCGTACATAATGAGGAGGCGCAGCGGTCTGCGGGACATTTATCACACAATCTACAAAAAACATAAATCATTCATTCATACCAAGAAATATATCTACACCATTTGGTCATAAAATTATGGGCCCAGACTCTATAAATATTGTATTATCTATGGGGCCAAGTATAGTTATTAAAATATACATAATCTGTGAAAATTTCAAATATCTAGCTATTACCGTTCTTGAGTTACAGCCTGGAGACAGACAGACAGACGGACAGACAACGAAGTCTTAGTAATAGGGTCCCGTTTTTACCCTTTGGGTACGGAACCCTAAAAATGAACCAATTCGTAGCTTATTATCAAGCATTTATCAAGTATAACAATGAATTATAAAATCATATATTTTGCTTTGGTCACCTCCTTAAAATTTACTTCCGAGCCCCCTCGAGAACATAGCAATATTTTACGATATGGACCAACTGTCTAGGAAAATGATAAAGGTGTGATTCAAACATTGTAGGTAGCTTGCAGCTGTAGACTGTAGAGTAGCGAATATTATCCTTAAAGATAAGCAGCAGTTAAGACACGTGTTGATTTTATGTGGCTTAGAAGGCTGAATACTTTAAGGTTTTTATGAAGGTTGTCTAACTTAAAATGAAGGGCCCCACTACTTTACTAGTTGATATAAATAAGAAATTTTAAAACCCAAAGAAGGAAAAATTATCCATCCAATCTAATAGACGGCATTATTAGCCGTCTATTAGATTGGATCTGCTAGTTTAGACGCTACAACAAAAATGGATTTCCTATTTTGTTAATCCTTTCTGACGGTGCATATTTTTTTTAATTACTATTTTACTGTAGCACTTTCAAGTTTCAAGGCCGTAGCATGACGCGGCTTTTTGCCTTGCAGTGGGCACGTTGTATTGTGCAAATGCAGATATCCACATAATATTATGTGCTCCATCTTACATATCTCATGGATATTGGTGACAGTTAGAAGTGTGTCGAGACTCGAGAGGCGATATCTTATAATATTATCGATAGGGTTACAGTATCAAATATAAAATTTTCTTTTGCTTCTGTTTTGTAACGTTCCGTACCCAAAGAGTAAACACAGCACCCTATTACTAAGACGTCGTTGTCTGTCCGTTTGTCTGTCTGTCCCATAAAGTTAATATACCTAGCGGAATAGAGCAACAATCTCGAGCTGTCAAACGAAACCGAAATTGGTTTCATCTGTGTGTTAAAATATGTGTACGTATACACTTACACAAGCATGATTGAACATGATTTCTATGAGATTTTAATTGTCAACGTGCGGCACGTGCCGACTGGACGTCAAAAAAGAGTGCTGCTGACATATATCACACGTCTCTTTTTACAACGCAGTGTGGCATTTCTCTTGCTCAGGCCTTTGTTTCTCTATTCTGCTAGGTATATTTATTTTATGGTCTGTCCCCAGGCTGTACTGCAGGCTAAACTGCTATAACTAGAGTTCTGAAATTTTCACAGATTGTGTATTTATTTATGGGGGGCTCCAATTATACAACAAACGTTATTTTTTGGCCTTTTTGCTCGATAAACCTAATATCTACACTTATATCTTGGCAATTTGACTAGGAACCATGATTACTTGTTATATTATAGACAACTTTTTTAAATTAAAAATGTCGAAAGCAAAATGTTATACTTTATACATTTCTATCAATATCAGTTTTATTTATAAAAATATTTACATAGTACAAACACAATCTGTTTGTTAATTTAGAAAGTTATAGATACATTATTGGATCAATAATATAATATCTACGAGGTCATACAAGATAAACAGAACTCAACAAACATCGTTGAAATAATGTTATTAGTAACAATGAAAACAATATTGCAGATGTCTAAACGAAAAAGTGTCAGTATGTATGTCTGTCACGCTTACACTACCGTAAAACGATTTAGACGGATCAAAGGATCCATCTGACTGACTCGTGCAATGTGCATACGCATGGGAACTCACAAACCGGACCAGCAAAGCAAGACATAAGTGGATAAAATTCAGTCGACATTTGATTCATGTTATGTCAATTCATACATATTGATCGGCCATTCTATAATGAAACGATAAAGAAAACGTGTCTTTACACCAATATTCACATGCAGCCTAAATTAGACTCGACGTGTTTAGTGGTGATAACAATGATGTTGATGACGATGGCGCAACTGATCGATGGATGCCGTAAATTCGGCCGGCGATAAAAAGCGATGGTTAGTTCGATGACAAAACCGTTTTATGAAACTCGTAAAATGCCATTTTACTTTCGTTTTTACGGTCTCCGGGTTGAGGGCAGATAGTTCTGACCGGGTGAACGTAATTGCGTCGAAAAACCCATAGTTAATGGGTTTGGGGATTAGTTTGTCCTTTTTGCGGTTTAAGTCGGTCAAAGAGTTTTCTTTTAAACCACTTTTTATAATGGTTGATAAACGACAACCTTTTACAACGTTAAAAAAATACCTGTATAAATCGTAGCGCGTACTTACTAATAATATAAATGCGAAAGTGTGTCTGTAACCTCTTCACGACAACCCGCTGAACCGGTTTTGCTGAAACTTAGTATGAAGCTACTTTGAGTCCCGGGTAAGGACAAAGGATACTTTTTATCCCGGAAAAATGTACGGTTCTCGCGCGATAAACGAATTTCGGTGCAACGGACTTGTGGGCGTCATCATGCAGCTAAGACGTCAATAAAAATATAATGTAGATTAATAGAATCCAATCTCGTATTTCCATTGTTTAAACTTTAAAAATGCAGCGTAGAAAATATGTGTACGAACATTTCCATTGCATTCTGAATGTATCTCTGAGTCTGAGGTATCTGGATACAGTTTGCCTCATCGCAGCATCGCTATTTTTAATATCGAAGCTGCGAAGTGAAGACGGATTCTCTGGTTTTGGATGCAACGCAAAAACGAGATTGTCGTTTAACCGATTCGTGGCCACTGCCGCGCCCAGCGCGTCATTTAAAAAGATTCAGTGAGGCCGATGACGCGCCAGGCGCGGCATACAAGGATTGTTAAAAGACACGTTAAAACTAATTTATTATACTGTAATTACAATTCCTTAGTCTAAATGTGCATAAAACACAACCAGTGGCCAATGCTGCACGTGGGGCGTAATCGTTTAGCAGGGCCGATGACGCTTATGGCGCGTCATCGAACAAACTGCTTGACCTGTGGTAATAATTCGTGAAAATGAAGGTGGCAACGAATCGGTTAAATAGACGTTTTCACAAAATTCTATGACCATGCGTCCTGTTTTAATCATCGCGTCGTGTAATCATGGTCATACAAAATATGACAAATGCGGCTCGTCATAATTTGCGCGTACGTACATTTAGACTCTTACATTTCCTATGACCCAAAAAACCCAAACTTACAAGACCCAAAAAAGGAAACAGCTTACAATACCTACTGAAACCCAAAAAGGGATTTTTAAGCTGATTGTCCTAAGTGCGCTGGAGTCCTAAGAATCTTATCCTCCGCCCGTCACCCCAACATAGCTGCTGAACGACGGGCGTAGCGGGCGGCTAATACAGAGTACCTACTTAGTAACATCCAATGACATAGCAATGATTATCTTTCTTCCAGTCATTCGAGTGGTCCATCCAAACCCAGAGCGTGGTGCTCTCCTCGTTCTTCTGGGGCTACGTGATACTGCAGATCCCGGGAGGAGAGCTGGCGGCGCGATACGGGGGCATGATACTTATCACCATCTCCATAGCGGTCAATTCCGCGGTGACGCTGATTATACCGGTTGCTGCTTATTATGTGAGTGTGTATACAATAGTTTTTCTGGTCTGGGTTAGAGCTGATCCGGGGACTTGGCTTACATATAAAATGATTCTCTCCCTCAGACTCAAACGCACGAATCAGGGTTAAAATTAGCCCGGGGTAAAAATCATGTTGCCTATTTCATAATTTTATGATAAAAACATGATACTTAACCCGAGGATATCTTTAATGCAGATTCTTATAAGTGGGCCTAGTTCTTCATACTTATAGAAAGATAACATTAAATTAATCAGGGTCACTTTAAGTCTAGATGATATAATCCTTTAGCAGGATTAATCACAAATTAGGTTAAGACCTTATTACGAAAATCGACTGTTCCATTCCCAATTTCAGGGTGGGTGGAAGCTGTTGTGCGCGTGCCGCGTTGTGCAGGGTCTCTCGCAGGGCTTCCTGTACCCCTCCATGCATAACCTGGTGGGGAAGTGGATCCCGCTGGAGGAGAAGAGCAGATTGGGGACATTGATTTATGCTGGTGGGATATTATTCCTTGACAAAAATACTAGAGATATGAAATGAGTGCTCCGTTGGCATCTAGTATTTTCTTGATTGGACTCAGTTTTGATCCTTATTAAATTTTAAAAAAAGTTCAGTGGTCTCTAATGAAGACATAATAAATAGACAGACACCTTTTCTGGATTATAATATTAGTAATAATAATATAATATCTATCGACGCTTCACACCACGTCAGTCTGGCCCCGTGGTAAGTACCTGAAGGACTTGTGTTACAGGTACCAGACAACGGATATATATTTAATACTTTTTATACTATACATATATTTAAGATTTTTTATTATATGATACACATATTTAATACACATCCATGACCCAGGAACTTTGAAAAACTTTTTGTTCCATCGGCGGGATTCGAACCCGCGACCCCCGGCTTGAGCTACCAACGCGCTCACCACTAAGCCACAGAGGTCGTCATTAGTAAATGTGGAGTATTGATTTAATGACGTTACCAGGTGGTCAGCTAGGCACAGCCTTCCAGCTGTTGTCGTCAGGCTTCATAGCGGATTACTGGGGCTGGCCGGCCATCTTCTACGTGAACGGCACTCTGGGTGTGCTATGGACGGTGGCCTACGTGTACCTCGGCGCCGCCAGCCCGCAGACGTCGAAGATGATCAGCGCAGAGGAGAGGCTGTATATACAGACCTCGTTGGGACATGTCGGTGGACATAAGGTGAGTGATCGCATCAAAGTAGACATCGTATGTCAGAAACGTGCTAGGATATGTAACAGCCTAACAGGCCAATGTTAGTCTAAAAAAGTGTGTGCAAATACTTTCTTTCTAGTTCAATCTACTACGCATCCTGTTACTTGGTTGCAGTAGTATTGTGTTATAATAAATCGTTGGCACTTTAAGAATAAGTAGTTCTTATTCTTAGTTCTACGTGTAGTTCGTGTAGTTCCAGAAAATTTGAATATTTCGACCCGATTTCCCTCAGAAATTGAAGACCCCGTGGAAGTCGATCTGGACGTCCCTGCCATTCATCTCGCTGATCGTGGCGCACTGCGGACAGAACTGGGGCTTCTGGACCCTCATGACGGAGATGCCGTCCTACATGAGCAAGGTGCTGGGAGTGGATATTAAAGCGGTGAGTCTACAATTATGCTTTGAAGACTGATACATAATTAAAAGTTTTAGATAGGTGGTTATGATCTAATGCTCATCTTATTACAGAAAATGCTATAAATAGTTTTTGGTAGCCAGTAATTTTTTACCTGCAAATCCTGCTAAATAGTATGATGCATGGAGGGGTAGATTAATATGAAAGTTATGTTCATAGCTTAGACAATTTTTTCATTTACGTAACATCAAGTTTAAATTCATCTTCACATTGAAATTATTTTAGAACGGTGCGATGTCCGCGCTACCGTATCTGTCTATCTACGTGTTCAGCATCCCGTTGAGCTTCCTCTCCGACTACGTGCTCAAGAAGAAGTGGCTCAGCGTCACCGTCAGCAGGAAGGTCGCCAACTCTCTCGGTATGTTGCTTGTCTCTTCTGATTGCTCAATATAATTATTCCGTTACTGACATCTTTAAGAAGTCCTTCTTACGTCTCTAGTCCGCCGACGCTGCGAAACAGCGGCGAACTAATTTACCGTCTCATCCGCCACACCGGACAATACCTTATATTGCATCTCGCTTTATTCCAGTTTTGCGTTCAGTTCGCCGCTGTTTCGCAGTTCGCAGCGTCGGTGTACTAGAGGCGTTTGGGTTAATTCAGACCACAACGTCACGCGTAGATGCATTTCTGTACTGAATTGACAGATTTCAATTGCGCGAGAGCCGAGACGTCTTGCGAATCTGTCAAATCCATACAAATTTAGAAATTCATCTACGCATCGCTTTGCGGTCTATAGAGGCATGACTTTCGGTTTTACATTTTAACCTTTTGATTATTCAATTCTTGAGTCACAACAGTGATGACGACGATGTTATGGTGGCAATTCGTCCGTCCCCAGGTTACTACGGTCCGGCGCTGGCACTGATCGGTCTGTCGTACGCGCCGGCGGGCGACGTGACGTTGGCGGTGACGCTACTCACCGTTGTCGTAGCGCTCAACGCCGGACACTACACTGGATACCTGGTAAGGATTTGATAACACAACAGCACTTGCAATAAGAACCCTTCTTAACCGAACTAGTATTATCTTGTTTGTTTTTATGGAAAATTTTACGGCTACCATGAGAGCAATATAATTTAAATGGAACCAACATTTAAGGTACCAAAATTGAGCTCCAGTATGCATGAGCAACTTAAAAACTCCAATTGCATACGTGCATGAGACGAAACTCCGAAAAAACTGAAAACTACCTTTACATCAGTGATCTGCTATCATCAGCATTAACTGTGAGCAAAAAACTGTAAACTTCCTTTACGGTGGTCTACTATCACCAGCATTAACTCGGAGCATTCTATGTTATTCTAGCTGGTCCACATCGACATGTCGCCTAATTTCGCGGGCACGCTGATGGGCATCACCAACTGCTTCGCCAACATCATCAGCATCATCGCGCCGCTGGCGGCCGGCGCTATCCTCAATGATGAGGTGCGTTTAAAGATTCTAGATCTGAGCTGCAAAATAAAAACACGATTACCATGTTTTTGTCTCAAAAAGGGGAAAGGCTTTTATTCATTACTAGAATCACTGTTTTTTTGACAAAAACTTTTGAACAATTTGAGTTATAGTTAAAACGTTTGACGCCAGTAGCCAAGTCTAACAGCGTGATGAATGAGAGAAATTACTTAATATTCAGTCCAAAAAAAATATCTTAGACTAGGTTTCTACTTACTTTGACTTAGATCTAGTTCCTAGACTTGCGCAGCTTGTCTTAAGTAATCAAAATATTTCAGACTGATGCCAGCGAGTGGCGCAAGGTGTTCTTCGTGTCGTCGGCGGTCTACATCGCCAGCAACACCTTCTTCCTGATCTTTGGCACGAGCGAGCGGCAGAAGTGGAATGATGATGGCGAGACTAACGAAACTGGTAAGGCTGGAAGACTGTAGTCCGAGATACCGAAATCGTGGAGAATTCAGAGGATGGTAGTCAATTCATGTTGCACTTTCATGAGGCGTAGCATTTAAAATTTTAATGAATAATTGAAATTTGGAATTTCGATTCATATCTTCTTGTGTTGTAAAGAAAGTACAGTTTTTAGTGGCTAGGTCTGATAACGTTGCAATGTGAACTGACCTTAACTGCATGTCTGTTGTAACTTAATGTCTCACTTCTTGATTTGTTTTGGCTTTAGAGATAATATGTTTGCTTTTTCTTGCTTCTTTCTCTTTCTTCATTTCATACTATGCCTGGATAGTTAATGCAATCATCGTTGTGGTTCCAGAAACATATTCCTACCCCTTAAATTGTTATTTATTAGTGCCCGAAGTACTCTACTCTAGCGCCTTTGATTGGCTAACATCAAAGTTATTCAATCAACAACATTTATAGATTAATTCCTGTCAAAAAACCGGTTATATTAAGCCTACATTATTGTTAACAATTAATAATGAAACTCTCCCACCTTTGCGAAGGATTTATCAAAGCGCCCTCACAATATCGCCACAATATTTATATCAGTTATCACTGCTCGTAACATTTATATTTTCCGTGCCATAATGTCACGAGTTTTTTCATCTCGAGCAATAAAATGTAGCATACATCAAACAGATGAAAAAGGGTGTTAATTTTCAACGAGCATGTTTCATCAAATTTCAAGGGAACGATTCAATTTTTCATGGCGAATTTTGCATGGGATGCTGTCGAATTGATGAAAATCTTGGAATTGTAATTTCTAGCTGCCGCTTCGGATAGGCTAGGAACAGCTGGAGGGTCCCATCGGTCTTATGGAAGTTTTGACCGAAAAGTTTTCAGTCCATAGATGAGGGTTTCTGGCAAAGACACCTCTGGGCGCGAAGAATCTCTAACAAAATACTTTTTCAAAATTTATAAAAGATTTTTGGTTTTGGTATAATTCTTTTTAATGTTAACTAAAATTAAAAAAGAAATGTAGCAAGTTTGTGATCCTGAACTTGGTATATACTCTATACTATGATAATATAGAAATCTATATATATAAAAATGGATTTTCAATTGTGTTAGTAACGCTAAAACTGGAAAACGGCTAAACGGATTGGGCTAATTTTAGTCTTAAAATATTCATAGAAGTCCAGGGAAGGTTTTAGTGACACGAAGTTCACCGGGACAGCTAGTATGGAAATATATATTTTATAGTATAGACCAGACTTCGTGTTTCCTAAATTATGTGTTTGTCTAAAATTGTGTACTTATTCCTTGTTAACAAAGTCTGTTTCTTTTCTTGCAATCTAAGATACAGGGCTTGCACCGTGAAACAGTAGGCCTACCACGAAACAGTTTCAAAACGGTTTCGTAGTGGGCCCTGTTTTGAGACTCAAACAATCGGACGAGAATGTTGCGTCCTACTGTAACAAACGTGAATTGACGTTGTTAGAGTAGGACGCGGCATTCTCGTACGATTGTTTGAGTCTCAAAGCCGTTTCGTGGTATGGGCCCTGTTTTGAGACTCAAACAATCGGACGAGAATGTTGCGTCCTACTGTAACAAACGTGAATTGACGTTGTTAGAGCAGGACGCGGCATTCTCGTCCGATTGTTTGAGTCTCAAAACGGTTTCGTGGTAGGCCTACTAATCCAACTAACATTAGCTCATAGCTTGCTCCGTTTAAATATACTTTGATCTTAGTGTAAACAAAGATCAGTATTTAAGCTGCTATATTGCGTCCTACACGCATTAATTTTATAGAATTTAAATTTTTGTTTACATTTAGTGTCTAAACACACTAGGCCGAAGTTACGCGGCGGAAATTCCGCATGATTACGTCAGCAATGTCAAACTCATACAATATACGTACGCGGACGGAACGCGGCGGAATAGTGTGTCATCGGTAATTTAAAATACATTGCGAACGTAATCATGCGGAATTTACGCCGCGTAACTTCGGCCTAGTGTGTTTAGACACTTAGATTCAAATAAACTGTGCTGGAGAATATAATTTTAGTAGCCAGAGTATACATTTCAGAAATAGCAGAGAAAAAACGCGAGCTGCAAGCGTGATGAGAGGAATTCTTAGCCAAGTTATTATAAGTACCTGATTGTAAATATTATGTATATTGTATAGATAGGACAATTATTTATTTAGTACCCTTGTAAAGTGTAAAATAAATAATTATGTATTATAACGATTGTTTTATTACCCTCGTAAGTCGTAAGAAAGCAATGAAAATATGAGAAGACTCATCATCGTTATTATCTTTCCTAAATTACAGTAATTCTATCGCCGGCCACTGCAGAATGTAGGCCTTCTTCAATAAGCAATTAGGGCCTGTCCGCACTTTTTTTTTATTAACCGCGCGAAATTTTTCTCGCAAGTCTGTACGTTACAACACATTGAATCTTTTGAGAGTATTCGCAGTGATATAGGTGAATACTTAATAGTAGCTGACCTGGCAAACGTTGTTTTGCCATATTAATATAAATTATTTCTAGTATCAATATAAAAAGTAGATATAAACCTATTCTCAGGGCTAACGAATGTAATATCAGAGATGTTGATTCCTAGGCAAATGGGGTCCTACGTAGTTTGGTCGCGTTACGTCAATTATTGTCAAACCCAGCCGACATTACAATTAACATGTAATGTTCCACCATATGAATCGTGTAGGCCTTTGTTCAAAAAATATAATATATTGACCTTACCGAGCATGTATATATTACAAATATTTAAATTTGTAAGTAACAATAAACATGTCTTTACACAATTAATAGATCAAGTACCCAAAAAATTTTTTAGAAACTCGAATAGGTTAATTATAGATAAAAAACCAAAGACAAATATTTTCTTAAATAATGCTTATGCAATGTGTGTAAAGATTTATAATAAGATTCCCGCACATATAAAATCAATGACAACAACTCGTTCAATAAGGGAATTAAAAAAAATACTAATACAAAAAGCATATTATGACATCAAAGAATTTCTTAATAATAATTAAATAATAAAGTATACTGTGACTAATAAAATTTTATTTTATGACATTTAAAGCCATGTTTACTCAATTGAATTTCTTTGACATTATAGTTTGCTTATTGTATTTTGACATAATATTGAATTGACCATTGGAATTAAAATTACCTTGTGATGACTAATGAAACTGACATATAAAATTATCTAGATTATTGTATAGTAGTATGTTTTTTGTATAAATAACTAGCTGTTGCCCGCGACTTCGTCCGCGTTAGCATAGTAGATCACATCCCAAGTATTATTTATTGTACAAAAATATTCAATATACAGAATTGACTTTCCTACGATTTTATTATATACAGATTTTTCGCGCGGCTTTACTTGCGTAATTTAGGAATTTCACGCAACCGTACATTTTTCCGCAAAAAATAGCCTTTGTTCCTTAACGTGGTCTATTCTTCTTGTTTGCCAAATAGCATAAAAATTGCTCCAGTAATAATTTTCCTCCGTTTTTTTCCACATTTTTCTCTATTTCTTCGCTACTATTAGTCTTAGCGTAGCGTAGCGTAAGCCCTTTCATATAATTTCCCCCGTTTTTTCCACATTTCCCTCTATTTATTCGCTACTATTAGTCTTAGTGTAACAAAATATAGCTCATAGCCTTCCTCAATCAATGGGCCATCTAACACTGAAAGAATTTTTCAAATCGACCAGTAGTTCCTGAGATTAGCGCGTTCAAATAAGCCATTTCAAATAATTTATCCCGTTTATTCGACATTTTCCTCTATTTCTTCGCTCCTATTAGTCTTAGCATGATAAAATGTAGCCTATAGCCTTCCTCAATCAATGGGCTATCCAACAGTAGTTCCTGAGATTAGCGCGTTCAAATAAACCCTTTCATATAATTTCTCACGTTTTTTCCACTTTGTCCTCTATTTCTTAGCTCCTATTAGTCTTAGCGAGATAAAATATAGCCTATAGCCTTTCTCGATAAATGGGCTATCTAACACTGAAAGAATTTTTCAAATCGGACCAGTAGTTCCTGAGATTAGCGCGTTCAAATAAGCCCTTTCATATGATTTCCCCCGTTTTTTCCACATTTCTCTCTATTTATTCGCTACTATTAGTCTTAGCGTAATAAAATATAGCTTATAGCCTTTCTCAATCAATGGGCTATCTAACACTGAAATAATTTTTCAAATCGGGCCAGTTGTTTCTGAGATTAGCGCGTTCAAATAAATCCTTTCATACAATTTCCCCCGTTTTTTCGACATTTTCCTCTATTTTTTCGCTCCTATTAGTCTTAGCGTGATAAAATGTAGCCTATAGCCTTCCTCAATCAATGGGCTATCCAACAATAAAAGAATTTTTCAAATCGGACCAGTAGTTCCTGAGATTAGCGCGTTCAAACAAACAAACAAACTGCAGAATTATAATATTAGTATAGATTATTCCACCGCCTCAGCCGTTTTTAAAAAGCTAGAGATTACACTAAAAACATTCATATAAAAAGTAGAGTTTTAATCACAAAACGACGCGATGTCAAACATATCAACAAACAAAATCTACTTCCTTAGAAAAATTTCGAATCCAAAGACCAAGAAATACAAATCGCAGGACGTAGATTAAAGCAGGCCAAAAACTCTACATTTTTCACTGAGCTGTGCAGTAGTATACCTACGTAGTCGTCATAGTTAGAAACCTAGTTATAACTCAAAGTTTAATCATATAGAACCTCAGAAAATCATAACTTTATTTACTGATTAAGAGATAAGCCATAACCATAAAACTATAACTTTAACCTGTACACATTACTTGGAATGTCACTATCACAAAGGATCACCAAAGTAAAGAAAGTTCTCGCGCACGTAGCCACAAAGATAGATATAACGACAATATAATTTTTTCAGTGCTCTGAAATGCGACAGGATGGAATGACATATCAGTTGGTTGTCAAATCTAATGTCAAATACATATTGAGATTGCGTTCAGAATTTAACTTAAGATTTATAATTTAATTTGTCTTTATTATTATTGATTTATCTTTCGATTTCTATATAGTCTTATTAAAAAAATAATCGGACAGAATAACAACTTAAGTTAGCTAAAATAAAAAAATAATCGGACAGAGTAACAACTGAAGTTAGCTAAAATTGTGTTTATTTATGTACTATGTATTTTGAGACTATGCAATTTTGTCGCGTTCGCGATTCACTTTCACTTTTGTTGAGTTTCAGAACGCGATATTAGGTCCTCCAACGCGCACGCGAATTTGAACTTTATGCAGCGGTAATAAATTACAAATTGACTCTCCATTTTATTTAGAAAACGTTTGTATGGGAAATAGAAAAATGCTGTTTTGAGGATTTTCCCGGCAATTATTCGAATTTTTCTCACCTTTTAAACCTTCCCTAGACCTCCACGAATAATTCAAGACCAAGATAAGATAAATCCGTTCAGCCGTTCTCGAGTTTTAGCGAGACTAACGAACAGCAATTGATTTTTATATATATAGATTGTTAGTTGGTTAGTTTTAAGGTTATATTGACAATTCGTAGTCTTAATTAAATAACTTTGACATTTAGAATATTTTGACATTATCTTTTTAACCTAATTTTGTGTTTAGACACATAAAGTATATAAACCCATGAGAGAAAGTTGAGCCCATAAGGTAATCTTGATATTTCCCCGGACACGGTATATTCAAATTTTATGTTGAAGTACGTTAGTATTTCATGAATGTGAAAACAAAAGCAATGCGGAATTCTAGAGGAATAGATTATAGAAGAAAGGCAAAAGTCGCTACCAACTTTTCCATTACGGACTTCTCATTTCAGTTCTTAGGGATTTTTTAGAAAAATGTGATGAATTTTAAGACTCGCCTTTTATCCGACTCATACAATTTTAAAATCTTATTAAGCATAGTTCCCGTAGATTAAAAAAGTTGGAAAATCCTTAAATAAAGTAAGAAGTTTTGCTGATGACGGCCTTAGCTTAAGGAAGTTATGTTTTTTTTTCAAGTATTTACTTACTTATTCAATTATTGTACAAAATTATTTCCTTTCTCTAAAACCACCCAAATTTCATATCATATCAGGTTGTTGGCGGTATTTGTAGCACATATCTATACTTATAAAATGACATCTCCTGACTGACTGACTGACTGATTCATCATCGCTGAGCAAAAACTGTAAAAGTTATAGCCACGAAATTTGGTGAGTAGGGTTGTTTTATTAAGTAGACACCCACTAAGGAAGGAATTTTGAAAATTATACCCCAAAGGGGGTGAAATAAGGGTTGAAAGTTTTAATGAAAGTCCGTCATTTCTTGAGTTAGAAATATGAAACTTTATTTTTGGGTTACTGATTAAAAATGAATGGATACGTATTTAAGCGTTTTTGGAAATTCTACCCCCAAGGGGGTGAAATTGGGGTTGAAAGTTTGAATGAAACTCCGTTATTTCTTGAGTTAGAAACATGAAATTTTATGTTTGGGTTACTGATTAAAAATGATTGGATACGTATTTAAGCGTTTCTGAAAATTCTACTCCCAAGAGGGTGAAATAGGGGTTGAAAGTTTAAATGAAAGTCCGTCATTTCTTAAGTTAGAAACATGAAAGTTTATTTTTGGACTGCTGATTAAAAATGAATGAATAGGTATTTAAGCGTTTTTAGAAATTCTACCCCCAAGGGGGTGAAATTGGAGTTGAAAGTTTGAATGAAAGTCCGTCATTTCTTGAGTTAGAAGCATGGAACTTTATTTTTGTGCTACTGATTAAAAATGAATGGATACGTATTTAAGTGTTTGTGGTAATTCTACCCCCAAGGGGGTGAAAGTGGGTAGAAAGTTTCAATGAAAGTCCATCATTTCTTGAGTTAGAAACATGAAAGTTTATTGACGTTTGCGTTTGACGTTTGCTTAAATATGGTCCGTTTTTACCATGTTTTTACCCTTTGTATAAGGAACCACAAAAACAAAAAGACTGACTGACTGACTGACATGGTGATCTATCAACGCACAGCCCAAACCACTGGACCGATCGGGCTGAAATTTGGCATGAAGGTAGATATTATGACGTAGGCATCCGCTAAGAAAGGATTTTGATCAATTCTACCCCCAAGGGGTTAAAATAGGGGATTAAAGTTTGTATATAATACTTCCTAACGCGGGCGAAGCCGCGGGCAAAAGGTCGTTTAGTATATAGGGGATTTCGGGGGCGATAAATTGATCTAGCTAGGAATCATTTTTAGAAAATGTCATTTTATTCGTGTTTTATCGAATACCGAGCAAAGTTCGGTCAAATAGCTAGTGTTGTTACACAAAGTTGTAATATAAAGAATGAATAATAACAATCAGTCTCATGTATAATCAAGTGCTCTTAGAAATAATAATTATTACAATCTTTAAGTACTAATATTATAAAGCGGAAGAGTTTGTCTGTTTGTTTGAACGCGCTAATCTCAGGAACTACTGGTCCGATTTGAAAAATTCTTTCAGTGTTAGATCATTTGTCAAGGAAGGCTATAGGCTATATATTGTCACGCTAAGAGCGAAGAAAGAGAGGAAAATGTGAAAAAAAACGGGGAAAATTATTTGAAAGGGCTTATATTATCTCCCGAACTACTGGAGCAATTTTTATGTTATTTGGCACATAATTATTATATTAGGACCACGTGAAGAAACATAGTTTATTTTTTGCGGGAAAATGTACGGTTTTCTTTAAATTTCTAATTTACGCGGGCGAAGCCGCGCGGAGGGTCTAGTTTAAGTGTACATCCTTTTTCCAAAGACTTCTATTTAAACTGAGGTAGACATGCCATACTCTACGAAATGACATTTGAAAAACAATCTTAAAACAATACACTCAAAACATTACACACACAAACAAAAATGTATCTTCGTAGTCAAGGGCGAGATGTCAATATTATTTTGTAACAAGAGTGACAAGGAGGGGTCTATGGTGTTCGGTTATAATACCGAACGCAAGCGTAAGGGAACATACCCATACTACGTGACCCATTTAGGGACGGGTCTTCAAAATACTACGCTCGGTAACAAGAGGGGGGAGTGGGTCTAGAGTTTTGTCATGTAGTCAATTTCGACGAGAGAAACGTCATACGATTTTTTTTTCTCGCAATTTAATACTTGACACTGGCATTTATTATGGTTATTTATATGCTATAGCCAACAGCCACTAAAAAACAGGCACTTCTGTCACTTGTCAGGCATTTTAAAGTTTGGTGAAGCTGTAAAGCTTGGTGATCATTTAATATATTTGGTGTTCGATTACAATTTGAACTACAGTCGTGACTAGAATAGCTAGTAGGTATGTGCCATCGAGGAAATTGAATCCTAAATCCTAGGTAGTTGACAGAACAACGTCATGTTGTCGGATCATGTCAATTTAATGTTAATTGTGATCTGTCGGTTGGGTTTAACTTTAAACGCGACCAAATAACTTAGGTCCGCCATCTGCCTAGAAATTAATTGCTTTGATTGTTCTATTGTAATTTTAGACTATTATTATATATATTTTTTTTAATCTAAGAGAATTGTTACACTGGGGCGCTTGCCCAATGCCCATACAAAAGTAAAAAAAAATTTTGCTCATTCAGCGCTGCACTTTCACAGTAAAATCACAATAAGGAACACGTACACATCCTAAAGTATCACATAGTATCACACCTTGTATAGCATAAAATATAATATTATTTTAAATATTGGTGTCAAGTATATTTTCTTTTTGGCAAACTATTGGGTATCAAAGTATGGTTTGGTGATCGTTTTTTATTCCCATATTTAATTAAGTAAGTAGTAATAATTATCTATATATTAATATTTAATACGCAAGCGAAAAACTTTGTATCCCTTTTGACGAAAAATTGGAAAACGTAGGTATATTAAATTTTGCACAGTTATAGTTTTTATATAGTGAAGGAGTGCATCGAGCTAATATTGTTTTAAAATTATGCTTTTATCATACATTTTTTAACAAATAAAACATTACACACACTACAACACACACACTAGGAAAGATGACAGATTTTTGAGTGACAAGCCTATAAATACAAATTATACTCTTTTATTTATGGTTGAAGTCTGTTGACAACAAGGTGACAAATTGAAAATGTAAATTATAGTTTTTTTTTTTATTGAATCTTAGATACTATTAGACAATGCTTACCGGCTAGTCTGAGATCAGCTGAGTCCCAGAGACAAGAGTTGAAAAAAAATGATAAAGTCAATATTTTTTTTACAAAATATAGGTAGTAGTCCTAATGTCGTTGAAACTAAGGTCGAATTTCGACCATTGGGCGATATCTAGTTATTATTAACATGCAAAGAGTCTTTTGTTATAAATAACTTAATAAACACAAATATGAGTCAAGTTATTTTCATTTGCTAGATTACTCTTTCTACTTACAAAATGATTAAAATGATTCTTGTCAATACCACGTGAACAATTGAAGGGGTCTTGGCATATACTACGTGTGGTCACCAGGGGGAGCGGGGGAGTCAAAAAATCTTAAAAAGTAGGTCACGTAGTATGGGTATGCTCCCTAACTCCCCGAAAGATCGTAAACAAACGCCCGCAAGTGCTGACTGCAAAAAAGTCTATTACAAATTAAGAAAAAAAAATCATTATTAAATATAATGTTTTTAATAATAATATTAATTAAACTTAAGGTACAACTTACAATTAACTGGTATTTAATAATACCTGCAAAAGGCGTGCGCGGGTGAGGTCAGTGTGAAGCGGGAGGGTGGTTGAATGCATGATAGTACATCGTTGAATTGCGGAAGACAGACAGACTAAACACTTTTGTTACGCTCCTTCGCTGGGACTGCATCCCTCTGTTCCTATGTTTGACGATTTGGTCTGTTATATTTTATCAGTGGAGTAACATTAACAACAACAACATTGAAGTTATTATTGAATATTTTATCCTTTGTTTATTTTTTTCTTATTATGGCGCTTCGGCTATATAACCATGGCAAGTGTCAAATAAGTAGCGGGAAAACTATGTTCTTGTAACAATTTTTAGCATCGATTTTCTATTTAGTAAAGTCCAAAGTCTAGTCAAAATCAAAGTAAAAGTCAATGCAGTCAAGGACTCAAGTCGGTCGATTCAGTAAAATGGCAGAAGCTTTACTAAAATTTTCGATGGTGTTTAGGAGGGAACACAAAAGGCACGTTTCTGGAAGTTGTATCACTGGCCTACACTTGTGCATGACAATAAATATCCAATGGTTAATATCCTACCAATAAAACACATTAAAAACCCAGAACAATCTTAGGAAACTAATAAAAACACATTAACGTCACTCTTTCACATTCTAGGCTAAACTCTTCCTTCGTTTATGTCCTAAAAAATTTGGCTTAAGCATGTTAGCACCTTATTTTATTTATTTATTTAACTCAGGCGTCTTGGCCCATAATATAAATACCTTATAGACTAACATACATACAATTATACTAAAAACTAATACTAACACTAAAACACTAAACACGTATTGTCTGCGACGTGGAGCGCGACGTATTCAGAAGTCGTCCTCGGAACCTCCTGTAGACGACTCCAATCGACCAGAACTCCTCCTTCTCGAAGGTCGGTAGATGGTGCGTCGGAACTCTCACCACAAAGGAGCTAAAATTCACTTTGAGGCGGGACTCCAAGCGCTCGAACCTTTAGACGAAGGTTATGGCTACCACACACGCTACGGTCTACCGGAGGGGTCACCTGCAGGTATGCCTGCGCAGGTGTCACTCGAAAGAATTGATTCTTGATTTTGCACCGGTCGAATGCGCAGGTCCAAGCAACTGCACAGGCCTATTCTTATTTCCCACACACATTCCGATTTACTTGCGCAGGCATACCTGCACAGGTAGACCTCTGCGGTAGACCGTTGCGTGTATGGTTAACATTAGACTGTTTTTATTTGTTTATTATTGTTTTTTTTCTAGTTGATTTGATCTGTTATATTTTATCAGTGCAGTAATATTTTAGTTACTTAAATTTTAAAATTTTATTCCTTTGTTAATGTCCTAAAAATTATATTCAATAATCCCTACACCTACAACTAAATAATATGATTTATTCAAACACGAACCTCTTTTATGCAACATACATGCATGGTCTGTAGACTGCCGATTACCTAGATATTCTGCAGATTGTAATGTAAGAATAGGATCAATTTTTTGCACTTTAACTTACTCACCCAGAAAATCTGCAGAATACCGCGTGAATTTTCACTCTAACTGGCTTACGTAAATTAACGGTAACATATACAAACATACATACATACATAGTCTGTGAGACACATAACTCTTACTTTTTGCTTTGCTGTAGCCAGGTAAAGATTATTCATCTATTGTGAACAACTATGACAGTTACCTGTGAAAGGTAATCCCTGAAGATTTATTTATATATTTTTTACAAAATCATTTTATTTTTACACAAGATAGCATTTTGCCCTTTGATTACATTAATTAGCATCATAAAAAAATAAAACTAAGTTTGTTTTAAAAAAATATTTGCTAACCGTACACACTTGCATACGACCGTCGCGTACAGCGCGCCAGTGAAGACTGACTGCAACGGTGTGAATTAGCTCTATTGGAACGGCGGACAATTTGGTGCGTATGGCCCGTCTACATCAGTTTAAATAAAAGTCTTTGCCTTTTTCCAAAAAATAACTTTTTTTGTTTTAAATGGCTTAATGTCATTTCTTATATAGTTATTAGAAGAAAGCAGTTTCTAATGGTTTCCAACGGCTATAGGGACCGTGCAGAAACTATAGAGGGCGTCGTAATTCGACAGCAGCGACACGATGCGAGTAAAAGAAGTAACTTGTGAGTGACTTTGGCTTCGCATTCTCTTTGACCCCGGCTAGTTTATAAGTGATTTTTATATGTTTTAGACTATAAAATGATTTAATACTAACACTCCCAAGTTGCCACATGCGGCCGCGAGAACAACAACAGATTTCCAAGAATCCGCGATCGAAGGATTAAAGTAAAAGACTAAATGACGCCCGCAACTCCGTTGCGCCAAAAATCATTTATCACGCGAGAACCATACATTTTCCCGGAATAAAAAGTATCCTATGTCCTTTCCCGGGGCTCAAAATAAATCCATACCAAATCTCAGCAAAATTGGTTCAGCGGTTTGGGCGTGAAGTGCTAACAGACGTCTACACTTTCGCATTTATAATATTGAGTATGGATGAGTTTCTAACCGTAAACAAAGAACGAAAGCGTGAATAAAAATGTTTAAAGCTTATCTAGTTATCTAAGAAAATATCTGAAAAAGTAATTAGTAGCATCCATCAGCATAGAAAGTAAAAACTTGATAAATATTGCAATAAAATAATGAATATGCAAAAATACTTATAATGATTACTAAAAATGCTTGTGGATTAATAAAATAAAACAAGTTCACTAAAATAAATGCTTTTATTTCATCGACCTTCTGCGATTCGCTCGATACCATCTTTACAACTTTTGTCTGTCACTATTTTTAACTAGTGTACCTCATCAGTGCAAACACTATATAAGTATTCTTAAATAACACACTAAGACTGCACTATTAATAGTTATCCCACTTGAAGAATCATCCTTTTGAGAACCAACACTTTGACAAGATGGTTCAAGATAAACACTATTACGGAGTACTATTATATTATATTCTGTGCCTCAGTGTTGAATTACTGGCAGGACTTCTCCAAATTATCCTTACTTTTGATGCAACTTGTTGCATTCTAGTTGATGTCTTTGAAATTCTTTTTTAAAAGTTTTTTTTATTTTCTTCTCCAGGAAAAATTGTAGGTAGGTATATTATATGCCGGGTGTACAGGATTTTCCAATCTTGGCCAATTAAATGAGCGGTGCTTATGTATGTATATCAATTTAGATGGAAGCCAGTTTGGATGTTTACTGAAAGAAGCAACGGTCATAGGTTAAGTTCATATTGTGTTCATCAAAAATGAATTTATGTTTATAATCTACAAAATTCAGTGTTTTTACGAGTCTACACATAACATTCATGGAACTTTATAAATACTTACGTATGTTTTACCGGCTTTTATTTTTCAATGTTTTCAATAAGCCATGGCATGTGAATACTTTTGGCAGGAAAATAGTAAAATTTTAGATCGTTCGATTTGCCTTTATTTACAGTATATATTAAGTCTATGATTAGAACATCCGGGAATACAACAATGCTTGAAATTACTCAAATTTCTAATGAAATCCTTTAATTTTCCGTAGCTTGACTTGAGCTTGTCAATAAAATTTTCGTAAAAGTTTCGGCTACTCGTCACTAATGGCAGTGTCATCGCTCTGCACGGTCCCTATATGTATTTGCGTATTTGATGTATTCGCCAAACAATCACCATAATATTGTGTAGATGGTATGTTTGACAAAGTATTAGCCTTATTTGCCTATTTGACAAATATGACCAATACCAAATA
This sequence comes from Aricia agestis, assembly GCF_905147365.1. Classification (NCBI taxonomy): domain Eukaryota; kingdom Metazoa; phylum Arthropoda; class Insecta; order Lepidoptera; family Lycaenidae; genus Aricia; species Aricia agestis. Next base: position 15,871,554 of record NC_056418.1, on the reverse strand, counting down.
TACGTAACCTTTGTCGGTTTTTGACGCACATCAAAAGAGTCAAATAGGGAAGTAAACAAAATCAAGTAAAAGTTTGGTATTTGACGTCCATGTGTGGAAGGTCGTGTTTGTCTTTATTTGCTTGTTGCCTAATTTTGCCAAATGTAGCCAATACCAATAGCCATGAGAATTGCCACCATAAACCATAAGAGTAACATAATTGTTCGCGCTAGGTTTGTAGTGAGTCATAATTGCAAATGAAAAAATTAAGGCGCCTGTTTTAATCTCGGTTACTGAGGATTAGGACTGTAGTTTATCTCTTCAAGGTGGTTTTCACTATCGATTGTTATGTGTTCTGGCGTTAGATAAGCACTAGTGAATTGATAAAGTGCTGTCACTTAAAAAACTGCCGCAAACCCACCACAACCAAGTTCCAAACTAACATTTATACAAACGACATGCGAGTGACTTGTCTCTTTAGGATAACGCATTTTCCTATCTTACAAGATAAGTCCCAGATAAGTATCCACTGGGGGTTAAATCTACTGTTTTTCCACTGCACCTGACCTTGCCTATATCTGCTGTGACGGAGATACCGGAGCTGCGGTGAGGGGGGAGGAGGAGGGTTTGTTGCTGTTCGCGAGATTCGCGATAACCCGTGGGCCGCGGATCAAACGATTTGGAGCAGGAGATACATGGAGTGGTCATTTTGGAACGAAGTTCCTTATCTTGCGAAAAGAGGCTAGACGGAACGACATTTGACCTCCACACTTTTTTTAGTAGGTACCTGCAAAGTAGGGGCAGATGGCGTTGATAAGTATTTTGAGTGGTACTTAGTATTCTTGTGCGTCAACTAGATGGCGTTTTTGAGAGTAAACAGTGACATCTACCGAACGTTTAAATAAATTTTATTACAATTCCAGAAAAGTGTCGTTGTTAGTTTTCCTGGGCGTCAATACATGTCGTTTTTTATTAACTTCGTTCTATCCCGTTCTGTCCCTTGACCCCAGCTCTCAAGTGTTTTTTTTTTTTGCAGTAACTTTTGAAAAAGTAACGATTGCCGCTTTCATGTTCCTGCACGATCACAATAGAACTAGGAAAATATAGATAACAGTACATGCCAAGTAAATAAACCATCGACTACAATTTTCGATTACTAGTTCGTTCTCTTTTGCATAGTTAAAAAAAAATATATTTTTAATAATATGTCTGCACTTAATGACTGGTCGAATGTTCTGACCAGGTTGTACAATCTTAGAATGATGGACACGGTAACATAAGAATTTTAAACCTCCAAAATAAAGAAGGCCAGCCAAGTACCCAATTATTGTATGAAATGCTTACTTTTTAATTTGGTAGGATAATAATTGTAATGGCGATGGCGCTGGTAAAGCTTTCGCATCAGATTTTATCATAAATTGTACTAGATGTCACTAATGAGTTATTTGTAACTAAAATATATATCGATGGCCCCAACGAATAAACGTGCAATCGAAAAAAGACAACTTTTCAGGAAGACAAAAAAACGTTTGGAACCACATAACTTTGACTACATAATAAATAGACATAGGAAAATGTGGAAAAAACCGGGAAAATTATTTGAAGGCGCTTATCTCGCGAACTACTGGATGATTTTTTAAGTTATTTGGCACAGATGTAGAGTAGACCATGACGTGAAGGAACATAGGCTATTTTTTGCGAGAAAATGTACGGTTGCCGTAAAATTTCTCATTTATGCGGGTGAGGCCGCGTGAAACGTCTAGTTAGCTAATATATTCTTGTTGACGGTTCAGTAAAAAGATATTGCTGACCTATTGTTGTTGTTGATAAATATTGACCTCCCTCACGCCTATGCGTGGATACATACATATAAAATGGAGTACATCCTTGCCTATTGATACTTAAATAGAGAGATCACTCGCTCAAAGAAACAGCACGTCAATAGTATTGGTGACTCGAGTGTCTTCCTATGGGAATCCGTGAATTCTGGTCTGGCCTAAGCTATTAAAGGATATTTCTGAAAGCCATCCTACCATCCCTACAAGTAGCAAATGGATCGTTGGCCCACGACACAAAATACAAAGACGATCTTCTGGGTAAGCTTTTTGCGTCAAACTCGACCCTTGATGAACTTGGGATAAAAACCGCTGACCATACCACAATGCAGGGGCATCATGTCAGATATTATGGTTACATCAGCGCTCAAAGTGAATAGCCCTGCGTGCCCTTGATATCCAAAAGTCGAGTGGGCCTGACGGAATCCCTCCTATTGTGTTGAAAAAGTGTGCGTTAGAGTTGGCTCCGGTCTTAACGCGTCGTTTTCGGTTCTCCTACTCTTCTGGCATTGTCCCGGCTTCTTAGATGACAACTTTAGTGTACCTACCCTATCCCCAAAAAAGGTGACCGCTCAAATCCTTCAAACTGCAGACTAATTGCTAAAACCTCCATCTTCTCGAAGATAATGGAATCCAGTATCAGCTCTTTCGATACTTCAGCGGCCAGACATTACTAAGCGACAAACAGTACGGGTTCCGAAAGGGTCACTTGGCTGGTTATCTCTTGGCGTACTAAATTTATCCTTGGGCCCAGGTGATTGTGTGGAGAGGAGAGGCATTGGCTGTTAATTTGGATATTGCGAAGGCCTTTGATTGGGTTTGGCTTAAAGCACTACTATCAAAGCTTCCATCATAATATGGGCTTCCCGAAAAGTGCGAATAGGTCACAAGTTTTTTGGCAGATGAATGACATGCTACAGACCAACAGCATTTATTGTAATGCAGATGATAGTACAGGTGATGCCCTATCTACCGGCTTCCACATTTCTCGGTTAAATGTCATTGACAGTCAAAACGAACTTGTGTCTTAAATAGAGAATTCACAGGAAAAAGTCTCTGAATGGGGTAGACGACACATAGTCCAATTCAATCCCGCCAATTCTGTCCGTTCACAACTAAAAAGTCACCAATACTCGTTTTCAGGGCACCTCTTTAACAATCCCCTCCCAGCATTGAAATACTTGGCGTAAACATATCGAGCGAAGTCCAGTTCCGATGTCATCTAGAGGGTGATGCCAAGTTAGCCTCGAAAAAAAGTTGGTGTTCTTAACAGGCGAGACAGTGTTTCAGTCTGGACCAATGCCTGCAACTCTACAAGATGCAAGTTCGGCCTCATATGAAATACTGTTCTCATCTCTGGGCAGGGACCCCAAAATACCAACTAATCCCTTTGGATCGTATCCAACGAAGGGCCACTCGAATTGTTGACTGCCATAATGTTTTTCAATATAATAATCAAATATAAATAAAAATAATAATAATGTTTCAAATAGGCTGAACCCCTTAGAATTACGCCGAGATATAAATAGCTTCACTCTGCATCCTCAATCGGTTGTATGTCTGAGGAATTGTTCGGAATCATACCTCCTGCAACTTTTCGCCATCGTTCCACGTGAAAAATATACCATCCTCGTAACTTTGATGAGTGGCAGTCTTCCACCGTACGTTTTTTCGCGTAACTTTCTGCCGCGCGCTGTAAAATTTGGAATGCACTGTCACCAGCAGTATTTCCGGACCTATACGACCTGCAAACCTTCAAGCAGAGAGCGTATTCCCTCTTAAAAAGACCGGCAACTCACCAGCAGCTCTTCTGATAAACTTTACAATAGCTCTTCGAATAACCTTAAAGAAAACAGAAAAGACAAGAGAAATTAGTAAAAGGTAATAGAATAGCTGTGATTATTATATTCAAAGTTTCGCCATCTGCAATGAGGCATTACTCATAGAAGTCGCTTGCATTTTGACACGAATAATCGTGCAAGAGTTATAACCCAAAGAAAATGATAGACACGTGCGCCAGATTGTTTTAAAACGTTTATTCTGGGGAACTCAAATAAACAAAAAATCTGCAATAAGCGCATGTTTTGTTATTAATGTGATATATGTTATTATTTTTTCCGTACAACAAAAGTTTACATTGCTATAAAATCGTTTTTTAAGTCAAAAAAATTCCAAAAAATTTACATAGGCCTTGCAAACGAAAAATCAAAAAAAAATTTTTTTGGGTAAGAGCTCTTGCACGTTTATTCGTTGGGGCCATCGATATGTAAATAAAAAAAATTTGAGAATCTTTTATGAAAATAGTATTTTAAAATAAAATATTTTCAATAAAAGGTACTGTGTTGTATTTTTGTAACATAACAGCTATAATATTATTTTTCCTTCTGGTAACATCGATAAAAAATATCCCAACAAAGATGTCAAAGTCAATCAAACTTTTTGCTTTCGAGTGTGGTGCTAAAGAAGCATGTAAAACAGTGTGCTCTACAATTTGTCGAGTTAGGCTCGGACATTGTTGCTCGCCTGTCATTCTTGCAAAAATTAGGGTAAGGGATAGTTCCCTTTGTGAGTGTGGGCTAGACGAAGGTACCTTGGATCATATATTTTTCTCTTGTCCTAATAACCATTGTTCCCCATATGATCTTCTCCCCGCAACCATTCCCCGTCCTATCAATTTTAAATCTGTGTTATGTTTTGTAAATACGTCATTTATTAAAGTGTTATGTACATTTATTGATACTAATAAAATAAAATTGTAATTAGTTAGTAGTTACTAACCCTAAATGTTTGTGTTGTTTTAGGTTCTCTCAACAGACTCATTTCATAAAAGTAGTACACCGTACACTTGTTTGAGCATTAGACCTTCTTCAACACAGAGTCTTTGCCACTCACTCTGATATTAGCAACTCACCAAGGAGCCATTATTAAAAAGAAGAAGAAGAGTGTGGTGCTATGTGTCATAGATATGCGTCTACGCTTTTTTTTGCGGCTTACGAAGTACGGAGAAATTTGTTTGTTTCTGTGCATATTATGTCCGTCGAGTAGAGCCTCCGTTCCTCCGGTTTGTGTGTTTGTAAATTGTAAGTGCTGTGAGATTGCTCCTGTGCAAGAACTGAGATAGGACTCTTTGTACTTTGTAAAAGTGTTGTGTTCCTTTAAAATGTTTTGAAATAAAATAATGTTCTTGTAATAAATAAAATTTATAAAATTCTGTTGTTTTATTCTAATTTTAAATGTACATCTAATATTCTATAAATATTTAGGTACCTATAGTAATACTAGAATCCATAGTACCGCAATAAAGCGCCATCTGTAACTTTACGACGGTACTAGGCCGTTGTAAAGTTACAGATGGCGCTTTATTGCGGTTTCCACAAAATAAAGAGAGTGAGGTCTCTATTCCAGTATATAATAAAGTACTCTGTGGTTCTGACGTATTTAGGAATTTGAGTTCGTCACACAGTTTAAGTAGTCATTAAACTATGTATTTTGCAATATGAGAAATGCATTATTTTATTTCTCTAATGAATTCAAAAATATATAACACAACATCATATAAGTATAAACATTAAAATAACAATCAAAATAATTGAAAATATAAAATCCAGAAACGAATTTAAAAAAGAACAAATGACAGATCACAGAAGTTAAATAAATAATAATCAAATATGTACAAAATAAATATTGATTAAAACTACCTCAAGGACGAATCAGTTTTGCATTAATAAAATCGAACCGGTTTTTATGATGCTGATAAAATTCTTTTTGTATATTTAACCTTATCTATTACACTAGTACAGTCACGCTACATAGTATATTATGTGTATCACGAACTATAATTAATTATACATATAACATAGAACATGATATAATATAACTAATCAATACGTATAATATTATAATTTACTTATGTGTTAAATTGTTAATACTTATAATAAGAAAATAATAATATTATAATAGTTAGGTTCTTGAAAAAAATGTTGATTGATTAGCTTACCCATGTGATGTCTAGCAACCCTTAAGGGAGGATCTTCCAAAATTTCTCTCTTCCAGACTGTTTAGTTTGTTCCTACGTTACTTTGGGTATAAAATATCGGGAAATAATAAAACGAGCGAATAAAAAATTACTTTGCGACTGATGATACTGTTTTAATAACATGAGCGGTATTAGTTTGACTAAGCGAAAAATAAACTAAACTAACGACTAATATTGATTTATAATAAAATCCAGAACGAGCTTACAAAATGTGGATTGCGATTACTTAATCTATTTCAGATATTAAAATTCTATCGGAGCGACTGTATTACTAAGTGAGCGACTGGAAATACATAGCGAGCAACTTCAATATTAAAATATACAGATTCAATTTTTCTAAGTGAGGTTATTTATTACGAGCTAATAAAAAGTTCACTTTGAGCAAACTTTTGTGAGCTGCTTTATTAATGATAATTGGTTACTGATATTCTATTTGAGGCTTTATATTTTATATTTTGATACGTGTTTTAATGAAAAATAAATATTGTTAAATGCGTTTGAATTCGAATGGGGGTGGGGCGACGAATCGTTGCAGTCAGGTGAGTTGGGCTGCGGACCAATACGACTTTTTTGGGTTAGGTTAGATGACTAATTTAGTTAGATGGCTAAATAAGTTAGATGGCTAAGGCGGGAGCTTCGCTGCGCTACGCTCCCGCCTTAGCCATCGTGGCTATTTTTTTGTGAACCACACAGAAGTAGGAGCCCCGCGTAGAGGGGCTCCGTCGACTCTTAATTGAGGCCAGTTGTTTTTTTTTTTGGTATAGGTTGCCATTAAAAAATTTACCCATTTCTTTGACGTTCCGTTAAGGATTATAATTTGTGTAGGTAATTTATTAATGATTTTTATATATAAACAGGGTTTATCCCCCCCCCCCTCCCCTCTAACCTCCCATAAAATATCTACCCCATAAGCTTACAAAATTTCCATAAAATCGGTCTCGCCGTTTCGCGGATTTTATAAAGAAGTTAAATTACAATATTATTTAAATCGTTGTCAGGTTATTGAATTAATGTTCAAAAGTAGTTATTTATACTTACCTTATATCTGTAAACATTAAAAAATGTGTGATATATTTTAATATTTTTATAGCAAGTCGTCTCCACGCCTCTGTGCTAACTGCTACTACATGTCATGATGCAAATACGATATTGTTTCTAACATTCTCAAGTGGACAGTGGCAGGCGGCGGATTGCCGCTGACAGTGAACAACAACAACCTCCTTTACCGTCGATTGAGTTAAGATGGGGATCGCCGAGCAGAACGTCGCACCCAGTGAGTTCATTTTAAACTACCCTCTATTTATAAGAAATCAATTTATATACAGAGTGTAATAAAAATAAGTGATAGCACTTTAGGGTGTGCACGTTTTCCTTGTAGGGAGTTAGGAAACTCGTGACGTTGGGGCGCTTGTCCATACCAAAAATAAAACCTAATATAACAAAACAAAAATTTTGAAAATCGGTTCACAAACGGCGGAGTAATCGTCGAACATACAAAAATAAAAAAAACCGAACATATAAATAACCTGCTCGTTTTTTGGAAGTCGGTTAAAAAAATGGTCTTTCGGCGCTGCTACTTTCACAGTGATCTCTCTACAAGATACACAATATTATGTAACATACCCTAAAGTATTATCACTCAGTTTTGTTACACTCTGCATACTATGTAGTTTCAGAGAAAAATATTATTATTAACTAGATCTGTGATTCTTAACCGGTGGTGCGCGGACCACTTGTGGTCCCTGGAGGATTTCCAATTGGCCCGCAAAGCCATCCTAATAATACACTTGCGTACAAAAAATCGACCCACCTCTCTTCTTATGATTCAAACGGTAATAACTCACGAAACATAATTAGTATTAAATAAATGTTGGTATCGTTTTAAAGGTAGTATATTAAGGATTTAATTAATGCTATAGTTATTGTAACTGTAAATTGTTTACTAATTCTACAGCCTTAAAACAAAAACCGGTCAGTTTGGCATAAAATTTCAGTAGGCGATTAATGACATCTTTCTTGTAAAAAACACTAACAAATTGATTTCAATAGCTCGTAGTGCCACCCATTACCCTAATTGAGGTTTCCATCCGGGTTTTCCTTGACCTTATCAAAGTTATGATGAACTCCTGAGCGATACTATGCCGATCTTCTTGTACAGCCACCCGGAGGTCCTGAAGGGTATCTGCGGCAAGAGTCCGGGCCCTGACCCTCCTTTTGAGTTCTCCCCATGGGTACTCAATAGGATTAAGGTTAGGACTCCTTGCTGGCCAGTCCAAACCCGAAATTTCGACGTCGGAGAGATATTGACGAACTTTCGCAGCAACGTACGGTCGAGCATTGTTCTACATCAATATTATTATGTAACCTTCATCAACAAAACCAGCACATGCCACCGCATGTTGTCCCAGTACGCCCTGAATGTAGCGATAGGTACTCAAAGTGCCAAGGCGCGGCCCGGGTACGAACTCAAGATTGGTTTATGCATCGTTTTTAACGTGGGAGAGCCATGCTTCGGCACGAATGGGCCGGCTCGACCGGAGAAATACCACGTTCTCACATAAAACCGGCGTGAAACAGCACTTGCGCTGTGTTTCGCCGAGTGAGTGAGTTTACCGGAGGCCCAATCCCCTACCCTATTTCCTTCCCTACCCTCCCCTATTCCCTCCCCTTCCCATCCCTACCCTCCCCTATTACCCTATTCCCTCTTAAAAGGCCGGCAACGCACCCGCAGCTCTTCTGATGCTGCGAGTGTCCATGGACGACGGAAGTTGCTTTCCATCAGGTGACCCGTTTGCTCGTTTGCCCCCCTTATTTCATAAAAAAAAAGGTAATTTAGACTTTGCATCACTCTCCTGTAATGTAAAGTTGCTGTTTTTCACATCCGACATTGGGCGATACAAGGTCTGCCAAATGCCAAGGTCTGTCAAATATTTTTATTAGGAAGGAAGCAATTCTTTAAAAATAATTTTATAATTTTTCAAAAGAAAAACCTGGTGGGAATTGACACAAAAATAAAGTCTGCATTTTTGTCCCTAATCAGCTGTTGAAAATATCGTGCTTGTGATCGTGCTATGAAAATTTCTTTTGTCTTCCCAAACGAGGCATGTATGATAGTAAAAAAACTTGTTTTCTTGCAAAAACTCTAACCAAAAAATGAAGTAAATTACCCTGATTTTGAAGTAATAATGTTCTTGTTTCAAATATAGTTTATTTTTAATTTGTTCATGTTTTTCGTCTTTTTGTAATCAGATATTGCTTCTAGCTCTAAATTTTCAATATTATTTAAAATTCGCAATATTTATTACAATGCAGAAAATATTTTTCGGCGCAATATTTTTGACACACGTATGTCATATTAATTGGTATACCTACTGCAGTACTTGGTGAAACATGGCGATAGCGGTCATTTTTGCATTGACTCCCTGCCAAAAACTTGTATTTTTTTTATATAAACCGCCATTGACAATGAACGGTACTCTGATTGCCTGTTTCACCACTTCCTGATAAGGTGCCGGATAGGCTTATTTGACAGATTCTCCATACTCTATCTGTCAAGTAAAGTGGTGGATTGCCTTATCAGGAAGTGGTGAAACAGGCAGTGAATGTTATAAATTTTAAAGTGCTGAATTGTGAAGTATTACAGCAATATCTTATTTTATCTTATCATACAAATCGTAATATTATCCATGTTATCCATAGTGTGTGAAGCCTTTTACGTTATCCATACTTATTATTTATTATTATAAATGCGTCAGTCTGTCTGTCTGTCTGTTACCTTTTCACGCTTAAGCCGCTGAACCGATTTTGCTGCAATTTAATATATGTAGATGGTCGCTGTTAAGCATTAGTGTCCTAACCCACATTTTTTTTGTTGTCAAATTTTGAATGCAGTCTTGTTCTAAATCATTTACAGAACAAAACTGCATTTATAACTTAATACGTAATTTTTGTGTGGGTTAGTACACGAATGCTTAACAGCATCCACTGATATACTTTGAGTCCCTGTAAAGGACATAGGGTAAGTACTTTTCATCCCGGAAAAATGTACGGTTCCCACACGATAACGAATTTTGGCGCAACGGAGTTGCGGGCGTCATTTAGTACCATAATATATTACTAGTAAGTTACTACGGAAGTTGTACTAAATATAATAGGAAGACTTTCTTCAGTGACTCTCATCGCTCTTGAATAATTTACTTTTTTCAATCCACTAATACTTTTGATCAATGTTTCAAGCTATTCCATAGTTTAAATGGCGGTTTTGAGCGCGGCGACCAAATCAAGAAATCTCGTAACAAAATAAACCTAACACCCGGCGGCGCGGCGTTGCCATTACATCGGCACGATATTTGTGTGCGCGCGACTAGACGTATGCGAATTATAAATGCACAAGTTGATAAAAAATGCTATGCAATAGCTTTACCGCGGCACTACCCGAGTGCCACACGTATTTTTTATTATTCCTATCACTGTCGATTACTTTGTCAACTCATTCCCATCTTTCATCATTTTCCTGCCTTTTCTAGGTGGTCTGGGCGTGCGTCACGCGCAGACGCTGCTGCTGTTCCTGGCGATGCTGCTGGCGTTCACGATGCGCGTCAACATGAGCATGGCCATCGTCGACATGACGGACGAGAACAATGATACTGTGAGTCATCAGTCACGATGGTGTCATCGACGAAGTGTGTCAATACTGCAAAGCCACTAAGCTCTGCAGGCTTAGTACTTACTACCACAGTAGAAATGCGAAAGAATAAACGCTGAAAGTTTTCGCGGATAAACTGACATATTTCCTTTGGTAGCACCGTCGTGGGTATCGCAGACACAATAGATTTTCAATTGTTATGCGGCAGCCGGCGGCCGCTTGTGGATTGATGGGTTTTAATCCATCACTTTGTCTATTTTACTTCAAGAATAAACCTTTCTATGGTAAGCCTGCCGGTGGGAAAGCAGTTTCTACCGGAGCTGAGCTGAGTTGCAACTTGCAAGGAATGTGTTTTGTGAGAACTAGGATTGCTTCATTTGCCTAACCTCGCTCAGCGTACTATTGGATTTTAAAAACACATTCCTCATAGCTCCAGTTTGAATGTCACCGAACGTGGCTATCTCTAGGATGGGTCCAAGGGTGAATCGCTAGTACTCACCATCCTCATTTCTGAGTAATATTGTGTGGTCACTAGGAGAACATTGCTTAAGTTTGAGCATTACTTTTATGATTTTTTTACCAATAGGACCCTTACAAAAGGCCTTAACAGTACTTTAGGGTCACGTTATCATGTACATAATTTATTTATTTACTAAAAAAACTACATTACAAAATTACATGGACTACAAATATGACTTAACTTAACTAAAATAATTACAATAAGTCACCATTTTCGTGATATTATACTCAGGCCCTAGGTAACACATAAGAGACAGGCAGTGACGGATTAACCTTTAATCAAATTAAGCAATTGCCTAGGGCATCACGTCTGAGGGCACCAGAAGAAGGACAAAAAACATCCGTCCTTAGGGCATCACGTCTCACTCTCACGTCACCAAAAAACCTGTTTTTAGTTGGTAAAAGTTTAAAGACCGATTCTAGTTGACATACGTATGTCAACTAGAATCGGTCTTTAAACTTATCCGTCGTTATCCGTCGTTAGTCGTTATCCGTCACTGGAGACAGGAACCTTATTGGGGAGGATGCAGTTAGCGAAAGCAATAATATAAGAATGGGACGGAGTTCTCTCGGATTCCTTCAGAACTTTAAATGTTACTACAATTTGCCTCTCCCATCGCCTTGTCTTATTAAATTAAGCGACGAACTGCAGGTCTCTGGGGCTAACTGTGTCGTGTAACTGTCATGGCGGATATTATATTACAAACCTTCATCAGGGCAATGTCTGGTAAATTGGTGACCTTGAGACATGACAGTGACTTTGAAAATTTCAAAGCTTTAGGTCATACAGTTTTTACAGCTTATATTTGCGTAGTAAATAAAGACGAATCTCTTGTGATAAGTACATCGTTTTTATGGTAAAAATATTTTTGCAAGAATATTAAAGATGCTAAAGTCCAATTCCAAACCTGAAAATTGCAGTGGACTTATACCTGGCAATAAAGTTCCTAATTATGTTTTGTGCGATTATAGGTGCCCTTATGATTGAAAAAGTTTGTGGACTTGATATAACCCGACCAAGTAACGTAGGTCTATGTATCAATTATTTCTCGATATTACAATTTTCGGACGACTTTGTATGTCATTACCACTGAACCATATCCAATTCTCATAAATCATAATAATTTGAAGCCGCATTTGAACCATTATCGTTCGCCCTTTATTCGGTCGTGTTTTATCTTGTGGGTGTGTCGGCTGGGTTACTTCAGATAACTTCAACCTAACCCGTTTATTCTAACTCATGTGAATCGATAAAGGCTCCTGATAGCATCTCTGTTTTGACTAATGACTAGTAAAATAAGCTTATGTTCTGCAATAATAACTGCTGCATATTCACCTAAGCCCAGATATAGATACTAAATAGACATGGCGTTAATTCTAAAGATTACAAAATACATGTTATAAGTTAGTCAGTGCTAGGAGTGCTAGAATTTTAGACCTCTTTTTATTTTTTATTTAAATCAGGCATCTTGGCCCATATTATATATACCTTATAGACTAACATACATAACATATAAACTAAAGCGTAAATACGTGTTTAGTGTTAACTAAGCACTAAACACTAAACACGTATTGTCTGCGACGTGGGGCGCGACGTGTTCGGAAGTCGTCCTCGGAACCTCCTGTAGACGACTCCAATCGGCCAGAACTCCTCCTTCTCGAAGGTCGGTAGATGATGCGTCGGGACCCTCTTTGGTGGGACGAGGAGTGTGCGGGGCGCACAAAGGTAACAAAGGTAACTGTTGGCTAGAACAACGATTAGATGAATCGTTATCTATACTTATTAATATTATAAAGCGGAAGAGTTTGTTAGTTTGTTTGTTTGTTTGAACGCGCTTATCTCAGGAACTACTGGTCCGATTTGAAAAATTATTTCGGTGTTAGATAGTCCATTTATCGAGGAAGGCTATAGGCTATATTTTATCACGCTAAGACTAATAGGAGCGAGGAAATAGAGGAAAATGTGGAAAAAACGGGGGAAAATTATTTGAAAGGGCGTATTTGGACGCACTAATCTCAGGAACTACTGGTCCGATTTGAAAAATTCTTTCAGTGTTAGATAGCTCAGTTATTGAGAAAGGCAATAGGCTACATTTTATCCCGCTAAGACTAATAGGAGCGAAGAAATAGAGGAAAATGTGGAAAAAACGGGGGAAATTATTTGAAAGGGCTTATTTGAACGCGCTTATCTCAGGAACTACTGGTCCGATTTGAAAAATTATTTCAATGTTAAATAGCCGATGTGTCGAGAAAGGCTATAGGCTATATTTTATTACGCTAAGACTAATAGAAGCGAAGAAATAGAGGAAAGTATGAAAAAAACGGGAGAAATTATTTGAAAGGGTTAATATGAACGCGCTAATCTCAGGAAGTACTGATCCGATTTGAAAAATTCTTTCAGTGTTAGATAGCCCATTTATCGAGGAAGGCTATAGACTATTTTTTATCACGCTAAAACTAATAGGAGCGAAGAAATATAAAAATGTGAAAAAACGGGGGAATTTATTTGAAAGGGCTCATCTCACGAACTACTGGAGCAATTTTTCTGTTATTTTTCACAGACTTATCTGTAAGTAAGTAAGTAGACCACGTGAAGGATCATAGGCTATTTTTTGTGGACTAATTTGTCTGTGAAATATCTAATTTACGCGGGCGAAGCCGCGCGGTCTCGACATCACGCGTCGGCTGGACCCATTTTGCTGAAATTTGGTATAAATATACTTTGAGTCCCGAAAAAGAACATAGGATATATTTTGTCCCGGAAAAATGTTCGGTTACTGCATAATATACTTTTATGATTTTCGCGTAAACTATTCAATCTATTTTGATGGAATTTGCTATGGAGATACTTTGAGTCTCGGGAAAGGAAAAGGAATACTAATTTTGTCTCGGAAAATGTACGGTTCCCGCACAATAAACTTTTATGATTATCGCCTAAACTATTTAATCTATTTTGATGAAATTTGGCATGGAGATTGGAGATACTAATTTGAATCTGGGACAAAGAATGTTTTTTGTCCCGGGAAAATGTGCAGTTCCCACACAATATACTTTTCTGATTTGCGCGTAAACGATTCAATCGATGTACGGGAACAACTATTAAAACTAAAGTCCACGCGGACGAAGTCGCGGGCAACAGCTAGTTGGTAGATAAGACGGCGATACGTATTTGATAGGTAGTTGGAAGATGATAGTGAATTACCTAGTAAAAAAACTTTAAAGTACTTGGATGATAATACATTGATCAAAATGGAGATTTGCTGTCTCCTAAATATTCCATTGAATGACTTTGACCCTATTAATCATAATAATTCTTGATTCTGTATCAGTGGTTATAAAGAATATTAAAATGATGTGATAAAAGATTATCGTTTGAACTTTAATTTGTTGTAATAATTAATCGGTTATCATTATTTTTATGTTGAGTTTATTTAACTCGCGTATTTATAAATATTATGCTTCTTGGCGATTAATCGTTACTTGTTATAATATATTAAATTAAAAATAATATTATGTTAATATGTATTATGAAGTATGAGTTACGTAATTATTACAAAGTTTTTAATAAAATTGATGAATTACAGAAATGTCTTGATGACATTGATAAACGGATACAAGACAATTCAACTATTCAAGACATCTTAATTCCGCTAAGTCTGAATTGGATTGTTGCTAAAAGGTTCCGTATAAAACGGCTGTTTAGCCAGGTTATACCAAATCCATACTAATATTATAAATGCGAAAGTATCTCTGTCTGTCTGTCTGTCTCGCTTTCACGCCAAAACTACTGAACCGATTGCAATGAAATTTTGTACACAGTTATTCTAGAGTCTGAGAAAGGACATAGGCTACATTTTGATGTGGGAAAATATCTTATTTCCATGAAAATATCGATGAAAATGAATTCGCATTGCGCGTGGCCAGCGCTCATCCCGGGGGTCCTGGGTTCGAGTCCCGCAGGCGGAACATAAAGTTTTCAATGTTCCTGGGCCTTGGATGTGTATTAAAATAAAATTTCAAAAATCTTAAACATATTTTATGTATAATATTATAAAAAATCCAGGAATATATAGCTGCAATGAACATTTTAGTTCTAATACGATTCATCTGTTGAATCGTATTAGAACTAAAATGTTCATTTTATTTTTTACTTCATTGTAACATAGAACTAATCATACTTATTAGTTATTATGTTTTTGTTTATAGTTTTTAATACGTTAGAATATTATGTTTAATAATATTATCACTTGGTATAATAATAATAATCAATCTATCTTATCTTATAGAACTCCTTCTGCATTTCTAATATATGTGACAAGTTGACAACAGAAGGCGTTCTAAAATAAAGGAGTTCAAGTGTACCGGCGTGTTGGCCTATATTCCATCCAGAAAATATATCAATGCAATCAACATTTTAATTCTAATATATGAAAACAGATGGCGTTTTATTTTTTACTTAAATATATTTAATGTATAATATTATAAAAAATCCAGAAATATATTGATGCAATGAACATTTTAGTTCTAATACGATTCAACAGATGGCGTTTTATTTTTTACTTCATTGTAACATAGAACTAATCATACTTATTAGTTACTAGCTGTTGCCCGCGACTTCGTCCGCGTGGACTTCAGTTTATAAAGCGCGATGTCATCAAAATTGGTGTCAAAAGCTTTTATAAAAAAACCCTGGTACCCCTTAAATCAATACAGCTGTGCAGTGTGCACACAATAAGTATTTCATTTTTTTATATTAAACTTTATATTTTATGCCAAATTTTAAAGCTTATTTAGCCCCCCAATTACACAACTTTACCCATAAACTATTTATCATTGATAGGTTTAAGGTTACGTCACTGCACAGATAAAGTACTGAGTTATTTAATACCGTAGAATAGATATAACAATCGAAAAAAATCGAAACTTAAATGTAAGATGATACCACCTCTTATAGAAAGACTTTTGAGCAAGCGTCAGCGCGATGTAGAAGACGCACGGCGCCATCTATTATGAATTTTTGGAACTAACTTAATTTGAACAAATTTACGCATTTTCACCCCCTGAAAACCCTTTTTTCCAGTAAAAAAGTAGCCTATGTCCTTTCTCAGGCTTTAGACTATCTGTATACAAAATTTCATTACAATTGGTTGGGTAGTTTTGGCGTTTGGCGTGAAAGCGAGACTGACAGACAGACAGAGATACTTTCGCATTTATAATATTAGTATAGATTATGTGCACACTGCACAGCTGTTTTTGGGTATTTTGATTAATTAAGGGCCGCGCTACACCGGAATGGCAGCGGCGCGGCGAGCACTTTCAGCGCTGCCAATCCGGTGTAGCGCGGCCCTAAGAGGGGTACCACTTACCAGGGTTTTAAAAAGTTTTTAAATTTGACACAAATTTTGTTGACACCGCGCGCTATAAACTAAAGTCCACGCGGACGAAGTCGCGGGCAACAGCTAGTCAATATTAGTATTGTAATGCGTCGGCTGGGATTGGCATAACCCGACTAAATTAATATTTTCCTCATTCTGCATATTATGAACTTCCTTTGATAGTACCTTATTGGCTCAGATAGTCACACTTATAACAAATCATTTGTTAATTATTATATTATTAAGTACTACTTATAAGGAACAATGAATGACATACTCCATTTTCTTTGCTCCATTTGTATTAATGGATGTATGTTATCACATTACGAGCTGTGATATAGCCTATCTTTAGCACTGTAGGAAACTTACTACAGGTCATAGGGCGTCTAGCTTACTGCGTGTTAACGTTTGAGATCTATAGTCTTATTGGCGATTATGATTGCCATATTGTTATCAATAGTTTTCACTATAAAGGCTATGATCATTACTATTTTTGTGAAATGAACTAGAAAATGATTAGACTGATCAACCCATAGCGTCGACAATGGACGAACACTCGTAACACAGGCGTTTTTCTGTTAATATCTTTATTTAAATAAAGGGCTTTTGCCATACATGGCATGCCAGCCCCATCGAATCTTATAGGTATGATTAACAATTAATTAAATATCCTATACAAACACACTGCCGCATCACTTGCAGGTGAGGATATTATGCTTACATACCAACATAAATCAGTAATACTAACCTTAAATTTATCATCCGCACTTTTCACACAATCCTGTTACAAATGATGAACATCCTCAATCATACCACACTCATTACAGTTAGGCGAATCAGATACTTTAATTAGATGACTAAAGTAATTACAAGGATAATGCCCTAGTCTTCGACTCTATTGTTGTGGGTTGAGTTGCTGATCCAAAGTAAGGACAAAGCGTTATGCCCGTTTTGCGTGAGGCAATTTGTACCGGAGCTTGTGTAGTAAAAAAATTATCAGATACTATGTGCGACCATACTTGTCATGATATGGGGTTGAATTTACATGGGCCTGACTTGAAAATTTTATTCATTGAACCGCTTTTTCTGTTCATTAACACTTCTTACAACAATGAAATGATCAAGCTGCTCATAGAATATACAATACGGTGGATGCTACCCCATTGCCAGTAAGAGTCAATCTTCTTCATCATTTTATCTCTTAGGTATTTATCTACTAGGTATTTCCAGTACCTAGTAGCTTCTTCTCGAATTTCTCTTTGAATAATTTATTTTTTTATTTTTAGTACTTCGACTGGAGCCACAGCGTGCAGGCGATGATCCTGTCGTCATTCTTCTGGGGCTACGTGGTGCTGCAGATCCCGGCGGGGGTGCTGGCCAAGTACTTCGGGGGGAAGGTGCTGATGGCGATATCCGTGGGGATGAACGCGCTGCTGTCGCTGGTGATGCCGGTGGGAGCGCAGTATGTGAGTTTGTTGGTTCAGTTGTTTTTTTTATATTAAAATTAGAGGGCAAACAAGCAAAAACATTCGCAACATTAGAAGAGCTGCAGGTGCGTTGCCGGCCTTTTAAGAAGGTTTCTTGAAGGTTTGCAGGTCGTATTGGTCCGGAAATACTGCTGGTGATAGTTCGTTCCAGAGTTTTACAGTGCGCGGCAGAAAGTTACGCGAAAAACGCACGGTGAAAGACTGCCACTCATCAAGGTCACTTAATTATGAACATTCGCAGGGTGGTTGGCAGTTCGTGTGCGCGTGTCGCGTGCTGCAGGGGCTGACGCAGGCGTTCGTGTATCCCTCTATGCACCACCTGATCTCGCAGTGGATACCCCTGGAGGAGAAGGGCAGACTCAGCACCATAATATACGCAGGTGAGGTTGAAGAATAAATTATGTGACACTCACGATAATGGAAACGGATCGGATACAAAAATTGTATTTAGTAACTAGCTATATTATATCATAAATTTATTAGCTACTATAATACTAGCTGACGCAAGATACTCCGTTGCGCCAAAATTCGTTTTAAATATCGTGAGAAACGTACATTTTTCTGGGATGAAAAGTATCCTTTCCCGGGACTGAAAGTTCGGTTGAGAGGTTTGGGCGTGAAGGGGTAACAGACAGACAGACAGACACACTTTCGCATAAATTATAATATTAGTAGGTATGCGAGTTCTGAGAAGAAAATACTCATAAGTCATATCGCCTGAAAATTCACAAAATTTTTTGGTGACAAAACCTCTTCACACGAAATTTTCAAAAGCAATTGATTTTACAAGAATATCAAATTTTAGAACTAAAACTTGGGCATGAGTGTGCAGATGAAAGATAATCATTTTGAAGTCTTAACTTTGTTAAGGTTATTCGGCTTTTCGCTAATATAATTTCTTGTCACGCGTCCTGCGAGAGGTTCTTTGTAAAATTAAATCGCTAGCGTACGTGAGTGAACTACGCAACCGTTCCGATTTTTATTAATTAATGTCGACCGCAAAATGCTTTTAGGCCCAGAATATTATATTGTGTGTAATGGATGGTCAAAACATTGCATATGAAATTTAATATTTTACAGTCGTGTCCGAAAGCTTTCAAGTGCATTTTGAAATAGCGGTGGATATAGTTTATTTAGAGTGGGTTGCACTAAATTAATAATAACTCCCACACCGGTATCGGTGACGGTGGCCGGTTTCATTGAAACCAGGCCAGTTACGCAGGAGTAATTTTATGGTGCCCAAGTGTGTGCGCAGTACAAAAGAGCACTATCTACTCCTTTACTCTCATAAGTCGTAACCCAGTGGGACGGAAGACCGACACGACTGGTCAGAGATTAGGTGGAGGACCGACTTTTTACCATCCGACGCATGGATCATCTTACTTGTCAGACAATCAGGTGATCAGCCTGCATTGTCCTAACCAAACTTAGAAAAAACAAGTTTCCAACGCGGGATTCTAACCCACGACCTCCGAATCAAGAGCTACGCTGAAACCACTGGACCACGGAGGCGTTTCAATGAAACCGGTCACCGTCACCGAAACCAAATTACTTTAACTACCGTATAGGAAAATGTCAAATCAACTGCCAAATTTTAACAAAGGTTAAAAAGACGCCATATTTAACGATAACCGAACCCGCTCAACTTTTGTCGGTTATCGTTAATGTTAAATTTTGACCAGATTTTGTCTGATTCGTAGGTTGAAAATCTTGGGTCCGATTATCTGTTGAAAACTTTAATAAGCGTCACTATCCTAGTTATTCGTCACAATTGTGGGACTAGATTTCGTCATAGTTGGACGAGTTTTATAAGACGTTATGACAAAACAAACAGACGTACATACATAATAAAATTATATAGACTGTTTACTTTTACTTTTCTTTAAGTGCTACAAAAATTGACATTAATATTATGTTACACTAGAAAAGTTTTTATACCGCATAGATATCCAAGTTTTGCGACATCTAACTTTTGTATTACGACTAGGAAGTTGTATAAAAATTCTGATTTTTACTGTTTTGCTCTGTTTTATTTCTAGGAGCAATATAAAATTTGGAATCTTCTATCCGTTTTGGTAAAAAATCTTACAACATTCAGGTGATAGTAATGTTGTTTTCAGTCATAATAAATTTTGTATATTATCTCAAAGTTATTTAACATGCTCCGTGGTTAAACTACTTTAAATTCTACTTAACATAAACTTGAATCATCTTCAATGATCTATACCTTATTTATGTGATAGCGTAATCCCCCACAACGGGATGAATATCTTCAGGCTTTTGAACGCAAAGATTAGCGCCCGCCCACGCCGCCCCCTTCAGAGTTCAGACCTTCACACACGATTAGCTGGTGCCTGGTATCCGCATGAAAATCTTGGATTATTGTTATTGCGGGGTGGTTATATTTATGTAGTTTAAAGTTTTGACTTTAAAAAAAGAACTTCTGAAGATAAGCAAATATACTGTGATATATTATTTTGTAATATGAAACAGTCTTACCACCAGCGTCGTCTGACTTCCTAATCCTTTAAAATAGCCCTTTGTATTTTGATAATCACGACGAACGATAGAAAACAATGTTTTAACATAGCTGCCTACAGACACACTCATTTAACTATAAAATGCAAACAAATAAATTTCTGATTTCCCAACATACTCTTCCCAGGAGGTCAGCTCGGCATAGCGCTCCAGCTCATAGCAGCGGGGTTCCTCGCGACCGCGTGGGGGTGGCAGGCGATATTCTACACCAACGGCACCCTGGGGGTGATCTGGACGGTCACCTACCTGGTCTTCGGAGCTGCCTCCCCGGAGCAGTCCAAGCTCATATCTCAGGAGGAGCTGCAGTTTATACAGACGAGCCTCGGAAGAGTTGGGGAGCAGAAGGTAATAATGATTCGGAGAGTTTTCATGTATTTTTTTTTAATAATAATAATAATAAAATCCTTTATTGAAGAATTCCACAAAAAAACTTAATCTAACTACCCGCCAAACCACATTGCGGTTTGTCGGCGGGCTTCACGCTCTTTACTTTCTATAACTAATATAGTATGATCAGATGTGTTAGTTCAAGTGGAGATCTTCGAGGACGAAGAACGCGCATTTTTTCTTTTAATTTTGCACCTATTTCTACTCAACTGCACCGAAAAGTGGGAGAGCCATGCTTCGGCACGAACGGGCCGGCTCGACCGGAGAAATACCAGGGGCTCATAGAAAACGCCGTTTCGCCGAGTGAGTGAGTTTACCGGAGGCCCAATCCCTACCTTTTTTCCTTCCCTACCCTCTCCTATTTCCTTCCCTGCCCTCCCCTATTATTCCTATTCCCTCTTAAAAGTCCGGCAACGCACCTGCAGCTCTTCTGATGCTGCGAGTGTCCATGGGCGACGGAAGTTGCTTTCCATCAAGTGACCCGTTTGCTAGTTTACCCCCTAATGTACATCATATATTTTTTTTAGACTTATCATGCCCCTACTTTAGAAGTTAGAGGGGGGACGACACACATTTTACCATTTTGGAATAGTGTCTCTCGCAAACTGTTCAGGTTAGAAAAAAATGATATTAGAAACCTCAATATGATTTTTGAAGACCTATGCATAGATACCCCACACGCATAGGTTAGATGATAAAAATTTTTTTTTGTTTCAGTTGTTTCTGTGGGGACCCCTAAAATTTTTAATAATTTTTCCATTTTTGTATCAAAATTCACAGGCTACATCTACTTACCAAGTTTCAATAGTATAGCTCTTATAGTTTCGGAGAAAAGTGGCTGTGACATACGGACTGACAGACAGACAGACAGACAGACAGACAGACATACAGACAGACATGACGAATCTATAAGGGTTCCGTTTTTTGCCATTTGGCTACGGAACCCTAAAAATGAGCTGAACAAGTGTCGACTGTGAGAATGACACTGGGTGTAATATGCTGTCGGCTTTTTTTGCACTTTTGTTGGGTAACTAATTCGACGATTACCTTTCAGAAACTCCCCACCCCGTGGTCTAAGATCATCACGTGTCTGCCGTTCTGGGCGGCGGTGGTGGCGCACTGCGGACAGAACTGGGGCTTCTTCACGCTGATGACTGAGATGCCCACATACATGCATAAAGTGCTGGACGTCAATTTGACCAAAGTGAGTTTGGTTTTTTTGGAGCCCTGGGTAACAGCTTTTAAGCGAATGCGGCTTGGAAGCTAAATTGGAAATGACGATGTACGGAATTTGATAATATTATAACGCATATTATGTAAATGATGTGGCGTGTAAAATTGTAGCGTAGATAAACTACATTCACTTACATTAGTAACATGTAGCGCCATCTATGAGGCGTTTTTGTAGTTACACAGCGCTTTATCGATGCTCAAGAAAGTGCCATTTCGCGACGTATAGCGCAAATAAAATAACCTTCTGTCTCGCTCTCGGTGTTGCTCGATATAATATAACGCATCGCTAAATTATGACTGTAACATCAAGCGTGTGTGTGGCTATGTTGAAAGTTTGAAACTACTGAACGTATTATGTACTTCGGTATCGGAGAAGCTTGGGCTCAGATCTAAGCCAATTTTGTCTCGAAGAAATGCAGTGTCTCATATTATAGCTAATATTGTATTAGCTTTTGGCGAATTACAGCTAAAACTTACAACATTTTTGTTTTCTACATCTTAATATATATATTTCTTGTGTGCGTGTGTATGTGACTGAACTCCTCCTAAACGACTGGACCAATTTTGATGAAATGTTTTTGTGTGTGTTCGTGGAGATTCGAGAATGGTTTAGATTTACAGTTTGGTCTACTGGAAAATGTTTTTTCAATAATTTTTTATTTATAAGGAGTTGTTGATTTTGGAATGTTTTACATTAGATCCGGCGGACGGCGCTATCATCGCATTCAATATTATTCTATTTCAATTTTAGTTTGTCCTGACAGATGGTGCTACGATAAATTTGAAAAAAAATTTGTTATTCAAATCATGTGCTGATTAAAATATTAAATAAATAACACATAGGCTACAATTTTAACCGACTTTCAAAATGGGGGAGGTGTTATGTTCGTTTTCTTATATTCAACGATTACTCCGCCGTTTGTTAACCGATTTTCAAAATTTTACTTTTGGTATATAGGGTATCATCCCAATTTGGTATTATATTCAGAAAAGTGGTGATCTGATGAAGGATCCATAAGTAATCGAGGGAACTCCTCAAAACTTATAGGGAAACATATGGTGACTTCGGTTTCGTGAGAAGTATTCTAAGCATATGCTACCAACAAGTAAGATTTTGCACCGAGATATACCTGGTATACCGTGGTTCGGAAGGTGCTGAGAGAATTCCTGATTCTTTATAGATACAAGTTTGGGAGTTTCGGCGTTGTTTTAAGAACAGAAAGCATATGCTACTATGCAAATTACATTCTTCATCATCATCATCATCACTACCATATTATACCATTTCATAGTCTTTTAGATCGAGACTCAAGTTTGTCAAGCGATAATTAAAAAAAATCTATATCTACCTAATATTATAAACCTGAAGAGTATGTTTGCTTGAACGCGTCAATCTCAGAAACTACAGGTCCGATTTAAAAACTTATCTCAGTGTTAGATAGATCATTTATCGAGTAAGACTCATCATTTATCGAGAAGGTTATATTATATTATTACTCTAAGACTAATACGACAGAAGAAACTCAGGAAAATGTGGGAAAAACGGGGGATATATTTTTTATGGGAAAATGTACCTACGGATTCTGTAAAATTTCTAATTTACGCGGGCGAAGCCGCGCGGGACATCTAGTTTTTATATACAATGCTCTATGATAATAATATTATGGTAAATGTTTGTTTTCAGAATGGAGTGCTATCATCATTGCCGTATTTGGCGATGTTCCTGCTGAGTTTCCCGATGGGGACGATGACGGACCTCATCATCAGGCGCGGCTGGCTCAGCGTCCTCAATACCAGGAAACTTTTCAATTCCATCGGTAAATACTTTAACTGTAATGCTAGCACAACTTTGTTATATAAAGCAGGCCATAAACCCAACGGTGTACCTGACAGGTTTGTCTGTGCAGTTAGGCATACATTACACGCTCATGCAAGCAACAGTCTATTCCGTCAATCATGAATTATGTTTGACTGATGGTGACTGATGGACTGACGAATGTATTAGACGGTCACTACTCACTCAATTCTCTTCAGTTTTATGTCAGTCAAAGCCAAAATTTTCAAAGGTATACGTTTCTAATTTTTTTCCTATTTTGTTAGATGTGACAACACTCACTCAAAATTCGTGACTGATGGTTGCATGAAGCAAATATCAAGATATCCAGATTTTCGTCAATCACCTTCATGCAACCGTCTGTCACGCCCTTACACGGTCGATTATCCATCAGTTACAGCCATGATTGTGCTAAAACTGACAGCAAAACATACCGTGTAATGGATGCCTTACGCCTGCCAATCAAAGAGGCAAAACCTGCACAGCATACAATAATATGCTCTGGTTTACCTGAACAGTTGACTCGTTCAGGCAAACCTGTCAGGTGTATACACCCTTGCATATATGACCTGCTTAAAGTAAATGAGGAACTCTTAAATCGGTTTGGGTGACGGTAACAGATTTATCAGGCCAGTCGCTAACGAGTAGTATATTCCTATGTCTAAAAGACAAAAGTATGGGCAAATACTCAATTAGGACTTTTTTACGACACGACTGGTGAATGGGAAAGGCACTGGACTATTTTTTTCGTTTCATTCTCACGAATCATTTCTTGTTAGATAATCAGGTGATTAGCCTGCATCACGGAAACAGACTGAACTTTTTTTTTTCAAAATACGAACATGGAAGAGCACTAAAATATCACTGACTAATTTTTTTCTACTGTGAGGTATCGCTCACAGTAGAAAAAAATTCAAACAAACACTAAAAAAAATAACGCGCAAACTGAAAGATTTCCATGTCAATTTGTCACTTTGTCTCTATAATATAAAGTTTGCGCGTAAATTTTTTTTAGTGTTTGTTTGAATTATTTTATGACAGCC
Source organism: Aricia agestis (assembly GCF_905147365.1). NCBI lineage: Eukaryota > Metazoa > Arthropoda > Insecta > Lepidoptera > Lycaenidae > Aricia > Aricia agestis. Next base: position 15,846,643 of record NC_056418.1, on the reverse strand, counting down.
ATGCTAACCATCCTACTTCCTACTAATATTATAGAGGCGAAAGTTTGTTTGGATGTAAAGATGTATGAATGTATAGATGTATGGATGTATGGATGTTTGTTACTCTTTCACGCAAAAACTACTGAACGGATTTTAATGAAACTTTACAATAATATAGCTTATATATCAGAATAACACATAGGCTACAATTTTAACCGACTTTCAAAATGGGGGTGTTATGTTCGTTTTCTTATGTTCAACGATTACTCCGCCGTTTGTTAACCGATTTTCAAAATTTTTCTTTTGGTATATAGGGTATCATCCCAGTTTGGTTCATCAGATCACTACTTTTGTGAATATAATATTCACAAAAGTAGTGATCTGATGAAGGATCCATCGAGGGAACTCCTCAAAATTTATAGGGAAACATGTTGTGACTTCGGTTTCGTGAGAAGTATTCTAAGCATATGCTACCAACAAGTAAGATTTTGCACCGAGGTATACCTGGTATACCGTGGTTCGGAAGGTGCTAAGAGAACTCCTGATTCTTTATAGATACAAGTTTGGGAGTTTCGGCGTTGTTTTAAGAACGGAAAGCATATGCTACTATGCAAATTACTTTCATCATCAACATCATCATCATCACTACCATATTTGACCATGTTATTGGTACTTTTCATAGTCTTTTAGATCGAGACTCGAGTTTGTCAAGCGATAATTAAAAAAATCTATACCTACCTAATATTAAAAACCTGAAGAGCATATTTGCTTGAACGCGTTTATCTCAGGAACTACAGGTCCGATTTAAAAACTTATTTCAGTGTTAGATAGCTCATTTATCGAGTAAGACTAAAGGCTACGACTAATACGACCGAAGAAACTCAGGAAAATGTGGGAAAAACGGGGGAAATATTAGAAATTACGAACTAGTGGAGCAATTTTTATGGCAATATTTGGCACAGATATAGAGTAGACCAAGTGAAGGGAGTAGAGACATAAGAGCTATTTTTTATGGGAAAATGTACGGTTTCCGTAAAATTCCTAATTTACGTGGGCGAAGCCGCGCGGGACATCTAGTATCGAATAATTTTCTATTTGTATTAATACTAGCTGTCCCGGCAAACGTTTCTTTGCCGTATAAAGTATTTCACCCATATTATTTCATTGAAGTGACTAAATAAGTATGTCACCATGGCAACGTCCATCGCTATCCCGTCGCACAAACAATGGTCGCCGTCAGTCTCGGATTGTAATAATTTACTATTATTTATTCAACAAATGAATATATCAATATAAAAAGTACCCAGTAGCCGATTCTCAGACCCACTGAATATGCATATAAAATTTGGTTAAAATCGGTAAAGCCGTTTCGGAGTAGTACGCGGCCCAACATTGTGATACGAGAATTTTATATAATATAAGATATCCTACTTAATATCCCGAAAATAAATCCATCAAGCAACTAAATTACTCAAGACTTGATATTGATTAAGCCTCAGAGATGTTACATCGTATTAGATTCGGTCCGAAATCTGGACTCCGATTCTATTTTATACAACAGCAACAGCTTCGTTTTTCGTTCGATCCATGTTGACTATCGAACAGCAAATTATTATTATTATTCTCATACACATGAGACAAACGTCAATAGACTCTCTTTGGAGTTTTGTAGTCAAAACTCCAAATACGTTTAACGTTAATTAACACTGAACGAAATTTGACATGGAAAACAGATATTCATTGAGACCCGGATAAGGACATAGAATATTTTTATTCTCAGAAAAATGTAAGGCGTCGTTTTTAAATTAAATTAAATTATCTTTATATCGGGCATCAGAGGCCCATATAACAAATACCTACATTAAATCTAACATACTGTATATTTTATATATTATACTTATAAACTAACTGTTTTGCTTAACGAAATTGCTGGCAACCACTAGTACAAAATATTTACAACACCATGAGCTAGGTAACGGACACAATTACGGAATGAAGCAGCATTATTATTGCATTGAGTAGAATCGAGGTACCGGACTACACTTGTATCACAAGTATTGAGCGCCACACAAGCGTCAAGTTCGGAGTTCGGATGTCCATCAGATGAATATTCATCCCACTCGCAAACCTCATGCTTAGCATTACTTTGATCAACTTCAAAGTTAAGTCTATCGAGATGCTAGAGTCCATGTAACGACTAAAATTGATTATGTTTTGGGCAAATGTTAAGGTTACGCTTACGCAGAAGGATGGTTTTGATGAATCAAAAAATATTTACAGCCGAACATACAATCTTCTCTATATCATTATTTACGAAAATCAGTCATAATATTGTGCTCTCTTTTACCGTAAAGCGGTGAGTTCACGCATCGTTATACATTACGCCGTTATGAAGTCGAGATATATTATAAAGTTTTTATCTTTAAATGTCTCTGATTAGTTTTTTTAATAACACTTTTAAGACAAAGCAACCTCCTTTAATCTCCAGGTCTGTGGGGTCCGGCGCTGGCGCTGATTGGACTGTCGTATACACCGGAGGGCAACCTGACCCTGGCGGTGGTGATGCTCACCATAAGCGTGGGCATCAACGCTGGACAGTACTGCGGGTTTATGGTACGTATACTGTAATGAAGCGTTTCCCAAACATACATGATTTGTGCTGTCATTTTCAGCACGAGTCATTAACGCAAGCTCTAAATACTTACAAAAATAATTACTATTTGAATAACAGTCTAAATATTATAACTGGTAAGCATTTTTAGACTTAACCGCCCTTAATGTGCGATCAGCTAGGAATAATTTCAATACCGGAAAAAAGTACGATTACCGCACAATAAAAAAATTAAATACCCGCAAACTGAAATACGTGCATATAGAAAAGCATGTACGATTTTAAACAATAGAAACAGTTTGAATTGAAAGCGTTAGCAATTTAGAGTGGTGAAGTTTTTCGGCAGGTTCGACTCGAGTAACGAGTTAGTTCGACAGTTAAATATTGGATATCGACGGCACAATTAGGTGTTTGCACTGAAGTATTTCCGACTTTGGGATTTTACGCTCAAATTTTGCAGCGTTTGGCTCAAATAACTCGATTCGTTTAAACGTTTGATAAAATAAACGAAGACTGTGCTGTACCTCTCGCATTTAAAACTAAATTCGCTGTATACGAAAAAGCATGTATGGTTAGAGAATAGGGATAAAGGTCGGAATAGAGGGCGCTCCTACCACATACATTATAAATAATCCGACTAAAATCTGACATGTTGCACACGTCAAGTATCGACAAAAATGTGTTTTAAACGTCGAAGAAAACTTTTTGTTAACTATTTATGCTGGTGCTACCTCTAGGTATTGTTTAAACCTCTGTGGTTTAAACTAGTATGTATTCTGTGTTATTGTGCCTCTAGCGTTAAAACGTTGCATACTGCAGTATCATATCCTATTATTTTAAGTACTTAGGTATTTATCATCTGCATAGCGCACACCTGAAACTGGACTCTGGCCATTTAGCCAAAACTTTTTCGTTATCGCTCCGTTATAGAATCGCCAACCAAAATGTATTGAAATTGACATAAGCGTTCGTTAATATGATGTTGACGTTCGACTCGTCTTATGTCAATTCCATACATTTTGATCGGCGATTCTATGAAAATCTTAAATAATATTGTAAGACCTTTTTGTACCACATTTATGCAATAAATCATTATTATTATTATAAAGAAGCGACAATGAAAAGATCTTGGCTCACCCCCCAGTAATACGAGTATTATCTGCATAAAATTTTATAGCCTTTTAAAAATATAAAATTCCCAACTTTTCTTAACTTCCCCGGTATTAAGTCATCCTCTTTGAGGGTATCTTTTTGTGGCACACTTACAGCTTATTACGTTAGACGTGCTAATTAAATGGACTCCAACTTTTACTTCGTTTAAAACTTGGTTTTATTGTTGGCTTTGCTGTTACGTCGAGTGTAATGGAACAATTTCAAAGAGCACTTAAAAAGTTTAAGTGTACAATCTGCATGTTATTATGCTGTTGCATGAACAGATGAACGTCAATGTATAAAAGTACAATAGTCTTCGTATACGGGGAAGCGGATTGCATCCGGTTGGACTGACGCAGGCTGAACCGGACATGTGCACATACGATGTCTGTCATTTCATCCGGTCCGGCCGATCGAAACGAATTAATGTTAAATTAGACTCCATAGTAGAGTCGCCAAATCCTATTTTACCCTAAGACACAGCAAGCAAGCAAGACAAACATAACAAGATTGAACACGGGTTGGTGGAATGGTCACAGCCACGTCACATCACACATATCCACTCGGAAACGGTCTCAACTATAATGCCTCCAGTTTTTCAGAATTTTTGGATGTATCCCTACTATAACGCACACTATGAAAAAACGTAACGCAATCCAGGCCTAGGGACCGACACAAACTGCGCTTAGGACTCGTCGCCTCCTTTTGTCCTTCACTCTTGCCGACTCACGTGCTATTAAAGTTAACCTTAACCGATTCACAATAAACATTAACCTCACCCTAAAAATTAACAAGATAGGGAATCTTCGTAAACGATACAATATTATGAGTTATAACTTTTTCAAAGAATTAATTTACTCTTTTCTTCTTTCCAGTTGATCTCCATCGATCTGGCGCCCAACTTCAGCTCGTCGCTGATGGGCATCTCCAACTTCTTCGCCAACATCATCAGTATCATCGCGCCCATCGTCTGCGGCGTCATCATCAATGACGAGGTAACCATCGTTGGATGTATGTACTATCATATAACGGACCTACGCGGTTTGACAAACCCAGCGTGCAGGGGTGTAGCTACCGCCGTATATACCCTATCAATTATGCGGGGCCTTCTTTCAATTCACAAAATATGAGAAAATCTGGCAACCTTTAATAAGGCCCCCCAAACATATTATATAGGGGCCCCACCAAGGCACGCTACGCTTCTGAGTGATCATTGGCCAACGTGGAAAACATAAAAATACCAATGCGGAATTTCTAAAGCTTGAGATAAAGAATACAGTACATAATATTGCAACCGACTGGGAATGGTTTGTATAAAATTCCTCTCTTGTTTTGCAACGCCGAGGAAACACAATTTATTTGTTTCCTCTCATTGTTGTGGTTGAGCAAAATAAAATCATAAATTTATCAACTTGTAACTCTGTTTATAATTACAGTAATTTGTAATGTATCGACAGCTAATTAATACAAGGAAACTATTTACATCTTTATAGAAATGCAACAAAAGAAACAGTAGACACATTCAACTTGCTCGGGATAAATATTGACACACATCTAAACTGTAAAACTCATATCGAGAACATTAAATCAAAATTATCTAAATTCACTTATGCGCTTTTTCATCTAAAATGTAGTACTGATCTTCAAACCTCCCTTTCAGCATATTACGCTTATGCATACTCGTGGCTCCGTTACGGAATTATACTGTGGGGAAATAGCGTCAATAGTCATGAACTTTTTATTCAAAAAAAAAATGTATCAGAATAATAAATAGAGAAAGTTGCAGACCATATTTCATTAAATATAATTTACTTACCCTCCCATCCATTTACATTCAAGACATTAGTCTATTTGTTTTCAAGAATTTTGATTATTTTACAAAAGTGAAGGACACACACAATATCAACACCAGACATAAAAATAGGCTACACCTCCCATATTCCAGAATAAAAATGCTAAATGAAAGCCCTTATTACATGGCAGTTAAGATATATAACCGTCTACCAGAGGAAATAAAAAATGAAACTAAACTAATTTCATTTACTAGAAAATTAAAGAATTATTTAATTAAAAACTGCTTTTATTCCCTGGAAGATTTTCTTCCTAAAAATAATTATTAGGCAGTAGCAACAAAACTATTGTTAATAATAAAGTTCATAAAGTATATTACTTCAAATAAGTACAATTAATAAATAATATAGTTATATATAAATAAGATATAATATATTACAAAATGTATAACTTATACAATATTATATAAATACTCGTATAACTATTTAAAATTTTCTTTAAGCAAGCGCCTGCACAAGGCACTAAGTTTGTACTTACATTAAATTTGTTTGTATACTTGGTTTGCAAATAAAGTATTTGAATTTGAATTTGAAACTTTGTAAATTGTATCGTTTGTCAAAGGCGGCAGTATAGATTTGAAACTTTTTATTTTATTTTTAGCAGTATAACTCATTGAATTAGAGGTAGGTAAGTACGAAATAGATTTGATTTTCACCCCGTACAACAAAGAGACAAGGGAACTCAACCCAAAATTTTCTGAATCTGCGATCGGCGATCGCGACGTAGTACGTACTAAGTATATGGCTGCAATCAGAAAGATGTTATGGTTACTAAACTTTAATTTAGCAAAGAATTTGACGGTAAATGTGTGGATTTTACGTTAAAATCTCTATTTAATTAAAGTTATAAGTAATTTTTTTTTATATTTAGCCCCAATTTCACCAACGTCGGTTAGTATTAACAGCTTGTTAAAATGTCATATCATCTCTTTCATTCATAAGAAAATCGAAAGAGTAAAGTGATACTAATTCGAGCGTTACCTTTAACAGTCGTTGGTGAAATTGGGGCTTAGGCTGTTACCCACAAAACTCATAATGACATTGCGATGCGAATTCACACGAATTCGCAGTTTTGCGTGGGAGGCCTTATACCTTCACAATTCCGCCTCATAATAATTTTATTAATACCTTTTTCGTTTTTTAACCTTGGTTCCAGACTGATACTCATGAATGGCGGAAGGTGTTCTTCCTGGCGTCGGGCATCTATGTGTGCACCAACCTATTCTTCGTGCTGTTCACCAGCTCCGACAGGCAGCCGTGGAACGAGCCAGAAGAAGCTGGTAAGTGCTAACCACAGTGATCAAATACGGACAAAAATAGATAGAGTTGAACCAAACTATGACTTTGTGACTATTTTTGTCTTTTACTATCATGAAACTACGTTACACAGGTTTCATTTTTAGAGTTTCGTAGTTCTGTGGAAGTTGGAACCCTCTATTTTTGCTTGACAGATGTAGTCACTTTTTTCTGGTCGAACCGATTCCAAAGTGAGCTACTCGCTGAAAAAAAAAGATAGTTTACAATTACAGAAAAAGATGTACAGAAACATGAGTTAGAATTTTTAACGATATCAGAATTCAGATCAGAAAATAAAATAATACTTAAATGTGCCATTTAAATTAAAATTGTTAGATTAAACCAGTGCATCTGGTGACTAGACATTAGTCTGAGACTAGACATCAGACATTTTAATCGAAACATAAAATCTTATCTTTTTATTTTCAGACAAGAAAACGAACCAGACTGAAAATATTTAAGGATATCAATTGTATACATTAGACTGACGCAGTCGTGTGGATGTATAAAGAGATGTACACGCTGTGTTGTACGGTTGCCGTGGCTGTGGGCTGTGAAGTTGAGTTCTATTTATTTTGTACCTGATGATATTTCGTGTAAAATATTTTGTTAAGTAATAAAATATATTATTGTTATTGTATTTTTTTTCTTGGGCCATATATTGCGATTTTATAAAGCTTTGAATTTTTATCGCTAAAATACTAAATGCATCAAGAATACAATAAAAATGTAGTTTCAACCTCAGAATCTGGCAACATTTGATCAAATTAAATAATAAACTTTTTAATCGGGACTTAACGCGACTTATTTAAGTAGTAATGCTACTACGAGTACATACTTTTTCTCGACGTTTCGGCCGTGTTGCAACGGCCGTGGTCACGAGGGGACTGCAGGAGCGCGACGTCTTCGTCTGCACCGGGCGGTCTGTTCTACGACTACCCTCGAGTTGTCCAATATTTGTGTTCCAATACACTGAAAGTCAGTAGGTTCACTGCGACACACAACACTAACAGTATCCGGGTTTACACTTATAGACACAGGTGACACACGCGGTTAGCACTTATTAATCACTGGATTCCAGGCGGGCGACAATTTAAATCCGTCCTCACGATTGAAATTTTTGTACTTTTTAATTTCAATGGCTTCACGTATTACTCTCGTGTGGTAATTACGATCTGTAGAGAGGATTTCCTCGATGCAATCCTTGAGTGGAACGTTAGTAAAAAGTGACTCAACATCGATACTCACCATGGTATCTCCGGGTTCCAACCTCATACTCTTCACTATATCCCTGAAATGGAACGAATCCTTCACGAAAGACGGTGTTTTCCCAACTAATGGTCCCAGCACTCCAGCAACATGTTTAGCCAAGTTGTATGTCGGAGAGTCAATTTGACTCACAATGGGCCTCAGAGGAATGTTCCTTTTGTGAATTTTAGGCAGACCATATAGCTTAGGGGGTTGCACAGGTTTGGGTTTGTGTAGAAAATTGTACTCGTCCTCCGTGAAGACATCTTTGTTTTCGTGGATCAAAGTTCGAATGCACCGAGTAAATCATTAACTAAAAGAGCTCATAACCTTTGTGACCCTGAACATTTCCCCCAAGGAGCTAACACATGTTCAGGAGGTACTTAGACGTAACGGGTATAAGGTGTCGAGGGGATTGAGAAGACAAAAGGAGAAAACGAGGTATCCAGAGGTGAACCGTCAAGCAGCATTTTTACCATACGTTAAAGGCATAACGGACAAAATTGGAACAGAGCTGAGGAAATACTCCATTAAGACTGTGTATACTCCGTTACGTAAAATATCACAAGTACTTCGGTCACCAAAGGATTCCTTACCTTTCCAAACTCCTGGGGTTTATAAAATAGATTATAGCTGTGGTAGTTCGTACATTGGCCAAACGAAACGGACTATTGGCAAAAGAGTGAAAGAGCACATAGCCGCAGTGAAAAATCGCCAGACAAATAAATCCGCGGTAGCGGACATCTGATTGATATGGGGACTAATCACTGGATGGAGCTACACGACCCTAAAATCCTCTCTACGGATCGTAATTACCACACGAGAGTAATACGTGAAGCCATTGAAATTAAAAAGTACAAAAATTTCAATCGTGAGGACGGATTTAAATTGTCGCCCGCCTGGAATCCAGTGATTAATAAGTGCAAACCGCGTGTGTCACCTATGTCTATAAGTGTAAGCCCGGATACTGTTAGTGTTGTGTGTCGCAGTGAACCTACTGACTTTCAGTGTATTGGAACACAAATATTGGATAACTCGAGGGTAGTCGTAGAACAGACCGCCCGGTGCAGACGAAGACGTCGCGCTCCTGCTGCCTGCAGTCCCCTCGTGACCACGGCCGTTGCAACACGGCCGAAACGTCGAGAAAAAGTATGTACTCGTAGTAGCATTACTACTTAAATAAGTCGCGTTAAGTCCCGATTAAAAAGTTTAATTATAATGCAACGCGAAAGTTTAAAAATCAAATTAAATATTATCATGTTAATGTTTTTTGTTAAATATTACTCAATTACTTGCTTTGATATAAGTATGTCACTTACATTAGGGCCTTGTTTAAAATAAAGCACGCTGTTTCACCATATAAATTAGATTAAAATTTACCACTCGCCGCCTTGATGTACCAATCACCATCAATAGGGAAGTTGCATTTATTGGTTGCCGGTATAACTATCACATTTCATTAGTGAAAGGTAATTTTTTGGCAAAATGAGCCAAGAATCAAGATACTATTTATGTTTAATAATTATCTCAAATGTTTTTCATTCCTCTGAAAATATTTTATTGTCATACGTCATTATTTTATATTAAAAGTTGGTGGTGAATTATTAAAAACTATGTACTGCCAGTCATGGGCTTTTTTATAAGCTAGGTTTTTATTTATATAATTTGGTCCCATTTTCATAAAAGTGGTGATCTGATGATGGGATCCATGAGTAATCGAGGGAACTCCGCAAAATTTATATAGAAACATAATATGGTGATTTTGGTTTTATGAGAAGCATCTTAAGCATATGCTACCAAAACGCAATATTTTGCATCAAGGTATACTATGGTTCCGAAGATAGTAAGAGAACTCCGGATTCCTTATAGATACAAGTTTGGGGGTTTAAGCGTTGTTTTAAGAACCGAAAGCATATGCTACTATGCAAATTACATTCATCATCATCATCATCATCACTACCATGTCAGGGTCACCAATGTCACAACTCACATGGTTGTATATGGATACAATATACACACAACACCATAATTATAATTATCATCAGTCATCACGTTATGTCCTTATTTATTTGGTACATTTCATAGCAATTTTAATTTAAAAAAAAATACTTAATGTTGTTTCAAAATACATATTTCAAGTACCACAAAACTGAACATAAGTAACAAATTATTCATCCTTTACTCCAGAGCGTAAGGCACACATTTGACATTAAAAAATGTAAAATGTTCTCGTCGCTTGGTACTACTAATATATATTCTGTGTCGTCGCACAATAAGCTGACAGACTTTTCAACTGAACAAAAAAAATTACAATTTTGGCGTTGCGTTCTTTGACGCATTCAATTACTTATTGAATGCGCCAATACAAAAGTTGAATGAAAGAACATGACGAAAATTGAAGATAAAAGTGCACAGTGTGGACATAGCTAATCTACATCGTAATAGGAATAAGAAACACAATCGCAATTAGTATAAAAATACTTCGTTTATACGGTTTATATTTACACGATTTTGATACATATACAGATCAAATTCCTATGCAAGTTTATAGGTACAACAATTGCCTAGCGGCTAGCACGTGTTTACTGTTCACTTCGATTTTTTTAAATGTATTGTTTAAAATTATCTACCTGATATTTGTGAGCACGTGTGACTCTTAACAAATTGGAATAAGAATTAAGATACGTAGAATATTAAATATACGCGATGGTTTACTAGGTAACTAAAAAGAGTGTAATTATAAAAAAAAAATAATACTGACTTCCAAGGTAAAAACAATACTAACATCCTTATAATATGAACTAAAAAGTATTGAATAATTGTTCTTATCTAATAGTGCCTTTTTCCCAATTCGGCTAAACCTCAACTATTTCTGTACTCAATCTTCATAATTTTGAAGTCGGTGCCAGTTCCAAAAGTTTCAAATATTCTGTCAGAGAACTGAAGACTCAGCTATCTGATACCGACTTCAAAATGATGAAGATTGAGTACAGAAATACCTAGTTGAGGTTTAGCCGAATTCGGAAAAATGCACTATTAGATAAGAACAATTATTATTTAATACTTTTTAGTTCATATTATAAGGACGTTAGTATTGTTTTTACCTTGGAAGTCGGTTTTAATTTTTTGTTAAAAATAATCTTTAATATTTTTTACGAATTAAAACGAAGTTTGAATCTGCTGACATTTTGCGCGACGTCCCTTTATGTTACGTCAATGGTTGTACCACATAAAACTAAATTAGTTTTATAATGAGGTCCTGTTCGACCCGTAGTTTCGGGGGCTTTTGTGACTTGTAATTATATCGCTTTTGTCAACTTATCGGTTGTTTTATGGTGAATAATTACTTTCATATCGGCCATGTTAAAATTGATCGATCATATTCGTAATTATTTATTAATTAATGGCCAATTCGTTACGCCAAACTAAATTTCCACCCACCCAACTAGGGGCGTAGCTACTGTATCAATTATACGGGGCCCCCTAGCCACATGACCCGTGGACGTGGGTAAGTTACCCTTTCTGAGGGACCCCAAACAATTTTTTTTTCGGGGCCCCATTAAGGAACGCTACGCTTTTGCTCCCCACCCGTCGTTGTGTTATGTACTACAGCTGGTCCGTCAAACGAGTCTTGGAAGAATCTTTGAGTCCATGGAAGTATTGTTGAACAGTCGCCTGTATAGATAGTAATCTATACATGCGACTGTTTCTGAAAAAGGTATGGTTCCTGTATCACAGGACGAACGAAGTAGCGGGCAGCATCTAGTTATCCTTAGGGTCAATTCAGACCGCAACGCGACGCGTATATGCATTTCTAAATTTATATGGATTTGACAGATTTGCAAGACGTCTCACGCAACTGAAATCTGTCAATTCAGTACAAGTATTAGAAATGCGTCTACGCGTCCCGTTGCGGTCTGAATTGACCCTAAGTGCCTAAACACACTAGGCCGAAAAGTATATAATCAAAGGCCGAAAATATGCGCCCGAAGTTTGGCATGATTACGCTACGCATACAATATAACACGACGTAATTTCGTCATGGACACACCATGAGCAGTTTAAAATACATTACAGGCGTAATCATGCCGAACTTCAGCCGCGTATTTTCGGCCTAGTGTGATTAGACACTTAAGCTATAAATAACCGTCAACAGTTTACAGCGAGTCCTCGACGAGTCCTCCTGAAGGAACATTAACGATGAAGGCAGAACTTTTTAACTGCTCTCCAAGTTTTATGACACAGAGCGAACCTCTTCAATCTTTCGACGATCGCACTTTACTAAGTGTCGTCTAATTTTGTGTTATTACTAAGAGGTGTCTTTAAATTCAATACAGATGGGCAAAAATAATCTTATGTACTAGATGACGCCCGCAACTCCGTTGCGCCAAAATTAGTTTATCACGCGAGAGCCGTACATGTTTCCGGGATAAAAAATATCCTAGTATGTCCTTTCTCGAGAATTAAAGTATCTCCATACCTTTTAGCAGAATCGATTCAGCGTTTTGGGCATGGTGTTTTTTTTTCCTCGAGGACTTTCGTAATTTCTTTTGACTAAAATTCAATAAGTACAGATCTTTGTATTTTTCAAGATAAAAGATAGGCGATATAGATATATTATCATGTTTCATCACTATCTGACATCTCGCACGCGGGAGATACGGCTGATGATGGAGAGCATATCAGGAGACACGTGGATTAATATCTGATGTACTTATTTCCCCAAAACGCATTTCAGAGGCATATCAGTTGCATCAGATTTGTTTGTATTTTTAGAGTTCCGTACCAAAAGGGTAAAAACGAGACCCTATAACTGAAACTTTGATGTCTGTTCGTCTGTCCGTCCGTCCGTCCATCCGTCCGTCTGTGTGTCTCCTCGTCATTAGATGTAGCCAATAGTAATAGGTTTATTACTATTGGCTACATCTAATGACGCACGCAGCCCCAGATTTCACATTATCCTCAACGATACGATCTGCGATCGTTATTCGTTACCTTCAGCAATCTGAATAGTTTTGTTATTTACCGCCGAAGGCGGTCAAGCACTTAACATCAGGCGCTTATCAGCTCGATAGCACGCGCTGACGACACCTGACATTGCCTGTCAATTGCTCTGTGATTTGAGCTGGATAAAAAAAGTACTGATACGTTGTAAGAAGGATTGCTAAACAGGGGGAGACAGGGGCCTTACTCCCGAAACTGATATATATTTCGATTTTCGATTTCAACGGTTTTTGACACTTAAGACAATAGCGCTATTTCACTAAAACAATAGTTGAAATCGAAAATCGAAATCGATATCAGTTTCGCGAGTAAGGCCCCAGTTAAATTTTAAATGTTTGGTTTTATTCGAAAACCTTTCTAATAATAACATAAGATCTACTACATAAAATATTTTACACTATAATAATATTATTATTATGTTACTTATCTTTTATATTTTCTGACTGTTTATATTATGTCAACTATTTACATTTTGGTGAAATTCGGTGTATATTATGTCAGATGATGAGTAAGGGTCAATTCAGACCGCAACGTGACGAGGCGAGGTGCGACGCGACGCGACCTAAATTTGTATGGATTTGACAGATGTCGTCAGCGTGAGACGTCTTGCGAATCTGTCAAATCCATACTAATTTAGAAATGCATCTACGCATCACGTTGCGGTCTGAATTGACCCTAATTGTTACCGTGTATAAATATAATATAATAATTGGATGCTGTTAAGCATTGGTGTGTCATCCCACATCGGACTAGTTTTGAGTAATCGGTGTTTTAAGTTTTTTTGGAATAATCTTTATTTTCTGCTTATTTTAAGCAAAAAAATGTTATTGTGCGGTATCTTTTTTTTTGTTGAAACGCGTAGATTATGATTATGAAAAAACATTTTAATTTTACATTCAGTTTTAAGAGAAAACGTATAAAAATGGTTAATGCAATATTGCTATAGGGCTTATTACATAGCATTAATGTCCTTTGTGCTATTTCACATAAATGCAAAATTCTGATTTGTTCTTTCAATACAAATTTAAGTGCTTTAATTTTAACAAAATGTTATAAAATTACCTTGTCACGCCCAAACCGCTGAACCGATTCTTCTGAAATTTGGTATGGAGATACTTTGAGTCCCGGGAAAAGACATAGGGTCCTTTTTATTAAAAAAAATGTACGGTTCCCAGGCATTAAATAAAAATGATTTCAGCTTATACCGCTATCGGCTACGTGGATTTCGATGATATTTGGTATACAGATACGTTATGTCTCGGGAAAGGACACTTTACATCCGGGAAAAAGGTACGGTTCCCATATGATAAACAAAAATGATTTGCGCCTAAACCACTGAACCGATTTTGATGAAAACTGGTGTGCACATACTTTGACTCTCGTGAAAGGATATAAGATAATTAGTGTCTTGAAAAATGTACGGTTACCGCGTTATAAAATTTCCTATTTTGCGCCTAAACCGCTGAACAGATTTTGATGAAACTTGGTATGGAGATACTTTGAGTCCCGGAAAAGGCCATAGGATCCTTTTTGTCTCGGAAAAATGTACGGTTCCCAGACGTTAAATAAAATGATTTCTGCTTATACCGCTACATGGATTTTGATGATATTTGGTATGCAGATACGTTATGTATCGGAAAAGGACAGAGAGTTCCCGCTTCTTCTTCCCTTCCCGCGCTTCCCGCAGAGTGCTCTTATGTAACTGGTCTGGTTTCATTGAAACCAGACCATTTACGTAACTGGTCTGGTTTCATTGAAACCAGAGTGCTCTTGTGTATTGCGCATACACTTGGGCACTATAAAAATTACTCCTGCGTAACTGGCCTGGTTTCATTGAAACCAGAGTGCTCTTGTGATTGCGCACACACTTGGGCACTATAAAATTACTCCTGCGTAACTGGCCTGGTTTCATTGAACCCAGAGTGCTCTTGTGTATTGCGCACACACTTGGGCACTATGATATTACTCCTGCGTAACTGGCCTGGTTTTATTGAAACCGGCCACCGCCCCGAAATCGGTGTGGGAGTTTTTTATTTATTATAATTACCAGCATTGGACATTGGGCATAATTATTGAAATACTCGTTAGTCTAATTAAATTATTAATCTAATTGCAAACTAACATAATTAGAATACATTTTATACATATTCTTATTAATCAACTTACGGGTAATTTCAGATGCACAATTACTTCATCAATCTGATTAATTTGTAATCTGATTAAAATTACTAATTACTTTTTGCCCAACTCTGCACGTGATAAACTAATTATTTCTACATTAACTAAATTTAATCAAAATCGGTTCAGCAGCTTAAACGAAAAATTAATAAAGTTTATTGCGTGAAAACCGTACATTTTCCATGATAAAAAATATTATCCTATGTCCTTCTCCAAACACTTACGTAATATCTACATGTACTCAATATCGATAACTTATGCCAAATTCATTGTTGTTGACTGCGCGGGACCGTACATTTTCCGGGACAAAAAGTATCTAATGTCATTTTAATTCATTCAAAGTATAAGCATACAAAATTTTATCAAAATCGGTTCAGCGGTTTAAGCGCAAATCATTTTAGAAACATAGTACATAAATGCTGTATACAAAACCTCACTAAGAGCAATAAGCATTAACCATTTTTGTACTCTAGAATATGCTACAGTGGGTTTTCAAAAAAATGGATTTCACTGTCGTAAACCTTATGTTATAAAGAACAAAACTGCATTATTAACTCAAATCCCCATTTTATGTGGGATGAAACACCAATGCTTAACAGCAGCCAATTATACAGGGTGTAACCAAAATAAGTGATAATACTTTAGGGTGTGCACGTGTTCCTTGTAGAGAGTTCACTGTGAAAGTAGCAGCGCTGAAAGACCAACATTTTTTTTCACTTTTGTATGGGGAAGCTCGTGACGCTCGGGCCCTTGCCCATACAAAAGTGAAAAAAAAATTTTGTCTTTCAGCGCTGCTACTTTCACAGTGAACTCTCTACAAGGAACACGTGCACACCCTAAAGTATTATCACTTATTTTTGTTACACACTATTATACAAATTATGCCGAATAAACGAAATGCAGCAAATCAAAGTTGTGTGTAACAATTATTAGTTGCATACAAATATTTAAGTTGTGTACAGTTTTGCCATTGTCATTGACGAATACACGATAAAAGCGACCTAATAGACAAGGACCAAGATAAGACAAGACACAACACAGAAAAAAATTGCTAGATGACGCCCGCAACTCGTTCCATCCGTTGCGCTAAATCTCCGTACATTTTTTCGAGAAAAAAGTATTCGATGTCCTTTCCTGGGACTCAAATTATGAATGGCAAATTTTAGCAAAATCTGTTCAGCAGTTTGGGCGTGAAGAGGTAACAGACAGACAGACATACTTTCGCATTTATGATATTAGTAAGTATGGATTGATAGAGTTTAACAATTATTAAAGTTTAATTGGAATATATAAAACTGGAATATCTTCAGTGTGACCAGGAAATGGCAGTTAATTAGACATTCCCAAGTTCCGTGCGCAGGCGCAGTTAGCAATCTGCCCTTCAGAGATCATCTCCAGATTAGCCAATTTGGACTTGCCATATTAAGGGCAATGTCACAGTTAATATTATTTTTAACAAAAAATTAAAACCGACTTCCAAGGTAAAAACAATAATAATATGAACTAAAAAGTATTAAATAACTCTTACTCTATAATAGTGCCTTTTTCAGAATTCGTCTAAATCTCAACTATTTCTGTACATACTAGAGTCTTCATTATTTGAAGTCGGTACCAGCTAATTTTATCGTGAGTTCAATGTCAGAATATCTGAAACTTGGGACTGGTACCGACTTCAAAGTAATGAAGACTGTAGTATGTACAGGAATAGTTGAGATTTAGACGAATTCTGAAAAAGGCACTATTATAGAGTAAGAGTTATTTAATAATTTTTAGTTCATATTATTATTGTTTTACCTTGGAAATCGGTTTTAATTTTTTGTTAAAAATAATAATTTCACTCTTTTTAGTTATCTACAAGATAAGGCTTTATGCGTAAATAACCACTACAAATGTTAACTATTTACATTATGTTACTGTAAGCGAAATTGTGGTAAATGCTTGCAGTTATCTAAGCGATGCTGCAATTTAAAAACTTTTATCTTTAAAGGTTCAGGAGTTCTGTTCAGTGCCTTTGGACCAAGAGTCACCTTCGTATGAACTTTCTCTTATTCGTAACATATGTTTAAGTTACTAGAAACAACATTTTAACCACTATGAGTCTTTTGATAAATTTCAAGGATTTCCCTCGATTGCTCATAGATCCCATCATCAGCTCACCACTTTCGTAATTATTATACAAAATCAAGATTATATCCTATACAACAACACAAGAATTTTGAAAATCGGTCCACAAACAGCGAAATAATCATCAAAACCATTTGCTTCGATGCAAAATATCACGAAAAGCATCAATAATTGGGTCATAATGTGATGAACCATGGCATAATTATGATTTTGATGATGATGATCAAATAAACTGATGTGTTGGCTTATGCTTTCAGTTGTTTAAACAACGCCGAAATCCTCGAACCTGTATCTATAAGGATTAAAAAGTTCTGTTGTGTACCTTCGGATCCAGGTTATAACCTGGTGCGAAATCTTACTTTTTGGTAGCATTTACCTCGAATGCTTCAGAAAAAATTGTAATCACTATATGTTTCCATACAAATTTCAAGGAGTCCCCTCGATTCCTCCAGGATTCCATCATCAGATCACCACTTTTGTGAACATGGTACCAAATTCGAGTTAAACCCTATACAACACAAAAAGAATTTTGAAAATCGGATCACAAATGGCTGAGTTATCGTTAAACATACAAATAAAAAAAAAAAAAGATACATACAGCCGAACGTATAACCTCCTCCTTTTTGGAAGTCGGTAAAAAGCAGCTGAGGCCGAGCCCATTTATTCGTACTATAGGCTTTTTTTTTTTACATATATTTTAGTTAAGTCCCAGAATTTTATAAATCCTGGATTTTTTGGATCACCTCATGGTAAGCCCAGCCAGGCAGCCAGGCCCTGGCAGACAACATACTTTCACATACTAATTAGGTTATACTTACAACAAATATCTATATATCTATGGACGCTTCATACCACGTCAGTCTGGCCCCGTGCTAAGTACCTGAAGGACTTGTGTTACAGATACCAGACAACGGAAATATATTTAATACTATTATTTATATATATACTATACATAAATTTGAGATTTTTATTATATTATACACAATATATTTAATACACATCCAGACCCGGGAACATTGAAAACTTTTTGTTCCGTCGGCGGGATTCGAACCCGCGACCCCCGGCTTGAGCTGCCACACACTCAACCAATTGAGCCACAGAGGTCGACAAAATATTTAAGTATAACCTAATTAGTAATTACACATTTGACATTATACATGGTGTAAAATAAGTGATAATACTTTAGGGTGTGTACGTATTCCTTGTAGAGAGTTCACTGTGAAAGTAGCAGCGCTGAAAGATCAAATTTTTTTCACTTTTTTATAGGGAAACTCTTGACGCTCGGGCCCTTGCCCATACAAAAGTGAAAAAAAAATCGTCTTTCAGCGCTGCTACCTTCACAGTGAACTCTCTACAAAAAACACGCATGTACGCCCTAAAGTATTATCACCTATTTTTGTTACATACTGTATTAATTGTCATGCTTTAAATTCTAAAGCCTAAAAGGACTCCCGTTACCCAATGAGGTCAAACACAACACGCCGGTTTTCTTTAAGAATTTTCATGTATTTACATAAGTACTTATGAATATCCGATGGGGCCGACTTGTTCGTGCCGAAGCGTCGGTTTCCCAAGTTATATCCGATCTAAATGTGCAGGAGCATTCGCTTGTAATGTAACGTTACGGAAACACGCAATGTTTAATCAGTGAGGGAGGAGAACCGAGCATTACAATAATTTACAATGCGTACCTTATAATAATACGATGTGTAATATCTTGATACAACTTGTAACATCAATGCTACGTGAGTCGTGACCTCGTGACAGTGAAATCAATTGGCAACAACTTAAAGTTACATTACACGCCAATGCTCGTCAGTAGGGAATGCAAATCCCGCGAGTTTATGAATACAATACCGCGAGATCTCGCTAATTTCGAAATCTCGCGAGATTAGCAGTTTCGTGTTTTTTTTTGCAAATTTTTGAAGAAATTACGAAAAAAAAATAATAAATATTATAAGTATTATAAGATTAACATTCATTTTCACGATTTTTTCAATAGAATTTTATGCATCAAACATTGTTTGATGTATCTGTCTATAATTTTTAAGTAGTAAACTTTGACATAGTAACTACTATATTATAGTATATATACATATACTATATAGTCCACGATAACGTGACGTCCAGAATTATAAAAGCGCACTATCAAACACAAATCTTTTATATAATAGTATATATATAATTTAAATCTTTTATATTATATAATAGTTCTTTTATAACAAACAAAACAACGAGAAGTCTAAATTCAGGATCTAGTTGAGATTCACAGTGCACCGTAATTGCTTAGGTCAGCTCCTCTTTGTTTTGACTCCGTGATCGCAACTCCGTCCGTGTCAGTCCGCGCTTCAAATAAGACGATTTTATGCTCAAGTGCAATCTCGTCATACTCGCGAGATCTCGCCTTTTTTTCGTCCGAGTCAATTTCGCCAAAAAAGGCCGAGATCTCGCGAGAACGAGATTGCATTCCCTACTCGTCAGTCAGGGAGGTAGTATTGTAATGTAATGTTCAAAATCGAGTCTAAATTGTTACATTGCTATACGTAAATGTTTGCGGTGAGGGAGCACCTTTATAGGAATTTTTGAACTGTACATCGGGCACATTTGTCATATTATAACAATTTTGGTAATTTTATAACTCTCTTTCAAAGATGTCGTAATTATAATGCCTAAGTAATTCAGCCTTCGTAGACTTAAGGGTCAGTTCACATTGTACCGTGACGAGGTGATACGATGTATTTTTAAATGGGCCATTCATTTCGTCCGAATCCATTCAGATGTTTAAGCAATTAACAGACAGTAAAATTTTCGTGTTCATAATACTAGTTGATGCCCTCAGACAGACAGACAAACAGACAGACATTTTGTCTAAATCAGTAAAGCAGTTCATGCTTTCAAGAGGTACCTAAAAAATCGACAGTAACACTTAAGTACGTGTTTATAATATACTTACTAATAGGATTTTCCTCCTATTTAATATTCTAGTGCTAGCCTCAATAAGAGATCTGAATTTTCCTATAATTTTCCTGTTTGTGTTGATTGATACTATGTATCAAGCTTAAGGATAGTTTCCGGTCTCGTACACAGGAAATAGAACTCCTCGGTCTCACAGAAAACCGACCGAAAATAACGCATTAATTGACGGTTAGGTAATGTAAACAAAGAAAAGAAACAACAGATAACTTTGAAAGTATCGACTGTCGAAGGGTAAACGAAACTGAGCATTTTCCATGCGCAGTAAAAAAATGTTAATTACCCTCCAACGCCGCACCCGTCTACCCTCCGTCTTATGAATTTTCTTAATATGGAATATTACGAAAATTTAATCAGAGTCGAGCGCTACTAGCTCATACAGTAAACACTGTATACAATAATCCGACCAAAATTTGA
Source organism: Aricia agestis (assembly GCF_905147365.1). Classification (NCBI taxonomy): domain Eukaryota; kingdom Metazoa; phylum Arthropoda; class Insecta; order Lepidoptera; family Lycaenidae; genus Aricia; species Aricia agestis. The sequence goes on along the minus strand of NC_056418.1, from coordinate 15,825,811 downwards.
CATATTGCACACGTCATATCAGAATATCGACAGAAACGTTATCATACCCGTAACACAAGTCCTTCAGGTACTTAGCACGGGGCCGGACTGACGTGATGTGAAGCGTCCATAGATATTATATTATTATTATATTAAACGTCAAACAAAACTTTGGGAACGAAGTTCCTTATCGCACGTTCGGCTTAAATCTGAAGGCTAAACAGAACGATATTTAACCTTGATTTGAACTCGACACTTTTTTATTAGTACCTGCATGTTAGGGGCAGAGTGCGTCAATTAGATGGCGTTTTTTAAATAAACAGTGACGTGTTGTTAGTATTCCTGGGCGTCAAAAGATGGCTTTTTTTTAATAATTTTTAGAGTCGTAAGTATATTATGTATACTTACAGGTTTTTTGAACATTTTGAACATTCGGGTGTCACTTGACACCTCTTACGATTTTTTTACTTTATGTGCTGGTGCTGCCGTCTGGCGTGAAAACATTGCAGTAAAATGTCCTATTACTTGTTTTGTTTACGGTACGCCAGGGAGGGGCAGTTAGCTATACAAAATATTCTGCTAAGATTTTACTGACTGACTTGAAATCTCTAAGCACATTTTATGACGCATAATCCAAGAAATTAATATGATTATTATTGGCTACATTATTGGTATGATAATGTTCATAGTGTCATAGATTTGGAATAAACCACCCGTAACTGAACTCATATATCCGTCGTGTCTGACGCATACAATGAATGGTAGTAATCAAAGTATTATAATGTCACTAGAGTACTAGACGTTTCCCCCGACTGTGTACAATGAAATGCCGCGGGAACCACGTCCATTTCATTTATCCCGTCGTGAGAAGCGTATGTCCTTGGGGTGCAAATTCCTATATCCTTCGGGTACAACTCCTGTGTATTCGAAGGACGTTGAATTTTTATAGCTTATGGAGGTCCTTACGCTATGTCCTTCAGCTAAATAAACCCTTTATTGTAATGTGATCTGATCAAATATGATCGAAAAGTGGTACAACGGGTCTGTCTTTTTTTATAAAATAAGGGGGCAAACGAGCAAGCGGGTCACCTGATGGAAAGCAACTACCGTTGCCCATGGACACTCGCAACATTAGAATACACATTAAAAAAAAAACGCTCTCTTCTTGAAGGTTAGCAGGTCGTATAAGTTCGGAAATACTGCAGGTAACAGTTCGTTCCAGAGTTTTTTCTGTCTTCGAACATACATCGAAATCGGAGCGAAGAAATGATATAGGGGTACACCATGGTGTATGTTATGAATCATGATTCATAAGCCCATAAAGGACCCAATTACTAGGACAAACGATTACTATCACATGAAGTATATTTTAGTCAATGATTTCCCTAGATCGACCTTGGTGCAAGAGTTTCACCATCATGGTAGCCACCAACCAAATAATGTTTGCATGAAAAACTAGGGATTTACGAGTATCGTTGACATCATCAAAACTGTTGCAGTTACTAATGAAATACCAGGATAACATGCAGGAAGCGTAAGATATTTGGAGGATAACGCTGCGCGGAATACTCATAGCCCTAGTTGTGATGCGGCGCGCGCCGGACCATTGGACGGTGACCCTAAGGTCGTTTCCGGTCAGCAATAATACGTTTGATGGCAAAATTTTAAAAATGTATCCAAGTGTCTCTACTGTCTAATCTCTATGTTTGTCTTTCTGTTCCTTCAGAAGATACCGTTAAACCAATTTTAATGAAATTTTGTGTAGAAGTTAAAGAGGCATAGAATAATTTTCAAAATTGCGGGCAACATCGACAACATAATAATAATTATCACAAGATGTCTTCGGTTTAGAATATAATTACTATTGACTACTACTGTATGTAGAGAACATCACTTTACCGAAACTATTTCCGGAGTCGGTGCTCTGGTAGAGTTAGGTCTACGAGTCATGAATTAGTAAAGCAAATGAAAAAATAACATTTTTTCTAAAGCTAGACAGAACGATATTTGACCTTGATTTGACCTCGACACTTTTTTATTAGTACCTGCATGTTAGGGGCAGAGGGCGTTGATAGTAAATATTCCTGTGCGTCAACTAGATGGCTTTTTTTAAAGTTGTTGTTAGTATTCCTGGGGGTCAGTAGATGGCGATTTTTTATATATTTTTTGAGTGTATCTTATCTTATCTTATATCTTTAAACGAGCAATTCTTGTATATATCTATATATATAATTAGAATCTAGGAATCGGCTAAATTTAGTATAAAGGGGGTTTCGGGGGCGATAAATCGATCTAGCTAGGAATCATTTCTAGAAAATGTCATTTTCATCGGATACCGAGCAAAGCTCGGTCAAACAGCTAGTAATTTATTATCCGTACAGGTTTTTTGAACATAAGAAATAACTTCGTTCCATTCGGGTGTCCCTTGACACCTCTCAAGTTTTTTTTCAACATTCACGTTCAATTCATTCAATGAATGTACACAAATTAGAAATGGCATGTTTTTGAGATGTATTGTAGGCATTGTATGTGTTGTTAGCGCGTGACTCTCGTTCTAGGAGTACCCATGTACCTATGTGGCAGAAGTACGTTAACTAGTATCAAAATCTGAAGTAGGCATTATCAGACTGTCAACCGAATACCGATTGTAGATTACAGATACAAAAAGTAAATACTTGATATTGGCCTACCTCATAGATCTTCATGTAGGTACTAGGGCCTTGTTACACGTACCGAGTAGAGTGGCGAGACAGTGAGAGACGAGTTTATACGTGGGAGAGCCATGCTTCGGCACGAATGGGCCGGCTCGACTGGAGAAATACCACGTTCTCACAAAAAGCCGGCGTGAAACAGCGCTTGCACTGTGTTTCGTCGAGTGAGTCAGTTTATCGGAGGCCCAATCCCTTACCCTATTCCTTTCCCTACCCTCCCCTATTCCCTTCCCTTCCCTTCTACCCTTTCCTTCCCTATTACCCAATTCCCTCTTAAAAGGCTGGCAACGCACTTGCAGCTCTTCTGATGCTGCGAGTGTCCATGGGCGACGGAAGTTGCTTTCCATCAGGTGACCCGTTTGCTCGTTTGCCCCCTTATTTTATAAAAAAAGTGACGGGACAGTGCTCTTGGCCAGTCAAATTGTCTGTTTGCACTGTCTCACCACTCGGTAGGTGTAATCAGGCCCTTATTAATGTAGTGTATCAATACTTTAGTACGGCTGTGGACCCGCGTCGGCCCATCGTGCCGAAGTATGGTTCTTCCACATTTAGGGCCTGTTTCTCCACTTCCTGATAAGTGCCAGATAAGCTATATCTATAACTTATCTGACAGATGGAGTATACTCTAAGTTCTCTAAGTTGTGAATAGCCCATACGGTACCTTTGAGGAAGTGGTGAAGTAGGCCCTTAATCACATGCGAGTTTACTTACTAGTAACGAAATTAAAGGTCTACCAGAATCTGATGGCAAATTTTGACAGCAGATTTTCAAAAAATATTCTTGATCATTGGATTTTATATATTTGCATGTTTCACACACAGAATCAGCCGCTATAAGGAACTAAAGGGATCAAAATGTTTTATTCCAATTACCCCGGTATTGCTAGAGTCAATTTTCTTTCTCACTTTTTGCCATCGGATTCTGGTAGACCTATAGGTAGGCACATCTTCAAACCAAAATATGGGCAGCAACGTGGTCTTGAGAGTTCGTGTCGCTGGTATCGAGGTGATAGGCCTCGGATTTGAAGCCATGGATACCGGGGCCAGTGCTCTGAAAAAAATTTAGAAGAAACTGCCATATTATATCCACCCCAAGGGTAACATCGAAATAAGGTATAATAATGAAACTCAACTTGACAACGCATTGCGATCAAAATATGTCGTGCTTGTATTGCTTTTCGCATCGCCAATGGGCATTGTCCAAAAAAAACACATGTACTTTTTATATTTTTTTTCGTTAAAATAGGGTATTTTAAGAATATAAATTAAATAATTTTGAAATTCATTGGCTAGTTTTTTCTCAAAAAATGTTTAAAATTTCGCTCTGACGTCATCATCGGCGGCCAATAATTGACCTCTGCAGTATGTTTTAAATTTCCTTTCAATCTTATTTATAATGGCTGGTTCGTCAAATGCAAGTTCTCATTATGTGAAAGCTGATACGAGAAACGAAAAGTTCGAAACGTAATGTTGGTCGAATTTATTGCTAATTTAACGCCATTGAAGGTCAAACAAAGGTTAAACATATTTGTTCAAAAATATAAGTAACCAATGGGTATTTTCTTCGTTTATATACAGAAAAACGATCACTGACCTTATTTCTCGAAATGTTTTTGTAATGAGCAAAATTAAAAAAAATGGACAATCCCCATTCAATCATTTTAATGTCCAAAAGATCACGATTTTACATAATATAAAGCACGTCTTAGTTATTTATATTATATACTAGCTGTCCCGGTGAACTTTGTTTCACTTAAAAACCTTTCCCGGACTTCAAGGATTATTTTAAGACTAAAATTAGCATAATCGGTTCAGCCGTTATCGAGTTATAGCGTTACTGATTATATAGATACTAAAATCGACATTTATTTGCATAACAAGAAAATACTTTTCATTACGACAGAACTCTCAATGAAAAATGTTTTTGTTTCAAGCTTTTTTTTATGAAATAAGGGGGCAAACGAGCAAACGTATCACCTGATGGAAAGCAACTTCAGTCGCCCATGGACACACGCAATATCAGAAGAGCTGCAGGTGCGTTGCCGGTCTTTTATGAGGGAATAGGAAGGAAATAGGGAAGGGAAGAGTAGGGAATTGGGCCTCCGGTAAACTCACAAACACAGCGCAAGCGCTGTTTCACGCTGGTTTTCTGTGAGCCCGTGGTATTTCTCCGGTTGAGCCGGCCCATTCGTGCCGAAGCATGGCTCTACCACGTAATGAGCATCGTGTTGCGCATCACGTTATATATGGCTCATCTTTTCCCTTCATCGTCATTCATAGCCGAATTATTCCTTCCGGCTGATCCTTCATTTGGAGCCTAATAGGATCTGATAAGGCTTCTGAGGAAAATCGTCTATCAGAGCAATTGATAAATATATAAACAACGCGGCGCGCGCGCAGTCGCGTTCCACGAGGCGGACAGGTGGACGCGTACGGAAATATTATATTATTATTAGTGATAGTGTTGCGGACATTTTATTATTATATAGATAATAGAATATCATATTATTCGAAAATTAAAAAATCGAAACTCGAAAAAAAATTTTAAGTGCAACAATGGGTATTGTCGAAACTCAAGAGGTCCAGAAACCAGGTATTTATATTTTTGTGTTTTCATTTTGTTAATTATATAATAATTATTTTATAAATAAGGGTAATTTTTTAAAATACAAATCGATTGTCATAGTTTTTCCACAGTTTTTATGAGCGAGCGCGTAATATTCATCGATTGATTTTGTTTACGCCAATCCTACCGCCAGTCAATAACAAACAAGAGCATTCTTAGGAATTTTAAAAGTAAAAAAAAAACTTCCATTTGAACAACCTAAATCCTTTAACGCGGTTCTATTGTTTAATGCAACATTAATAGCTGGGTTCCATGTTCGATAATCAAAGAGAATATAATCACTACGTTTTATTCGACGCACCCCTTTCTCTTATCCACAGTAGAAACATTTTCATTTATATATCAACTTTGAAATGGTGGGGCGCGTCATTTCAAATTAGACAAGCTCTACACACTTCAAACAAACGTGTTAACTCAATTTGACATGTGAAAATAATTTTATAATTGGTAGAAAACTGACTGGAGCGAACAAGGTGTGTAATTTTAATGTTGTTTTAAAATAGTAGAGTCAAGGGTTCTTTTAAGGTTGCTACATAAATGAAACTACGACAAAACTCCGGTCCTAACATTTATGTCAACTAAAAACCGCATCAAATTCTGTTCGTTTACGCACTTTAATGACGTATATAAGTTATAACCCCTCTTTTTGCGAGGTGGTTAAATGGGGGTATGTTCATTAAAATGATTAATTACTATGGTTGAATGGTGATGGTGATGAATGTCCATCAATCATGTTTTGCTAAGGTCGTGCTCCCATAACGAGGTGATACTTAGCGTTTATGATTTCCTAGTGTTTTGTGCTAATAACTTAGATTGTTTTTACGTGCAAGCGCTGTGACGGAGGTATGCAAGTGCGTTGCGAGTTGGCGAGCGGTTACATCTTTTAACCGATTTTTAAAAAGGGGGTTCCATGTTAGACTTGATATTTTGTGTAAATTATAAAAAAGTGCAAAATATAAGCATTCAGCGAAGTGATGATGATTATACAGAGCACTTGAATGCTGTGAGTTTGATAGAGTTGTACAGGGTTCTCAAAAATCCTATATCAAAATCGGTGTACACGTTGGTCTACAATGACACGGACAGACACGTCAAATTTAATAATATACTCCCACCTGTGTTTTTTTTCTATCGGAAAAATTTTAAGATATCGTGTTTTCGCTCAGATCATATAATGTAGTATATTATGTTTAGAAAATGAAACAATTCAGGGCTTATTTTCAAGTATAAAAATGAATTATAAAATGGACAAATTTGGGTTAGTCGCCCCCTTAAGGGGGCTATTCGTGCCGAAGCTTTAAATCTTCGGCACGAATAGTTGACAACAGACAACAACATTGAAGTAACACTTTAGGACTCAAGAAGTAGGGTTCCCATGGACTGAAGGAAGTGTCGAGTGGTCCTTAACACTTCCCCTCCAGTGTTGCTGATGTTGGCAATCGCTTACCATTAGCTTTGTCCACATTGTGCCTTTTTCTGTTCATCAAGGGCATGCCTTATAGCGCTGTCAACAGTGAGGCATGCCCGTAACGCGCGTTGTAATCGTAGCGCGCGCTATGACACTTTTCTTTGAACGCGGGTGGATTTTGACGCGCGTCACGGGCATGCCACATCTTCGCTGTTGACTGCGCTATAACGCATGCCCTTGTTGAACAAAAAAAGGCACAATGTGGACAAAGCTAATAGGCGATATTGCTTTTTCCGGTCTAGCGCAAAAAATCTGCAACGATCAATGATTAGCCTGCCATTATAGGCTCTATGGTGATTTCGTGACATAAATGTTATAATTAATTACAAACGATTTTGAACCATATTATGTAGAGGACATAAAGTCTGAATTATATTGACAAGCCGTAGATAGGTAATACAGATAACATTGAACTCTGCTTACAGGGAATAGAGTTTAAAATTAAGTGGCTAGTTATGTAGTTAAGTACGTATAATAATGGTCACTATGACTGTAACAAATTGAAGCATTTTCAAGTTCAAAGTTACTGCTAATCGGACCATTATGTGAAGGACCGACTTTATCAATATTTGGAACAAATTTGCGCCAAAATATAGGATTAATCACGAAATATATCCAAAATTGCTTTGATTTGATTGATTATAATAGACATAATATTTTTCAATTTATACCACAAAATTTATGTAAAAACCTTTAAATTCACAACTCAGGATTAATACACATTGCAACGCGAGGCGCTGCATCTCTATGTGTATCTCTAATCTCTATTAAGTAGTAACAGAGACTACAATGATATACGAAGTAAGTAAATTTCAGTGCGTCCGATTGAATCGACGCGACACACAGACAATGTGAACTGACCCTTCAAGTTGGAATCTATTATACGGAACTGCAGTAGATACCCCGATTCTATCAACCTAATGCAAAAATAATACAGTTTACTTCTTCGAACCAGTAGGCCTACGACGATACCGTTTTGAGACTCAAACAATCGGACGAGAATGCCGCGTCCTGCTCTAACAACGTCATTACACGTTTGTTACAGTAGGACCAACATTCTCGTACGATTGTTTGAGTCTCAAAGCGGTTTCGTGGTACAGGCCCAGCTTATATTTTCATTACACTGCTAGATCTACGCTCTTTCGACTTTTGCGGAAATCTCAAAAAGTTTTATTCAGCGTCTTATTGGTACATTGAGAGAGTAATGTAATTTTTTTTAATGAAATAAGGGGGTAAACGAGCAAACGGGTCACCTGATGGAAAGCAACTTCCGTCGCCAATGGACACTCGCAGCATCAGAAGAGCTGCAGGTGCGTTGCCGGCCTTTTAAGAGGGAATAGGGTAATAGGGGAGGGTAGGGAAGCGAAGGGAATAGGGTAGGGTATTGGGCCTCCGGTAAACTCACTCACACGGCGAAACACAGCGCAAGCGCTGTTTCACGCCGGTTTTCTGTGAGCCCGTGGTATTTATCCGGTTGAGCCGGCCTATTCGTGCCGAAGCATGGTTCTACTACGTCATTATACGTGGTAATTCTGACAGAAGTGATTGTTTACAAACAAGTGACGTAGGTCACCATGTGCGCGGCCTGCCGCCTTACCTGTAAGGAAGTGACGGAGCGCTGGCGACAAGGGCGACGCTTTCCATCCGGCATTACTGATAAACTTAAACTGTATGTTATTAAAAAAAAAAGAAAAGGAAAAAATAAACCGGCGCTCTTACACAGTAAAGAAGCAAAAAAATCCGACGCAAAAAAAATACCGCGTCAGATTGTGTGAAAGTTACGCTTGCATAATAATAATATTATGATAATGTCATGAAATTGTATGTGATTAAAAAAAATATTGACGCGCGACAAACACTAAAAAAAATGTTACGCCGGTTTCAAAGTTAAACCTCGATTAAGTATGTTTTGATCTCGTTCTCAACAATAAAATCTCTAAAATAATTTCTAAAAAAAAAATTAACGTGCCATAAGCCACGCTTCGGCACGAATGGGCCGGCTTGACCGGATACATACCACGGGCTCACAAAAAACCGACGTGAAACAGCGCTTGCGCTGTGTTTCGCCGAGTGAGTGAGTTTACCGGAGGCCCAATCCCCTACCCTATTCCCTTCCCTACCCTTCCCTATTCCCTTCCTTATCCTCCCATATTTCCTCTTGAAAGGCCGGCAACGACCGGGGCGACGAAAGTTGCTTTCCATCAGGTGACCTGTTTGCTCGTTTGCTACCTTATTTCATAAAAAAATAATCCCAAAGTAATTTAATGTTTTCTGTACTTTAATGACATTTTGACAAAAACTCAATTAATTTTCATTCCTTTCAATCAAAGTTAAAAAAATCTGCCAAGTGGGAGTTGGACTCATGAAGGATTCCGCAGCAGCAATAAGGTTTATTTATATGAAATTAAAAGGTTTTTGATTTATTTTTATATTTCAGTTGTTTTAATGAAAGTTAAATTAAGGTTTACAATTTATGACGTATAAAAAAAACTATTGACTAGATCTCGTTTAAACCTACATGCGTTGGTAGTTTTTACAGTAATGTACATCATACATATATTTTTTTAGACTTATCATAAAGAAGTTAGGGGGGGGGGGGGGCACACTTTACCACTTTAAAAGAGTCTCTCTCGCAAACTATTCAGGTTATTTTTTTTTTATTATAACCTCAATATAATTTTTGAAGACCTATCCATAGATTTAGATATCCCACACGCATAAGTTACATGATTTTTTTTTAATTTCTTTATCAAAATCTTAATGCTGTTCACAGACTACATCTACTTACCAAGCTTCAATAGTATAGCTCATATAGTTTCGGAGAAAAGTGGCTGTGACATACGGACGAACAGACAAACAGACAGACAGATAAACAGACAGACATGACCACAGAAATGGATATAGCCTATAGGACATGACGAATCTATAAGGGTTCCGTTTTTTGCCATTTGGCTACGGAACTCAAAAAAACCGTTAGAAATTAGAATATTTAATTAAATAATTTATAAGTTATAACTTATAACCAGAGGTCGGCGTAGGTAGTGCCATTTAGGGTGAATGACCTCAATTGTATATGTTAACATGGACATACCTCCGGGATCGCGGGATAAAATCCCGCGTTCCGAATTATCGCGAATAATCAAGTATTTACTTTACAATTAATGAAAAAAAACGAGTTTTGAGTCATAATTTCGCCGATAAAAAAGGCCTAAATAAATGAGTCACTAAACTTTTTTCTACGTCTAATATTTCTTCAGCCATGTTTTGCTTAGTTGCCAGTATGAAAAAAAAAGATTACGCGTCAAAATCGATATCTATTATTTATTAACTAAACATAACTCTTTCTTTTTAATTATAATCCATATTTATTTAATACCGCAGGAGCAAGACGTGTTCGGGGTGCGGGGTGGCCCGCACCCCGCACACAGCAAGCAGACACTTGCGAGTAGCGCATGGCTTGTTGTTCTGTGTGTAGCATTTTTTTTGCGCGTGAGTCCAAAATATCCCATCCACACATAACAGACGAAAAGAACAAAAAATGTTATATTTATTTGGATATAAGTAGTATATCGTAAAGCACTTTCAGGCTTGCCTGTGTTGCCTGCGAATGATCGCTCGGTTGTTTGCGTCGAATGTTTAACGGTGCCACTAAGCAAATTCATTATTGTTTATTGTTGTTTAAATATATTTTAAAAGAAAGTCAATATTTGATAAACATTAAATGGATTTTTATAATTAAACAATCAAATTATTTGCAGGTAACACAGGCAAGCCTGAAAGTGATCTACGATATACTACTTATATCCAAATAAATATAATCACATTTCTGTTAATTTTTTACTTATTTGTTAATATCATATAAAACTTATAATTATGATAAATAAATAAAAAACTAACAAATTATTTCTTTATTTACGTTTGTCACAATATTTGTTGTTTAAATATCAAATTCTGAATGTATTTCCGATTATATATTATTTCAATGCGAATCCCAAAATCGCGGGATTGAGAGGCATGTCCACGTTATGCCGCGATTAACGAATCCCGCGGGATGGCACTACCTACGCCGACCACTGCTTATAACGTATCGATTGAACCAAATATAGTTCCTTTTTCAATCACTACTATATAATGTCGTTAAAAGATTAAAGTATTAATTACTTCATAGTTTATAGTGTATTAAACCACAGTTAATTAATATTGTATCCGCTTATCTCAAAGTACAAAACAATGGGTCAGGTTAGTCTTATAAAATAAGGAAATATTATGTTTTAATAAATTCTCTTTCACAAATTCTTTTCAATATTTTGTTCTAAAAATTAAATATTTAAACAGCTGGTTAAAATATTTGATAATGAAAGAATGCCAAAGTAGTCTGTTTGCAGAGTTTGCTAAATGTTTTTGTCGAATATTTGGAATTTTCAATTAACAAAATATATTTAAGTAATCTACTTATTTTTTAAACAAGCAGTATGCATACGTCATAATATTATGACGATCTCTGTGCCTCAGTTGGTGGGCTATTGGTAGCTCAAGCCGGGGGTCGCGGGTTCGAATCCCGCCGGCGGAACAAAAAGTTTTCTAAGTTCCTGGGTCATGGATGTGTAATACTCCCCACACCGGTTTCGGTGACGGTGGCCGGTTTTCATTGAAATTGAAACCAGGCCAGGTACGCAGGAGTAATTTTATAGTGCCCAAGTGATGTGTATTAAATATGTGTATCATATAATAAAAATCTTAAATATATGTATAGTATAAAAGTATTAAATATTATATTTCCGTTGTCCGGTACCCGTAACATAAGTCCTCCAGGTACTTACCACGGGGCCAGACTGACGTAGTGTGAAGCGTCCATAAATATTATTATTATTATATAAAAATATTACGATTATTAAATTATATATAGGTCTAACTACCAGAATCTGATGGCAAAAAGTGAGAAAATAAATTGACTCTAGCAATACCGGGGTAATTGGAATAAAACATTTTGATCCTATTTTTTTCTTTTAGCGGCTGATTATATGTGTTAATCATGCAAATATAAAAATTTATCCAATGATCAAGGATATCTTTTTGAAAATCTGCTGTCAAAATTGCCATTAAATTCTGGTAGACCTATGTACCTATGACATACTTTCGAATTATTATTACTCTAGATTTTTCAGAGCTACATATTAATATTATGTACCGTATGTTCTTCTATTTCATTTATTTCTGTTTACCTATAAATTTAGCGTACATTCAAAGTGACACTCTTCCTTAACGATTTTAGTTTGTAAAAACCTCAAATTAGTGCTCTCACAGATGTCTAGATAAGGAAACCTAGCCCAGGTTTGCCGAAGTGGCTGGTCGCAAACCAAACATATTTCTATGTTTGACGTGGGAGAGCCATGCTTCGGCACAAATGGGCCGGCTCGACCGGAGAAATACCACGTACTCACAGAAAACCGGCGTGAAACAGCGCTTCCGCTGTGTTTCGCCGAGTGAGTGAGTTTACCGGAGGTCCAATCCCCTACCCTTTTCCTTTCCCTACCCTCCCCTATTTCCTTCCGTACCCTCCCCTATTTCCTTCCGTACCCTCCCCTATTACCCCTTAAAAGGCCGGCAACGCACCTGCAGCTCTTCTGATGCTGCGAGTGTCCATGGGAGACGGAAGTTGCTTTCCATCAGGTGACCCGTTTGCTCGTTTGCCCCCTTATTTCATACATATATATATATATATTTTTTTTTGATATATATATATATATAATATATATATATTAATCTGGATAAGGATTTTTTACACAATAAGGCTTTATTCAACTAGTATAATTTATATAAGGCTAGAATTAACCGACTTTAATAAATGAGGTCCTCAATTCGACCCGTATGTATGTAATATTTCCAGAACTGCCCAGTTTTCGTATATTAAGTTAGTCTATATCAGGCATCAGCGTCCGAACAAATGTACCAAAATTCAAAAATTTTAATTCTTAATTATTCAGTACGTACAATTTTAAAATCAGTTTTGTTTTTTTTTTCAATACTTATGTTTGATCTCTTGGAAGCAATTGAATCTATTATTTTTATTATTTATCAGTTAATGTGTAAACACTACAATAGTTTAACAGAATTACCATTTACAGAAGTACAGAAGCACATTATACTAAGTATTTCAAATGTTTCTACCGTAAAGACTCTCTCTTGTTTACATTGGAATATTTTCCATAATTTTCCTGAAGTCACAGGAAAACTGTGAAAACTCATAATTAGTTTAGCGAAAATAAGGTTTCGCTGCGATTCCTTGACCAAATTATATTATTATTATGGAAAATTAATAGTAAGGTAATTTTAGTGCTTATTCTATTGTTTTATAATTTCTAGGAGGTAAATAAACGAAAAAATTATGGTTATAACATTATTATTAACAAAGATGAGCAATTTTTACCCTTTTTTTCATTAGCTCCTTTTGGTCACAGCGTGCAGCGTGATGTTGTATAGTCTGAAGCCTTACTCGATAAATGGACTATCCAACACAAAAATAATTTATTTAAGAATAACATTGTCCTACAAATAAAACAGTCCATGTTTTAGGACCATCAATTCAAAGTATGAAACCCTTTCTATCTCCGTTAGCTACCACTTTCGAGTTATTTTTCGCAAATAAAAATGTTGTTTGTCGTATCAAAATGAAGCTACTTACAAAAATTAGCTTGATAGTAATAAAAAAAATTGTTCTAGGGCTCCCGTACTATATAGATTTCACGACGTTTTTATTAGGTCTTGCTATAGATCATGTATCTAGAGCTAGTCTAGTAATTAACTACTATACCTATACCCTAGTCCCTAGGGCCTAAAATCTAAGACTAATAGTTTGACAACACCGTTAATTTTAGCTCCAACGAGTCGGTTGAGTTAACAATTGGTTATGGTTTTTACCGCCATGTTGGATGACTAGAGACTTCCTGTTCATGCACCGGAAGTACAATTTTCGTCACAAACGTTACGAAAAAAAAGAAAAATGTCAAGTGCGAGTCTAATTAAAAATGGGGTTATGTACAAATTATCGGAAATTGTTGTGATTTACAAAAATATAATCCTGCACAAACAAAATATGTCATAGCGTGATCGCGTCGCTACTTAAATAAATCGTTGCATACAATTATTGCTATAAGTGATCTTGTATAGCGGCCAAACCATGGTCCACGGGTTCGCGTGGACGCATAAAAATTGAGCTAAATTATTATAAATAGTAGAGAACAGGAAATTCGATTATCCGAACAAATCGATGGTCCCAACGAATAAACGTGCAAGAGCTCTTACCCAAAATTTATTTTTTTTTTGATTTTTCGTTTGCATAGCCTATAATACACCTATATTAATATTTTTGAATTTTTTTGACTTAAAATAACGTTTTTATAGTATTAATTATTGTACGGAAAAAATAATGTGCTGTTTCTTTGCCCGAGTGATCTCTCTTTAAGGATCTATAGGCAAGTTGTACTTCATTTTATATGTATGTGTCCTCGTATAGGTGTGAGGGAGTTCAATATTAATTGTCAACAACAACAAAAGGTCAACAATATTGTTTTACTGAACCGTCAACAAGAAAATATAAGCTAACTAGACGTTCCACGCGGCCTCACCCGCATAAATGAGAAACCGTACATTTTTCCGCAAAAAATAGCCTATGTTTCTTCATCATGTTCTACTCTACATCTGTGCCAAATAACTTAAAAATTGATATAGTAGTTGGCGAGATAAGCGCCTTCAAATAATTTTCCTGGTTTTTTCCACGTTTTCCTACGTTTCTTCACTTCTATTAGTCTTAGAGTGATAATTTATAGTCTTTAGACTTCCTCAATAAATGAGCCATGTCATAAAGAAAACATTTTTCAAATCAGACCAGTAGTTCCTGAGATTAGCGCATTCATACAAACAAACTCTTCCACTTCATAATATTAGTATAGATTTACATTTTATACCATGCACTAATAAGGTCGTATTACATAAATAATGAGTCGATCTTCTTAACACGAATATACGGGCTTTTATCTTTACAAACATGTTTAAGCAACAAAATATACAAGAATAAGCGTGTAAATAACCAGAGCATGGCTCAGGGGGAAAAAAATATACATGAAATAACCATGCAACATTTCATTGCACTTGTTAAAATTTAATTTATGACACGAATAAACGTGCATTGATACAATAGTTTTAACAAGTCACATATTATTCACTAAAATAATAATTTAATATGGTTTTTCTTAAATATGTGGTAAACCGTCAATATTTGATTTTTAATAAATATGTGAGCTGAAAGATATTTTTTTTACCTTTAATTTGAATATACTTTATAATTGTCTATTTATTATGTAGTCAAAGTTATGTGGTTCCAAACGTTTTTTTGTCTTCCTGAAAAGTTGTCTTTTTTCGATTGCACGTTTATTCGTTGGGGCCATCGAAATGGATATTTGTTAGAATAAGATTATCGCACTGTCTCGTGTTTGCTGCGTGTTCGAGTAATAGTATAGGATCCGACCGTAAAATCCTGCATGAATAGTTTTTTTCGAACAAATACTTATATTTAGATTAAACTTAATTAGAGGTACTTGCGGCTACTTTTAACAAGGCAACCTAACATTAATCCATTCTATACGCTCTAAAGATTATTCTTAAATATATTTGATCGAAAAAAACTATTCATGCAGGATTTTACGGTCGGATCTTAGGATATAAGCGGTGGTTTGCGTTCCACTGTAATCGAATGTAAGTTGTCTGAGTACCCTGTATCTTGATAAGTACTACTCGAACACGATTAATCTTGTTATTATTTAAACAGCACAAGTATTCAGGTAACCTAGATAAACTAGGGTACAAATGAAAGAGCAATAAGCGTCTTTTCGTTTGCCCTAATTTACGTAAGCCCAGGTAATCTTTCATTTCATCGTTTTCATCCAGCTTCGCTAGATTAAGGGCACGTTCACACCAGCGTAGACACATGATATAAAGCTTAGGGGTTACACGATCAGTCTGGCATCAGTTCTGGATCAGTCTGAGACTAACGCCAGAATGATGTCCGGAAGGTACATGGTAAAAAAATGATCAGTCCGTCAATAACACGGTTACACAATCATTCACCCGTCAGTTTGGATCATACTTTGATGGACTGAACTGATGTCAGACTGACCGTGTAACCCGAGTCATACTACTGCAATATTTTGACGCTAAAGGCAGCACCAGCATAGACAGTAAACAAAAAGTTTTGTTCGACGTTTGACAACATTAATGTTAATATTCTGATATGACATGTCGAATTTTGGTCGGATTATTTACTGTATGTGTTAGTAGCGCCCTCTGCTCTGACCTTTGCATACTATTTATTCCCTATCAATAAGAGATATGAAAGAACGGGGCGGGCCGGTCAATTTCGCCGTGAACGATAGCACATAGGGAAGCCTATATTACCAACGCACACGGCGGGCAAAAAGACCGCGCTGCAGGTGCCCGGCGGGCACTGCCGGCGCATGTCCGCGGCTGCCCGCCGTGACCACACACAAACCAGTTTACATGCAGTAACGCGGAGGGCGTGTGTGTACGCGGCGCGGGCAGCCGCAGACATCGACGGGCGTAGACCGGCACGCCCCGCCCCATCGCGTCGTCTGCTGTCTGCAAAGCGCCTAAGAGATCAGAACAGCGTACTATCACGTCGCGCACGAGTAAAATATTCCCAGCATTATATTTTGTACTGCAGTGGTAGTCGTTATAGCGTATATCACGTGATTCCTGAAGCTGCATTCAAGCTATTGAGATTGGACACCTAATGTTGTAGAAAATTCACCATTATTTTGCATCAGGAATTCCGTCTTCTAATGTTGAACATAAGAGTCTTCTTATGCATATAATATATTATGAAGATAATATTATGCAAGTTAAGGTACAAGTTGGAACCGAGCGACACGCGACAACTCAGGGCTGTAGCTAGAGTCAAATTTGAGGTAGGGCAGCGTCGGTTACAGGTAGGGCGAAAGCAAAAAAAATCGGTCAAGTGCGAGTCGGATTCGTGCACGAAGGGTTTCGTACCGTTATAGATAAAAAATAGGCCAAAATTGTGTTTTTTGTAATTGAGCCCCCTTTAAATATAAATGTTATTTTAATTGTATTATTAATTAATTAAGTGATTTCGCAAAAATGTCCAGTGCCTACTGTTGCCATTAATATCAATATGCAGCAAAAAAGGCCAAAAAACACGAATCCTTAAATATTGATTTTATTTTGTTTTTAGTATTTGTTGTTTTGATTTATCTCTAGGTCAATGATGTATTCAATTCATTCAATAGTTATTCTTAGATACTTAAAAAAATTCTGTGACAAAGCATGAGCACTATATCTAAGAACTACATATTATTAAATCCTCAATTACGAAGAACAAGCGAACAATATGGTTAAACTTCTGGATGTAGCGATCCACGTGTGAGTGAGAGTGAGGAAATAATAATTAATTGTTGGGTTGGGTGATACGAGTCAATAGATACGACTAAAAAGATATTTAGATTATTATTGTTTCTGCAAACTTATTAAAATAATAATTAATAATAAAATAACATAAAATATTTAAAACAGCTGAATTCTACGATTCGCCATATTATTAAAAATGCGAAGAACTTCGTTCAGATCAACTTTTTTTGTTTTATTTTTTCAAAGGCCAGAAATACCATACCAGCCATTCTTTCGTGACCCATTGACAGTCTTTGAGGCCTATTAATCGCAGTTAAAGTTGAAAACGTGGACTCGCACACTGCAGTACTACATCTTTTTTTTTCATTAAGATTATAATTAAATGGACGCATCGCTTCATGTACTCGTGATTGAAATGCCATATATACACAGAACAAAGAATTATTATCGACGACTTCTGTGGCCCAATGGTTGGCAGCTTAATCCGGGGGACGCGGGTTCGAATCCTGCCAACGGAAAAAAAAGTTTTTAAAGGTATAATAAAAATCTTAACTATAGAATGTATAGTTTATATAAGAATAAAGTATATTTCTGTTGTCTAATACCTGTAATGCAAGTCCTTTAGGTCTTCCTTTTTAGGGTTCCGTACCCAAAGGGTAAAAACGGGACCCTATTACTAAGACTTCGATGTCTGTCCGTCTGTCCGTCTGTTTCCAGGCTGTAACTCAAGAACGGTAATAGCTAGAGAAATGAAATTTTCACAGATTATGTATTTCTGTTGCCGCTATAACAACAAATACTAAAAACAAAATAAATTAAATATTTAAGGAGGGCCCATACAACAAACGTGATTTTTCTAACATTTTTTGCTTAACTATCAATGATGACAACAGGTAGGCACTTGAAATTTTCACAAAGGCCTTAATAATATATGTAATTTAATAAATAATAATAAAAGTTAAAAAAAAAAAATAAGGGTTAGGTAGGTAGGTAGGTCCCATACTATTTTTGCTCTATACGTACATGCACGTACCGTACGTGCGCGGTATAACCCTTATTGCGCGGGTCCGACTCGCACTTGGCCGATTATTGGTATTTTTAAGGTAGGGCATTGTGATTTTAAGGTAGGGCATTGCCCCACTATGCCCCCCCCTAGCTACGGCCCTGCGACAACTGCAGAGGGAGAGCCATGCTTCGACATGAATGGGCCGGCTCGACCGGAGAAATACCACGGGCTCACAGAAATCCGGCGTGAAACAGCGCTTGCGTTGTGTTTCGCCGAGTGAGTGAGTTTACCGGAGGCCCAATCCCCTACCCTTTTCCCTCCCCTCCCTCTCCTATTCCTTCCCTACCCTCCCCTATTCCCTTGCCTTCCCATCCCTATCCTCCCCTATTACCCTATTCCCTCTTAAAAGGCCGGCAACGCACCTGCAGCTCTTCTGATGCTGCGAGTGTCCGTGGGCGACGGAAGTAGCTTTCCATCAGGTGACCCGTTTGCTCCGTTATTTCATTTTAAAAAAGACGACGAGTCGTCGCGACACTTATACTGGTTTGTATGTATTTCTATGAAATACCATCCGCAGCTAGCGACACGAAGCGAGCGACACTTATTCATAGAAATACATAGAAACCAGTAGTGTCGCGACACGTCGTCTGCTGTTGCTGTTGTTGTTGTGTGTCACTCGGTTCCATGCTCTTCCAAAAGAGGACACGAGGGAGGTGTGTGTATCTGTGTCTTTAACTCATAAAGTTAATATACCTAGCGGAATAGAGAAACAAAGGCCTGAGCAAGAGAGATGTCACTATAACACTATAGAATTCATGTTCAATCATGCTTGTGTAAGTGTATACGTACACATATTTTTCACACATATGAAAACCAATTTTGGTTTCGTTTGACAGCTCGAGATTGTTGCTCTATTCCGCTAGGTATATTAACTTTATGCTTTAAGTCTTTAACTCTGCGCTAGTCTGATTTGTCGCTAAGAGAGGTTTTACATAATTTACAATTTGGATAGTCACCGCGAGGTAATCCTATAATTCCCGTTTTATCTCTGAAACGGATATTTTTGGACTTCCTGTTTATCTTGTTATACTTAGTGGTAAAAAGTTTTAACTCCCTGTTTAGAATTTTGGACGCGGATTTGACGATAATTATATTCTACATTGTTTAAAAGAATTTTCCAATACTTGTAAAAAATCGTGTCACGGTGTTCAATGGTAAACCGATTTTAATGATTATTTTGCGGTTAGGTATGAAAATCTCCAACGTCTATTTTACGTACTAGAAATTGCATTATAATATAATAATAATCATAGTTATGGTTTAAGAATGATGTAAAATATATTGTATTTACTAGAATGATAAAACTATTTTAAATAATTATTATTTAGGTTGGGTTGCACCAGAGGCGTGGTTAAAGTTAAAGTTAAGGTTAAAGTTATGGTTATAGTTAAGGCTAAATTTAAATTTAACTTTAACCTTAACTATGACCGGAGAAATTGACAGATGACAGCTGGTCCAACAAGGTTATAAATGAACGTGGGCGGGGCGCTGCTGGTAAAGGAGAACTGTCAAAAATTGCGTTTTTGTATGATGACAGCGTTAGTTCCTTTTTTCGCCACGTGCATTTAAAACCTTGTCGAGCTCTATGGTTATGGTTAAATATGGCGTCTTGATGGCGTCCAGTTTTAACTTTAACCAAAGATTTGACATTTTGCATTGTAGTTAAAGTTACAGTTGTAGTTAAAGTTAGTTGGTGCAACCCAACCTAAGAGGTCACATCTTTTCATGGGCGTAGCTGCCGTCTCCATAAAATGGGCTCCCGGCCTGACTGCTACAAGTGAATGGCTAAGCTGGGGCACTTTTCCCTTTACCTTAAGCATTGCTATGCCACTGTATTAATTCAAACATGCTTTAGCATAATAAATTTTGGTTTTTATTTTAGTAATAGTACTTACTTTTGGCCGGCTACAACAGCAGCAACAGCCATTAAAATTTCAAATCACAACGGTTTAAGCGGTTATTTATTATTATAGGTATACCTAAAATGAAAAATCATGCACTTAAACATAAGTGTGTGGAATATTATGTAAGTTGTACGTAAACACACTTGCCCCTGTTCACTATCAGCACTCATCTCGAGAGGCAGATAGGACAACTACGTCGGACTTATCCCAGATACTGACCGTAAGACCTTGATGACAGATGTATTTCTCTGAAAGATTACAAAATAACTGCGCAATATAAGTTGAAAAAATGCGCCTAGCTTACAATTAGGCGCATTTGTTTTTTTTTTCTGCTTAGGGTAGTTTAACATTTTACTGCCGCACTTAGATTTGAATATTAATTACGTAATTGTAATTAAATGAAGATTTTCACATAGCCCCATAATATATTATATTAAACTCTTCATTTTTTTATGAAATAAGGGGGCAAACGAGCAACCACCCATGGACACTCGCAGCATCAGAAGAGCTGCAGGTGCGTTGCCGGCCGTTTAAGAGGGAATAGGGTAATAGGGGAGGGTAGGGATGGGAATAGGGTAGGGGATTGGGCCTCCGGTAAACTCACTCACACGGCGAAACACAGCGCAAGCGCTGTTTCACGCCGGTTTTCTGTGAGAACGTGGTGTTTCTCCCGTCGAGCCGGCCCATTCGTGCCGAAGCATGGCTCTCCCACGTCTAAATCTAGAGTATAATCATCATTAAATGTCACAGAGTGCGGCCGTTATACCCTAAACTACCCTAATTAACTTTTAATATTATGTTTTGGTTGTAATTTACCCTAAACTACCCTTGTGTAAATATGTACTACCCTTTTCAAAAATTATAATTACCAATGTTATTCAAATAACTCATTAGAATTTTTATCTACAGGGTGTAACAAAAATAAGTGATAATACTTTAGGGTGTGTACGTGTTCCTTGTAGAGAGTTCACTGTGAAAATAGCAGCGCTGAAAGACCAAAATTTTTTTTCACTTTTGTATGGGTAAACTTGTGACGCTCGGGCCCTTGCCCATACAAAAGTGAAAAAAAAAATCGTCTTTCAGAGCTGCTACTTTCACAGTGAACTCTTTACAAGTATCACGTATAGATACGTAAGGATACCTATACGTATCTATAATATTATTATATTCTGTATCGAACTATCAAATAGATATTGCTGTTTTTAATAATCCAAGTAGACTCTTATATGTACGAATTATCATACTCCTTTGTTTAGGCATTTAGGGCATTCCACGTTATCGGATATCTTTCCGGTGTATCGTGAATTAATGCAATCAGCATTATCGATCTTTATCACGAAAATTATCGCTGAACATTCATTTCATCACTTTTTATCTTTGCGAAGTTCGTTTGTCTATTTGTGTGGCTTTTTAGGGTTCCGTACCCAAAGGGTAAAAACGGAACCCTATTACTAAGACTTCGTTGTCTGTCTGTCTGTATGTCTCCAGGCTGTATCTCAAGAACCGCTACAGCTAGACTTCTGAAATTTTCACAGATTGTGTAGGTATATCTGTTAACGCTATAACAACATATACTAAAAACAAAATAATATTAATATTTGATGGGCACTCCCATACAACAAACGTGATTTTTTTGGCATTTTTTGCTTAATATCAATAATGGCAACAGGTAGGCACTTAAAATTTTCACAAAGACCTTAAATATATTATGTGTACTTTAACAATTAATATTATTATTTAAATAATATAAAAAATTAAGGGGGGCTCCCATACAAAAAACACAATTTTAGGCCTATTTTTGTTCTAGAACGGTACTGAACCCTTCGTGCGCGAGTCCGACTCACACTTGGCCGATAATTTTTTATTATTAAGAAGTATTTTCTGATTACAAAGTACTGTAGATTAAACAATTCCAAGAAATTCTTCTACTTCTAAGGGGGGATTTCACCAAAGAAATGGAACGCGTTCAAAGCACTCTGAACCGGTATCCGGATCAAAACGTATAAACGCGATTATAGCGTCGAAATGCATTTCACCAGCATAAACTGAACGCGTTCACAGCAAATCCGAGTTTTATCTTTTGAACGCCCAAAGTCCGAAGTTTAACGTCAAAAAACCCGTTCAAGCCCTGTCATGGCCGAACGAAAAACATTGACAAAAGAAATGTCAAGATGACCGTTTTGACACTTGCGTTTGTTAGTTTATGTATTGTTTCTTGCTATTTTGTGGTTAAATTAACGTGAAAAGGCTTTAAAATGATGAAAACATGTAAAATAATCGCGTGACGTCACGTAAACTTAGATTTAATAATCGCGATCAAAAGAAGTTTGTGAAATCCAATCGAAACAAAACGAGATTTACGTCGCAGCAGGAACGCGTTCAATGGGAACTAAGTTTTATAAAACTAAGTTTTATGTGTGTTTGGTGAAATCCCACCTAAAAGTGATCCGCTTTCAATATCCTAACTAGCGACTGAAGATAAAAAAACAAAAAATATTAAGATTCCAAAGTCCATATGAAAGCGTTTGGTTGCTATTACAATTAAAATATTGCAGTAAGAGTTATAATTGAATATGAGAAATTCTTGGAATCAAAGCTGTTAAAAGAAAAATAAAAAAATATTGTCTATATCGCAAAATAATTTCGCAAATTGAAAGGTTCGACCTTCTCGGAATTTCGTTATCCCTATGTCCTCAACTGCCTTCCAGATTCTGTGCTTCCAGGAACCTACTGAAAAATGCATAAGTATAGTGCGTCAAGAAAGTCATGACGGCGGGAAAATTTTCTAAACGTATTCACGCATAAAGGTGTATTTTTTCCTTTGTATTTTCACAGAGAACGCTTATAAGTTATAACATTTTAAATATAATTGTCACCTTGCACATTTTTATCTCGAATAATAAAGTTCTCTTATTTTTTAGTTCATTTAAAAAATTTCCCGCCTGTCATGACTTTTTTGACAAACTATAGTTATACTTTTCGCAACGCAATTTTGTTATTGATTGCTTATAAAACCGCTCAATTATTTAATAAGAAAAACAAAATATATATATATATTTATGGCTGTTCACACACAAAGGCTAGTGCCATCTAGCGCATAAGAAACAAAATCGGCCAAGTGCGAGTCGGACTAGTGCACGAGGGGTCCGTACCGGTATAGAGCGAAAGTATCCAAAACATTGTGTTTCTTGTATAGGAGACTTATTTATATATGTATATCTTCTATGAGCTCTTGCTAAAAAATCGGCCTGTTCATTTCCCTTAACACCAATACGTGACGATGACCAGACTAAAACTATATTTTTTTTGTTTAATGTTGTTAATTTTGTATATTTTTCTCTAATATCATGGATAATATAGTTAGTTGTAGCACAAAATTTGGGGTTATTTAAGTTTTGAAGAACGCTAAGACTATCGGACACTATAATCCATTTATCATAAATAAAGTTTTTAATTTTCATCTCTCTCATAGAAGCCAAATTTGGATGAAAATTAAAAAAATCAACCGAAGTTATACACCTAGAAGTAGTTTCATTGATAGTGAATGGATATTACAGTTTTTAAATAAATATACTCCAGATACAGTACCAAATAATTATAAGAACAGTAATTACAATGTGACAACATCTCCAAATTCTTTTTTAGTAGATAGTTTTACATTTGAAGAGCTGAAAGCAGCCATAAAATCTCGTAAAGATTCTGCTTGTGGTCTAGATTGTTTATCTTACAAAATGTTTAAATTGTTAGACACCAAAAATATGAAGTTGTTCCTTAATCTATTAAATTCATTGTGGTGCCATTCCATGATTCCTGAACAGTGGAAAACAGATTGTCTCGTTCAAATATTAAAACTCGAAAAGGATATAAATGTTGCAGATTCATATAGACCTATAACTTTAAGTTCTTGTGTTGGCAAAATATTTGAACAGCTTAACAGCGATTGGAATTTTTTATAGAAAGAAATCATATTTTACCTAGTAATCAGTTCAGTTTTCGGCGTGGCCGTTCGGCTAGAGAGAGCTTGAGTCATTTTTGTTTGGACATAATTACCTGAAAAATTGGTAAATTGGGTGTATCATTTTCTTAGTGGTCGTAAATTATATGTGAAATTTGAAAATAAACTGATTGGTCCAAGGTATTCCTACAAAGGAATAAGTCAAGGTGGAATTCTCAGTCCTTTACTATTTATTTTTGTATATACATAAGTTCAATATTGTCTTAGGTCAAAACATTACTAACCTATAGTTTGTAGATGACTGTACTGCAGACAAGTTGTCTGCAGCTATTGAAAATCTCAGAGTTGCTATCCTCGGCCTTAAGGCCTATTATGATGATCTGGGCTTGGACATCAGCTCTGAAAAAGTTTTTTTAAAAAAACCTAGCAAAACAACAAACATTGTCCTACAATATGGCGATAGTAAGTTAGCAGTTGTCAAAATTGTTAGATTCTTAGGTGTGATTTTTCAGAACTCCTTCAAATTTAATAAATATATTGATTACTTAGCAAACAGGGCTTTAAAGGCTTGCAATATATTAAAGTCTTTAGCAGGCACTTTTTGGGGAGCTGATCCAAAAATTTTATTAATTCTTTACAAGGCTATTGTAAGAAGCCATTTTGAATATGGTTATGTATGCTTTGCTTCTATTCCACATTTTGTTGATAGACTAGATAAAGTTCAAAATAGGTGCTTACGGATTGTGCTTGGTGCAATGTGTTCCACACCCATAATATCAATGCAGGTTGAATGTAACATCCCTCCTTTGAAAATTCGCTTTAAATATTTAATATACAGGTTTTTGTTGAGAATTTCATCCATTAAAAATCATCCTCTTCTTATAAAATTGCAGAGTGGTTCTTCTTCCTCTATTTTATTACATTACCTACCTGAAATTGTAAAAATAAAGCAAGACTATAACTTATATGAAAGTGACTTATGGCCTTGCTATATGAGCACATTTAGCTCTAAATATTTTCCACTAAAAATTGTAATTGATAATTATTCTTTGAAGTGCAAAGAAGATGTCTACCTTTTACTAAGTAACCTAGTTGTACTTGTAACAGTTTTACTCTTCAAAGATTTATTTTTATTAATCACTTGATGGATATCTTTAAAACTGCTGAAGCCATCCCGCACTCCCTTCAGCAGCTTCTGAAAACACCCGACTGTTATAACTTATAAGCCAATATATGAGTACGTCCTTTCTACCATTGGTGATATATAATTAAATAGGTACTCACCAGTCATTACCTATATACCTTGAGATTGTATATAGTAACACAGAGATAGTTCTCTGTAACGGTTATGTGTTGTAAATTTCCTAATTATATATAAGTACTTTGTGGTTGTAAATAATTCTCTTTTATATTTGCTTTTCATCTCGTTTTTCTTAGTTTTAGTAATAAAATATTATTTAATGTACATAACTTTGAACTGTTTATTAGCAGACTTTTTAGCCTTTTTAGGCATCTGTCAAGAGTCAAGACCACGTCAAGACAATGAAGACAATGACCAATGACGACAATATGTCAAATTGAAGAAGGGACAGTATTAATTAAACAAAACAATACTATCAAAACATGAGAAATGGCTTCGGCCTGATGAAAAAACTTATTATTCATATTATTTATATTAAAGAATTGGCTTCGGCCTGATGAAAACTCTATTCCAGATGGTTAATATAAAAGAATTGGCTTCGGCCTTCACTATCATTCATTAAATGGAGAAAACATAGAAATGGCTGTATGGGCAACGCTCCCTTTGCCTGTCCCGACCGAGACGAATTAATAAAAAAAAATGTCTATGGTTATGGTTAAATATGGCGTCTTGATGGCGTCCATTTTTAACTTTAACCAAAGATTTGACGTTTTGCATTATAGTTAAAGTTAAAGTTATAGTTAAAGTTAGTTGGTGCAACCCAACCTCAATATTGTATCCTATTAAATATTTACACGCCGAATAACTAAACAAAGACTGAATGTCTCTGTCTGGCATATTGGAAACATCACATAACAAACAAAGGCGGCGGACATTGAATAGGAAGGAGATAAAATATTATATTGTATAATTATTGTATGTAACTTCAAATTCAACTTCAAATTCATACATGGGAGAGCCATGCTTCGGCACGAATGGGCCGGCTCGACCGGATAAATACCACGTTCTCACAGAAAACCGGCGTGAAACAGCGCTTGCGCTGTGTTTCGCCGAGTGAGTGAGTTTACCGGAGGCCCAATCCCCTAACTCCTACCCTATTCCCTTCCCTACCCTCAACTATTCCCTTCCCTTCCCTTCCCTACCCTCCCCTATTACCCTATTCCCTCTTAAAAGGCCGGCAACGCACATGCAGCCCTTCTGATGCTGCGAGTGTCCATGGGCGACGGAAGTTGCTTTCCATCAGGTGACCCGTTTGCTCGTTTGCCCCCTTATTTCATAAAAAAAAAAAAACTACGTAAAAATTTACGCAAGTAAATAAGCACAAGTTTGACTTTAAAAAATGTTGATGTAAGTTACAAGAATTACACCAATAATTCTGATCTAGTATTGGGGACAATCTGCTTCTAAAATCTGTTGGGACAATACTAGAACAGAATCATTATCTATTTACGGAGAATATTACATAGTATTAATATACTTGTGCGTACAATCAAGAAAAACTCTATAAGACACTCCAAGCGGATGAGAATCAAGAAAGACATCTTTGTTATGTAACATCAATTATGTTATTAATTATGTATTATCATTATTGAAAGCGTTTTTTGAGCGCTGCATACTTTTCCTCCAGTGTGAGCATGTGGGTAAAAAGGTTAACGCTATTTAATATTGATTGAGTCTTTTGATCTTTTTGTTGATTGAGTAATGTTAAGATTTGACGGGAAAGGTAAACCGCATCTTTGATGAGCCTATCATTTTGTTACAAGAATAATAGCCTACATGAGTTCTAAACTCTTAACCAATGTAAGCCATTAAGTTCTTTGGTTATACTGTAGAGCTTCTCTAATTTGAAATGACGTGCCCCACCACTTCACTAGTTGATGTAAATGAAAAATTTTGTACTGTGAATACGAGGGAGGGGCGCGTCATTTTAAGTTAGACAAGCCCTACCCGAATATTTACACTTTTCGAACACTAAGCTATAGGACGGGGTTACGGCTGTCAAATCCCATACATTTGGTGGCGTTAGCGTTGGCGTTTATGATAATCGCTTGCCGCTTGTCTAGGGGGCTGGACAGAATCTGTCGTGAATCTCTCAGCGTTTCTATCGCATTTCTACGCTAAGCCCACAGTGGTAGTGATGGTGATATCTTCAACTGCAATATGTATAGAGCCAATTCAGTAGCATCATAATTAATATCGCCATTCTTATGGTGAATGGCAATCTGCAATGGCATCTTTTGCTGTTGTTGATGACCAGGTGGTTGTGATCGGAAGTGGCACACACTAATGGCCTTCCCCGACGTGCCGCGCCTGCGCACGACCGCTAATCACTGACGCACAAAATGACAATGGGAAATTGAGTCGTTATGTTTTTGGTTACAGTCATAAAAACGATTTATTGTTTATTAATGGGCCAAGTATTTAAACTTTGTAAATATAGGGGAGGGTGGGGAGCTTTGGTACGGATTTTACTTGATTATTAGAGCGCCTTCACATTACGTCGCAAGCAGTGCGGCCGCGCGACTTCTATACAAAAGAGGTTCGCGCGGAATGTGAAGGCAGCCATTATGAAGATACACTCAAATTACGCTTATAAATGAATGATCTCTAAGAGTCCGTATACGAAATTTTGCCGAAATTTTTAATTTAACGACAGAAATAATCTATATAGATAAAATTCTATCAAATTCTATCAATATAGAGAAAAAAAAAACAAATTGTGCCAAAAAATACGATTCAAAACAACCTAAATCTCACATTATATTACTCGCCGCAAGGCTAATGTGAGATTTAGGTTGTTTTGTATCGTGTTTTTTTGGCACAATTTGCTTTTCTTTTTTTTTTTCTTTTTTCTCGAATTGGATAGAATTTTATCTATAGATTATTTCTGTCGTATTCTTTTTATGAATTACAGCTCCAAAATGCCGAAATTAACAGCAATTCTTTGCCCATTTTCTCTAAAATTTTGCCGAGTTACATATTTTTTTACTCAGTTATTTCATATTAAAGTGGTAAAAAGTAATTCCAACATTGTATAGACGACTTTCTCA
The DNA here is from genome assembly GCF_905147365.1 of Aricia agestis. Taxonomy (NCBI): domain Eukaryota; kingdom Metazoa; phylum Arthropoda; class Insecta; order Lepidoptera; family Lycaenidae; genus Aricia; species Aricia agestis. The sequence continues at coordinate 15,797,412 of NC_056418.1, read as the reverse complement.
ACAGTACATTGTATTTTTTTCATACCGTTAAGACGTCAATACAATCCATAAACAGGTGATACTCTAAACCTTTTACAGCAAAAATCACAAAACTGTCGAGGGTTTGAGTTTGATTATTTAAAAATACTTAAAAAAAAAACAAAAATCTAGCTCCAACATTAGATTATAATTGAAATGATATTACATGTTGTGCATTAAAACTTATAGAAATACTGTATTTTAACTGTTAAATCACGTCTGATAATCAGCGAAATCGGCAAAATTTCGTATACGGACTCTTAAAGATCATTCATTTACTTATAAGCGTAGTTTGACCCCCGGTTTCTGAAAGGTTTGTCAAATCACTGATCAACTAACACTGCTGTTTATTTAACAAGGAGGTCAAATCAGTTTGAGTTTCTGATACATTGATCAGCCGCAAATGCAAAATTAACTAATCTATGATCATTTTTAATTTGACTAGCGATTTGTTTGTTTTCGTTCATTGCTTCACTATTAACTATCAAAAATGCAAATTAAATGTCAAACGAAGGAATTGCAGACTGTCATTGCTTTCAAAAATGTTCTGGAAATTTCAAATCTGATACTTTTTGAAACATTGATCAGACGAAAATTAACTAATCTGTGATCATTTTGATTTGACGCGCTGATCAAATTAAACTAACTAACCGTGCTTCTAGCAACCCAATTGTTACTTGACAAGAGATTTAACAGGCGATTAGTTAATTTTAGTGTTGATCGGCCTTTCAGAAACCGGGTGTCAGTGTATCTTCATAATGTACATAATGTTGTGTTGATAGTAAAAAAAAACTGCATTTTCACGACAACTGAAACTAAATTTTTCATATACACATTACACATCATATTTTTTTTACTTTTAAATGGCTAACGCGTCATGTGTGTGAAAGGTTCAACTGTACAGTAGCTAGTTCTTATTTACGTATTTCTTCTATTGACATACATCTTTTTTCCAGCGCGATGGCTAGGCACGCGTCACGTGGTGATCTTCCTGCTGTTCCTATCGACGGTGGTGTCGTACGCCACGCGCGTCAGCATGAGCATCGCCATCCTCGCCATGACCAAGCCGAACCAGCATGGACACCAGGTTAGTACGTGGCAAAGTTTTTTTTAAGGATTAGAAATAAAAAAAAATTCTAATAGTTAATACTAATGGCCTAAATTGGCCTCGTTAGCTTCAGCTGATGATGACTGCCATTTAGTAAGTCGTTGGGATTGAGACGCTTAACTGGTTTCAAACTGTATATAGTAGTGTTGCGTCTCGTTTTGCTGTAAATTGACCCTAAGATGGAAAACAAACGTGCAGTCCGCTCGCTAATCAGCTTATCCCTTCAGAGAAACTTCTTTCACTTCCACTTCTTTTAAGTAATAATAATCTTCATAGATTGATGTTGACATGTTAGTCAATCAAAAGCTCTGGTGAGTGAGGCCTATGCCCTCAGGGCCTCACCAGAGCTTTTGATTCCTTTCGGGAAGGCCCAGAAACCGGTCATGAAACTAGATCCTTAGTACAAGTTTAATTAAAAAAAACCAGACCCTCCCAATGTTAGTAACAATCATAAAAATATATTCACCTTATTATCAAATACACCTGGTCTCCTCTATATAAGAACCCAACCGATATTATTACAGAAGCAGCATTTTTTTAATAACACCGAAATCTGGTAATATCACTGCAGTAATAACAATCGTCCTAATTCCAGCGAACAAAAGTAAAAATTGGGAAAAACGGTAAAAAGTTGCATAACTTCTGCAGATAACTTCTGAATGGTCAACCATGAGCGTAGCTTATGCTCATTTGCATTTCGCCAGAGACACATATTTGAGAAGACACTTCGAGAAAATATTTTGTATCTTCAGAGAAATTAATTCACATTATATAGCTAATCTTTTTGATTTGGTCGCGTTATGACAAGTCAACGTGAGGCTAGATTTATATACGTCCGCCCGTACGCGCGGTTTGGCGGCGACACTGCGAAATCACAAGCGTATATGAAAATAACAGAGGGACTAAAATGGTCACATTTAGCAATTCCTCTCAATCAATTCAGCAAATGAATTGTCAAAACTGTCAAACTGACAAAATATGTCAAATTAGTACAAATTACTAGATATGAATTGCATTTAGCGATTTTAAAAGAATGAATCATACTATGATTCATAATAACAGGACCACCGTGCCGCTATTTAAAATAAAATCGGCCAAGTGCGAGTCGGACTCGCGCACAAAGGGTTCCGTACATTGTTATAGAGCAAACATAGACCATTAATTAAACATAAACATCAAAATTAAGGGGGCCTAATTCCCATATAAAAACACAATTTTTGGTCTATGTTTGCTCTTATGTACATTTTATGTACATTAAAAGCCCCCCTTATTTTTTTATTTTATTTGAACATTATTCATAAATATATAATTAAAGCCTTTGAGAAAATATCAAGTGCCTACCTGTTGCCATTATTGATATCGAGCAAAAAAGGCAAAAAAAATCACGTTTGTTGTATGGGAGCCCCAAAATAAAATTAATATTTAAAGTATTAATTTTATTTTGTTTTTGATATATTTTATTGTTATAGCGGCATCAGATATACACAATATGTGAAAATTTCAGAACTCTAGCTACAGCGCTTCTTAAGATACAGCCTGGAGACAGATAGATGGACAGACAGATGGACAGATAGACGGACAGACAGACATCGAGTCTCATGAATAGGGTTCCATTTTCACCCTTTGAGTGCGGAACCCTAAAGATCATCATAATCATTGCTCGTGATCTCGCGGTGTAGCGACCAAACCGTTCATTCGCACGGACGCTTATATATCCAGCTTTAGTCGTAATCAGTTGCCTGCGTTTGATATAATCTGACCGACTTCAAAAGGCTCGCCATATTATATTTACGAGTCAATTTTTCTGATAGTACAATATCGAAGAACGCGTGTACATTTCCATCATTTTTCTCTGTCGATACAAAAATATTTCTTGATTTCTCTTGCGTCCCGTGGGGCACGCGTATTGAATGTGAAGGAGATAAACCCTCTTTCGCTCTCCCACTGCGGTTTGAAATACTACTGTTCAAATAATGATACCTTAACTGTTTCATTTTGCTAGCTTACCTAGCAATTTTCTTTACTTTTGTTCAGAAAATGGCGTAAGACATATTATAAAATTCCATAGCAGGTAGCTGACAATGATCTCAAAGATGAAAGATCTACTTACTACAAAAGTTTCCAAAAAAAATCGAGGTCGAACTATCTCATAAGCAGATCTGTTACTTACAGCCAGCTGCGATCGAAGCCTGAAATTTCGGGGATTAAAAAAAATCATTCATTCATTCAAAACGTTCATTTATAAGAATTGGTGAAACACCTGTGCCGAAATAAAAGGCAGGCTGCTCTTGCATTACGTCCAGCCTAAAATCTAAGGAACATAACAAAATTTCACAAACCAAAAACACCTGTGTCGAAATAAAAGTCGTGGTTCTTGCAGTCCAGCTCGGTCCCTAACCCATGTCTGGTTTGAGCATCGGCAACAGCTGGGCTGATATTACGACGATATTGTGCGGTGCAATCGTTCCCGGTTTACGACCGAATGTGCATATTTTGCTTTTTCAGCATATTGATAAGGATGCTAAAACCTTTGATACTCGATAGTAGACCAGTCGCTGCAGCCTGATTTCTTGGGCACGGTTTTTTGGGTTAAGAATAATAATTATATAAACTGATTAGGTAGGATGTAAGGAAGGGTGTCTCTGTGTGAACCCCACCTCAGATTGTGCTTGTAGTAGACCTGAAAGCAGTGACCAATAATATGTGAAAGACAGGACTTTCCTGAAATGCGCAAAATTTCCATTGCGTGGCTAAATCGAAGATTGATTCCATCTTTCCTTTAAAACTCATCAATTAATATTTTTCTGGTTGAACTTTCTTCAGGGAGAAAGAAACCTAATTGCTTGTCTGCACAACAAGTGGCGATATTTTTAAGACCTTCAAATTGTAAAAATGTTATTAGAAATACTGAATACTCAGCCCTGTTACGCACAAGTATGCTATCTCAAAAAACTCGAATTTGAGAAAAACGGCTCTAAAGTTTTAAACAAACATTTGCTTGTATTGTATTAATAAAAATGTGCTATAAACTTAAAACTGTTTGATTGACTTTGTTGAATGTTTCTAGAACATATTGTCATATATATTTTTTAAATATCTGTAATACTTAATATTTAAATAGAGTTAAACGAGTTATGAATAACCATCACTTCATACAAACGTGGTTACGCGTCGTGTGATAATTTAAGTTAGAAGAGTTGCGTGCAATCAGCAGCATGCGATGGGTGGAAAACTTATCTATGTTATCTAATAATTGTATTAGATGTGTTTGACGAGTGCTACCGAAAGGTGGTAAAAACCTCAGCTGCAGTTCGACGCGGCGTTATGTCGCCAGATGTGAGCGTCTTTGTCAAATTTGTATGGATTTGACAATTTCAAAGACGTCTCACGTAATTGAGGTCTGTCAAATCAGTATAAATTTAGAAATGCATCTATGCGTCGCGTTGCGGTCTGAATTGACCCTTACAAATGTCACAGACGCTCAGTTCGAAAGTTAGGCTTTCGATCTGAGACTATAAAGCGTCAGTGACACCGCAACCGATTCAATGCGGCGCACGTTTTTGAAGACTTTCAGTCATGGCGGCATACAATTTTCTCGTGACACGTGAGCCGTGTCAGACGCCATAGAAGTAGATGACACGGCTACCGTGTCACCCGCCACGTTCAAAAAGGTTTATTGTTTTTCTTGGTTTTTACGTGTTTATTAGCTTAATTTATTTAATTGAACCCAAACCATTGATGTTAACGGAAGGCTACGTTGTTTTGAGTTGATTTCGAGTAGTTTTACTAAGTTTTAACCTGAAAATGGAAGGTAAGCGATTTTTTATTCAGGTGTTGCAAACCTTTTGTAGGTTTCAAAGTTAAAAAAATGAGTATATTAACTAGATCTGGGTTTCCGATGTAAATTATACGCTCGTAGATAAATTTAAAGAAGTTCGTTGTTAAGTTTTTTTAACTTCAAAAAGGAGGAGGTTATACGTTCGGCTGTGGATATTTTTTATGTGTGTTCAACGATTACTCCGCTGTTTGTGAACCGATTTTCAAAATTTTTCTTTTGTTGTATGGGGTATTTGTTCCGATTAATCCGGTTCCGAGTTGGTACCATGTTCACAAAAGTGGTGGTCTGATGATGGGAACCATGAGGAAATAAAAAAAATATATGAACTAGCCAATTCCATACATAAAAACTAAGTTTTCTCGATATAATATTATATAGATTTTTGATAAATTGGGTTGAACGAAAGCTGAAAAGCACGATAATTGGGTTTCAGTTATAAAGCTTATAGGACTACTTTTAATTGCAGGGAAACGTTTTATTCCTATGGATAAGGAAGTTTGCGAAAACAGCTAGTCAGAAATATTTTCGAAAGAAACAACTTAGATTAAAACAAAAATCGTTAGTGGATTAGTAATACTTTGATGACAACGCAAGTATTTTTCTACATTATTGTTTAAAAAAATTGCGAGAACTTGAAAGTCTAAAATAATATAGAATAATATGGGCTACCAATATTACTTCTTTATATTCCTAAAGCAGGTCCGCAATTGTAGCAACAGACGGTACAGCTGCTGGAGCTTCTGCCAAACTTCAAAAAAAATTTAGACGAACTATCTCGCTGGTTAAAATACTGGAAAATAAAGGCCAACGAAACAAAATCGGTCCATGTTACATTTAGCCTACGACACGAAACATGTCCCGAAGTTGAGCTAAATGAAATCAAAATCCCACAATCCGATGACGTTCGATACCTGGGCGTATATCTAGACCGTAGACTGACGTGGAAAAAGCACATCCAAACAAAAAGAAAGGCACTCGACCTCCAACTGCTAAAACTTCAATGGTTAATGGGCAAAAAGTCACAACTCCGTCTTGAAAATAAACTTCTACTCTTTAATAGTATCTTAAAACCTATCTGGACCTACGGCATCCAGCTGTGGGGTACAGCATCACCATCGAACATTGCCATCCTGCAGAGGTTCCAGTCAAAAACGCTGCGTATGATAACTGGTGCCCCCTGGTACATCTCAAACACTCACCTCCACAAGGACCTGAAGGTAGAAACTATTAAAGAGGAAATAAAAAGCGCCCTACAAAAATACTCCAAAAGAATGCAAAATCATCCCAACCTCCTGGCTAAAAACCTAATGAGCGAAGAGCCTAATGCAACATTCAAAAGGCTCAAAAGACGAGCCCCTCAAGACATGTTAATATAAACAGAGCTAGCACCGAAATGGACATATCACTGGATATGGTCCATACACGCCAAGAATGAAACACATAAAATCCAGCTCAATGTCATAAAGACAGATCGCAGGACATAAAGGAGATAAAAAAAAATCCTAAAAGTTTACTACTAAAAAGCCCGGCCGCAAATTATCCGAATTTCTGATCAAAAAATACATTTTGACACGTCAGAATTCTGATAACATGCGGGGTCCACAACAAAATGTATGAACAGAGTGCGTTCCGGCGGGGGTCCGGCGGGCGTACGACGGGGCTAAAAAAGAAGACAGCCCCCACTTTTTTCAATTCACAGAATATTCAGAAACAAACCCTATAGGCTTGTTTTACGTGGAAAATTAAAACGGTTTTGTTCGGAGTAGAACCTTCTAAAGTGTAATTTGAGGGAGATACAATCGCTTTCTAAATGACACGGCTCACGTGTCATACGCCACACGTTAAAAACCCATTAGACGCGGCTGCCATGTAATCCACAATGAATGCAGCTTTTAAAAAATGTTGACGGCCCCTATTTTTTTTCAATTCACAGAATATTCAGAGGCGAAGCCTATAGGCTTGTTCTACGTGGAAAATGAAAATGTTTTTGTTCAGAGTAGAACCTTCTAAAGTGTAATTTGAGGGAGATACAAGCGTTTTTTAAATGACACGGCTCACGTGTCATACGCCACACGTTAGAAATATGTATGACACGGCTCCCGTGTCATCTGCACTGAATCGGTTAAGTGTCGCCGCGACAGAGCGACAGATAGATGATCTATGCTGAATAATTATGAAATTATAGAGAACATCATTCGAGCCAATTAGGCCTGGAGATACTGACACAAAATTCTTGGTCATTTGTACCAGTATAGCGGTTTTACAGGGGTATAATTACGTAAAGGCAAAAAATTTTTGTACCAGGCTAATTTTTGCATAGCTAATCATCGTCGAGTAGCCATTCACGAAAATCACCTTGCCATACTTTTCCGACAGCGCCCAATGGCCGCCATTACACTGCAAAGGTGTCTTCACGTCCGCGTCGGTGCGGCCCGGCCGGCCGCGCTCACTGTTTCAGCGAGTGGCCACGCGTAACTATTTCAACTATAAGATAACAGACTTAGTTTGAGTTACAGAATTTATTGATACATTCTGCCCATCTGTATTAACTTAAATTGAATGAGTAATGCCTAACTGATACAATAAAAAATAAAGTTAAACGAATTTGTCATAAGAGATTCTGACTCACTGATAAATAATTTTTTGAAATTGTCTATAGTGCCATATAGACTGTACTGATTAAGACTATTTTGCAGTGGTTAGGCGTAACTCGTCTACTTTAAAATAGCATACTTGTGCGTAACAGGGCAGTACTGATCGATGAGGATAATGATTGCTAATTATTACGCTTTGTTTGTTTCTTCAACTCTAAGAAAACTAAAAAATGCTCGTTTCGATTTTGATTCGCTAGAAAGGCTACATTTACCAATGATATTAAATACGTGATAAAATTCCAATGCCGTGCAAAATCGCTTACAGTTTGTATTGTTGGACAAATTCGAATGCTAGCAGTTTGGTGGTGAAACAAACAGTTGAAATAGTACCACGAAATAACGAGCAAACACAAGTTGTGGTCGCTATAATTACTTTTGTTCATTGATTTATTTACACGCAGAAGGTCAGGGCATTTAGCCAAGTTGCCAGTAACCACTACCAAGTTAAAAATTAGAAAGTGTATGGGATTTTAATTTTTAACTTGAGTCGATTCAAAAATGTCATACTTACTTATATTTTTCATCTGCAAATTATTTTAGACCATTCTCAATAACAGTAAATAACTAACATGTTTTAGTGCAAATACTCGATTGCGAAGGTTGCAAGAAGTCCCTTGTGATATTTCAGTTCTAAGGAGACTAAAAAATTAAAAAAGCTGGATGTTTACTGCGGGACAGTACCAACGCAAGTGCGTGGAGAATTTGCAGATGTATGCAACTCTTCAGGTTTCATTATACACTTCCATTACACGTGCTTATAATCTTCAACCCCCTTTGTAGTCCACTCAAAGAATAGTCCGAAAGAAGGTGTAGAGTGCGGGAGCTGTAGAACCTAAGCAATTACTTCAAAAATGTATTCCCCAAAGGGTAAACAATAAACATACTAAGAACTCTCCCCAAATTGGATGTCCAATAGGTAAATATACTAAAATCTCTCCCTACCCCGACGCTACCCCTAGGGGCCGAGAATTTTTAGTATGTTCATCTTCTGGCCATCTTGAACGCATTTCCGAAGAAATTGCTCACGCACTCTATACCTGCTTCTATAAGTGGACTATAATGGTTATGTAAGTAATTGTTTCATCTCCAGGTGTTCGACTGGAGTCAAAGCATCCGCGACACGGTCCTCTCCTCGTTCTTCTGGGGCTACATCCTACTGCAGATCCCCGCCGGCATGATGGCCGGCCGCTTCGGCGGGAAGATGCTCATGTTCGTCTCCATGATCCTCACCGGCATTGTCAACTTGCTGGTGCCACTCGCTGCCAGCTTGGTAAGTCATCTTATGTCATGACATTTTCAGCAAAGACGGTGACGATGAATGACAGTTAAATAAACGGCTTCAGATTTTCGAGTGTTCCCTTAGACTACGGTTACACCGTACACGTTCAGTCTAGCTCTGGCATCAGTTTGGTCAGGAATGATGAAAGAAATAGCATCTAACCGGTTGATTCTAGCCGGAATTTTTTTATTAAGTGTCCGGACAATATCGTTCTGGCATATTCAGTCTGAGACTGACCGTGTAACCGTAGTCTTATAGTAATGGGAGTCCGGTCCCTTATGACGTATACCGGCCGGCCGGAGCCGGTTGGGGCTTCTCGATGGGCAGTCCAACATACCAGGCTGCTTCAGCTCAAATGAGGCCGGCCCAAACCGGAACGGGCAACGTCAATGTGAGAATTTGGTAATGGGTGGGCGGATAACATGGCCTCAAAGGATAGGCCTGAAAGACTGATTTTGTGCTTTACCAAGTCATGTTACTGGAGCCTTGAAGGCAGTGCCTATGATAAAGTCCAGAACTAAGTGCGTGTCACTAGAGGGATACGAAGCGTAATATTATTTCTAGTGCTGCGCAATTTTTAAAATAAAAGTCAAATACTCTAGCTATCAGGCGATCTACCAGCTCGCTTCCCGATCCATTTAACATAATGTAAATATTGTCGCTCTCTCTTCAGTAATAGTTATTGTAATTCATGTTTCTGGTGGCTATTGGTCATAACTTATTATTTACTTAAGTATAGTTTTAACGGCCAAATATCGGTAAATATCGAAAAGTAAACACGAAATATCCTTTGACGAGCAATATAATAATTGATGACTTATGTTTGAGGAATAAAATACTGGGTAAATAGTCAACTGTATTTACATTATCACGTCAATTATTTAAATTCATTAGCACGCGTCATATTTATATTGCTATTTACATTCCGCAGGCTTTACTAATTAACGCTGGCAGAAGGCCACAGTTATAGAAATGGGAAAGAATATAAATATCAAATTTCAAAATATAATAGAAACACTGTCACATGCTTTGAAAATATATTTGAGGCATGAGAACTGGCCCCTTTACTCCTAAGCGGTAATATAATATTATACTGGAATAACATATAAAGGAAAAGATAATAACATGCGTGTAGATACGGCAGCCACATCATTAACCATTCACAATCAATGGCGGCCTTAAAAGAAATCGCCTGAAAAATGCCATAAAACATGGCGATGGATGCGCATCATTTGTTCAAAAGAAGTTAATACATTTCTTTTTCAGCCTCACACCATTTCCTATTCTATTTATTGGTGGGAAGGTTTAAAATGATTTGGCATTCTCTTAGACGGTATCGGTTCCGCAGATTTCGTTTGCATGTGGATTTTATTGGAATTGTAAAGAGTAAGGACTGAGTAATATTTTTCACACGCTACGATAAATGTAAGAAAACTGCAATAGTGTTCTGTTTGATTTAAAGTTAGGAAGTCCGTATAATAATCATGTTTATTATAGTAGGTACTGGGGGTCCAATCAAAGAAATTGATAAGGCAATACTAATGACTTGACATGGCCCGACAAAATACAAAAATCAGAACCAATTTATTTAATAATGGAAGATGCCCGCAACTCCGTTGCGCCAAAACTCGTTTATAGCGTGGGAACCGTAAATTTTTTCGGAACAAAAAATATCCTATGTCCTTTCCCGGGACTCAAAGTATCTCCATGCCAAATTTCAGCAAAATCGGTTCAGCGGTTTGGGCGTGAAGAGGTAACAGACAGATAGACAGACACACTTTCGCATTTATAATATGGCAAATAAATAACACGGCAACTAATATCTTTTTTAGGCGACTTTCTATTAAGTCACAAAAAACTAACTTTGCAGTGATTAAATATCTTAGCAACTATTAAACTATACAAGCAACAAAAGGCTAGGATCAAAAAAACTAAAAAACGGCTGCTACTGTAAGGTATCAAATATATCAAGCGGGATCAGTGTAAAACTGGTTAAGGTATTATAAAACCTAATGTGGCGACTAATTTTTCCGAGGGGATATCAAACATTTTTCACTGGCAACTATTGGCTTTGATTATAAAAATACACATTTGGCAGCGATTGTTAGGTAGCTTTAAAACTGAAAATGGGTATTATAATAATGTATTTGGATATTAGAATATTGTTTGCAGATTCGTAAATTCTTGAAAAAGGCGGCAAATGCGCTCGTGTGTCTGAGCAGTGCGAGGGCTGCGGAGCGGACAATGAATCAAATTTTATGTCTTTCATTGCACGCTATTTAGTGTTTTGGGTAAGAAAACCGGCGCCGTATCAAGCGCATCATTTTTATTTCATTTCATTATTAATGAAAAGACTTAACAGAAGGCCTACTTAACCACGGATATGGAAGTGGGGGACGGGGGGGGACGGGGGGGCGCAGCCCCCCTGAAAGGGGGTCACGGAGGGTGCAGCCCCCCGCCAAAACAAAAACAAACAATCCAGAAAGTCCAAAAGTAGGTTAGGTTAGGTTAGAACTTAGACCACAACACAGAGGGAGCCGAGCGAGCGTAGCGAGCGTGCTGCGGCAGCAGCCGGCGACCGTTATAAAGTAAAAGGGGGGCTCGGAGAGCGCAGCCCCCTGCCAAAACAAAAACAAACACAATCCAGAAAGTCCAAAAGTAGGTTAGGTTAGGTTAGAACTTAGACCACAACACAGAGGGAGCCGAGCGAGCGTAGCGAGCGTGCTGCGGCAGCAGCCGGCGACCGTTGCAAAGTAAAAGGGGGGCTCGGGGAGCGCAGCCCCCCGCCAAAACAAAAACAAACACAATCCAGAAAGTCCAAAAGTAGGTTAGGTTAGGTTAGAACTTAGACCACAACACAGAGGGAGCCGAGCGAGCGTAGCGAGCGTACTGCGGCAGCAGCCGGCGACCGTTACAAATTAAAAGTGGGGCTCAGGGAGCGCAGCCCCCCGTCAAAACAAAAACAAACACAATCCAGAAAGTCCAAAAGTAGGTTAGGTTAGGTTAGAACTTAGATCACAACACAGAGGGAGCCGAGCGAGCGTAGCGAGCGTGCTGCGGCAGCAGCCGGCGACCGTTACAAAGTAAAAGGGGGGCTCGGGGAGCGCAGTCCCCCGCCAAAACAAAAACAAACACAATCCAGAAAGTCCAAAATTTGGTTACGTTAGAACTGTGACTGTGCTGCGGTAGCAGCCGGCGAACGTCACAAAACACGTTGTAGGTTGGGTTAAAGGCGTTAAAAAGTAAGTTACTTAAAGTAAGTAGGTTAATTTAATCCTAAGATTCCCAAGGGGTGCAAGTGCACCACCTGGCACCCCCCTGCCGGCGCCCATGATTAATTCAAAACTAATTAAATTAATCGATTTTGATTGACTTAGATTAGTTTTCCGTTCGATACATAATTTTTTCACTGCCTTTTGTTACACTTAAGATAGTCAAGAAAAAATTAAATAGACCAAGAATAGTTTTTTTGCATGTCACAATTTGGTTTATTTGGATCCCTAAAATTGTAGACAAAATAAGTTTTTATGAGATCTTGTTTGTACTTATTTATTTCAGACCTTGGTCAAGTTTATAGACAACCCCATTTTAGAATTTATGAAAGCCTATTTTAACTTTTTATCCGCCAATAATCTGTCGCCTTAGAAGAAATTCAGTTGCCACAAAAGAAAATCACTGCCAGATAAAATTTAAATAAAACCTCAAAACTCATTAAAAAGCCGCCGCTATCTAGTTAAAATGCTACCTCAAATTAGTCGCCAAAGTAGTTTATTTACTATCCATTGAACACAGACCCGGAATGGTAACAATTTGTCGCCGCGTTAAATACATGCCTTATAATAATTATTAGTATGGATGATATTTTTATTTCAGTTGGTTAGGATACTTTAAGACGCGGGAAAGGATAATCTTTTGTCAGCATCTAGTGTTTGGAATAATCCTAAAGAACACAAATAAAACAGTAAGGCTCTTAACACACTAGGCTGAATTACGCAGGCGTAAATTCCGCCGCGTTTAAATTGCATACAAAATACGGCCCGAATACGAATGGTGAGGGGTGACACACTATTACGTCGCGTTTTGTATGCGTTTGACATTTGCGGCGGAAATTACGCCGGCGTAATTCAGCCTAGTGTGTTTAGACACTTAGTCTCAAAGACATTAAACAATAATAGAACAGTTTAATATTATAACATTATGTTTACCGTGGTACTAAGCTAGGCCTAAAGTTAATTAGCTTTAATGTTTAGGATATTTAATTCAGTTCTTAATTATCTAGAACCCGATAACAATCAAGTGGATCTATATCTTGACATTTACAGTTTGTGAGGATTCCACGAACTGAGATAGACATTCTTTGGGTTCTTTAAATCATGCGATAAGATATCGTGTACTGCGTACGGCCTACGACCCTTGTCGCCCGTCGTGACTCGTGAGTCGTGTCACGTGTGTCGTAACTGAGGGTATAGACGAGTTTTAAATTTTGAGTGACCACTATCGTTGGTAGTTATTTTAAAAAAAATACGAAAATCAAAAATATATTTTATTATGTTACTTATCTCTTATTTCTATACAGCTCAAGAAAAATATAAGCCTCGTTACTATTATATTCATTGTTTATATCATAATAATTCTGAAAACGTGTTGTAAATCGTTGCATTGTTTACGTAAGTTGGTATGATCAATTTTATACGAACAACATCGCAAAGTGAACATTATCCAGTATCCTGATTCTTGTCGTACTATAGATATCGGATCGTACTATATCAGCAAGTCCTTCGTTGTAAGGGGATACCGACGAATTGCCTGATATAGTATTTCCCTTAATAATCAAAGGCCTATGATTTGATAGCTATTTCAAACTTGAGTGGAGTGGCTACATTAAACATCAAATTATAAGTACGACTTACGTAAACGATGGTTTATTTTAGTAGAGACTTACTTTAGTTTGGACGATAGACTACAAGACGTATTTGTAACACACAAATTTCCAAAGGTTTAAAATTAACATTAGATGGTATAGTAACGGAAGTGTCATTCATTTGAATGAATGCTTTATTTTTGTTTAAAATAATGTATTCGGCGTTTTTTACGCAAAACATACCCCATTAAAAAAGTAAAATTAAAATTTACCGTCTTATATTATTTAGGAAACACAACATTGTTTTCTTACATAGGGTCACAGATCAACTCTGTCATTCATTGACTTTCCAACGGAAATGGATAGTTAGTAAAACATGTTTCATCTTCCGCCTTTAATGCATCACTGATAAATTCTGTCATTAACCCCAACGCAAACAAACCAAAGTATGTACCTAAGTACCCCTCCTTACATCTTCAATTACTTTAAGGGTGACTGGAAGGCGGTGGTGGCGTGCCGGATCCTGATGGGTCTGTTCCAGGGTCTGCTGTACCCGTGTCTCCATGGTCTCATCGGCCAGTGGGCACCAGCTATGGAGCGGAGCCGAATGGGCACTTTTGTTTATTCTGGTAAGTTCTGCGCTATCATCAATAATAATAATATTTGATAATAATATGATCGCAAGAGTGCCTAATGCCTATTAAGGTGTTAGGTCAAGAAATAAAACTATTGCATAAATTATACAAAGAATTCTATTTAAACTGAGGTTTAAATAGAAGTCTTTGATATTATACAGTACAGGTAAAAAAACTAAGTGATAATACTATATGCTAAGTACTCACATACAGTTTTACTCGATAGTTTTACTGCAAATCAAGTAAAAATTACCATGTGGACCGCAAAGCCTCGAATCGAGCCGGCTCGATGGAATTAAATAAATCTAATTTCTTCGAACTTACTCGACGAGAGCCGTCGAGAATTACTCAAGCCATAGGTGCTCAAGCGTGTGAGCTTTGCGGTCCACACGATAATTTTTACTCGATTTGTAGTGAAAGTGTCGAGTAAGTAATGCTAAATATGTGGACGAAAGCCCGAGCCGTGGTTTTTACTCAACCTGATTGCTCAATCGAGTTAAACCGTATGTGAAACTTGAAAGTACTCACATACGGTTTAAGTCAATAAGTAATACTTATATAATAATAATACCTATGGACGCTTCACACCACGTCAGTCTGGCCCCGAGCTAAGTACCTGAAGGACTTGTGTTACGGGTACCAAACAACGGAAATATATTTAATACTTTTATACTATACATATATTTAAGATTTTTATTATATGATACACATATTTAATACACATCCATGACCCAGGAACTTTGATAACTTTTTGTTCCGTCGGTTCGAACCCGCTTGAGCTACCAACAGCCCACCAACTGAGCCACAATTCGTGTACAGTATGGGTGATGGGTCCCCTATGTACAGTTCGATCTGAAAGTAACAGCGCTGAAAAGAGTTAACTTTTTCACCTTTGTATGGGAAAATACATGACGCTTGGGCGCTTGCCCTTTACAAAATTACAAATCACAAAGAAATTTAGCTCTTTCAGAACTTCTAATTTCAGAGTGAACTCTATTTATAAGATGTAGATTAGATTGTAGATTTATTACACCTTGTATACTATTACGAAATATTCTAGATGTAGGATGGTCGTACAATGCAATAAATAAGAGAGAAACAAAACTAAATAATTAATGTAGGTTATTTTTATTCTTGTGCGTCCACATAATATAACGCTCTAAATATAAAATCCTGCGGGAATAAACTTCCTTTGATTAAAACTAGCAGTCCCTACTCCCTTCACAGAAATTTTGCTATGCGTAAAACAGAGGCCGGACCACGAAACCGTTATGCTTATTAGACTCAAACAATCGTACGAGAATGCCGCGTCCTACTGTAACATAAGTGAAATGACGTTGTTAGAGCAGGACGCGGCATTCTAATTCGGTTGTTTGAGTCTCGAAACGGTTTCGTAGTAGACCTACAGATACCCCCGACGACAGAAATGCACAACATCTTGCTCAGGCAACACTCCATCCCTCAGCTGTGGATTTCTCCATCATTTCATGTTGCCTACCAAATTCATCAAAGCCATTCCAATATATTTTATACGTGGGAGAGCCATGCTTCGGCACGAATTGGCCGGCTCGACCAGAGAAATACCACGTTCTCACAGAAAAACGGCGTGAAACAGCGCTTGCGCTGTGTTTCGCCGAGTGAGTGAGTTTACCAGAGGCCCAATCCCCTACCCTATTCCCTTCCCTACCCTCCCCTATTCCCTTTCCATCCCTACCCTCCCCTATTACCCTATTCCCTCTTAAAAGGCCGGCAACGCACCTGCAGCTCTTCTTATGCTGCGAGTGTCCATGGGCGACGGAAGTTGCTTTCCATCAGGTGACCCGTTTGCTCGTCTGCCCCCTTATTTCATAAAAAAAAAATTGGGAAGCTCAGCAGAAAAATCCAGTCGATTTTTGAAGCTACCTGAGAGTAAACGCTGCAATTTATAAAACTACTATTACCTGGGAAGGCAATTTGTATGGAGCTCGAGCTGCGGTTAGGTCTCGTATCCGTCAGGCTTCGATAACGACAGACGGAAGAAAAATACAGGAAATACACCGGAAACTCTAACTAAAACAATGTTTAGACAGCTTAAAACGTTTTAGTGTTTTAAATTTAAAATACTAAGCTAGGTACGGGATGTTTGGTCGAATGTCGGTGCAAATTTTTCGATGTAAAACTATCCTATATAATAACATCCTTTCCCCGAAAATCAAAATTCAATCCTTTTCAAAGTATTTTTATACTTTTAATCCCAATTAATATTACTCTAATAAAAGCTTATAATCGGTTTAAGCAGATAACTAACTTTAGAATTTATGAAGTCCAGTTGGCCATTTTGAGTCAGTCATTGATTCTGAATTTATTAAAGAAAAGAAATTTAATCTATAAGTATAATTTATCAGTAAAGCAGTATGAAGTGAACACTGATCACCAAATAATTGTATTTTCTCAAATTTCTGGATTTAGTCTGCGCTCCCCAACTACTGAATTGAACGCTGACCCAGAAAATCATGCCTGAATATTATCGTCATATTTTATTATGTAGTTGTAATAATTTTGCATTCTAAGCAATAAACTTGTCAATTCACAGGTAGCCAACTCGGCACCGTAATCGAGATGATGTTGGCCGGGGTGTTGGCCGAGAGCGCTTGGGGCTGGCCTGCCATCTACTACGTAGCGGGCGCCACGTGCCTGAGCTGGGCGGCGCTGTGGCTGGTGTTCGGCGCCTCCTCCCCCGGCACCAGCAGGTGGATCACCAAGGAGGAGAGGAAGTACATCGAGTATAGTACGGGCTCCATGGATATCACGGAGAGTAAGGTAAGTGTCTTGACTATAGTACCAATTGGTACATTTTTCTTAAAGAGCCTCGTGTTCGAGGTACAGGTCAGCATTTTTTTATTATACTAGATGTCCCGCGCGGCTTCGCCCGCGTAAATTAGGAATTTTACAGAAACCGTACATTTTCCCATAAAAATATTTCCCCCGTTTTTCCCACATTTTCCTAAGTTTCTTCGGTCATATTAGTCTTAGCGTGATAATATAATATAGCCTATAGTCTTACTCGATAAATGATCTATCTAACACTGAGATAAGTTTTTAAATGACCTGTAGTTCCTGAGATTGACGCCTTCAAGCAAACATACTCTTCAGGTTATGTATCAAAAAAATCCATACCTACCTAATATTATAAACTCGAGTCTCGATCTAAAAGACTATGAAATGGTATAATATGGTAGTGATGATGATGATGACGATGATGAATGTAATTTGCATAGTAGCATATGCTTTCTGTTCTTAAAACAACGCCGAAACTCCCAAACTTGTATCTATAAAGAATCAGGAGTTCTCTCAGCACCTTCCGAACCACGGTATACCAGGTATATCTGGGTGCAAAATCTTACTTGTTGGTAGCATATGCTTAGAATATTTCTCACGAAACCGAAGTCACCACATGTTTCCCTATTAGTTTTGAGGAGTTCTCTCGATTACTTATGGATCCTTCATCAGATCACTACTTTTGTGAATATAATACCAAATTGGGATGATACCCTATATACCAAAAGAAAAAATTTGAAAATCGGTTAACAAACGGCGGAGTAATCGTTGAATATAAGAAAACGAACATAACACCTCCCCCATTTTGAAAGTCGGTTAAAATTGTAGCCTATGTGTTATTCTGATGTATAAGGTATATTATTGTAAAGTTTCATTAAAACCCGTTCAGTAGTTTTTGCGTGAAAGAGTAACAAACATCCATACATCCACATATTCATACATCCTGGATACATCCAAACAAACTTTCGCCTTTATAATATTAGTAGGATGAATCGCTTTCGAATTTGCGAGCGCAGTTGTCGAGCAGTCGCTGAATATAGTCATCCGGGTCGCTGCTTTGACAGCTCGTATACCATTTAACCAAAACTACCATTTTATTTACCATAATAATTTAACCAGATTGCATCTTTTGACTTTGCCAACCACGCGTGTGTGAACCTAGACACTTAATGAACCATATTAACCAACAAACCAAACCAAACCTCCAAACTCTACCTAATACAAACCCTTTACACCTCATCTTTGGTTTCTTTTATAGCAGATTTTTTTTTGTTTATTAAATGCACTCGAACATAAATAAAAAATGAGCAAACCTATTACCTAATGGCAAATGATTACCACCCACGAAAACTAGAGAACGTTTCTTTGACGTTTTTTGTTCCCCATAAACCACAGACTTACTCAGATTATCTCCATGTATGATGTTGTTGGTTTTGAGAAAAAGAAATGTTTCCGTTTTACTTTAAGGCCGTATCAATAATCTTTGGTGTATTTGAATAATATTTATTTCATAGTCATAAGGTCAAAACCGGTACACCCGATCTCTGGGCGAAGCATCATGAAATAGTCACAAAGTGTTTCTTGAAACAGCTCTCAGAGTAATGAAAGTGTACTTGTCTTAAGTGCAGTGCTCTTAGGACACGAAGTAGCTAAGATACCCGGAAGTTTCTTAATTTTATTCATCACCAGCTTCCTAGCTTATTAGCTAGAACTGGAGCAAAGTACTTGTTATTTTCGCTGCAAAATTATACTTTTGTGCCAAATATTGCTGCACAAATGGAATAGCTTTATGACTTTCATGGTTCTTTTGAAACGGTAACTCATTATTATCTCAAATAACAAGAAACCTGAATTATTTTGTCCTTACTGAGAATAAAAAACATACTGAAGCAAACCACTTTTATTTTATATTCCTCCATTTCGTGTTTCACAAAAATAATATTACGTAACAACGGTTAAAGCAACATCAGGCAACATCCCTTAAATATATAACTGGTGTTATTAAAAATGTGGCCTCATTTCTTACGCGTTCTACTGATGACTGATGGAACTACCCTGTATTTCCAAGTGGAATTATAAAAGCATAATTATATTTTGTTTTTATATACCTAATTTTGAAATTAAACAATGCTTATTTTAACCTTCCAGAGAATTCCAACTCCGTGGAAGGCAATCTTGACATCGGTCCCGTTCTGGGCGATCATCCTGGCGCACAGCGGACAGAGCCTGGGCTTCTGGACGCTGCTGACAGAGATGCCGTCCTACATGGACAAGGTGCTCAAGGTTGACGTTAAAAGCGTAAGTATATTTTACTATTTCAGTTATAATAATAATAACCTACATAGCCGTTTTCGGCTTCAGTGAATTCAGACTCTAATATGGTGTATATTTTATATATTTTATTTGCTTTTAGCCCTGCTTGTTTGCATAATAACAGACATCAGAATGTCGAATCAGAACGGCGTAAAATGATGTAGTTGCCTCCTCTTCGGGCCTTGCTATCCTTGCCCTAAACCTCAAACAGGTCATTGCATTTTGTGCTTAAGAGGTTTCATAAGCTTCATCGTCATGATAGTAACCTGAGCATACAGAACAGTCGGGTATTATGTTCCTTTTAACATTTATAAGACCTAATCGTATTACAGAGTGGTCTCCTATCAGCTCTGCCGTACGTGGCGATGTACATTCTGAGCTTCGTGTTCAGCTGGACCGCCGATTTCCTCATCAACAGGAACATCTTCGCCCTCTCCACTACTAGAAAGATCTTCAATACTATTGGTGAGTTTATTACAACATACCAAGGTACAGTATAAACTGTCATGCCCATTTTTTTTTATGAAATAAGGAGGCAAATAAGCAAACAGGTCACCTGATGGAAAGCAACTTCCGTCGCCCATGGACGGAAAGACGGAGAACGTGGTATTTCTCCGGTCGAGCCGGCCCATTCGTGCCAAAGCATAGCTCTCCCACGTATAAACGTATTTCATATAAATCTACCTTATCTAAGACTGAGGCTGAGACTTATCTTTCTGGCTTTGTTTGAGGATAAATATTACCTACTCCTCACTAATTCTCCAGATTTATTCCGTTACCGATCAAAATAAAGTTTTGGTTTGTCCCTAAGGCACACTTACTATCAAAAGGCTTTGGTATTTATAGTTACCACCGTTGATCCTGGCTGCACAGGAGATGGATGATTGGAGGAAATGTGTGGTAATATATTGAACAGATAATATAAAGTAGCCTGACATCGTTAATGTAATTTAATATTTGATGTTGTAGCGTTCTGGGGTCCCGCCGCCGCGCTACTGGGTCTAACGTACATCCCGGCCGGCCACCTGCCGCTCGCCGTCTCCATACTGACGCTCACAGTCGGTCTGAATGGCGCGCATTATGCTGGATTCTTGGTGAGTGCTATCAAAAAACAGAAGCAGAAAATACATGAGACGTTATAGTTGATCTAAACACAAAAGAAATAATTGATAAAGATGATATCAATTATTTTGATGATTTATTTATTTATTTTAAAAGGTTTGTCAACAATTGCTAACACTTATAATAAAGTACAGGATACACTTAATTAATTATCATTCAGTCTTGATGATGATGTTATAGACTGATAACAATGATGACAATGGTATATAATCTCAGGAACTCTAAAATGATATCCAATTATTATGACAATGCTAGGATGACTTAGATGCTTAAGCCCAGGCCATCGTGAACTGTAGATTACGATAACTGGGTCTAAAATGCAATAGCGCATGGCTCATTAGTCATTACATAACTGCCTGGCAATCCACTGCCACTGACCATCGTCCACCATCATACACCATTACTTCGTTAATACAGGCTATCGCCACTGTGTAAACGGCGATGACTTGTATTGGGCCAGCATAGTCCATTATGAAGAGGCACCTGCTTAGAATGATAATAATAAGTTTGACAATCATGACGTTACTCCAGATCTCGCACATCGACCTGTCACCGAATTTCGCCAGCACGCTGATGGGCATCACCAATGGCTGCGGGAACATCTTCTCCATCATGGCGCCGCTCTCCGTCACACTCGTCGTCGCTGATGAGGTAAGATAAGATATAGAACCTTCCGTCGTATAAGAAGATAGAAAACTCAACACAATAATATATAGTTTTGTTTTCAACGAAGCCGTAAACTAAGAACCGAATATAGTTTTGCAGATAAACTATAATATAGTGTAAAGATTTATAAAGTCTTACGGTGCCACTCGTTTGTGATGGAACTGTGGGATATGTGTGGAGGCCAAAGGAAGATCTTCCGACCGAGCGAGGTGTTATGCTCGGTCAGGCCGAAGCCCACGTGATATATTTCAGCTGTCGTATATATACCGACGCGCTCAGAAAACTTCGATAGCGCGATGCAAGAATGTTAGGCGAATTGTGGGTACCGCCACATCACTCCCCCCCGAAGACCGGAGGTCAAATCTTGAAGTCTTGTCGCATGAGTCGCCAGTGCCAGTGAGTTCCAGTGAGTCGGAACTGTTGCAGTGAGTCCCAGTGCGAAGGAACTGTAAGCTGCTGCACGGGATTCGGTGAGTCGGATAAGCTGCCGTGCGGGGGCCGATGCTATGCGGTTGGTGTAGTGAGAAAGCCCGATGATGCCGATGCGGAGTCGCCCAGGCCGCGGTACATAGAGGCGATATGCTGGCTGGCACGGTGCGAAGGGGCGGGGAGTGATGATGATGAAGGAGGCGTGCTCTGTCGAGGGTCACCAATGTGGGATATGCGTGGAGGCCAAAGGAAGATCTTCCGACCGAGCGAGGTGTTATGCCCGGTCAGGCCGAAGCCCACGTGATAAATTTCAGCTGTCGTATATATACCGACGCGCTCAGAAAACTTCGATAGCGCGATGCAGGAATGTTAGGCGAATTGTGGGTACCGCCACAGTCATACAGGCTCTTTTAAACTTACTAAATCATGACTTGTATCCCTTACAGAACAGCGCGGAAGAGTGGCGGAAGGTGTTCTTCATCTCGATCGGGTTCTACTTCCTCAGCAACCTCTACTTCATCCTGTTCATGTCGGGGCAGGTGCAGGACTGGAACGAACCCAAACCCACAAGCTCCTCTATTGGTGAGTGACCCTGAAGAGATAAGTAAATATTTGTATTCACTACAATATAGCACAGATTTACATTCACTACACCATATTATTATCATATTTTGTGAGTGCATCCGTCTGTTAGGTCATAGACGGACTACAAGTTGCAGTCGGGACGGACTGCTCTAGAGCGGTTGCGTTGGCACCGACCGCTCAAGAACTGCTCGAGCGGTCCGTATATTGCGGATATGAATTTAGTATGAAAATTGCAAATCGCCGTGCGGCGACCGCATTTTGCAATCAATTTCGACTGCAAAATGCGCTCCGTCTATGGCCGTAAGGCCGGCCTCTTCTCTCTTCAAGCAAAATTGACAATTAGAGATATATAAAATCTTTGGGAACGTAGGTTTGGGCACTGGGCTAACGCGTAGGCTACTTTTTTCCGAAAAATCACAGTTTTTCGATTGATACTGTAACATGCTTTGTTGAAAATTGAATGCTGTCGAGGTGCAATTTCGAAGACGGTTGTTCCTAGTTATTATTGAGTAATTAATGTAATAACAAAACTTAATTTGTTCCAGAAAACGGAGAGCAAGGAGAAAGTGAAAAATCGAAAAATCTAGAAAAGAAAGACAGCGTGTCCGACCAGAAATTATGAGAGAACGAAAGAACGATAGTGTAAACTAGTCAACGAATTTCATAGAAATGTTATAACATTATAACAATATGGGGGTTCAAAAATCTTAAGGGGCAAAGAATATGAGCCAAAAATAAGGCCTTTATAATATAAAAGGAATAAATATGAGAACCAAAAAATAAAGGCCAAAATTTTTTTTGAAACCGAGTTTTGGGGCCAAAAAAGGTTCATAAATAAAAGATATTAGTAATCAGTAATCACACAAAGGCCAATAATAGTTCCAAGCAAAAAGGGACATCAAAGTGATCCAATAAGGAATTTTACCTTGACACAAAAGTCACACTGTAAGTGTCATAAAGTAGAGTAAATCCACCGTTTCCCGGAAACGAAACTCGCTTAACAAAAAGTCATATATTATGCACAAACGAGACGTCAATAGAATTGTTTTGCTATTTCAAGTAATCAGTAGATTAGGTACTTACGAGTACATTTATACAAAATTATGCAAAATTAATGCAACTTCGTTCCTTTTTCGATGTAGTCAAAATATGGAAATATTTAGATTTTAGACCAAACTACCATTCTTTCTCATGAAATGTCAAACCAACGTATATAACATTCGTTTTAAGGATATTATGAGAATATTTTTTGCTGTGCGATAGGAAACAGACTGGATCGAACTAGGAACAAAGCTTCTTATATCTTTCGTAAGATAAATATCTTACGAAAGATATAAGAATAAAATGAGCTACTAAAATCGCTTTAAAGAATCAGCGGAAAAGTTTACAAATCTGCTGCATATTCAAACTCATTTAACATTTTATAAAAATTTATATTATAAAAATTTACGCGATGTGATGCATTCGCTACTTTAAATTATTTGTAATCGTGCTTATGTGTGCGTGCACCTGATTTGCGATCTAGTTTAAAAATGCTATACTGTATAATATTTATACTGTACAAAAGCCTCCCAATAATGGTCGTTTCATTAAGATTCAATTTTATAATTTTATTTTCCAATATTCGACGTCTGATTTATTTCTGTGAACCAAAACACGTGTAAGGTATTTTCTTTTCATTAAAAGTGTAAGCCGGGACTGAACTTTCCGGAATTTTCCAGATGCTATACTGTATAATATTTATACTGTACAAAAGCCTCCCACTAATGGGCGTTTCATTAAGATTCAATTTTAATTTTTTTTTCCAATATTCGATGTCTGATTTATTTCAGTAGACCAAAACACGTGTAAGGTATTTTCTTTTCATTAAAAGTGTAAGCCGAGACTGAACTTTCCGGGATTTTCCGGTCGGAAAAAATTTGACCCCAAAAATAGATTTCTGGACTACAATACAATAACTTTTTTAATTTTTCACGCCGGGTTGGTTCCCGAACCGGTGGTACGTCAACAAGTAGGGTTCTAAAAATATTGTTTTCAAAATTAAAAATTGTATAATATTTTTATATAATATACTAATTTATTTTATAACATAAAAGATAATAGCCGAATTTCCTAGTAGGGTTTCGTATTTTTCTACCCGAAAATTTCGGCCAATATCAGCTATATTAGTATGTCTATGCACAGAAATAAATCATGATTAATTTCTGTGAGATTATGTGAAGATTTTCCTTAATTACTTAAAAGGTATTCGAAGTAATTATCTATCCAAACTATGGTTGAAACCACGAGTTGAGTAACAAAACTCCATATTTTTATTTATTTGTCAATGTTATTACAAATTTTTTGGTTTAATTCGTAGCTGTTTGGATTGCAGGCGATATTTAATCAAAGTATTTGCCTGGTAGTACAAACAATAATTTTGTTTTAAAACAGGTTTGAATCGATTTTATCGTGAATTTTGATACCGCCAAAGAGACGTATTATTTATTATTTATTCTGGCTGTAATTGTATAGCTGATAGCTATGTAAATAAATGTTATTATTAAGTTTTACCTTTTGTTTATTTCGTTACCAAGCCCTGATTCCATGTTATCATTATTGGGTATCTAATATATAAAAATAAATCGGGTTTTCCTTCCTGACACTATAACTCCAGAACGCACGAACCGATTTCCACGGTTTTGCATTCGTTGGAAAGGTCTCGGGCTCCGTGAGGTCTATATAATAGCAGGAGTCACCAAATGACGGACCGCGGTCCGCATCCGAACCACCGAACCATTGTATGCGGACCGAGCATTTTCGAAGATGAACTTCAGTAAAAATAAATTTCGGTCTCGACCACAGAAAAACCGTTTAATAAATAAATAAGTAAATAAATAAATAAATAAAAATGGATATAGTTAGAACCGTCATGTCGCTCCAATTTGTATGAACACGAGCGTGTCACTTTTTTTATACCTACTGTGACGTCATAAGAGCGCTTTTGTGATGGAAATACCCGTACGCGCGGAATCGATTCGAGGGCATCGCCGCGCCCCGTCTCTTTTGCCACTTTAATAGGTATAATCTAAAGATACGTGCTTGCCAGGACACCTAGTAATATATCATATTATTCTAAACTAAATCACTAAACAGGAACATAAATATATCTATCTATATAATATACTTACTTATAATAAAATCGTAGAGGTAAAATTTTTGTACATTGAAAATAAACTTGAAAAAACGAGTCTGGGGCATGTTAGAAGAGAAATAGAACACATTTTACCTACTTTTGAATTTTTTGTATCTGTCTGTTTGTCTGTTTGTACAGGCTAATCTCTGAATCCGCTGGACCGATTTCAATTAAATTTGGCATGATGATACCTTACATCTCTGGTCAACATTTAAGATACTTTTTTTTAGCCGACTTTCAAAAAAGGAGGAGTTAATGTTTACTTTGCTGTTTGTGGTCAGATTTTCATAATTCTGTTTTTTTTGTATAGATAAAATCGGCCAAGTGCGAGTCGGACTCGCGCACGAAGGCCAAAAGTTGTTTTTGTATGGGAGCTCCCCTTAAAATTTAATTATATTCAAATTTTTTATTAATTATTAAAGTACACATATAATTAAGGATTCTGTGAAAGTTTCAACTGCCTGCCTGTTGTAATTTTATCGATATCGAGCAAAAAAGCAAAAAAATCATGTTTGTTGTATGGGAGCCCCCCTTAAATATTGATTTAATTTGTTTTTTTTTTTTTTTTTTTTTTTATTAAATAAGGGGGCAAACGAGCAAACGGGTCACCTGATGGTAAGCAACTACCGTCGCCCATGGACACTCGCAACATCAGAAGAGCTGCAGGTGCGTTGCCGGCCTTTTAAGAGGGTATACGCTCTTTTCTTGAAGGTTTGCAGGTCGTATCGGTCCGGAAATACTGCTGGTGACAGCCCATTCCAGAGTTTTACAGTGCGCGGCAGAAAGTTACGCGAAAAACACACTGTGGAAGACTGCCACTCATCAAGGTGATGAGGATGGTATGTTTTTCGCGTGGGACGATAGCGAAAAGTTGCAGGTGGTATGATTCCGAACAATTCCTCAGAGCACTCCCCGTGATACAACCGATAGAGGATGCAGAGTGAAGCTACATCTCGGCGTAATTCCAGGGGGTCCAAGCTGTTTGAAACACTATGGCAGTCAACAATTCGAGCAGCCCTTCGTTGGATACGATCCAGAGGGAGCAGTTGGTATTTTGGCGCCCCTGCCCAGAGATGAGAACAATATTCCATATGAGGCCGAACCTGCGCCTTGTAGAGTTGTAGGCGTTGGTCCGGACTGAAGTACTGTCTCGCTCTGTTAAGAACGCCAAGCTTCTTCGAGGCTAATTTGGCCTTACCCTCAAGATGATATCGGAACTGGACTTCGCTCGATATGTTGACGCCAAGTATCTCAATGCTAGGGGAGATGGTTAAAGATGTGCCCTCGAAACGAGGATAAACGACGATTGGTGATTTTTTAGTGGTGAACGCGCAGACTTGTGTCTTGGCGGGGTTGAATTGGACTAAGTTACGTCTACCCCATTCAGAGACCTTCTCCAATGAATTCTCCACCTTAGACACAAGTTCGTTTCGACTCTCAGTGACATTTTGCCGAGAAATATTAGGGGAGCCGGTATATACAGCATCACCTGTACTATCATCCGCATAGCAATGAATGCCTTTGGTTTGTAACATGTCATTGATATGCAGTATGAATAGAGTAGGCGATAGCACACAGCCCTGAGGGACACCAGCATTAACAGACTGAGTTTCCGAGCATTCGCCGTCAACTACGACCTTTATGCTTCTGTCTGCTAAGAAACTAGTGACCCACTTACATAATTTCTCGGGCAGCCCGTATGATGGAAGCTTTGATAGCAGCGCTTTATGCCAAACCCGATCGAAGGCCTTCGCAATGTCCAAACTAACAGGCAATGCCTCTCCCTTCGACTCAATTGCCTGAGCCCAACGATGAGTCAGGTATGCCAAGAGATCACCAGCCGAGCGACCCTTACGGAACCCGTATTGTTTGTCGCTTAGCAATCCCTGGCCGTCCAAGTATCGAAGAAGCTGGCTATTGATAATGGATTCCATTATCTTCGAGAAGAGAGAGGTTATAGCGATTGGTCTGTAGTTGGAAGGATTTGAGCGATCACCTTTTTTGGGGATCGGGTGCACCAAGGCTGTCTTCCAGGAAGCCGGGACGATGCCAGTGGAATAGGAGAGCCGAAAAAGACGCGTCAAGACCGGAGCCAACTCTGGAGCACACTTTTTCAACACAATAGGCGGGATTCCGTCAGGCCCACTCGACTTTTGGATATCAAGGGAACAGAGGGCTTTTCGCACTGAGCGCTGATGAAACCGTATATCCGACATGATGCTCGTGCATCGCGGTATGGTCGGCGGTTTCAGCCCCCCGTCACCCAGGGTCGAGTTTGACGCAAAGAGCTTGCCCAGAAGATCGGCTTTGTCTTTTGCGTCCTGGGCCAACGATCCATTTCCTACGTGTAGGGATGGTAGGGTTGGCTTGCAGAAATTTCCTTCAATAGCTTTGGCCAGAGACCAGAATGCACGGGTTCCCGACGGGAGGCGCTCAAGTCTCTTGCCAATTCTATTGACGTGCTGTTGCTTTGCCCGAGTAATCTCTTTCTTGAGGGACCTAGAGGCAAGGTTGTACTCCTTTTTATATGTGCTGGTATTTAAATCCCGAGCAGACACTGCGTTGGCCCAGGATTGGTAAGCCTCCTGCTTCCGGCGAGAAGCTTTTTTGGGGGATGAACCAAACCAGGGACGAAATCTGCCGCCAGTTGGCACTACAGAGGTCGGAATGAAAAGTTCCATCCCCTGCATCACCACATCGGTAACAGAGTTGGCAGTGTTGTCGAGATCATCCGGCGAGAAGCACACGTGCCTCCAAGGATAGGATGCAAAAAACGACCGCATCCCATCCCAGTCTGCTGACTTGTAGTGCCACACACGACGGTATTTAACAGCGCGCTGTCTTAACACCGTCGTAAGTGGCACAGAACTCCTAACAAGGCAATGATCCGATGAACCAAGTGGTGCGGTTACGGATATTTGGTAGCCGTCAGGATTTGAAGTCAGTAGGAGGTCCAACAAGGAAGGATTCTGACCATCCACATCTGGGATTCGCGTAGGCGTAGTAACCAGTTGTGTCAAGTCGTTCGCAAGGGCAAAGTTGCAGACAGATCTCCCCGCGTGATCAGTTTTACTGGAATTGAGCCAGTCGGCGTGGTGGGCATTAAAGTCGCCAAGTATTATGATCTCTGCGGATGGGATCTGCCGCTGCACAAAATCTGAAGCAGCTTGTAGGTGCTCCAAGAGTCGGTCCGTCTCGGGGTCACCACTATGGGGCCTATATAGGCACGCATAGACGCGAGGGTGGTCGTCGCAATCTATGCGGAGCCATAAGTGTGATAGGTCCATGACCTCAAGATTGCTGAGGCGGCGAGAGCTGATATCATCTCTGATATACACACACACTCCAGCTTTGGGTAGAAAGGAGTGCTCGAGGTAATACCCTGGGTGGGAAAGGTATGATGTGTCACTCGGAGATGATATCTGCGTCTCGGTTAAAAAGAGCAAAGCAGGCCTTGCCGTCTCAAGGTGGTAATGGACGGCATTAAGGTTGGAGTGTAATCCCCTGATATTACAAAAGTCCATGTTTAATATCGAGGGGGGTGCCTTTGTGTGTTTGCTCTTGCCCCGAGCAGATTGGAGCGCAGTTTTGCCGTCCTCAGAATACGAGGGGCAGCCTGGACGTCCACGTTCAGTTCCAGGGGTTCCTGAGCATGGACGTCCAGAGAGGGATTCTCCAACGCAGTTGGTACCCTCCTGGGGTAACAAATTGTTTTTCAACTGCGGCATTTCTAGGGGGGGTAGGGGATTGGGCCTCCGGTCAACTCACTCACTCGGCGAAACACAGCGCAAGCGCTGTTTCACGCCGGTTTTCTGTGAGGCCGTGGTATTTCTCCGGTCGAGCCGGCCCATTTGTGCCGAAGCATGGCTCTCCCACGGACAAATTTTTGTTTTCGGTATTTGTTGTTATAGCGGCAACAGATATACACAATCTGTAAAAAATTCAGAACTCTAGCTATAACGGTTCTTGAGATACAGCCTGGAGACAGACAGACGGACAGACAACGAAGTCATAGTAATAGGGTCCCGTTTTTTACCCTTTGGGTACGGAACCCTAAAAACGGTGATTTGATAAGTAATGGAATTGAAGAAACTCCTCGAAATTTACAACGACAACCAAAGTGATTAGCAATTCTAGCAAAGGTCGATCTTTAAAACTTTTCCTAATATTCGTAAACGATTATCCAAACCCTGGATGGATATTGACCACTCAATTCGTTACCGGCCATGGAAATTTTAAAGTCAAACTTTACGGATCTAAGTTACTAGCATCGGTCAAGCACATAGGTAGAAATGGTAGAATATGTACGACCGAAGGCAGTATGTTTGAATAAACCTCTCATCATGTTCTCTGGGAGAGTTTTTTCTGCCAAGACGAAAGAACTACTGACAATGCTAGACAACCTACAGTGTAAATCTGATGTCGCATACTACGGTGATATCGTGGATAGCGCTTTAGGAACTTAATCCGTGCCTTCAAGCGTTTTTGTCATAATTATTATTGGCAACAGACTAACACAACAAATTCCAATATAAATTTAGCTATAGCTAGCTCAGTTACAATTTTAATTATTAAGTATAGTATATTTTCGTGGTGCATTAAATATTTCGTATGTAATATAGATCCAAATAAAATAGTCGTAGATGGGTGTTCAATTTTCTAAATCTCGATTTTAATAACATACATTCACGCGGACGAAGTTGCGGGCAACAGCTAGTATTACATAAAATATAATTACCGAGTCACAAAATATCCCAAAGCGAACATTATCATTCCTGTTTCATGTCGGTTTCGAAAATCGATTAATTAGAATCGAGAATATGTACAACACTATTTGCTTCATTTCACAGAAAAATGAGAATATTGACTGTACCTCGAAACTAAGCGATGAGTAGTGTCCGACCGAAGCTTCGGCTTCGGCTTCAGCTTCGGCCGACATCGGCCAAAAAAACCACCTTCGGCGAAACCTTCGGCTTCGGCCTAAAACCCGGCCGAAGCCGAAGCTTTGCCGAAGGTCCGAGCAACCGTCGAAATTGAACGAAAGACTGAGTGAGTCGTGAGAGAGCGACGGATCGGTCGTGTATGCAGAGGCCACTGAGAGTCTTCTTCTTCTTCTTCTTCATAATAAATAATTTAATTATTTATTAAGAAGTTAGTATTTGTTTATTTTATTTATTAGTTATTACTCTAGTTTTGGTCTAGTCGAGTAAAACAAAGACTGATTGATTGGTCTAATTATTGTTATTTGTGAAATACTGCTACTATGAAAAAAAAAACTTATTAAATTCTCTATAATTTTGATTATAATATACACTTTTGCCGAATTCTCATCCGTTTTCGAACTACACATTTAAATCATTACTTAAACTTAATTAATTATTTGTAGTCCACAAATTATTAAGTAATAAATAAAAAAACGAAATCACAAACTTTTATTATCATTTCTAAATCAACTTCTCTATGAGACAGTCAATATATAGGTAAACCTTCAATATTGAAGTTTTGAAGTACTTAATTAATAGTAGCCTGTAGACATATTGAACATAACTGTATTAAAAAAAAAGATAAAACCGACTTCAAAATTATACGTAATTGAGAATTAAAACTCCGTATCTCCAAAACTATCGAACCGATTTTGATGAAACTTACACTATTCCCTAAGTTGAACAATACCTAGTGGAACAAAAAAGAAGCTGAAATCGGAATGGTAGTTCCAGAGATATGCGACACAAACATAAAAACATACATACACTTGTGATTTGGCACATTTGTTCAGACGCTGATACAGATTACAGACTAACATACACGAAAATTGGGCATTTCTGGAAATATTACATAGATACGCGTCGAATTGATAACCTCCTTCTTTAAGTCGGTTAAAAATTAATAACTGAGAGTCGAGCGATTAAGATTATAAACCTTCGGCTTCGGCTTCGGCCGAAGGTTGTAGCTATTGCCGATTAATCGGCTTCGGCTTCGGCTTCAGCCAAAAATAGACCTTCGGTCGGACACTAGCGATGAGTGAAAGTATCGATTGTTTTATTTCCATTGCGCGCTCAATAGCGGACAAACAGAACGGGCTCTATAATTTTCTAACTAAAGCGGCAATGTATTATGAATCATGCGGTACACACGCAGTTACGTAGATTTCATGGTAAAAACTACAACCATCCACGATTAAAATTTAAACGATTGATTTTAAAATAAAGGACACATGATTTAATAATAAAATTACTTACCGATGAAAAGAAACGTATCCACTATTTAGACCAACGTTTCTAGTCGAATTTCCACAGCCCAATACGGCACAATTAGATATTTTTAGAATTCCGATTAACGTCCGATTTCGATAACGGTGGAGCGCAGACTAGAGAACAGACTTTCGAAATTTTGACATTGTACAACGTTTGGGAACGCGATGGCACGCGAAGTACATTCACATGGCAGTTCTAACTATATCCATTTCTGTGGTCTCGACTTACTGATAAACATCTTCAGGATTTAATATCAATAGCTTGCACCAGTTTCACTTCAAACATCAGATCTTTGTAATTTCCGTAATTTCTTACTTTTGTTTAATAAATATATATTTTTTAAATGTGCGGACCGCGCAGGTCAGGTCAGGTGAAAATCATTTTATGGCAAAGCAACATTTGCCGGGACAGCGTCTAATAATAACCTTTAACACTACGAATAATAAAAACTACTTTAACATCAAGTTTAATTTTCACCGGAAGCAAAACTTTTACATTTATTCAAGTAATCCTAGTGACCAGGGTTGCCAGACGTACGATAATTATCGTACATGTACGATAATTTCGCCCCCGGTACGATGTACGATGCAATATGTATTATCGTACGCAAAAGTACGAATAATTTCCAACCCTAGTCCGAAGTTATGTAAAAATACTAGTATCCAGTGCCATAAAATCATCAAAAATAACAAAATAATGTCTATGGTCTGGGACTTCCCCTCGAATCTATTAAATGAGTAGAAAATTAAATTTTAGTCCGGCAAGGCGGCGCCTGGCTCTTCCACAGATGAAGAAGGTGATTCAGATGATCCCACACTTATAATGAGTGTTGGAGGTTAAAATTAAAATTTAAAAAAATATTTTATGTTTGTTGATTAGAATATTTTTTATGAAATTTTTCTTTGCTTGTTTCACAACTTCCTAAAAAACCTTTGTTTTGTGAAATAGCGTGTTTCAACTTTCACGCGGTTCTGGCAGTTGTACGATATTTTTTTAGTCTGGTACGATAATTTTCGAACACCGCTGGTACGATAATTCACTTGCACTCATCTGGCAACCCTGCTAGTGACCACAGTTTTACTGTAGACAGTAGAGTGTGGACATGTCGTAAGGCTACATATTTATGAACGTGGCATAATGCAATACCGTCGACGTATCATACGTGGGGATATCGTTTAAAAATTCTACCGAAACTTTATGAGAAGTAGCCTGCAAGCTGCGCATCAATTTGTGTATCGCGGGAATTACTTATGAACCGACGGCGAAAACAGTGTTATAAGTTTGTCGTATCTGCCTGTATGTCTGTCCGTGGCATCGTAACATCCAAAAGGGTTGGCCAAATTTATCCTGTTTTTTTTTGTTTGCAAGCTGAAAAATCTCCAGTGTTTCTAGATTGATACAAGATGGTATGTCAATGTCAGAAACTTTGTGTGGTGGCTGGTGCACGAAGTACCTAGTGAATTCTCGACCCACACAGATACAGTAGGGTAGCTCAGCCGTGCCTTGAAATCAAACGCTACACACAGGAATACGTGGACGCCATACTGCATTAATTTATGGCACCATCTGGTTTTATAAATCCAGATGGTGGTGAAGAATTATTTACATTATAATAATAATATTATTATAATATAATTAATTCTTTTGTTGTTCATATTAAAAAACCGGCCAAGTGCGAGTTGGACTCGCCCATGAAGTGTTCCGCAGCAGTAATAAGGTTTATTTCTATAAAATTCAAAGGTTTTTGATTTATTTTTATATTATTTCAGATGATTTAATGAAGTTAAATTAAGGTTTACTATTTATGACGTATAAAAAAACTACTTGCTAGATCTCGTTCAAACCAATTTTCGTTGGTAGTTTTTATAGTAATGTACAGCATATATTTTTTTTAGAATTATCATGCCCCTACTTTAGAAGTTAGAGGGGAGGGACACACATTTTGCCACTTTGGAAGAGTCTCTCTCGCAAACTATTCAGGTTAGAAAAAAATGATATTAGAAACCTCAATATGATTTTTAAAGACCTATCCGTAAATACCCCACACGCATAAATAATTTTTTTTTTGTTTCAGTTGTACCTATGGGGACCCCTAAAAACTTTTTCCATTTTTGTATCAAAATCTGAATGCGGTTCACCGACTACATCTACTTACCAAGTTTCAATAGTATAGCCCTTATAGTTTCGGAGAAAAATGCCTGTGACATACGGACGGACAGACAGACAGACAGACAGACAGGCAGACAGACAGACAGACAGACATGACGAATATATAAGGGTTCCGTTTTTTGCCATTTGCCTACGGAACCCTAAAAAGGAAAGGTTCTTACCTACGAAGTTCTTACCTTTCCTTTTTTTATACTTCAACACTGAGTTAACTTAAACATGGTTTGTTTGTGGGCCTAAGGTGTGCGTTGTCCCGATTCATGCGGATTCTCATATTATGAATAATTATAATATTATATTTATTCTACTATAATATGTGTTTACATTGTACCGTGCGTTTACCAGCAAGTGCTGCCTCTTGAATTTAGCATTCTGAGTTTCACGGTTCACAAGTTTTCAAATCATGTTTATGACTGTCTGTCACCTCTTCACGTTCATACCACGTAAATTTTCACAGAGGTACGTTGATACCTTAGTCACGAGAATCAAAATGATAATAATTACTAAGATGTTAATTTTTTATCGCGGGCTTGACCGAGTCAAGATATTCCGTAACGAAAACAACCTAACACCCTCCACTCCGATCGGTCGCGGCACAGCTGTGCAGCATTGCCAGACTTCGGCACGATGTTTGTGTGCGTGCGACTAGACGCATAAGAATTATAATTGCATTAGTTGATAAAAAATGCTATGCAATAGCTTTACCGCGGTATTCCCCGAGTGCCACACGTATTTGTTTTATATTATTTCCGATATACTTATAGGTAATTTGTTAGGGATCCAAGTTGCAGGCAAGTAAAAACAGGTTCACAATGTATATGTTCACAAAAATCTAAAGATTCTAGACACCTATCCAAATTACATTGCCTATCTCCAGATATGAAACGCCTAACCAGCATGTAGGCTATAAAGTTTAGGTTTAACGAAGCACTAGACCGCACTGGATGTCCTAATTCTAGATATAGACTCTAGTGTGCCATGAATTTCAGCTCGAGTGGTACCAGCTGCGGGGAACACCGGTATCAGCGTTTATGTTATAGGCAAATTATAAATTCCTATGGATAGTCACATACAGAAATTTTCAGAGTATTGGCCACTTTATGCTGTGAATGTTGTTGAATGAGAAGGAAAGAAATATGAAAAGAAGAATAGCGAAATTCTTAGTTACTTAATACCACGTTAAAAAAATTTGTCTACTCGTTTTATGTTAAGGATTAAACCGTTTCACGATTTAGATGTTTGGTATGGAGATACTTTTGCGAATAGGAAATGTTTTTATGGCTCCGAATACGGTTAAAATGTCGGTTTTATATTACAAAATAAAAAAGTTATCAAATACGAATTTTCTTCTTTAGGAAAAAAGATAAATGAGGAACATGTCTTAGGAATCTACTGGTTTCATTCCTCTCTAATTTTGTTTCGACGGCATGCGAAGTATTAATTCTAAAAATTGAGCCCTTTAGTTAACTAAATATAATTGTATTTCTGTTTTTGTAAGGCTATGATTAATGAACAATAAACTCTACACTTCCAGTCCAGCATACCATACAATTTGTTCTAACCTTGTTAGTTACAGCTCAAAAGTTATAAAATTTAATCTCGTCCGTATGATACAGTAGTAAAGTAGTGCCGGATGCGATTCCAATACAATCCCTCTGAAACCCCGGATGAGATTTCATCCTTCGTTATTAAAAATAACGGGAATAGGAATTGTTTCAATTTGTGAGCTAAACTAACTGACTTTGTACTCTAGTCACGTAGTAACTGCATTTAAGTTCAACATCATCTTCACAAATATTTAGCCAGCCCCGGATTTATAATGGGCCGTATAGGCCGCGGCCTAGGGGTGGCAGCGTCCATAGTTCGAAAGATTTTGTACATGATGGGGCAGTGGAAATAAAGTGGTATACACCAGGGGTTCCCAAGCTTTTTCAGCCTGCGGCGCAGTTGCACGTCACGACTCACAACATTTTGTAACGGCACCCTCTAATAGCTAGGTAGACCTAGCTATTAGAAAAAGATACATAAATAAACATCTTTAACTCGACTCACGGCGCCCCTCTTGCCTTTCTACGGCGCACCAGGGCGCCGCGGCGCATAAACTCAAACTTAACGTCTACATGATGCCTACCACCGGTGCGGGAACTAACCCGGCGAGAAGAACAGGCGTAAGAAACTCGCACGGGGCCCACTTTTTTACCAAAATAAGTGAGAAAAAATTAATCTTTTGAAATAAGGTTTACAATGTTGTAACTTAATTTTTTTTTAGGTTACAACATTGTAAACCTTATTTTAAAAGATTAATTCGAAATTTAATTAAATTTCGCACAGTTTGGGAACCCCTGGTCTACACTCATAAAAATATAAATTCGGCACGTAGTTCGGCACCATATTTAGCCATGCTGACGTGCGTGCATTTTTCTTGTTGTATCTATTTCAAAAGTTACCAACGAAGAAAATCATTCATAGGTTGGTACTACTAATACTCGTATATATTCTGTGTCATAGACAGTGGACGGACCTACGTCATTTGGTCGAGTTAAGTCGATTCAAAACAAGTCGTGATTTCTGTCGGCTGAGTTTGACATAGCGCGACCAAGTTACTTAGGTCCTCCGTTTGCCTAGGAATCAACTTCTCTGAAAAAGTTATCATTCCAAAATTATCGCTTTAATCTACAACGAACAGACTAGCGGGCTAAGACTTCGATGGTTGTTCCAAGATGTAGTTAATAGTTATACCTAAAAACTTTATTTTCTCAAAGGAGGATGTGTTTACATTCAAGGCATGTTATTTGTAAAGTAAAAGACACCTGCGCCCTTAGTTCGGTTGAGCCGATAATTTCGAAAATTGCGAAATTCGATTCGCCAAACTATGTATGTCTTTAAATAGAGCCTACGCATATGAAGGTCCTGAATTTATCAAATATGATACAAATAGTAAAATCAGTATAATAATACTTATTTTGCTATTTGTATGCGGAAAAAAATGTACTCAACACATTGTGTAACACGAAGCGCATATTAAAGGTTTTTTTCGTCTGTCTGTGCATTAGGTGATTATAGTCTCAGATGGTAGAGCCATGCTTCGGCACGAATGGGCAGGCTCGATCGGATAAATACAACGGGCTCACAGAAAACCGGCGCGAAACAGCGCTTGCGCTGTTTTACGCCGAGTGAGTGAGTTTACCGGAGGCCCAATCCCCTACCCTTCCCTATTACCTTCCTTACCCTCCCCTGTTCCCTCTTGAAAGGCCGGCAACGCACCTGCAGCTTTTCTGATGTTGCGAGTGTCCATGGGCGACGGAAATTGCTTTCCATCAGGTGACCCGTTTGCTCATTTGCCCCCTTATTTAAAAAAAAATGGCCGTTTGTTAACCACCGCTGCCGGTAGCCGAGAACGAGATTATTTTGGGCCGATAAAAGCTAAATGATTTCATTTTGCTCTGGCTTGGTTCGCCAGACTGTCACTAGAAAATGAAACCTATAGCTTAGCATAGGCCCTAGGCCCTAGTTCATATAGTGTCATTTTATCGGCCTAAAACAATCTCATTCTCGATGGACGGCGGCGGTAGACAAACCGTCTAAGGACTGAATGGATGTAGAATGAAGTCTCAGTAGGCTTTTTCACTACTTTTCTCTTACTTGATACTTCCTACGCTTTTGTTACGGAACTATAAAATCAATGGAAAAAATGGAACTCAACTCTCGGAACCGTCTACGCGTCCGCACGCGGTCAACTGAAAACTTTGAGGGACCTATCAGACAAAGAGCTTCAAAGAGAAAAAGAAAGTTCAAGCGGTCAGTTTTGCGTTATTTGTATAATTGTATAAAGTTATATAGATGTCGCAGGCAACTGGTTTAAAAAACAATTCAGTCAAACAGCTAGCCCTTTGACTGAACAACGCCATTCAATCACACGTCTAGCTTTTTAATTGAATTTTTGTTTTGACAATTCATTTGCTGAATTGATTGAGAGGAATTGCGAAATGTGACCATTTTAGCCCCGCTGACCGCGTCAGAATTCCTCCTGTGTGACAGACCGCTCGAACGCAGAACGCCTGAACGCGTGACCGCTCTCTGTCTGATAGGTCATAAGTTATGACCTATCAGACAGCGATGACTAATAACTCATAGGCCCCTTATAGTTTCGCCTCTTTGATTATGGCGTGGAATGAGTTTTGTGCTTAAATTATTTACATACCTACGAAAGTTCAACTTATAAAATAAACAATAATAATGCTTTTAGCTTTGTTTTAGGTAGTAAAATATAGTCCATAACGAGATGAGGGCAGCAACTCCGTTGCGCCAAAACTCGTTTATCGCGCGGGAACCGTACATTTTCCGGGATGAAAACTATCCTATGTTCTTTCCCGGGACTCAAAGTATCTCCATGCCAAATTTCAGCAAAATCGATTCAGCGGTTCGAGCGTGAAGAGGTAACAGACAGACAGACAGACAGACAGACACACTTTCGCATTTATAATATTAGTAAATATGGATATTAATTATTATTAGTAGATTTATTAATTGAGACTTACTTATTGCGCGTAGGCGTAAGGTACCTGTTTTTAATATCCAGGGCAGAGTTGCCTGCAATAAATGGTTAAATAAAAAAATACAGGTTCTCTTACATTAGAGGTAAAATAATTGTAAACGGTCTTTAGCCGTAGTCGGAATAAAGCAGAACATTTTAACCGTGCAGCCATGTGCAGCAGTCAATAAGGAACAATGTATTGGATTCGCGCAAGCCAATCGCGAAGGTTCGACAAGCCAACAGACGAAGCTTCAATACTACAATACAAATGCATTATACAGTAGTATCACTCATCCTTGTTATAATTTTAACGAAAAAAACTATTTCAAACAGTATTTCCTTATTATGATATTTCAAAAGTGGTCCCATAACCACCTTTGAAATATCCTCTTTCTGACTAAAAAAGAATCATCAAAATCGGTTCATAAACGAGTAAGTAATATCCGCGAACAAACATACAATAAACTATTATACGGTTAAATGGAGAAACCACCTCCTTTTTTGAAGTCGGTTAAAAATAGCAATCACGAATTTGTGTAAGAGAGAATTAGTGTTGTACTTGTCTGCGTTCTGTTTTTAATCAGGGTGGGCGAAGCGAGCCCTAGTATATCCCACAACCTCAACACTATTGTTGGTAACTTTAATGTAGATCAACTAAATGTTGATGTGTTATCATCGGTCACTCAAGGTTTGGTTACTATTAAAATATATAAAAAACTGCATTAAAGATTATTACCACGCTGAAAAACGATGCGTGTCCATACAAAGCTCGGATTTTAGCTGGTTTATATCATTTAGCTGGTTAATCACGCATCTGTCTTTGCGAAACCTGCTGACTGCTGAGTCTAGAGGTGATTAGCGATACCAGTTTTGCAGAACATTTTTGTTGTGAACGCATTAGCTGTTATAAAATATAGAGTACTGTACTTTAAACTGTGTCAATGCAGACAATCTTGTTTGGTTCGCCCGCTGGGGATCGCGTTTACATCCACGATACTGTTACAAATCTACCAGATAGTAAGAGAATTCCGTTATTGTGATCTTCTATACTTTGTTTTATTTCTATTACATTGATATAATAGCTCACAGACATAGGTCAAGATAGATACCGCATGTGTATGTACTTCGCATGCCATATCGCGTTCCCAAACGACAGACAATGCTCGGCTTTCTTTAGTCTCCGCTTCACCTTTCGGAATCGGCCATCAATCGGTATATTAAAAATGCTTAATTGTGCCGTATTGAGCTGAAGAAATTCGAATAAAAACATTGGCCTATATAATGGACACGTTTCTTATCATCGGTACATCATAGTAGATAGGAAAAAAGTGGCGCGCTCGTTTTCATACAAATGAAGGGACATGCGGTATCTATCTTGATCTATATCTGTGATGTAGCTAGTAAACTCTACAGTTAAGTCCCCCATGTACGTGGAAGCCAGTCGACCCAACCGGACTCGTAAAGGTGCCTTAGGTCTGTATTATTTTATTTTAAGAACTTTTACAAGTATCCGTAACTGACTGGTGAAAGTTGAAATTATAAATAAATAGTTAATAGAATCAGGCGTTACTTTGCTAAAATCCATAGCTTAAACTTTAGTATGTTATTATTTTTGACGGACGTTGTTCGTAGAGACCACATCCTGAGGATGCTCCGGTGTTGGGGCGAAACGCGCGTCGAGGTTTTCAACCTGCATGGTGGTGAGGGGCCTTGCACGGATTTGCCAACATTATTGCTTGTGTGGTGGTGGTGTTTGCAGGTTCTTGCATGCGAGTGTACGCATAGGCAGTGTGGGAGGAGGGGGGTGCTGTACGCAGGCCTATGCGTACACTCACTGATTTACTTACAGGTTGAGGTTTAAATAAAATAAATAGCAACTTGGACATAGGCTACCAACTACGAAAGAGTTTCATACAATCTCCAATATGATAAATTTTCCGCCCTCTTGGCTCGCCTCACGCCTGCATTATATTATGCATTTCACACATAAAATTTGATACACGCTACGGTAAAAATCGATTTTGGGTAAAACTTATTTTGTCTAGCTTTTATATTGTACAAGATATCGAGTTTTTAACACGCACGATAGAGATGGTCTTTAAGTCAACGTCTATATTATCCGTAGACACAAAGTACCAAATTCATACTGCAATACTAATTATAATAAATACGAACATAGGTTTACCTGTCTATGCTGGATAGTAGTTATGTTAAAACAGTTTTTCACGTCTAAAATTATAGAATTTGAATTTCATGAAAACTATATAAATACCTTGAGTAGTGGGGTCTGGGAAAGAACATTAAACATAGTTTTTGTGGTGGGAAATTCCTACGATCGACATCGCGGACAACGTTTTATATTTAATAACTAGCTATTTGACCGAGCCTTGCTCGGTATTCAATAAGACACGAATTAAAGGAGATTTTCTAAAAATTATTCCTAGCTAGATCGATCGCCCCCGAAACCCCCTATATACTAAATTTCATGAAAATCGTTGGAGCCGATTCCGAGATTCCAATTATATATAATATACAAGAATTGCTCGTTTAAATATATAAGATATTTTTTGTCCCATTTCCAGTCTCTAGGTGGGCTTTTTACCCAGCGTCCTACTTTACCCGTAACATAAGATATACAATTTTCTGAGCTCGTGCAGCGGATAATATTTTAAAGCCACTGTACTCGTCAAAACTAAAATATCTTCCAAATATATTTTCCGTGACTAGAAAATTCAATGTCAACTTCGAAAATATAACTCCGAAGCGACGTCCGAAGTGAGAGTAAATACAGTCAACGAACTGAATCGGTCAGTTATGGGATAGATTATACAACATTGGAAGCATCGAGCAGGATACTTATTATAGAATTACGGCGTGAATTTTAAAAGAATAGTATTTTAAAAAGATAAAACTGACTTTAAAAAATTACGTCATTTCAAAAACTTTCAGTATTCCCTAATAGTAACTATACAAAAACTGGGCAGTTCTAAAAATATTACATACATAAGCGTCAAATTGATAACCTCTTTTTTTAAGTCGGTTAAAAATCGGCCAAGTGCGAGTTGATCTCGCCCATCATTCCGCAGCAGCCTGCGGAACCCTTTAATTTCATTCAACTCAATTTTTAATTTCATAAAAAAAACTTTATTGCTGAATAAAGTTTTTTTGTTATGAAATTAAAAGGTTTTGATTTATTTTTATATTACAGTTGACTAAATGAAAGTTAAACCATATCCTTAACGTTTTACGTTAATGGGGGGCGGATGCAGTGGCGGCGTAGCACCAAGGCTTTCTATTAAGCGACCAAAATAAAACCTCAAATAGGTACTAAACGTGCTCACGTCACTTTACGTCGTATACGCCAACGCCACAAAATGTATGGGATTTGACATTAGAATTCGCTAACTAGGCGATGACCAAATCGCATACATTTTGTTAGCGTTTACGATAATCGCTTGCTACTAATTGTCTTCTAGGGCTGCCCTTTTCAATACACAATATGGAAAGATTGGTAAGACGCGTTTGGCTCATTGAAAAACTTCTTTCACAAGAAGCCACAGAAACACTGATTCTTAATAAATATAGTCTGTTCCACTTCCAAGTGTAGCGCTCTCAGGTCTAATTAGACTCCAGGGTAGTCCATTTGACCGCTTCTTCAAGGGAAATGCTGGCGGCTTCCAGGTGGCACAGGATCTCAAGATGTCAGTCGTTAGATATTTAAAATGTTATCTGCACAAAATTCGTCATAGATTTTTGTCAAATTTGGTACCATTTCACGAAGTTCTTCTTCTGTTGACGCACGGACGTAAAAAAAATTTTTTACGTCCGTGTGTTGACGTAAGCAGAGTTTTAGGTTGAACAACACCAAAATATGTAATTAGAATGTCTTCCATCGCTTTGTAACGATGCTCTGTTTCTTCGTTAAATCTGTCAAGACATTCTCTCTGCAACTCTAATCAATATAATAGAATATATAATAATAGATTCAATATCCCTGAGAGCGGCCGTTAATATTGTAAGTATTCTGAAAATAGTAAATTACAGAATACTAAAGTCTAAAAGTCTTGTGTCTTCACACAAGACAAAGAGAAAGTATTTGACTTGTAATTTAAACTGAAAAGGGTCAGAAATAACACAAAGAACATAATGTAAGCTAAATATTCCTTTACCCTTTTAGCCCTAGACCTCGCGGGAGTTTTTACAGACCGCAGGGCACTTTTTAGTAGGAATTTCGTATTTTGGGACGGTGAATTATGCTTGCCGTACCACAAGCGAGTAAGTACTTGTCATAAAATATTACAAATTTTATCAATATTTTTGTTTAAGTAGTTAAAAAAAAAAGTAAAAAGTCCAAGCCAGGTGCGAGTTTGACTCGCGCGCGAAGGGTTCCGTACAACTATAGAGAAAAATAAGAAAAAAAATGTGTTCTTTGTTGTTGTTGTTATGTATAATGTGGGTACTTGTAATATTGTGGGTAATTGTGAACAATTAATAAAACAGTCTGCTCGGGATCTCGGCGTTTCATTGACGTAACATTGGCGCAGTCGGTATTTGCTATAAATTATTATAAGTGCAATTCGTGGTAATAATGCCTATCGGTAAAATTGAACCGTTTTCCGTGGAATCACAAAATTGGGACAGTTATGTGCGTCGCGTAAAACAGTTTATCTCGCTAAACAAAATCGATGACAGTCTCAAGGTGGCCACGTTGTTAACCTTAGTAGGTAGTGAGTGCTACAATCTATTGTGCGATTTGTGTTCCCCCGCTCATCCTGAAAATAAAACGTTCGATGAACTCGTTACTCTTCTCAAAGTTCATCTGGAGCCTGAGAAGTCTGAGATAGCCGAGAGACATATTTTTCGACAAAGAACGCAGCAGCAGGGAGAAAGCATTCGCTTGTACCTTCAAGGGTTAAAGCATTTGGCTAAAACCTGTAACTTCGGGGCGAAGCTCGAAGAGAACCTTCGAGATCAGTTCGTCTCCGGATTGTACAGCGAGGAAATGCGTTCGAGATTGTTCGCGGAGAAAAACATTGACTACAAGAGGGCCGTGGAACTGGCGAGCGCGCTCGAGGCGGCGGAGAGGCACGCGATCACGGCGAGCTCTTCGGCAGGCGGAGGCGCGGGATACGACGCGCTGCACCGCGTCAGCGGCGGCGGCCAGGTGCGGGTGCGAGCGGCCGGGCGCGGCGGTGCGAGCGGCGGTGGTGCGGCGCCGGGCGGCGGTCGCGCGGGCCCGAGCACCGGCGGTGCGGGGCCGAGCGGTGCACGGGCGCCGTGTGCACGCTGCGGGAAGGCTACTCACGCGCCGAACAAGTGTCGATATAAAAACTTAACGTGTGATTTGTGCGGTGTCAAAGGTCATCTAAAGGTGATGTGCCTGAACAGGAGTGATAACGACCGATTCTCCGGTATGTCGACTTCGAAAGGTCAGTACTTTATTAATAATGTTGATAGTGATAGCCAGGAGGAAGAAAACTACTTTTATAACTTAGTGTCGGGGGGCGACGGCGACGGGCCGTACTATATTAAATTGATCATTAATGATAATTTTA
This sequence comes from Aricia agestis, assembly GCF_905147365.1. Classification (NCBI taxonomy): domain Eukaryota; kingdom Metazoa; phylum Arthropoda; class Insecta; order Lepidoptera; family Lycaenidae; genus Aricia; species Aricia agestis. The sequence goes on along the minus strand of NC_056418.1, from coordinate 15,753,403 downwards.
AGTGTAAATTTGAAATCGATACGGGAAGTAGAATATCTGCTATATCACAAAAGTTTTACGATAAATATTTTCGAAACATAGAATTGCATAAAAATGTTTTAATTTTAAAATCTTATACTGGAGATACCATCGAAACTCTCGGTTATATTAATGTTAATGTGCGTTGTGGACGTAACTCGGCGGAGCTTCAGCTGTACGTCGTGGCGAACGGCGGCCCGCCTTTAATGGGTCGAACGTGGATTAAAAAATTAAAATTAAGTATCGTAGAACGTCACAACATTAATACGACCGATAGCGATTCGATAGCTTCAAAATTAAAAAAAGAATTTCCTGAAGTCTTTGCGGAGGGATTAGGTACTTTTAAATCGCGCATTCGTTTGCATTTAAAAGATAGCAAACCGGTTTTTATAAAAGCCCGGCCCCTGCCGTTGGCGCTGCGCGCGCGCGTCGAGAGCGAGCTCGATCGGCTGCAGCGCGAGGGCGTTATCTATAAGGTAGAACGCTCGGACTACGGGACTCCTATCGTACCTGTCGTTAAATCGAATGGAGGTATTCGTATTTGCGGCGATTACAAAATAACTATTAACCCGATTCTTAAAGATTTCCACTATCCGCTCCCGCGAATCGAGGAAATATTTTCAACTTTAGGCGGCGGGGAGCAGTATACGAAGCTCGATTTATCTAACGCTTTCCAGCAGTGTCTCCTCGATGATGAATCTCAGGCGATGACGGCCATCACTACGCACGTAGGAACTTTCGTATATCGGCGGGTACCTTTCGGCATAAAATGTATTCCCGAGAATTTTCAAAAAATCATGGAGGAGACGCTGAGTGGATTGTCGTCTACTGCCGTGTTCGCGGATGACATATGCGTCACAGGGAAAGACCGAGAAAGTCATCTCAAAAATTTAAGGGCGGTTCTACACCGACTCCGAGAAAACGGACTCCGCATTAATTTTGACAAATGTCAATTCTTTAAAGATAGTGTAACGTATCTAGGGTACAACATTGATAAGAACGGTCTACACACTGATTTCAAAAAGGTCAAAGCGATCGTCGAGGCGCCCCGGCCCGTCAGCGTCACGCAGTTGAAGAGTTTCATGGGTCTCGTCAATTTTTATGCGAAGTTTAGTGCAAATATGAGTGATATCTTAAAACCGTTGTATGATCTGCTTAAAAAAGACGCCGAGTGGACGTGGACCGACGACTGCGAGACGGCTTTTAATAGGGTAAAACGAGTGTTGAGTAGCGCCCCGGTGCTAGCTCATTACGATCCGGCGCTGCCGCTGGTCCTCTCGGTGGATAGCAGCGCGTACGGTCTAGGCGCGGTGCTGGCGCAGCGCGGCGCGGACGGTCGCGAGCGACCCGTCAGCTGCGCCTCGCGGACGCTCAACGCGGCCGAGCGTAATTACTCCCAACTCGATAAGGAAGCTCTCGCTATCGTGTTCGGGGTGACGAAGCATCATCAATATTTATACGGGAGACATTTCATATTACGGAGCGATCATAAGCCGCTCAGTTATATCTTCGGTCAGAAGAAGGGCATTCCGACGACCGCAGCTAGTAGACTTCAACGTTACGCAGTGCTACTAGCCGCCTACAACTTCACTATAGAATTCGTGCGATCGGCTGATAACTGTCAGGCCGACGCGCTGTCACGTCTCCCCTTGAGTTCGTCGAGCGGTCGAAACGAGCGGGAGGACGAGGCGGCTAGCTACTTAAATTTCGTCGAAGAAGATTTCCCGCTCAGTTTTAAGGATATTAAAATTGAGACGGCGAAAGACGACATACTGAGCAAGGTCTGTGGCTATGTTATGTACGGCTGGCCCCTGACGGTCGATAAAAAATTTAAATCTTTCTTTTTGCGAAAAGAAAATCTTAGTATGGATCAGGGTTGCCTAGTTTGGGGCTACAGAGTGATAATACCTACAGTTTTGCAAGGTTCCGTGCTACAGGAAGTTCACGAAGGGCATCCCGGTATAGTGAAGATGAAACAGATAGCTCGTAATTACGTGTGGTGGAGTACGTTGGACGAGGACATCGAGCGCACGGCGCGGGAGTGCGCCGCGTGCCGCGCGGTCCGGCCCGCGCCGCCGCCCGCGCCGCTGCACTCGTGGCCCTGGCCGGCCGAGCCGTGGTCGCGTCTCAACGTCGATTACTTAGGACCGTTCAATAACAAGTACTATCTTATTATTATCGATGCGCATTCCAAGTGGATCGAGGCCGAGAGAGTCAGTGGCACGTCCGCGGCGACGCTGATTTCTAGTTTTAGAAAAATATTTGCTCGTTTCGGCCTTCCGAAAAGAGTCGTTAGCGACAACGGGCCTCCTTTTACTTCGGCGGAGTTGGCCGTTTATTTTAAGAAAAACGGAATCAGGCACACGCTCACCGCTCCGTACCACCCCGCAAGCAACGGCGCGGCCGAGAATGCCGTGCGGTCGGTAAAAAGAGCGTTAAAAAAGGCTATCGTCGATAACGTAGACGACGATACCGCTCTGAGTAGATTCCTATTCACGTATAGGAACACGACGCACAGCACGACCGGTCGCGAGCCGGCTGTGGCACTGCTGGGGCGGCGGCTGCGCGGGCGCCTCGACCTGCTGCGCCCCGACACGGAGGAGCTGGTCCGGGACCGGCAGGTAGTCAGCGAGCGGCGCCGCGACGCCCGCTCGCGGACCGTCGTGCCCGGGGATGCCGTCCTGTTCAGGGATTACTCCCGCCGTAACCGGAAGTGGTCCGAGGGCGTCGTGCTCGACAGAGAGAGCCCCGAGTCGTATGCGGTCAAAGCGAACGACGGTCAGGTGCATAAAAGGCACCAATTAGTGGCTAATAAAAGTCATCCGTCGCGTTTTTCTTTGGCGAAAATTAAAACACCCGATGGGCCGGAAGTGAACGTCGAGGGGGAAGATAGTGGAGATGAATACGAGGAGGCGTCCGCGTCTGGTGTCCGGACCCCGCCGGTGTCCAACTTGGCGAGGGACGACCTAGATGAGGTCTCGTCACCTCCGGGAGAATCTGAGGGTCGCACGCGACGGCAGGCGGCTTTGCAATGCTTGCAAAAAATAAATAAAAATAAAACATAAGTAACAATATACCTTAATATCTCCGCAGTGACTCAATATATAAAATAATATTTAGATTATAATTATAACAGTTACTTAATTATTGCAGAAGTTACCTCGACAACTTAAGATATTATGCATAAGTTTCTTATAGTGTGTAATCTACTCATTTTAGTACCTAGATGCTGTTAATTAATTGCTCTTTGATAGCTAAAAAGTAAAAACCTACATAGATTATAGATATATATATATATTGTATTCATGTACTTGTTATCTTTTACTATATTACTTTAAGATAAAAGCATGTGTTATGTATTCGTTTCTGTTGGTTAAAAAACAAGAAACTGATGTTGTTGTTGTTAACATTTAAAATATTTTCTAATAGTGTATAACTTCAACCGTACCATTAATTTTATGTTTAAGTGTAGTTTATAATAGGAAGGGAGGTGTTATGTATAATGTGGGTACTTGTAATATTGTGGGTAATTGTGAACAATTAATAAAACAGTCTGCTCGGGATCTCGGCGTTTCATTGACGTAACAGTTGTGAATTAGAAATTAAAGGGGGCTCCCTTTAATTTTTAATTTAATTTAATTATTATTATGAATTATTAAAGTATTAATAAAACTGATTATTTTGTGAACATTTCAGGCTACCTGTAAGTTGTTATCATTGATACCGAGCGAAAAATGTAAAAAAATCGCGTTTGTTGTATGGGAATTGGGAACCCCCCTTAAATATTACATTTATTTTGTTTTTAGTACTTACTTATTTGTTTTTGTAGCGGCAACAGATATATAACACAATCTGTGAAAATTTCAGAAGTCTAGCTATAGCGGTTCTTAAGTTACAGCCTGGAGACAGACAGATGGACAGACAGACAGACATCGAAGTCTCAGTAATAGGGTGCCGTTTTTATCCTTTGGGTACGGAACCCTAAAAAATGCTAATCAGTGCCATCTGTGCTCTACGCTTCGAACTACGTTGTCCGCGACCTTAGTCCTCAGTCCTCAGTCCTCACCGTGCAGCTTCAAGTTGTTTATGTTTGTCGTTTGTTTTGTAGTTTCAATAGTGGACTAAAGATGGAACTTTCACGAACTTAATAATAAGATCACCAGAAATAGTAACATTTCACCAATGATATTCTATGTATTTTAGAAACTCATTGCATTTCACAGACAAAAATAGTAAACGATCACCAAAATACAGACCACCATTTTAATGTAAAATGATAACCAAAGATTTAACATCCCGCTATCCTATATTTTATGTAAAATGACTCCAAATAAATCATTGTAAAACCAAAAATAGTAAACGATCACCAAAATCAGTAAATGGTCACCAACATCATACTATCATTTTAATGTAAAATTATAACCAAAGTATTTTCATTTTGCTATCCTATTAAAGAAAAATTAACAAAAAAAATTTTGCTAACCGGAAAATATTATGTAAATAATAAAAACCAAATTTGAACTACGTTTTTATTTTAAAATGAGAAACAAAAGAATTACATCTCGTTATTTGACTATCGTAAATAAATAATAATAACACTAGCGATCTGACCGAGCTTTGCTCGGTATTCGATAAGACACGAATAAAATGAAATTTTCTAAAAATTATTTCTAGCTAGATCGATTTATCGCCCCCGAAACCCCCTATATACTAAATTTCATGAAAATCGTTAGAGCCGATTCCGAGATTCCAATTATATATTTATTTATATATATACAAGAAGTGCTCGTTTAAAGATATAAGATTATTATAATGATAACTCCATACCAAACAGTTAAATCGGTTCAGTGGTTTGGGCGTGAAGAGGTTACAGACAGACAGACAGACAGACAGACTTTCACATTTGTAATAATATTATGTAGTATGTAAAACTCTCATCATCCATGCTAATATTTTAAATTGGAAAGGGGTAGGTGTCCCTCTGTTATCTCTTCAGGTCCAAACTGATAAATATAACATAATATGGAGTCAATCGTAGTGATTTATTTGGACGGAAATATCGCATTGATTTGCTAGCTTTGGTGATCGTTTACTATAATATTTGGTGATCGTTTACTATATTTGGTGATCATATACTATATTTGGTGATCATTTACTATATTTGGTGATCATTTACTATACTTGGTGATCGTTTACTATATTTGGTGATCATATACTATATTTGGTGATCATTTACTATATTTGGTGATCATTTACTATATTTGGCGTTCGATTACACTTCAAATAAGTGTAGCCGTGACTAAAATAGCTGGTAGTATTGCAATTTTAGACTTTCATTTTTTGGTGGAAAATATCTTTTTTGGTAAACAAGTTTAGGGTATCAGAGCATTTTTTGGTGGTCATTATATTTGTTCCCTTTTAAAACGGTAAAAGGTCGCGTGTAACGCAAAAGTGAATTTGGGAAACAAAACACTTTTCATTATACATTATTAGGTAGGTACCCTTTTCAAAAGTAATCAATTCACCCAGAAAATTAAATGTTTTAGCCAAAACTTAGTGGTAAGATCCGGTGACCCAAAGTAGCTTATCTAAGATAAGATAAGTTATCTTGTGTGAACAGGGACAGAAAAAGTGATCGGAATTTTCTTATCCCAGTTCCGATTTTTTTCAACTGGCCGATCAATCAACGACGACTTAGGGTGGGTTGCACCAACTTACCTAAAATATAACTGTAACTATAACTATAACTTTAACTACAATGCAAAATGTCAAATCTTTGGTTAAAGTCAATAATGGACGCGATATTTGACGACAACCTTGAGCTCGACAAGGCTTTGTCGAGCAAATGAACGTGGCGAAAAAAGGAACTAACGCTGTCATCATACAAAAACGCCATTTTTGACAGTTCTCCTTTACCAGCTGCGCCCCGCCTACGTTCATTTAAAGCCTTGTCGGACCAGCTGTTATCTGTCAAATTCTGTGGTCAAAGTTAAAGTTAGCTTTAACTATAACCATAACTTTGACCATAACTGTAACTATAACCATGCCCATTTGCCTCAATTATATTTTAAAAACCACATAATATTTATAAATTATAATTTTTATTAGTTTTGATTAGTTTCAGTGGTGCTGTAAATAGTGTTATAATTTTTATTAGTTTTTACTGAATATAATAAAATAAAATATTTATTTAAGTATTTCCCGGCAACACTAAAAAAATAACTCATTTAAAAATGTCAGTTGCTCATTTTACCATCAGTTTCTCAAAATAAAAAGTGTTTTGACGTATTTACTACTCTTTTTTAGAACTTAAATGTAATTTTATAAAATTATTAAGCAAATTACTAATAGAAGAAATAAACTGCGAGGTAAGTATTTTAAATAGTAAACATTCTATAAAATTTTCAACGAATAACCTTTGTGTAGGGCTGCCATCCGTCCGGATTTCCCCGGATTTGTCCTAGTTTGAAGAGCGTCAGGCCGGGTTTTTGAATAGTGTCCGGCTGAAATCCGGACATTTTTGTTGTGAGAAATCCACACGGTTTCTTCTCTGATCAAAATCAAGTACGATTTTAAGGACTTGAGTAAATCAGATTTTTACAAATTTTTGTAGGAAAAAGAAGATGTTTTAGCAAAATTAGCAGGTCATAATATTGAATACTTTTTAAGAGGTGTCCGGGGAAATAACCACATTTCGGCCAGATGTCCGGTTTTTTTTTTTTTTGTTTGACCAGTGATACGGAGTATAAAATATAATTATATTCTGTGCCGGCGCGCGGCGCGGCGATGACAAGTTAGGTGAAGGCAGCCCTACCTAGTTTGTACAATCGTTCTGCAATGTATGAACTGCATACATGTTTGTCTACAGAATGTACATTTTGTTCTCATTTCTCGAGATGAAGTTTTTCATATTATTTACTGGTCCCAGATGTTTGCTTCAGTTTCAATTTTGTTGAAAGATGTGATTATTTGTTGAAGGTATTGAAGGAACAAAGTTTTACTTTATTTAAATTTAGTTTTTATTATTCGTAGTTTAAACTCTACTATTTTTTTTTACTATTTTTTTCTACCTCTAATATCGCATACATAATTATTATGTCGCAGTCGACTGGTTAACCCTTAAGTAACATCGTGGGGTACATTTTTACCCCACACTCATAAAAACTGCAATAATATTTTTTATATTGAAAACACATAATATTATTCCTTTTAAGTACGGTCTGCTAAGTATAGCACACAACTTAAATGGTAGTGGACTCGTAGTAGGCGAAAAGTCATCCGTTTTCGCTGTGCAAAAATGTACGCTGTGTAAGTTTTTACCCCACGGGACACGGTGTTCAATACGTACATGTAGTATGTTTGCTATCCTAAAAATGGGCCGGCTTCCATGGCCAATTGTAGAGTTATTTAGAAGACGCATCGTAGGACCGCAGACATCATGAAACTGACACTGAAACGGATAATTAAAAAGCTAGTGTGATTGAATGGTGTTGTTCAGTCAAAGGGCAGCTAGCCCTTTGACTGAACAACGCCATTTTGATTGAACGGCTATTCAAACCAGTTGGCTGCGACATTTATATCTTTTCAGACCGAAAAATACTCGAAATGCAATATGAAGACGGGACAAATATTTGCTGGGAGCAACGACGAGAACAAAGGCTGGACATACAACCTACCGTAGTGGATAAACATGGTATCTGATATATGATAATATGGTTATAGTGTAGGCTGTGCACAACAATAAGATCGCTGGCCGAAGTTGGAGGGGGTAGGCACAGTCATAGTAAAAGGAGGGGAAGTAATCTTCATACAAAGGCACCGTGCGCGGCTTGTATGTGTGCGCCATAGTATCAATGCGTCGCCACGTACGGCACACAACAAAATCTCGACGGTACCAGCCTAGTAAAACTGGCCGAGATTTTGTTGTGTGCCGTACGTGGCGACGCATTGATACTATGGCGCACACATACAAGCCGCGCGCGTTGCCTTTGTATGAAGATAACTTACTTCCCCTCTTTTTACTATGGCACAGTGCAGTCCTATTTTTGAGGATTACACCTACCGAGTAGAGTGGCCTAGAGACAGTGCCCTCGGCCGAGAACATCCATAATAAACATGCCGAGTGCTTGGCCGAGGACACTGTCTTGCCACTATTCGGTAGGTGTAATCAAGCCCTTAGGTCTCTTTGGTGCGGCGAAGAGTAAGTGAGCCAGATGTCTGTGCATACAAACGTTTTACTTGAACTATTTTGTATGATTATTTGATATATAAAAATAAGTCGGGTTTTCCTTCCTGACGCGGACGCTATAAAACCAGAAAGCACGAACCGATTTCCACGGTTTTGCATTCGTTGGAAAGGTCTCGGGCTCCTTGAGGTCTATTGAAAAAAAATCGGTAAAAACTTTAAGAGAATAGCAGGAAAACAGGGGATATTATTATATTGCAAAACAACGTTTGCCTGGACAGCTAGTTGTTATACTCGTATACAGTGTGTAACAAAAATAAGTGATAATACTTTAGGGTGTGTACGTGTTCCTTGTCGAGAGTTCACTGTGAAAGTAGCAGCGCTGAAAGACCAAAATTTTTTTTCACATTTGTATGGGCAAGGGCCCAAGCGTCGCGAGTTTCCCCATACAAAAGTGAAAAAAAATTTTGGTCTTTCAGCGCTGCTACTTTCACCGTGAACTCTCTACAAGGAACACGTACACACCCTAAATTTTTGTTACACTCTGTATAACAATTAGCGTCTATATTTATACAGAGTATTGGTTTACTCATAATAGTTTTGGTGAATTTTCATTCCGACATTTACTCCATGTCTGTATCTATTTGGTAAATGGAGAGTCCTATTACACGGCCTCACGCAACCATCCGCTCAAGCTGGGATTGGTAAATTAATCTGGGAGAGAATTTATCGTATGTTAACCGAAGTTGTTTGTTGCTTTGGCAAAATTTTCTTTGGAAACTGCTGAAAATATTGAAAATATTGCCCGCAACTTCGTTGAGCCAAAATGCGTCCGAGAACTGTAACTTTCCTAGTTTTTTCTCGGGACTCGGTCTCTAATGCTTAATTTAATTAAAATCAGTTCAGTAGTACTAAGCGTAAAAAAATATTAAATTGAGGTATGAAGATTTCTTAAGTTTACGCGAAAAAGTACTTTTCAAATTATTCTTGAATGTAATAAGTCCCGACTCTTGTCATAATATTATCCCGAGAAAAAAATAAAAATATTTGATTAGAGTCTGAAATAAAATATGTTTTACAGTGACTTGCGATGAGACCAGAACTCCACGAGTTCGTCATACCTCTACCACCAACATCGTCTGTGCACCACCGACTGTCAGTTTTGTGAACTTTGAAATCGGGAAGTCGTACACGGTAAGTAATAAGCATATGTGATGACGACCTCTGTGGCTCAGTGGTGAGCGCGTTGGTAGCTCAAGCCGGGGGTCGCGGGTTCGAATCCCGCCGACGGAACAAAAAGTTTTCAATGTTCCCGGGTCTGGATGTGTATTAAATATGTGTATGACATAATAAAAATCTTAAATATATGTATAGTATAAAAGTATTAAATATATTTCCGTTGTCTGGTACCTGTAACACAAGTCCTTTAGGTACTTAGCACGGGGCCAGACTGACGTGGTGTGAAGCGTCCATAGATATTATTATTATTATTATTATATTGCAATGTCTATGCAACATGTGGTTCTTCTTGTGTAACAACATAGTAAATAAAGTAACATTCGATCTATTTCAAAATTAAGATTCGTTCTAATGTAGCACCTCCATCGTGGGTATGGCAGACACAATAGATTTTCAATTTTCATGCGGCAGCCGGCTGCCGCTTGATGATTGATGAGTTAAGCTTAAGACAACTTTTAAGTTTAGTTTTTGCGTAAATGCTTTTTCAGTTTCAGAGATCGGCTAACGCGTTTAACGTAAGCGTAGAAGTAGCAAACATCCATCAGACTTCTTATAAACTTTCGCGTTTATAAAAGTTGTTGGATATAATATTTTCTCCTTGTCACCCCATGTCAAATCGTCTTTCCCGTAAACAAGTTATCAAAAAAGTAGACAACTGAAAACCCTAATTATTGTTTCATAAAAAAATAAAACTTTCGTTTCAATATAGAGGTAAATACTGTAATATTCTTATCCATAATAGAAACGCCTTCGCATCACCAACAAGTCACCCTCAGAACTTCGCGTCTCCGTCAAGCCCCCGTCCTCCAACCTGCTCCAAGTTGAGTTGTGCTCCAAGCTGGTCATCCTGTCTGGCGGTGATGCTATCGTAAGGATCCACTTCAGGCCCATTACTCCATTGAAGATAGAAGATAAGGTGGTGATAAGGACTGAAGGACAGGATCTGAAGATACCGATATTGTGTTATATTAAGCATCCAGTCTTAAACGGTAATATCTCAAGATGCATGTAAAAAGTACCTTATTTTAATTTTTAACTTCTTCTTCGCTCTGGCATAAATATATGGCTATCGCTTTTATTGGAAGGGATCTATAAAGCTGCGCGTCCACTGCATCGGAATCGGAGCGTACGGAGCGTCGTCATTTACGAAATGCCGATGGGGTGCGTCCACTGCATTCGGATTCCGCATCGGCAATTTAGTTATTAATGTATATAATATGAAATGTGTGCGTTAACTCTTTGGAGTTCAGGTTGGATTTGCTATGTTCAGTTTTGATACTTTGTTTCGATGCGCTTTGACTCTGCACTAAATATATAAATTGACCCATAGACGACGAGACGAGACGTAGACGAGTACCATACAAATCAATACAAAGCAACAAATCCGTACGCTCCGTACGCTCCGATTCCGATCCAGTGCACGCGTAGCTTAAGCAAGCTTTCCCACCTCATGACTGTGATAAGTTTAACTAAAATTTTCAATATTTATAATTTGTTTATTATTATGTGCTGTTTGACCATTAAATAAATCACTTGCTTCTTCTTTAGAAACAACAATATTTTGTGCAACTAGTTATAATACAAGTTTATACTACAATGTATATTAAAATCTCCTTTGCATTCATCAAATTCTCTTAATTTTTAGTGATCGTCAATGACAGTATTGCTAGATGCGAGAACAATACGATCTACATCGGAGCTACACTCGTCAGCAACACTCTGCGAGTCCCTATCACTTTCCACTCTGATAGTCGTGCTAAGTTTATCATTATCTCGGATAAATGCTGGTCTGACTTCACCTCCGACGACAATGGCTTGAATAAAGCAATATTACAGGCCGAGGTAATATAATATGATTTAATTCTATAACTTTGCAATATTATGAATTCGGCTTTATAATTGGACTTTCTAATTGATAACGCGCTCTCGCGCTTAAGCGCGATCTGCGCTTAAGCGCGAACTAACTGCGGGGCTAAATAGTCGCTTTGAAGAATCATCCCCCGTGCGAGTTTCTTACGCCGGTTTTTCTCGCCGGGATAGTTCCCGAACCGGTGGTAGGCACATTAGCATCAACGTTCTGAAAGTATTTGTTACAAATGTATTCGGAAATAAAACAATTTTTATTTATTTTTATTATATTATGAATCATAATATGATTCATTTTTCTAAAATCGCAAAATGCAACAATGCTTGCAATTCATTTCAGTATTTTTGTACTGATTTGACATTTGTCAGTTTGACAGTTTTGACAATTCATTTGCTGAATTGATTGAGAGGAATTGCTAAATGTGACCATTTTAGCGCCGCTGCAGTTTTATCATTAAACTTTTCACAAACACCTTTGTTATAGTCAAAATTTTTGTTGTAATTATTGATTTCTATCTATCCATATCTTTATTTTTTTCATCATTTTCGCCTTTTTCTTTATCAATATTTTTATCACTATCATCAGTCTCATTACACACGAATTTTTCAGGTATCAAAAGACAAGAGCGGCAACTCCATAGCATCTTCCGACTGTTTCACCATATCCCCCTCCTGCTACGCCAATGGTACGGTCCCGGCTGCGGTGGTTTGCTGTCCCTTTACTGTCGGGTTCCATACCACGCTGTTCCGGATCGTGTCTTCTACTGCTATCGTACGATCACTGCGGTTCTTTGCTGATGCTGTGGTGTACGAGCCCCATCATATACGATTGAAGGCGAGAACTCTAAATGACAAGCCCATCATTTACATAGCGGTCGTTAGTGATTAGTGGTAGTTTTTGTCTGTCAAATGATTTTTCAGACTGCAAGACTAAACACATAGAGATATTGTTTCTGATATCTGTGACTAAACAGTAAATAATGTTTATTTACGTTTAGAGATGTTCTTTGCGCCAAAATTTAACTATCGCGCGGAAACCGTTGTTTTTTCGCTTCCCTTATCTTATTTTATTCTCGGGACATTTTGCCATAACGATATAACAAACAGACATGACATATAGACTTTCACATTTACAATATTAGTATTGATAGTCCTCGGAACATTTGAAATCGGATAATCTACCGGCGTTAATACGACTCAGTATTGCTCCGCAATTAAAAATAAATTTGAAGTACAAAAAGTGACTTGTTTGTGAAAAAAATTTAACCAGGCGAAGACAACAGTGTGTGCCAACTGGGTTGCAAATTATATGTGAGTTTAAGACAATATTTATATCGCAAAAGGGACTTATTCAACTAAATAATTTAATTATCTACCCTACATATCATTATTTTTTTACCAACATTCGAGCGCCTGGCAAAAATATATAGCAAAACCCAAACTTAAAACTGTGGATAAAAAGCAGAGTGCCTTTATTAATGAGAAAACGCCTGTGAAAATTATAAAGCAAGCTCTTTTATGCGTGAATCACAAAAATTATACACCACCAACGGGGAGTAAATCGCATTTGGAAAATAGCTGAGCTAAGAAGCAACGCCCGCGCCAGCTGCAACAGCGTCTTATTAGTCAGATACTACTGGCTTTATCTGCAGGAAGCTGCGGTTTTTGGGCACGTCCACCGCCACAATACCAGCGAGAAACCACCGCATCCACCAAATTAGGTTAAAACTACGGTACACGTTGTAAATAAGCCTAGACCTGCAGTAGCCTCCTATTGGAGCTATTTCTTAGATTGCAATTAAAGACGAACTGCACTATTTTTAGTGTAGTCGATAGTGGTATATTTATATAAGTTTTGTTAGCGCCTAGGGACTCTTAGACACACTACAATATATCTATCGTAGCTAGTTTAGGTCACTAAAAAGTCACCAATGGTCATTTATCCTCGTTTCGAGGGCACATCTTTAACCATCTCCCCTAGCATTGAGATACTTGGCGTCAACATATCGAGCGAAGTCCAGTTCCGATATCATCTTGAGGGTAAGGCCAAATTAACCTCGAAGAAGCTTGGTGTTCTTAACAGAGCGAGACAGTACTTCAGTCCGGACCAACGCCTACAACTCTACAAGGCGCAGGTTCTTTTTTTTTTTTTTTTTTTTTTTATTATAAAATTGTGGCCGTCTATGAACTGTTCGTCCATATCCTTTTTTTGTTATTTTATTATTTAGATTTTTCGCACCAAGGATAATTGAAATAATATTATGAATTTTAATTAATTGTGGTCCATCACGCCATGGACACTTTTTTTTTTTTTTTTTAACATAAGTAATCTATATTTATATATATACTTAGTAGAATAGACTATAATATATTATACATATAATAAATAAATATATATTTATTGTTTTATAAATTACTAATAATAATAATATGTTTTGAACGGTGAGGTCCCAGTCGGTGTGGCGGCCAGTAGGTCCGACATTTTCCGATTTCCTTAGATTTTATGCTGCTCCACCCTTTGCCTTTAGATGTTGTGACATTGGCTTGGTGGAGAGGGGTCACTCAAGCTGGGTGGAGTTTCTAGGGTGTTAAAAAGATATCGTTCTGTGTCGAATCTACCCGCCATGTGGCTTAGGACTTTATCGTTCCTGTCTTTTATAGCCATTTTTATGTTATAATCTCTTATGTGTTCGGTTGACACCTCCGTGGCTCTTTTTATGAAGCTTGCCACAGCGTCTCCATCAGTGTCAGTGTAATAGACACAGGTGTTAGTGTGCCGGGATATGGCTACAACTGCATGAGGAACGCTGTCATGGATTGCCAGCTTTCGGGACTTGGTCTGTATGATGATCACCGAGGGACTCGTTAATCCCTGAGCTTCATGGATTGTGAGGACGCGAGAGTCCGTTCCCGATCCATAGCCTGTATTAGTGAGGGCTGCTTTCTCCTCTTGTGTGTGGACAAGATACAGGGTATTTAGATTGGTTTTAGGTATTCTCGCTCCTGTATACTTCATTAGCATTAGGGACCGTACAATTTCCTTCGATGAATAGATGTTATTATAGACCATGCTTAAGGCGTATGCCACATCCATAGGGCTCCTGTGTGTGCAAGACAAATCCTGGGTGATGCTGGTTACCAGGTTTGGACGAGTGTAATTAAGTTTAAAGAGGTTTTCACGCTCTATAAACGGGAGTTGGTTAAAATCTCCAATGAGGATGACATCGTTGGCGCCTGTTAACTGATTCGCCATGACGATTGAGCCGAAATGGTTCATGAGGGCCTCGTCAACTATCAACCTTTTGTAGGTTTCTTTTGTCCCATTTACCAGCAAAGAGGCCATGGTACGAACTTTATCTTTAACTTTGTTGCCAGTTCGTAGCGATAGCCTTTGCTTTAGATCCTCGGCTGCTTCGATTGTCGTTGTTATTATAACGTCTGTTTCCTCATTGAAGTTATTAATGATCCAAGTTGTCTTCCCACATCCAGGAACTCCATTGACCCACGAGTAGTTGATAGGTTTCGCGAATATATCCCAGTCCATGCTGGATTCGGGGGGGACTTCTGCCATTTCTAGTATCCTGTCTTCCAGCATTATTCTGGTACATTCCGCTATTACCACTATTGGATCCTCAGATTTTGTGATAAATTTGAGAGTTCCCGTGCGTTTTGTCTCATCCTCGTCCAGAACCACGAATCCGCAGTCGGCACTTAACGCCGCCATATACTGCCCTGTCATCGCCCCGGCAATTATTGTGGAGGTGACATTGTCGTATATGGCAGCTTTTGCATCCTCGAGTCTCACTTCTAACAGCTTTTGATTTTTCCGCTGATAGGCCTGCATGATCTTATTGCAGGTCAAGAGCTTTATGGTCTTATTTGCTCTTATTATCGCCTGGAACTCGAGGAAGGCATTTATTATATGATCTTCGGGGTTCTGGGCCAGTCTGAGTTTTGGCGGGAGCACTTGCCCGAGATCGGCCCTATATCTTTTGTTTTTATTTGCCGGTGTTTGTGTAGATGGTTCCCTCAAAAAAGCCTCCATTGCTAAAGCCTGCCGATTTGTTTGTGACGAAGCCTTGATCCGAGAAAGGGTGTTTTTATCCTCGATCATTCTTTCACGATGAAGTACTTTTTTGATGGAGCCCACAAACGCTTTTAATTTGGCCGTAGAGTTTGGAGACTTCTTAATTTCATTTTTATTTCTCTCTTTCTCAGAAGGCGCAGGTTCGGCCTCATATGGAATATTGTTCTCATCTCTGGGCAGGGGCGCCAAAATACCAACTGCTCCCTATGGATCGTACCCAACGAAGGGCTGCTCGAATTGTTGACTGCCATAGTGTTTCAAACAGCTTGGACCCCCTGGAATTACGCCGAGATGTAGCTTCACTCTGCATCCTCTATCGGTTGTATCACGGGGAGTGCTCTGAGGAATTGTTCGGAATCATACCACCTGCAACTTTTCGCTATCGTCCCACGCGAAAAACATATCATCCTCATCACCTTGATGAGTGGCAGTCTTCCACAGTGCGTTTTTCGCGTAACTTTCTGCCGCGCACTGTAAAGCTCTGGAATGAACTGTCACCAGCAGTATATCCGGACCGATACGACCTGCAAACCTTCAAGAAAAGAGCGTATTCCCTCTTAAAAGGCCGGCAACACACCTGCAGCTCTTCTGATGTTGCGAGTGTCCTTGGGCGACGGTAGTTGCTTACCATCAGGTGACCCGTTTGCTCCCTTATTTAATAAAAAAAAAATTAAAAAAAAAAAGAAAGTTAACCCCCTATTGGGGAAACTGTTAGTTTAGGAGTTTTAATTGACATTTTACTATTTGACAATATTTTAATTGATATTTTAATTTATTTTATTGACATTTACCCTTTTATTTTAATTGAATATTATTTTGCAACTGTATATTTATTGCGTTTAATTTTAATTTATAACATTTGACATTTCTTTTAATTATTTTCAAATTGCCTTGACCAATCCCCCGGTTAAAATGATACGCACTCCCCAAAACCGAGCCAGCGACACCTTTATAGTATCATCAACGAATAGGAACGAGGCCGAGGTGGGCGCAGCCCTGTCGCAGCCGATAAGGCCCTCCGCTGCGCGGAATAGTATTGACGAATTGGAAGCTATAGCTATAAGCAATGTTACACCTCCTAAAAAAGGAAAACAAAATCTGGAACCATCAGCACCTAAAAAACAAGTAAAAATGTTAAAATTGTAGAAAAACTTTGAGCCCCATTGCCGCAAACAAACCTTGGACAAGAGAAGGTAGAACCTGTCTAGAGCGAGCAAAATGTTGTATAAACAGCTCCAAAACCTTTAAGATAGAACTTAAAGAAGCAGCCTTCGCCGCTATAGACAGGCTCTACCAAATAATAAAAGAACTAGAGGTTGAACTCGCCAGTGTTAGAGCCGGGAGTAATGGAGGGCCGGGGAAGGTCCTTATACATCCCCCCCGGCCATCCGATGCAATCTCGAACACTGAAGAAAACGCGCTGATGAGGAACCTAGAAGAAAACAACAGATTATAATAAAAAAATGGGGAACAGCTAACAAGCTTAACTTCGCACCACAAAATACTTGTGCATTGTTGTCTACTAGACGACTTAAATACGACACACCGCGCTTGAGAATGGGGAGTGTGGAAATCAAGTTCTACAATGAGATAAATATTCTGGGCCTTATCATTGACAAAAGCTTGACGTTTAACGCCCACGTAAGCAGCGTTTGCCAAAAGGCAATCACGCGCTACAAGCAGCTTGCCAAGGCCGCTAGAGTAGGTTGGGGGCTTAACCCCCAAGTAGTTAAGATTATTTATACGGCGGTCATAGAAACAACTAGGTATTTTGTATGCATCGGCAGCGTGGGCATCCAGCGTGGAAAAGATGGGGGTCCAAAAAAGGCTCAACTACGTTCAACAGGGTTTTGCACTGAAGATCTGCAAAACATACTCGTATCGGACCGTCTCCCTGAACTCTGCGCTGCTGTTGGCTGGGATACTCCCTCTTGATCTCAGAATACTCGAAGCATCGAGACTTTATGAGATCAAGAAGGGGTGTCATACCCGGCAGTGAGGGACAGGGAGGTGGAACGAATGGCTTCTGCGATTGAGGACCCACAACCGGCAGAACAGGTAGAGCTGAGGTTCGGGATGGTAGATGAGGACTCGTTTGCTGATGTGGTTAGCAGCCACATCCATAGGATCTATACGGATGGCAGCAAGATTGAGGGTCGAGTCTTAGCCGCACTCTCCGTATGGAAGGGTGAAGGCGAGACTAAGGCCGTCAAGCTTGCTTTGTCACCGTATTGCACCGTCTACCAAGCAGAACTTCTACCGCTCCAAAGAGCAGTAAGTATAGCCTGCAAGAGTGGAATGGCGAAGGTCGGTATCCTTAGCGATTCCAGATCGGCTCTCCAGGCTGTCACCCTTAGTTCCCCTCATCCCCTGGCAGTGCAAACAAGGGCGGCCCTCCGAAAAGCTGCCTTGCAGAGGCGGGAGGTCTCCCTGTTTTGGATTAAGGCGCACGCAGGGTTAAGAGGGAATGAGAGGGTTGACGAACTAGCCAAGGAGGCCGCGCTGGGATTGAGAAGGAAACCTGACTATGATCTGTGTCCTGTTTCGTTCGTCAAGCGTATCTTGAGAGAGGATACGATTGAGGAATGGGACAGGAGATACGAAGTAGGTGGGACAGCCGGAGTCACGAAGCTCTTTTTCCCAAGCGCTGCTGCTGCATACAAGATAGTCAAAAAGATAGACATCACACACCACACCACACAGATTCTGACTGGACACGGCGGATTCGCCTTCTACTTGTACAGATTCAAGTTGAAGGAAGATTCGTCGTGCCTGTGTCAGCCAGGAGTTGAGGAGACGGTTCCTCACCTGTTATTCGAGTGTCCAATTTTTGCTAGCAATAGATATGATATTGAGCAAAGATTGGGCACATCGGTGACGGGTGAGAATCTGCCTGGCATCCTGGGGGGGGGAAAAGAGGGATTTGTTTCTCTCTTTTTGCAAGAGAATAGTGTGTGATACTAATAAGAGAAATTCGAGTATGTTATTGTGATTCTTAAGCCGTGATAATAGGGTAGTTAAATGTTGTGCTGTATTTTTATTGTTTTTAATTTTGACATTTATAATTATTTTAATGAAAATGCTATTTATTTGAATTGTTAATCATTAATCGTTAGTTTAATTGGAATAATTTTATAAGTTTTATATTTGAATGTAATGTATTTAATATTTAATGTAAACAATAAACCCTGACACCGTTAGGGGGATGAGAAATTAAAAAAAAAAAACATATGAAATCGTCACAAACTCCGGTCTTGTATTTTGTATCTCTCCAGCTATTTTTATTATAGACCTAAGTTCTAAAATAACCTGTGTCATTTTAGGCTGATGAAAGAGACTATGACATACTGACCGGTGTTGAGGATCCGGCCTGCCAGTACTACGTCCACATTGGGAGAACTGCCCCGAGAGGAGAGCTGATAAAGACCATCACCCTGGAGAATGCCAGGTTGGAAATAATCGCTTTATTGAGCCTTGGAAACTAGAACATGACATGTAGATGACTATTTGGCAGTTTGTTGTTCCAAACAGGATGAAACACAACGTGGCGCGTTGAAGCAATGCATTTATAGCTGTTATAATATGACTTATTCAAAATTAGAACAGGCAGCCCAAAGAGCTGGCGGCTGTATCTTCTTGTGTAGTTGGTATAAAATGTATCAGTTTTAACTTTTGAGTGATCTTAATGCATCGACACTGATCCTCAGGAGTTGTTTTGTTAAACAATAGACGCTGCCCGCAACTTTATCCCGCTAAATTTCGTTCATCACGTTGGAACCGTACATTTTTCCGGAAAAAAAAATTCTATGTCATTTCCCGAGACTCAAAATATCGCCATACCCCTTAACATTGGTTCTGAGGTACGTGAAGAGATAACAGACAGACAGGCAGACAGATATTCGCATTTTTAATAATAGTATGGATTGTAAACTAGTGAACGACTTAGCAGCAACTTGTCGTTCATGTAGCGGCATTAAATTGACAAACTTACGTAGCATGTTGTAATTTCAAGGACTTTCTGCAAGTTGATAGGATGAGTAGATGTAGTATGAGAAGACCTTATATAGTTGATAATTGCTTTATGAAGGTTCAAAGTCATGAACTCTCATTATTCTAATCACAATCACCCAGGCAGGCAGGTATATATTTACGTACCGTAGTCCGTAGACCGTACTTATTATTTGATGGTTAAGGCTTAAGACTTTATTGAGATATATTATTATAGTTACTGTTGGCTTCCAAAAGGGACATCATATTATTATGCTTGAAATTACGTGGGAGAGCCATGCTTCGGCACGAATGGGCCGGCTGGACCGGATAAATACCACGTTCTCACAGAAAACCAGCGTGAAACAGCGCTTGCGCTGTGTTTCGCCGAGTGAGTGAGTTTACCGGAGGCCCAATTCCCTACCCTATTCCCTTTCCTACCCTCCCCTATCCCCTTCCCTACCTTCTCCTATTACCCTATTCCCTCTTAAAAGGCCGGCAACGCACATGCAGCTTTTCTGATGCTGCGAGTGTCCATGGGCGACGGAAGTTGCTTTCCATCAGGTGACCCGTTTGCTCGTTTGCCCTCTTATTTCATTAAAAAAAAAATTATTGGTAGAATTTCTGTTATCATTGCGAGGGAGAAGCAATTAATAAGAACCTAAATATTTAGTTTTCATCGCGGAAAAACTCACGGCAACCACACGATTTACTTTACCCAAATATTTTCCAGTCCAGTACCCTACAAGTACTACTGGAGAGCTCGTCCGTGGAGCAACTGCGGGTGTCCGTTCGACGGCAGCTCGGACAACGACACGTCTTGTTGCTGCGAGAAGCCGGATGTTACGGTAAGTGGTCACTGTAGATTAAGTAAGACGTCTAAACTACTTAAAACTCTAAAATTGGATGACGATTTAAATACAATAGATATCGCTTATATTATTTCGATGATAGACATTTGAAAGACTGAGGGTGGGTTGCAACTTGCACCACAAGCTTCGTTAGTTACAGTTAGCAATAACTATAATAATAACCGCAGAACTTGACAAATGTCCAAGTGACATATTTTGTGAAAGTTAATGGGGATGAGAGATTAAAAAAATGAATTATCCGTACAAATTGACAGGAAAAAATAATTTATTACGACTACACCGTGAGTTTTACGTCAAATTTAACATTAACATTCCTCCAAGAGCGGTGCCGTCGTGTGGCGGCCGTGATGCAGCGGTGAATGACGTCACTAAAACCGTTGTCTATGTGGGCGGTATGGCGCGGTTCCCTAGAGAACGGTGTCAATTACCGTTCTCTAGGAAACCGCGCCATATTGCTTGCATGGACAACGTTCTAGTGACGTCATTCACCGCTGTATTACGGCCGCTGCTTGACGGCGCCGCTTTTGGAGGAAACCAGAGCTTTACCAAGCGAAATTGAGCCGTTTCATTCTTAAATTTAATTTGGAATTTAACCAGAGATTTTACAGTTCATTTGACATTTTGTTATGGTTAAAGTTAAAGTAAGTTGGTGCAGCCGTGGTGCACCCCACTTTAAGTTTAATACGAGAATTAGGTTGCTGTGTTCAAAGGGTAAAATTATTTTTCATAAATTTTTACGTAGCAAGATAAAATGCTACACAATTTCTATTTAGACGTAACATTGTTATTTGTTAGTCTAGTTTTCAAAATTATATTCAAAATGAAAGAGAAGAATATAAACCTGTGTAACAAAAGAATTATAATTAAGATAATGGAAGAGTGAAAATGAATTTGGGGGTAAGACCGCAGTGAATAATTTCATTTGTTGGCTTCATCAAACGTAAGCTATAATTTACATTGCGGCCTGCGAAAACATAATATTATCTAGGGGCCCAATTCTCATACCTACAATACGAATTATATTTTATCAAACATTTTGGATTATTAGTATTCTGACTGATTTTCTTTATAACGACTTCCAAAAAACGAGGAGGTTATATATTCGGCTGTGGATATATTTTTTTTTATTTTATTTTTGTATGTTCAACCACTACTCCGCCGTTTCTGAACCGATTTTTCAAAATTTTTGTTTCGTTATAATAGGTTTCACTCCAATTTGATCCCATTTTCACAAAAGTGATCTGATGATGGGGTCCATGAGTAATCGAGGGAACTCTTCAAAATTTATATGGAAACATATGGTGATTTTGGTTTTATGAGAAGCATCCTAGCATATGCTACCAAAACGCAAGATTTTGCACCAAAGTATACTATTGTTCCGAAGATACTAAGAGAACTCCGGATTCCTTATAGATGCAAGTTTGGGGGTTTAGGCGTTGTTTTAAGAACTGAAAGCATATGCTACTATGCAAATTACATTCATTATCGTCATCATCATCATCACTACCATGTCAGGGTCACCAATGTCACAACTCACATGGTTGTATATGGATACAATATACACACAACACCATAAAATATCATCAGTCATCACGTTATGTCCTTATTTATTTGGTACATTTCAAAGCGATTTTAATACAAAAAATATACTTAATGTTGTTACATAATACATATTTTAATATTTCAAGTACCACAAAATTGAACATAAGTAACTAATTCAACCTTTACTTCAGAGCGTAAGCCACACATTTGGGTCGGACTGAAGGAAACGGGGCACTATGGAAAAAATACTCAGAAAAAATTGTCGTCAAAATTTTAACCTCATATAACCACCCTTTTTGAATATACCAATCGATAGGAAAGTTTATCTGAGCGTTTTTGCTCCCCTTGGCGCCCCCAAGGGGAGCAAAAATGCTCAGATAAACTTTTCTCAAAAATCAACCCCTGTCGAATGACAGGCCGAAATGTGACCCTTGTAAGTATGGCGAAAATACTTTAAAAAATTTGGCTAAGGTTTAGGAACCTACGTCAATTAAATGTTGGTGACATGGGTTAAGGAGGATTGTTTTGGGTGAGAAAAACTCCTACTTACCGTATCCACCGCCAGTAAACTCTCCGTTTAGAAAAAAATCGCATTTGAGATTTTCGTAATCTTCAGATAAGATCATATTCTGTTTTCTGATGTTTACGAAGTATTTTTAAGGCATCTCAAGGCTGTGATGAGTGGGTCTTACTTAACTACTCAGCCACGGATACCGAAGGGGGGGACGGGGGGGCGCAGCCCCCCGCCAAAACAAAAACAAACACAATCTAGAAAGTCCAAAAGTAGGTAAGGTTAGGTTGGAACTTAGACCACAACACCCAGATATAGCGGGGCTATATCTGGGTGTTTTGGTCACCCGCGTAGCGGGGCTCCGTCGACTTTCTTTTGTAGTAGTTTGTCAAATAAATTGGGGTAGGTTTGTAAACATTTACCAAGATTAAGATAATATTAAGGGGTTGAAGTATTTTCTTACGCGATGGTTAGTAGGTAACTAAAAAGAGTGAAATTATTATTTTTAACAAAAAATTAAAACCGACTTCCAAGGTAAAAACAATAATAACATCCTTATAATATGAACTAAAAAGTATTAAATAATTTTTCCTATCTAATAGTGCCTTTTTCTGAATTCGGCTAAACCTCAACTATTTCTGTACTTAATCTTCATAATTTTGAAGTCGGTGCCAGTTCCAAAAGTTTCAAATATTCTGTCAGAGAACTAAAGATTCAGCTATCCGGTACCGACTTCAAAATGATGAAGATTGAGTACAGAAATAGTCGAGGTTTAGCCGAATTCGGAAAAAGGCACTATTAGATAGGAAAAATTATTATTTAATACTTTTTAGTTCATATTATAAGGATGTTATTATAGTTTTTACCTTGGAAGTCGGTTTTAATTTTTTGTTAAAAATAATAATTACAAGACAAAATGTCATGAGTCATGACCTCACGGACTGATGGGTTGAGGCTATTTAAACTTTATAATATGCTTATATTATAAACTTATACTACTAAATATATACTAAAACTGTAACATAATATTACGGTCGTTTATTCTAGTTATATATCTAAGTCTAAAGCCAAGTAGGTACTAGACGTCTGAATAGGCTTTGTTCTGTAAAGGATGAGCAGTAGAGGAAGGTCTAGAGCTCTTGAAAGGATTGAAATTGAATCAAAGGAGTTGCCTTGTGAATTTTGACTTGAAAGCTTATTTCAAACATTTCCATGTATTATGACTTTACTTTAGCTAGCATCAATCATCATCATAAAATTAATGATAGGTTTTAAAATATTAGCAAAATAGTTTTATTTCATTTACATTGGCACTTGGCACTTGGCATTGGCATTTACGTTGGTTACTTTGGCATTTATTTGGAGTCATTAGATGTTAATGAAAAAATACTGCTGATGATACCTTTTTTGCGGTATTTGGTTCTCTTGTTTGCAATTAACGAGCTATGTCCACACTATGCGCTTTCGTCTTCAATTTTCGTCTTTTTTCATATTGGCGCATTCAATAATTGAATGCGTCAAGGAACGCAACGCCAATATTGTAATTTTTTAAGTTTTGGATACGGTCAGAGGGCATGCGTCGCGGGTATGCCTCACGTTCGCTGTTGACTGCGCTATAACGCATGCCTTTGACGAACAGAAAAAGGCACAGTGTGGACAAAGCTATTATGATTACGGTTTGTCGTCATACTGACCCAGAAAGGAAATGTTCATGAGTTTTCATTCGGCGTGCTTCATAATGACGCGCTACTCTCTTGCAGACTGATCCTAAAAGAATTTTCTAATTTATAAGCAACAGAACATCATGTTATGCATAGCAGAGGTATCTTATCGTTCGTCTTGGTAATACGTGCGGCGTTGAGCTTCAGTGCAGTCGGGCTTTTGTTTTGTAAAGTTGCGAAAATATTGCACTTATTAAATTTCTTTCAGTCAAGCCCGCCTGCCCAGTCCGTTTACCCGAAGCCTTCAAGAGGGGTACTCCCTCCTGGGTCCAGTATATCAGTGGAAATTCGCCTCTACTGCGCGGGACAGACCCTGGGCGTCCAACGATCTGTGCTAATGTTAGTTTTGATCTCGATATACTTTAATAATTATTATTTTACAGTTTTATCCGACAATGTCTCAGAAAGTGTCAGGTTATTTCACCTCCATATCTACGATTAAGTTCAATGTCTCCTGCAGTAGGTTGGCCTTAAAGTTATATTACAAATAGTTGTTTTTTAGGTTGATTTTGACGGAGGTTCCTGTTGAAAGTGTATCGTCAGATGTTGACGTTCTGAAGAAGGATTATATTGATGAAGAAACTGTACCGAGTCTGGCAAAGGTTAGAACTTTTTTATTTTAAGAATTAAAATGTCTGGTGATTATAAATTTCAACATAGTCCAAGCAAATTCCTAAATGGACCTACCAGGCGACAGCTGATATTTGCGTAAGTGGAGACGAGTATTAAGAACATAATATCTCTAGTTGACACTGAGTTATTTAGCGATGCTTTACGTGGTCCGCCAGACTATAACGTTCTAACACTTGTAGAAACGCACTCGAGTACTATGCGACATACTATCCGCCCAGCTGGAAGTGTGGTGGGAGGTGGCACCGGTTACCGTGGCTTTACATCCGCCCGCCCTCGACATACACTACTCAAGAAGGTATGCAACGAAGTCAAAAGTAGTCTTGGTCTTTTGGTGGAAAACACTTAAAGTTTCAAAGAGGCTTCATTTTCGCGTTTGAATAACGTTAAAGATTTTTTAAATTCCCTTGAAAGCCTTCACTAGCGTCGCTCCACATTAAATAGTAAGTTTGTGAGTATGGCTATTTTGTAGATGAAAGGATGGATAAAAAATGTAAAGTCAGTCACCTCGTCAATCTTAAAACGCTATACCTACCTATTTTAATGAAGCTTGTTATGCTTAAAAATAATTTAACTATCATAATATTTAAGTCCTGGAAAACTACGTAGGTTTTCTCCCGGAAAACTATTATTGCCGCACGATAAACGAAAAATGGTCAACGACTAAGTAAATATCCTAATATAAGTAAAGGATTTAGATAATATCACATATTTGTAACATAAACTATCATATATTCAGGGGCGATATCTAGCGCCATATTTCGTTGTAAGCTGTTTTTTCCAATGTCAGCCATTATTGGGGGTAGTGTTATAAATCAGGGGGTCCCTTGGCTCACTGCCAGTTGAGGATGCCCAAGGTCATAAGCTACATTTGTTACACCATCTATCATGGTGCTATCCTCATTATATTCTGTGCCCGTATTTAATAGATAGTAATAGAATTGGCAATCATCAATAAGTTTTGTGAATAATCTTCTATGTGTAACTTTGGGTCGTTCTGCCAAGGTTATATTTTGGCCCTACGGCCTTGATTGTAAATTATGTCACTATACTTAAGTTATTTTCATCGTTGATGTGATGGTGATGGAAAAGGAAGGTTAATTCTCTATCCCTCGGTTTTAAGCGTCCGATTATGAAATAGGCCTACCGACCTACTACCAACATTCGGCCATTATGTCAGTGAAAGACTTGCATTTAACGTCACAACAGCTCACAAGTGATATTTTACAATATCGCTGCGTTAGTTTCGATTTTTAACCTAGAGTGGGCGCGCTATGAGCATTTTGCCGCCCGCGCTGAAAAGACGTTAATAATTCGTAAAACAATAGCTCAGTAGTCTTGCACTTTATAGTAGCTGCCCCTAATCTCGTTAGCTATGCGTGCTGAAAAGCTGGACCCCATCAAAACACGGGGGCCCGCTTAAAGTTAAGGTTCTTACCATCGGGTGTCGCGGGGCGGCAAATTGCTCACCGCGCGCCCACTGACGTAGGTAAAAAATTCACATAATTTTTTTCCAAAGTTGCAATACTGGCTTTATTTTATGGTGGATTGGTTGTAAAAACAATTTCAATTATACAATTTAAAAGTATTAAGTAGTAGCAATGTAGTATTTGAAAGATTTCTTTCAAATGCTATATTAATTGCTATGGTGCCAGTCAAGTCATAATATATGACCACAAGGTCTTCCATAGACACATTTCATATTTCTTTGAGGAACCAAATTACTCTATTTGTATAAGCAGACTTCCAAGAAGGTAGATGAATCTTCTATTGCCTATTTTTCTTTGAAAATGAAATATAATCTTTGAAAATATGTGCACTAAAAAGGGTTTTACAGATGGCCAATGTTGCTGTGCAATGAACATTGCTTATACTTTTGTGAAGACTGTTCAGATAAAACATGTCCTGCAGATAAGGAAAACATATAATTGTGATCCTTTTTTCCTAATTTTTTTCAGTATTATAGGGTGTTATTTAGAACAAAGTAAAAAAAAATCAGTAAAAATATTAAATTTCCTAAAATGTGTTGTAAGCCAAAGTCTTTAAAACAGATTTTAATAAATATGGCGAATTTTCAATTGTTATTTGTGTGTTATTTAAATCGTGTCAAAATAAATTAATGGTATTGCATAATTCCTACTAAAAATACCTAAAGAAAAGGGGCGGCAAAATGCTCCACACGCGCCCACTAACGTTTCACAGAATAACGCGCCCACTCTAGGGTTAAGTAACCGACTTTAAAAAAGATGGAGGTTACTCAATTCGACCGTACTTCTTTCGAAATTTCTTTATGTTTGTTCGCGGATAACTTCACCGTTTTTTTTTTGCTGGCAAGAGAGGTACTTCACAGGTGGTCCCATTATACAGTTTGAAGTTGTTTTTTTCTTGTTAAAATTATGACCGAGACCAAAGCATTCTGATATATAATCTTGTTACAAAATGTGTAATAAATATCTCCAAGTTAGTCACAACTCACAGCTTGTAAATGTTTAATTTGCAATTTCGAAGTAACGAAACTGCTTACTGAGAACTGAATTTTGTGTATCACAAGTTTTCTCTGAATACGAAATATAGTTTGTGTAAACTGTACTGTAGTTAGTTAACGCCTCCGTGGTCTAGTGGTATAGAGCGCGGCTCTTGACTCGGAGGTCGTGGGTTCGATTCCCGCGTTGGAAACATGTTATTTCCAAGTTTGGTTAGGACGATGCAGGCTGATCACCTGACAAGTAAGATGATCCATGCGTCGGATGGGCATGTAAAAAGTCGGTCCTGTGCCTGATCTCTCGCCAGTCGTGTCGGTCTTCCGTCCCACTGGGTTATGAGAGTAAAGGAACAGAGAGTGCTCTTGTGTACTGCGCACACACTTGGGCACTATAAAATTACTCCCCGGTTTCAATGAAACCGGCCACCGTCACCGAAACCGGTGTGGGAGCTATTATACTGTAGTTTCAGATCCTTTGAAAAGTGAAATTAATTGTAATTTCAAACTGTATAACGCCGGAATGTATTCTCAGAATCGCCACGTTTCAAGTTTGTTTGTGTAAAAATGTTTCGAAATTATACAGAAATTACTGGTACGTAAAATGAATAAATAATTCGTAATTGAAATTGAAAACAAAGGCATGATGCGTTGACTGTCAAAGGCCAAAGACCGTTGTTATCAACAGCTCTATTGGTAAAGAATATTTGTAAGTAAAGATTAACGATGTAAATTTTGTTGTATTTTATAGCAATCTTTGGAAGTTATAAAATACAAGAAAACGGTAAAGTTTAACTCACAGACCAAATATTTTTTTCTTCGCTATGACAAACCAAGTAATAAACCATATTCGTGCACGTCCTATCTGCTGTATTAATCCTATCTCTCTCCGTAGGGCTGCTGGAAGAGATTTCTTTTAGAAATAAGCAGATCCTTTGTGTCGTCTTTCTGTGTAAACTGTTATATTGTTATATTTCCTGTGCACAATAAATTATATTTATAAAAAAAAATAAGTAAAAATAATCAAGAGTAATATTTTACTTGGGTTAAATTTTCAAAATACTTACATAACCAAATCTTTCCTAATTTCAAGGGTACAATCTATCCCACTAACCCTCAACGTCACCGAGTTGCACGGAGTGTGTGGGGCACAGGGGACCTGGGAGTCACCGGTGCCAATGTCACCGATACGCCTGGTACCGAACGGGACCACCACGGTTACTGTGGTGGTACCACTGCAGGATAATGACGATGTTGATATCAGGTATGAAGAAGAGTTTGATGTTGGTTCGTCAACGGCTTTCTTTTCTTGTGTAAATAAACTTTAGTTTTGTATGGCTCATTTAAAATTGCTTAATATCTACATTCCATAAACTATTGCTTCGAGCGTGCGTCACCAATACAATGCAATGTGAAGTTACCTATAAACTTGGTCTTTAATTAATTAGCTATGTCCATAATAATAATAATAATAATAACGTTTATTTGCAAAAACATGGTAATGACAATATTAGATGGTACAATGAGAAATAGAGCTCATGTTTTGTCGGATACATCTCGACGTGCAAATATTGTGGAAATAAAAGTTACATTTAATTTTCTTAATTCTTTGACACATAATATTTAGTTGCAGTTAGTTGTTATTATTCATAGGTTGCAGTACAATATTGTTAGTAAAAATTATAATAAATTAATCAAATGTCAAACAGTACAAATATGCAAAAAATAAATTAAAAATTGTCAAGATGAAATGTTACTTATAATTATTACAATATTATATTATCATCATTAATAAAATCGTCAATGGTATAATACATTTTGGCTAATAGTAATTGAAATAAATTATTTTTAAATTTGTTTAATGACATTTTTTTTAAATCGTTAGGTAAGTTGTTATATATACGGATAGCCATGCAGTATGCATTTTTAGAAAATAGAGCTAGTTTCTGGTCAGGAATGCACAAGTTTTCACGTTTCCTACCTCTATATTTAGAACAGTCCTTGTTTTTAGCAAATAAGTATATATGTTTATAAACAAATATAGCCGTTTCGTAAATGTAAAGACAAGGCAAAGGCAGTACATTCAACTTTTTAAACAGCGGCTTGCAACTGTCCAAATACCCTGCGCCGCATACAGATCTTACACATTTTTTGGACCATAAATGCTCTAGTAGTATCGGTTGAATTGCCCCATAGTATAATTCCATACCGTAGAGTTGAGGACACATATCCGTGATAAGCAGTCAAGGCAGCTTGTTTCGATGCAATTTGTCTTAATCTATTGAGAGCGTAAACAAACCGGTCTAATTTTGTTACAATAGTGTCAACGTGAGCTTTCCAGTTAAGGTACTTGTCAATAGTTATTCCCAAAAATTTTGTCATATTAACCTCCTCTATTGAATTAGTTTTGTTGTTTATATTACAGGTGATGTCAATTTTATTTTCTTTTTTATTTATAGATTGAAATTTTATAAATTTTGTTTTCTCTATGTTAATATTTAAATTATTATTATACAACCATTTAACTATTTTGTTTAACTCTTTAATTGCGATAGTTTTTAGCATATTTTTATTTTTACATTTAATTATCAGTGTTGTGTCATCTGCAAACAGTATACACTCTTGGTCCGTAAAAATAGGTAGATCGTTAATGTATAAAAGGAATAACAAAGGCCCCAATACACTTCATTGTGGAACGCCACAAGTATTAGTAAGGAAGTTAGAGGTATATGTTTTCTTGGAGTTATTTTCTATGACAGTTATTTCGACCCTTTGTTGGCGATTTTCACTTATAATGAAATGCCAGATAATTTTGAAGCTCGTGTGGTATTCGGGGGATTATTTTTCCGTCCCAAATGTCGGCCAATAGAATTAGAATTTGTTTTTTATATATAGCAACTACCAGAGAAAATTTTCAAAAAATTATCAGTATAATACCATGTAGGTTGTACCACGTGACGTCGAATGGTGCAATTCTATTGGTCGATATTTGGGTCGGAAAAATAATCAAGGTAACTTTCTATCCAATTTAAAGCTATTCCTCTTATTCCATATCTCTCAAGCTTCCGAAGAAGTAATTTCTTGTCAACACAATCGAATGCCTTGCTCATATCAAGAAATATAGCCAAGGCATGAATTCCTTTGTTTAGACTTTCAGAGATGTATCTAACTAAGTTAAAGCAGGCAAGGGCTGTAGAGCTATTTTTTCTAAAACCAAATTGTTCTTTGCTAAGCAAATTATTCAAAGAAATAAATGTCTGGATTTTATCTGATACGACTTTTTCAAATATCTTTGATATAATTGGTATGATGGATATAGGCCTGTAATTACCTAATAGGTCTGAAGGACCTTTTTTATGTAATGGCTTTACAATAATTGTAATTTTTAATGCGGAAGGAAAATGTCCTTGATTCATCGACAGATTTATAATATGTGCCAATGGTAAGGAAAGTTCTTTGGCACATTTTTTAATCACTCTTGTACATATTCCATCATGTCCTGTGGAGAACGAATTTTTTAGTTCTTGAATTTTTTTAAATATGTCATTTTCATTTACTGGAGTCAAATAAATAGATTTTGGGTTATTAGGTATATGATTAAATGGGGGCGATACCGGTCCGTCCACGTTCGTGTCCCTGGGCGCCTGAGTACGCCACCCCGCCCTTTACACGGAGTCAGGTACTCAGGATGGCTGAACGCCGGTCTTTCCTCTGTCTTTCTTTCTTTTTATTAGTTTACTCTTCCTTTTGCATATTTTATTTTTGTTTTTACTATCTTTTCACCGTTTTTTCTACACTATCTTTCCTTTTATTTTAACTCTTCTATACAATATTGTGTGTTTGCGTGTAAAATTCAGTGAGTGATTGAGAGATGGATGGGCCTGTGGGCCCCCAACCCTAAGCTGGTGACGTCCGGTGAAGGGGTGCAATGCAGGTGGGTGACCACGCACTGAGGATGTGGGGCAGACTCACCCCTAATTGATCAATTATGGAAGAGCGTATCTTGAAAAATACTCCCCGGGTGGGTTCTGGTTGTCCGGTGGACGCCAGAGAATCCCACACCTCCTCGAAAGAGGGGGTCTGTTGGACGTATACGGGGCCGGCACAAAATGCGCTGAAGGGTGAGGAGGCCGCTGCGGCGGCGAGTGGAAGTAGTGGCGCGATTTCGCGCGAACGTCCGAAACCGGCGCACCTAACCGCGCCGGTGGCGGATGTAGTAAATATTCCTGGGGGCACCCTTGCCCTCCAAAATGACGACTTCAGGTGCACTACACGGACACCGAATGTGCAAACCAAACGGATGGTTGAATTGGAAGGCAGATCGCGGGCGACGACGCCCGTGTCTTCCCGCAGTAGTAAGTTTTTCGGTTTGGAAGGTAGAACTTCTGCTGAGGAAGAGAGCGGCAATGAGACGACCGGCTCTCAGAGACAAGAGAGGGAGATGGAGCACTCCAGACGTCGCTTCCTTAAGAGGCGCGGAAGTGCAGTCGAAGAAGACTCTGAAAAGGGAAAGGACGTGGTCCCCCTGAGGCATACCAAACGCGGTAGGGGCAGGCCACCCACCACTGGCCAGTACGTAGGTCTCCATCAGAGAAGGGAAGAGCGTAAGGCTAAACAGGCTGAGGCCGAACAGCGCGCATCGGAGATGGCACAGGAGCTTCCGCAGCAACAGTCACACCAGCTGTCGGATGCTTCCTTTTACACGGACGTGACGATGTCAGAAAAGGAAGAAGAGGAACAGGTTACCTCGGCTATACTAGGCTCTACTAGCACCAAGAGCCTAGAGGTGATTTCCACGGTAGCCACCAAGTCAAAGAACCTCAGCGGTCAATACGTGAAGCATCTGAAGGATGCTACGAAGGCAATCCGAGATGCGACCGAGGAACTCCTGCAGCGTTCTAAAACGGAGGAGACACGAGCGCTGGAACAGGCCAACAAACGGCTCTCCAGAGAGCTCGGCGAAGTAAAGGCTGAGCTTGCGACCCTCAGATGCGAGCTCCATAAAGTACGACCGCAGATAGACCCGGTGGGGCCCTCACTCGAGGAAATGCTGGAGCGCGCGATCCGAGAGGCGGTCTCACTATCAAGCGCTCGTCTGGATGCGCGACTAGAGGGTCTAGAGGCCCGACTCCTACCGGAGCCGCGCCTGCGTCCCCCACTAGCAGTGGACAGAAAAAAGAATGCAACGCCTGATTTAACACCTGCAGGACCGCCGCAAATAGAGAGACCTGGGCCGGTACCAGAGGTGTCAACACTACAGCCACCACTCAACCCTGGCCCGGCTCAGAAGAAAAGGAAGACGAAGAAATCTGCTGCTGCCATAGAGGCGGCTGCAGCTAAAAAAGACGCCGCATCAACACCAGCGGCGCCACGACCCGCCCCTTCGCAAGAATGGTCGGCGGTAGTAAAGAAGAAGGTAACGGTGCATAAAAGGAAAAGTCAGGAAGACAACAGAGTGAAGCTCCTAAGAAAAAGAAAAGGAAGAGGAAAGGAAAACTACACGCCTTTAAGACTGCGGCGGTCGTCATAACGCTGCAGCAGGGTGCAAGAGAACGTGGCATGTCTTACAAAGACATATTAGACAGAGCGAAAGGACAAGTGGACCTGTCAGCCATGGAAATCCCAGCTGTCAGATTCAAACAGGCCGTAACGGGAGCCCGATTATATGAGGTCTCAGGTGCGGCCTGTAAAGAAAAGGCAGATGCCCTGGCGGCAAGGCTAAGGGCTGTCTTGGGCGAAGAAGACGTCCGCATCTCCAGACCCCAGAAGTGCGCTGAATTGCGCATTATGGGGCTGGATGATACGGCAATGGCGACGGAAATCGCGGAAGCCATTGCCAGATCTGGCGGTTGCGCTCCGGCAGATATAAAAGTTGGAGAAATCCGACGACAGAGAAATGGACGCGGCTTGTCTTGGGTGAAATGTCCAGTCGATGTCGCAATGAAGGTCTCGGAGCCGACCACGAAGATCTGCGTGGGATGGACGGTGGTGCGGGTGGTGCTCCTGTCTGCACGCCCCATGCGCTGCTACAAGTGCCACGAGACCGGGCACACCCGGGCCACTTGCTCGAAAGAAACCGATCGCAGCCAACTTTGTTTCCGCTGCGGTCAACCAGATCACTCGGCTGCGCAGTGCGTAAACGCACCGCACTGTGTGCTATGTGAAGCGAACGGGAAGCCGGCTGACCACAGCGTCGGCAGTAAACTATGCGGCAAGCCGGCACCTAAAAAGAGGAGGAGCTTTAAAAAGAGTAAGCAGTCCCATCAACCCGTCATTCCACCTACGGCAGGCACTGGGACCGGAGCGGCCCCTATGGAAGCTTCATAACGGCAACCACACATTATCTGCAGGGTAATCTGAACCACTGCGCCCGGGCGCAGGACATTATGGTTCAGAGTATGCCGCAGTGGTCGATTGACCTCGCCTTCATATCGGAACCGTACCGTATCCTTCCCAGAAGCGACTGGATCGGTGACATAGACTCGACGGTTGCTCTGGTCTTCGGTCCCACAATCGGCCCCCTATCCCCGGGGAAAA
Source organism: Aricia agestis (assembly GCF_905147365.1). Taxonomy (NCBI): domain Eukaryota; kingdom Metazoa; phylum Arthropoda; class Insecta; order Lepidoptera; family Lycaenidae; genus Aricia; species Aricia agestis. The sequence goes on along the minus strand of NC_056418.1, from coordinate 15,719,729 downwards.
CGACGAGGGGTAGAGGCTTCGTTGTCGCATGTCTGGGGGCCCTCACTGCGGTGGGGGTCTACTTCTCCCCCAATAGACCATTGGCAGACTTCGAAGCCTTTCTCATGCGGCTTACCGCATTTATCAGCGGAGCAACGGGTCCTGTGATTGTCGCCGGAGACTTTAATGCAAAGTCCAGGCTTTGGGGTTCCCCGGCGACGACCGCTAGAGGCCGCGCTGTTGAAAGCTGGATGGCTTCCGTGGGGCTGGTGGTGGCAAATCGAGGCGCTGTCAGTACTTGTGTTCGCCGACAGGGCGAGTCAATCGTTGACTTGACCCTTGTCAGCTCGAACTTTGCCCGTCACATCACCAACTGGCGGGTAGACGAGGAAACGGAAACCTTGTCGGATCACAGGTACATCCGCTTCGACGCTTCTGCACGCGCGTCGGAGTTGGGTCGCCCACTTCCATCCAATGGCGGCCCGAAATGGGCCTTAAGACGGCTGGACCGCGACCTCCTGGAAGAGGCTGCTGCTGTCGCGTCATGGGCGCCGCTCCCCTCGGACGACGTCGATGAATGCGCGGACTGGCTCAATGAGGCATTACGCAACATCTGTGACGCCTCAATGCCACGAGTGAGTCCTTACAAGCCGTGACGCCAAACATACTGGTGGCGCCCTGAACTGCAACATTTGCAGCGGGAGTGCACAGCAGCTAAGCGTCGCTACAAGCGCTACCGTAGACGCCGGAATAGACTACAGCACGTAGAGGACGGCCTATATGACGAGTACCGTGCAGCCTGCGTCGCCCTCCGTGATGGCATACAACAGGCGAAGACGGACTCATGGAATGAGTGGTTACGGACGCTGGAGGAGGATCCCTGGGGCAAGCCCTATAAATGGGTGCGCCAAAAGCTGCGCCCGGCTGCCCCACCGCTCACTCAGAGTCTCCAACCGGATCTCCGCAACAGGGTCATTGCGACCCTATTTCCATCGGGGGCCGAGTGGAGCCCACCCCCAACAATGATCCATCGGGAGGAGACCCTTGACGGCGAAGAGGAGATACCGCCCGTAACCTCGGCGGAGCTGGCGGCGGCGATCCAAAGGATGGCCCGTAAGAACACGGCGCCCGGCCTTGATGGCATTCCAGGACGCGTCTGGGTTCTCGCGATAAAGGAGCTGGAGCCGCAGGTGCTCTCCCTCATGACGAACTGTTTGGTCCAGGGACGAGTACCGCAGCGTTGGAAAACGGGAAAACTGGTGCTCCTGCGGAAAGCCGGGAAGCCGGAAGACCAACCGTCGGCGTACCGACCTATCGTGCTTCTTGACGAGATTTGTAAAGTGCTGGAAAGGATCCTGGCGGCGCGTCTCTCCAAACATCTAGAGAACGTCGGGCCCAATCTGAGCGAAAACCAGTATGGTTTTCGCTCAGGTCGATCCACGATGGGGGCGGTCGCACGGTTGCGTGACATTGTCGAGGAAGAGGTTTCCCGGGGTGGGGTAGTGTTGGCAGTATCACTGGATATCTCCAATGCTTTCAACTCCCTGCCCTGGGAAACCATCAAGGAAGGACTAAGGAGACACGGTGTTGCGAGGTATATGCGCAAGGTTGTCGGCAATTACTTGTCGGATCGCTCCGTGCAGTTTCCAACCCAAGATGGATGGGAGGAAGAAGAGGTGGACTGCGGCGTTCCACAGGGGTCAGCTATTGGACCACCCCTGTGGAACTTAGGATACGACGAAGTGCTCTCTGGCGCCGATATACCAGGCGTCGAGAAAATTTGTTATGCGGATGACACTCTTGCCATCAGCCGCGGCAAGACATATCATGAGGCAGTGGTCCGCGCGACGGCTGGAGTCGCTCAGATCGTCCGTCAGATCCGCGGACTAGGACTGACAGTGGCCCTGGAAAAGTCCGAGGCTATGTGCTTTCACAGGCCCCGGAACCCTCCACCACCCGGACTGGAGATAGTAGTTGGCGGGATCCAGATAAAAGTCACTCCATCTATGACTTACCTGGGTCTCGTCCTGGACGGAAGATGGACTTTTAGGGAGCATTTCAAACAGCTCCAAACGAAGGTGTCAAAATCGGCAGGTGCCCTGGCCTCGCTGCTCCCAAATCTCGGGGGTCCAAGCCTGAGTTGCAGGCGACTTTATTTGGGAGTCGTGCGCTCAATGGCAATGTACGGGGCGCCGATCTGGGCAGACCGATTGCGCAAGGAAAACAGTCTCGCGCTAGGAAGACTAAAAAGGGTGATGGCCATCCGGGCAGTCCGCGGCTACCGCACAATCTCCAAAGATGCGGCTTGCCTGCTCGCGGGGGCCATCCCCTGGGATTTGGATGCGCGTGCCCTCGCCGATGTATTCTGGCGTTGCGCTGCGGTCCGCGCGGGGGGCAGCAACCCCCTACCGGATGCCGTACGTCGGTGGAGGAGCGATGCGAGAGACATGGCAATTGATTTGTGGCAAGAGCGGCTAGAAGAGCCGCAAGCCAGCGTGGACTTAGTTCTGGCCATCCGCCCAGTACTCAGACAGTGGCTTGATCGCAAGGATGGAACTCTCTCATTTCGCCTCACACAGGTGCTGACCGGGCACGGGTGCTTCGGTCGGTACCTGTGCGAGATCGTCGGAAGGGAAGAGACCCCAAGATGCCACCACTGTGACGAAGACAGGGACACGACCGAGCACACTGTATCGGTCTGTCCCTCTTGGAATGGACAACGTGCGGCCCTCACGGCCGCTATCGGATATGACACCTCGCTCCCAGCATTGGTTCGCTCGATGCTGGGCAGCAATCAAGGATGGAGGGCGGTTGAAGACTTTGCTGAGCATGTAATGGCTGCCAAAGAGGAGGCCGAGCGCATACGCGAGCGGGAGGCGCTCGACCCTCGAAGACGTAGCCGGCCAAGGCGACGTAGGGTCAATAATGACGACCGAAACGTTCCGCCATAGCCGGGGTGCTCGGGGCATCGGTGTGGGGACGCCGATGTCCATTGTACAGAGCCCCCGAGCGGGTCGCGACGCACTATGTGTTCCAGTGCATCGCGACGTAAATACAGAGGAATGACCTAAACAAGCCCTAGTAGGGTCTCTGTTAGGCCTGGAGGGTGTCTGAACACCCTCGATCAGACGTGTCTGCTGACGACCAGGCAGACGCCCGCTGATAGAACTGCGGTGGCCCCACATTTCCCGTGGTTCTGCGAGTAGCGGCGCAGAAAGGAACACGGTCGGGTTTTAGTGGGTAGAGCTGCGGTCACTTACCATCTCATCGGCCGCAGCGAGTCCCACATACCCCGGTTGTCTTCCCCAGCACTGCCGGGGATGCATAATGGCATTTCCCGACTAAAAAAAAAAAAAAAAAAAAAGGTATATGATTAAATGAATTCGTATTACTTATTAGAAATGTCAATTTTATTCAATTTAGATATGTCAATAAAAAAAATTATTGAATTCATTACAAATTGTTGGGATGTCAGTAATTTTACTATCATTTAGTATTATTTCACGAATTCCTTTATTCATACTTTTATTTTGAGAATTATTTTTTATTACATTCCAAGTAGTTTTACAAGCATTCTTTGATTTTTTTACTAGACTAGTATTGATTGATCTTTGAGCAGCTAAAATACATTTTTTAAGAATTCTCGTGTAGTCCTTATAATGATTTTTTTTTTACATTTCTATTAGATGAATCAAGTCTGTATTTTAAATATAATCGTCGTTTATTTATGCAACATTTTTTTATACCTTTCGTGAGCCAGGAATTTTTGATTGGCTTGTTAACTTTTTTTACGTTAATAATCGGGAAACGAAGGTCATAGAACAGCTTTATAATATCGTGAAATTTGTTAAATGCGCTTTCAGTATTATTGTCTTCTAAAACTTCTGCAAAAGATAAAGCAGACATACAGGATTGAAATTTATGTAGGTTCTCAGTATTCATATCTCTTTTTTTTTCAAACCAAACATTAGGTGTTTTTTTACATTTACCTATAATATCCAAGTTAAAAGTTATGCTCTGTCCAGTTTCATGGTCTGATAGACAAAGATAGTGAGTATTCGCTCCCACAATTCTTGATAAGTTACTAACAATTAAGTCGAGACAAGAATTTTTACGAGTAGGTTTAATAATGTGGTTCGTAAGATTATAATTAGACAAAATACCTATCAGATCTTTAGTATATTTGTTACATGTTAACAGATCAATATTCCAATCACCACATAATATAACATTTTTTTTATTTCTTCGTAATAAACGATTTAGGAGAGATTTTAAATTATTTAAAAAAATCATAGCATTGGAGTCAGGAGTTTTATATATACAAATTATTATTAAATTATATTGTAATATTTCAACAGCACAACATTCAAATATATATGGTATCGATTCTTTTATGTCAAGTATTTTAAAATCTAAGTTTTTTTTCAATAAAATGCATGTACCTCCCCTCCGTTCATTTCTACAAAACGAGGACGCAACAGTATATCCTTTTATATTTAGGTTACTAATGGATCCTTTCTTTATGAAAGTTTCAGATAAGCAAATTATGTCTACGTCATCAAGTTCTTTTTGGAGATCACTAAGTGTCGCTTGGAAAAGATCTTGTTTGCTTAAGATACTTGCTATATTTTGGTGAAATAATGTAATATTTTTATTTGAGAAAAAGCATATTATTATTATTTTCTTTCTTACTTGTATAATCAGAGGTATTTAAATTTTGTATCGTTCCGTTCGTTTTAATTTTGTTAAAATATGACAGCATTGTTTTCTGCTTTAAAGTTTTTATCTTTTTCGGTGATGAGATAGGCTTGTTAAGTATACAGTTATCGCCATTTTTGTTGTGATGTGAATGTCTCAAAGCTGTGTATTGTACGTTACTACATTTTAAAAACTGTCTGCTGTAAGAAAGTAAGTCTATTTCAACATGTAGTCTAAAGCTTAACATTTTTGTGAAACGGTTACGATTGTTTAAAAACATGTTACTCTTACTAAAATTAACACAGTAACAATTATTATAATTTTTTATAATAGAATTAATATTATTATTAAATAACATTTCATTAACATACGGATTAAATTGCACATTAATAACAAAAACGTTCTGATTTTTAAAAATGTAGTAGTGTAGTATTACATAAGTTTGATAGAAATTTATAAGGATTTGAGTCGTTACCTCCAAATGCCAAAATGACTATATCCTTTACATTAAGCGATGTCAATAATTTCTTACAAGAATCGAGAATTTCGGAACTCGGTGCATGAGGCTTAACTATGCTGGAGATATTGTATGTCCACACTATGCGCTTTCGTCTTCAATTTTCGTCATCTTCTTTCATTCAACTTTCGTTTTGGCGCATTCAATAATTGAATACGTCAACGAACGCAACGCCAACATTGTCATTTTTGTTTTTTGGATACGGTCAGAGGGCATGCGTCGCGGGCATGCCTCACGTTTGCTGTTGACTGCGCTATAACGCATGCCCTTGACGAACAGAAAAAGGCACAGTGTGGACAAAGCTATTCACCTTCTATCCTTAACTCCCAGGTTATTAGTCGACGGATCCTGTGCATCAACCCACATACAGAGCCGCCCCGAACCGCAGTTCCCGTCACTGTCACCGCCCTACACCTGGGCGGGGACGGTCGCGCCCGGTGCCGTGGTCACTGCCAAGCTGGTGCTGCGGAATGATACCAGTAGAATGGTAAGTTAACTAAGCCTTCAGCCTTAAAATCAACGGACAGCGGGGCGGGAGCGGCAGCGGCGCGGGCGCGGGAAGCCGTCTAGTATGCCGCGCGCCACTGTTTTCGAGAACCGGTCCATATAAATCTATACATTGGAACGCGCCGCTCCCGCGCCGCTGCCGCCCCCGCCCCGCTGCTCGCTGATTTTGATTCTGAAGCCTTAGACTTTTGAGTAAAGTAAAAAAACATGAAAATAATTTTTACTTAACTTTGATCCTTCGATCGTAGATTCTTGGAAATCTATTGTTATTCTATTGTGTCTCGCTCACCGGTGAGCTTATGGGGCTTGATGGGTTAATTGAATGAAGAGTTTAACATAAAGGTGTTAAAGATTCATGTTAATAACGTCTATACATTAAAGTTAAGTAGTCATCAACTCTCAGAGTGTTAGAGCAAACATTGCACTACAAAGTTCCGTTACTTTGTGGTGCGTAGCGTTTTCGGAACATAATAACGCATTTTAATAAAAAATCGTTTATCGTGTAGGAACCGTACATTTTTCCGGCTCAAAAAGTATCCTATGTTCTCTGCCGGGAGTCGGTACTCAAGTACCTCCATGCCAAATTTCAGCAAAATCGGTTCAATGGTTTGGGCGTGAAGAGGTAATTAACAGACAGACGGATATTAACATTGATATTATTAGTAATATTATGATACATTTCTTGCCCAAGTCATTATTTAAATAACACGCATCGAATATTCATTTGAGAGGACTAAGGAGCCCTAGTCCTTTCATTAGGGAATCAAAGAATCAAAGGGAATATTGACTTTGTGGATCCAACGGAATTAAAGGAATTCAAACCTGTGCTGTCAAAGCTACGATTGAATAATATCTCAGAAATCTCAGTATGCGATTATTTTTAAGACAGCCATCAGCCTAATTGGGCACTTGACAGAATAATTGAAGCTAGGAGGTTTCTTGGGAATAGAGAAAAGAACTATGTTGTGGTTACATAATTTATGTACTGAAATAAATTTGATAGCCCGAAAAGTGTACATCTTGATATCTGCCACTCTAAACGCTAGTAGGTAAGTTTAAAAGAACCCATGGTAATATACGAGAAGGCTGGTGGTTTCGGTCATAATGATCACAGACAGACAAGTCAGGGGGCAGGGGCCCTAATATTAATTAGGGCCCCTGACCCATTTTCATACTAATTGTTTTATTTACAATTGATTATATAGGTTTCCACACCAATAATATTATATATTTTTTTCAAATTATAAAACATTGTAACTGTCCATCACGCCTAGGACTTTTTTTATATTAATGTTTTCAGCCATTGTGGTCCAAGTGTGTGGCACCCAGCAGATCCGACATTTTACGATATCTTCGGGTATGATGTTACCTTTGCCTTTATATATTGTGGCATTGGCGTGGTGGTGAGGGGTCAATCGAGCTGGGTGGATTTTTGACTGTGTTAAAGAGAACGGGTGTACGTTCCATGCTAAACCTACCAGCTGCCTTTTTTCGTACTCATTCCCTTCCAGCTCCACTGGTGGACCGTAATTGACACCAAGGACACCACCAGAGCGAAGCCCTGCGTCTGCGGCGACCAATGTCCTGACTGCCTGGTGAACCCATACCTTGGTACACTGGATGTGGATGAGGAGGTAGTGTTGAAGTACAAGACACAGGCAATGAAGGTAAGGCAGATTCTGCGTAAGTCCTAGTGCTTGGTAGAATAATATTGTATAGAAACATGTGACCTAGCAAAATCTAAGCATCAATAGCGGTCAAAGTATTTAATATTATTTGGAATAGGAATATTATAACCAAGTTAAAACAATTATTGATATTACAAAATATGTGAAAGTGTGTCTGTCTGTCTGTCTGTTACCTCTTCACGCCCAAACCGCTCAATCGATTTTGCTGAAATTTGGCATGGAGATACTTTGAGTCCCGGGAAAGGACATACGATATTTTTTATCCCGGAAAAATTTAGGGTTCCCGCGCGATGAACGAATTGTAGCGCACTGATTGTAGATGAATCGTTTTTTTAAATGACAGGTCGAAGGCTGGCAGGCGACCCTGGTCCAGGTCTGCACTGATGGTGATGACGGTGACTTCACCAAAGGTTGTGCAGCTGTAGTGGCGTACAGGGTTCTGGAGCCGCGTTTAGTGCTGAGAGTCTTAAGTGATGGTGGTAAGTGGTTTGCTGATGTAAATAAAGGTAATGGTAAAGCAGTCTAATGTTTCAGACGCTGCTCATGGCTCCGCCGGCTTTGAAAAACCACGGAAAACGTATATTTTCCTGCCATAAAAAGTCCTTCCCCATGGTTTTCTTTAACGGCAGCTTAGAGCCCCTCAATTTTCCCAATATTTTTGGCGACTTAAGGGCCAACCCACACGTACCACAACCACACGACAACCACAACCACACCACATCGCAACGACAAAATGTCGTCGAGCAGTGGAGACAGACAAATATTACGAACCAATGCGAAATAGTTCAATTTTGATTGGGTATTATATTGATGATCATAACACGTGAATAGGCGATTATGTTGAGCCATTCAGTAACCATAGCAACGCTATTGCGATTATGCGTTACGAGGACTATATATAATATATTAGTCTTATTGTTTGTAGACTATAATGTTGTATTATTTGTAGTTCCAAGTTCCTCGATATCTAATATTGTATTGCTGCCGTATTTGATTGATATTCCTAGAAGCGTAATTGTCGCTTAGTTCTGTATAGTTCATTGATATTAAGGCACTTAGGGCTTTCGCTCACTAACGACATGACAGTCAAAGCCAAATTGTAATTTATTTGTGTGTATGCATCTTTATGTGTGTTGTATAGAGCGGCAGCGGCGGATTGCCGATAATTCACGAAAAAAAATGTTAAACATGAAAATGCGCTCACTTGAAATAGACTTAAGCAAGTTTCACTGACTGAATGACTGTGCCAGATTTATTTTATATTATGGTCAGGACTCAAGAATCAATATTGACTCTAGGCTGTCGTGTCGTAGCTCTTAAGTCGTAGGTTAGCACTAAGCCGCGCTATAGCTCGTTCTCACTTGAGGCACGATAGTCTTACGACAGATTACTGCTGTACAAAACTATTAGGGCTTGTTTCACCAGTTTCTGTTAAAGTGCATAATAAAGTGCTATTCACAACTTTTTTGACAGATAAATGTCTGTCCAGTTAATTGATGGATAGCCTTATCAGGAAGTGGTGAAACAGGCCCTTAGACTATTGCGATACATAATGTAGGGAACACATTTTTTTTGCATGTCGCATGAGCCCGGTGCGCTGGAGCCTGGAGCATACACCAGTGGTCACTGGTCCCGCGCCATAGCCCCGTCAGTCGTGTAGTAGAATTATTAGGTCTTATTGCAACCCTTTATAATTTGATATGTGGACTAAAATAAACACACTGAAGACATATTAAAATGTTTTATTTAGTGACACTTAACGTAAACCATAATAATATTAAGAAGTTATAATAATATTTCGTATTGCAATAGCCTTAAGACAGTCACGTCTCAAGTGAACGCTCGATCTTAGATTATGGCTTTGTTGAAGCCTCTAATTCAACTCGAATATTCCCGTTGTTTCAACCCTTAGAAAGGCCCCCATTAGTTCAATATCGGAAACGCGGGAAATATTGGCGGAACGAGATTTATTCGCCAATAAACCGCAGCGGGGTAATGACTAATGACTGATGGTATTGGGGCAGAAACTGCTATACCAGTACCTACACCACTATAAGTGCTATAATTAGATTATAGCTATGAAGGTCGTTGCTGACAGATTTATTACAGATATTATGTGTGGATGAATATTTTTGTTTTAGCTTAACGACGTTGTCACCATTTTTTTTTTACACATAGTTAAACCATGCTTCGGCACGAATGGGCCGGCTCGACCGGAGAAATACAACGGGCTCACAGAAAACTAGCGTGAAACAGCGCTCGCGCTGTTTCGCTGAGTGAGTGAGTTTACCGGAGGCCTATGCCTTTGCCCTTTTTCAATATTCTTGGGGATTCTCCATTCTCCATGCTTGATCTGTCAAGTTAATTGGTGGATAGCCTATTCGTCACTTATCAGGAAGTGGTGAAACAGGCCCTTAATTCATAATATTATAATTTATATATTTTAAGTACTTATTCATTAAAAATATTGATATAGTACATTTAACAAACACGAACCAGGCGTGTCTTAACATGGCTTCGCGGAATATAACAACTATAAAATTGCAGTATTAATATTACTCATTAGTTGTTATATTTAATTAATTATTAATTATTACAATGTAAAAATACTATAATGCTGATTGAACACAAGCCACAATGATCTCTTCCGGCCCAAAGTGCTGAACCGTGCTATCGGCTTCAGGTGAACTTATTTCTGGTTGATCCTCAGGTACGCGACACAACGGTAGTGCTGTGCTGCGCCCGCCTGTGCTGTCGACTGGACACAGCACCCAGTACCGGCTCAGCATCACCAACACCACACCCGTGTCGACCTTACTGCGTTGGGAGACAACTGAAGGTATTTATAGTATGACATGTATTAACCTACCTTTAACCTATCCCTACTATCTATCCCATACCTTTGAGATGTCTTTCTAAAAGTTTAAAGTTTCTTTGGTGAGGCGAGAAAAGAGCGGAAGCACTCGCGCACACTTGTAAGCGTGTACAATTATAAAGATTTAGTCGCTTTATTCATTGGCACAAAAATATTGGACCTACGTAATTTGCCGCATTTTTTTTTATGAAATAAGGGGGCAAACGAGCAAAGGAGTCACCTGATGGAAAGCAACTTCCATCGCCCATGGACACTCGCAGCATCAGAAGAGCTGCAAGTGCGTTGCCGACCTTTTAAGAGGGAATAGGGTAATAGGGGAGGGTAGGGAAGGGAAGGGACTAGTTGAGGGTAGGGAAGGGAATAGGGTAGGGGTTAGGGGATTGGGCCTCCGGTAAACTCACTCACTCGGCGAAACACAGCGCAAGCGCTGTTTCACGCCGGCTTTCTGTGAGAAAGTGGTATTTATCCGGTCGAGCCGGCCCATTCGTGCCGAAGCATGGCTCTCCCACGTCAAAATTATGTCAAACCCAATAAAGAAATAACAATTTAGTTTGAATTTACATAACCCGACCAAATGACCGTAGGTCTGTAAACTGCCTTTGAACCAATTAAAGCATGTTATTGGTAGTAGAGCTTGACCGCTGTAAAGTCGACCCTCGTAGCATACTCGTAGCATACATTTAGTATGCTAGGAGTAGATATGCTACGAGGGTCGACTTTACAGCTTTACAGGTCAAGCTATAGGTACTTATGTTGTTTTCATAACGTTGCTAGGTCCTCTAGAAAATTCCTTGCTGAAAATGCATCATTCTCAGTATTGCTTCTATCTAGGTGTCTAGTCGGCTATCGAGTAAAGAGCTCTGGTAATGTTTGCCTTCCAGCTGCATGATATGAATCGTCTGTTCCATTTTCATACCGAATTTCCCACGTCCTTGTGACTTGTTACAGGAGTTTAAAATTCATGTTTTAAAAGCTTTTATCGCGGGCTTTGAGTGCGGCGACCGAATCAAGAAATTCCGAAATGAAAAAACCTAACACACCGCAATCTGACCACGATGTTTGTGTGCGTGTGACTAGACGTATGTGAATTATAATTTCATAATTAATATGTTGATAAAAATGTTATGCAATAGCTTTATCGCGGCAGTTCCTAAATTGAGAAAGGAACTCTCAGACACTTTCGCATCAATATTAGTATGGGTTCTGGCAGCTTTGGATTTATATAATATAGGCAGTATAGGCCTATGGGCGGATGCTCCTAGGATGGCGGCAGAGTTCGTACATAGGGGAGGCAAAATTAAAGTGGCCTATATTTCTCATAAAAAATGTAAATCCGGCCCTGGATTCTGGAAAGAGTATTTAATATTTATGTATGTTTTACATACCTCCATGTCCGGATACAAAGATATCAGCGACACGCATTAATACACGTCAAGCTAACTCCAAGTGACAGCTGTCACGCCGTCTGTGGCTGGATGGCGAGGATTTAGGCATACAGAGATGGTTTGATGCATGTCTAAAACAAAGCCACCAATGTAAAATGTCCGAGTTTTGTGAATTGTAGTCACTTCCTGTCAAGTAAAATGATTGGACCAACCCATAGCTTTGTCTACATTGTGCCTTTTTATTTGTTCAACAAGGGCATGCGTTAAAGCGTAGTCAACAGGGAAGATGTGGCATGCCCGTGACGCGCGTCAAAATCCACCCGCGTTGAAAGAAAAGTGTCATAGCGTGCGCTACGATTTCAACGCGCGTTACGGGCATGCCTCACTGTTGACAGCGCTATAAGGCATGCCCTTGATGAACAGAAAAAGGCACAGTGTGGACAAAGCTATTAGGTCAGTTTATTGGGTATAATCGTGTAGAGTACGGAATGCGGCTCCCAACTTTATGGTCAAGTAGGCCTCTACACGTTGGCCCAAAGCTGGCATTGAGCCAGGCGCTAAAAAGCTAAATTACCATCTCTCTTATGAGCTCATTACCGTCGCAGCCACGTTGGGAGGAATGTGTTTTTGATAATCCACGCATTCGTTACATACCCCGCGTTCCACTTGACGTTAAAAACGATCAAACGCTCAAAATAGGAGGTATTTTGAGCGTTTTGATCGTTTTTAACGTCAAGTGGAACGCGGGGCTAGTCTGACCTCTTAAAACAATATTCTTTGCAACGCTCTGATGGAAACGCCGCCTTCCTCCCATGTTTTATCGTTCCTCCGTGTTGCAGATAACGTCCTGCGTGTGGCGTTCTCGCCCAACGTCACGGAAGTCGGAGGATACGAGACGGTTGATGTCACGGTGAGATAATATCGTAGCAATCATCATCATCACCACCATCACCATCATCATGAGTGTTTGTTTGTCCGTTACGTCTTGACGCTTAAATCACTACATTTTTATGAAATTTTGTTCCTTCAGAGATAGTTTAATGAAACCATCGAAAGATCAATCGATTTTTTTTATCGCGGACTAATATAAGATATAATAAAACTAAGTGAACTTTTGGGTGTGTATGGTTCCCTGTATAGACTATAGAGTTCACTGTGAAAATAGCAGCGCTGTACGACTTTTTATTTGAGATTTGTATAGTCTAGTTTGACGTGGGAGAGCCATGCTTCGGCACGAATGGGCCGGCTCGACTGGAAAATACCACGGGCTCACAGAAAACCGGCGTGAAACGGCGTTTGCGCAGTGTTTCGCCCAGTGAGTGAGTTTACTGGAGGCCAAATCCCCTACCCTTTTCCCTTCCCTACCCTCTCCTATTTCCTTCCCTACCCTCCCTAGTCTCTTCCCTACCCTCTCCTATTACTCTTCTGATGCTGCGAGTGTCCATGGGCGACGGAAGTTGCTTTCCATCAGGTGACCCGTTTGCTCGTTTCAAGCTAAGCGTATCGCCAGCGCTGCAGCCTAATATACCTATTACCTACTATATACCTACCAGTTACCACAGTCTATTATGTAACCAAACTTTACAATAACAATCTAATTTAAAAAAACTCCGTAGCAAGATACACCATACACTAACTAAACTCTTTGCGATAATAATATCTAAAACATCGTTAAAAACTTTTTCGATTTTCCTCAACTACAACATGAAGTTTGAAACGAAATAACTACGTTTAAAATAATTTTACCTTGAAGTTAAGAGATTTCAAACCTTATGGCTTTGACGTAGAGATTAAACTGAGGTAAAATATTTGTGAATGGTGTATATTGAGCTTAAATTTCACGGAAGCGAGCAACAAAGTACAAACGCAGTACTAACCAGGTATAAAACTGAAAGTTAGTATTTCAACTATGTTGCTAACTAACCAGTGCGATTTGAGGTTTTCAGCGTAAATTATTACTCGCGTTTAAAATTTTGTTCCGAATAAATTTTTAATCCTTTCTATCTCTGTTGGCTACCACTTTCGAGAATTTTCGCAGAGGAAAGTTCGTCTTATCAAAACTCACGAAAATTTGTTCTAGGGAGCCTATGTGGAAAAAAGACGTGTCTTCATACTTTACATCAAAATCTAATGGGTGTTTAGAGGAATCATACCACCTGCAACTTTTCGCTATCGTCCCACGCGAAAAATATACCATCCTCATCACCTTGAGTGGCAGCTTTCCACGGTGCGTTTCTCGCGAAACTTTCTGCCGCGCACTGTAAAACTCTGGAACGAACCTACCTACCTACCTATACGACCTGCAAACCTTCAAGAAAAGAGCGTATTCCTTCTTAAAAGGCCGGCAGCGCACCTGCAGCTCTTCTGATGTTGCGAGTGTCCATGGGCGACGGTAGTTGCTTTCCATCAGGCGACCTGTTAGCTCGTTTGCCCCCTTATTCATACAAAAAAAAAATTAACACAGCAACACTTTGGCGTTTATAATTATAGTAGTATGGATCGCATCCGTGTGGAGGTGGCTCGTCGCACGCCGTCGAGATTACTCATGTATTGTGGTTTCCCTGTGACACCCATCAGGTTTTACACCGGAGTGAATATTACATGATTGTGCTGTCACCCCACTCAACATTCACCACAGCCGTCAGAGCTAGACTACTGCAGTAATTGGTTTCCTGTGCTGTTACCACTTAAAGTTGGGTTTATAAGATGAACTCAAATGATAAGTAGATTTCTTATTATTTGAGTTCATCTTATGTCTTATTCCTTATTTAGGTGCCCTACTTAGGTAAAGAAAAAAGCTCACGAGCCTTACCGAAGTTCCTACACACTATCAAAATAAAAGCTCAAAATCCTGCTGTTAATGAATGAGTTCCCAAATCCCAATAGATAAGTTATAATAGCGCTGGCTATACGCGCCCAGGCCGCGCTACGTTGCGGCTAGAGGACGCGGTGCGGAGGGGCGGGGACTGGGCAGTGATGATGATGAAGGAGGCGTGTTCTGTTGAAGGTCACCAATGTGGGAATAATGCGTGGAGGCAAAGGAAGATTTTCTTCTTCTATCCTATCAATCCCCAAGCGGCAGCCGGCTGCCGCATAACAATTGAAAATCTATTATGTCTACGATACCCACGACGAAGGTGCTACGGTGATGTATGCTGACACTTTCAGTTTCGGGAAAGGACAGCATAGTTATATCGTAACATGTGTACGAATCTCGTGCGAAGATATTCACGCGTGAACGGTTTAGCGAGCTGCGGGTGCGGTATTTTCTCACATGAAGGAGCTCTGGATTTATGTACAGGCAGTATAGGCCATGGCCTATTGGCGGCAGCGTTCTATGGCGTCCTAGGGGTCGGCAGCGTCCTAGGATGGCGACAGAGTTCGTTTATAGGGGCGGCGAAATTAAAGTGGCCTATATAATATACATGTATACTCAATTACTCAAAAAATATAAATCCGGCCCTGACCACATAATATATATTAATACAAGCCCTGACATGAAGGGCTATAGTGTTAACTCTTGGTTTACCATGAGATAATATTAAACATAGCAGCCAATATCCGTGGTATCCAATTATCCCAACAATTGCAGCTCGGCATCACAATAATGAGCAGGCAGTGTGGACTGTGGATGCCAATTTGGCGCTCGGCCAGAGACGAGTATTAACGAAGCCTGATTAAAGAGTTGAGGTACTCAGGAACTATGTAACAGTTGGGCTGGCCGAAGAAAAAGTACCAATGCACAATGTATTGTCGTTTGACATTTAGATTGAAAAATACCTAAACAAAAATAATACAATTGGACAAGATCGTTTGAAGCTATTATTGCATAGCTTTTCTTGCGGACTTTGAGGGCGGCGACCGAATCAAGAAATTCCGTAATGAAAATAAACCTAACTAACCTAAACCTAAACCTAAAGGTACTTACTAATGATGTATTCTGTGCCTAAACCTAACCTAACACCTAACACTCCGAACGGCACAGCAGTTCGGCGGCGTTGCTGTACAATGTCGCGGGCGCTTACCGTGTTGATCGGAAAGACTTTTTAATTACATCCAAGTATTTTTGCATGTAGCCGAATCATGAGCATTCTGCTAACATCTTGCTAATATTGCTCTACAAAATTACTCAATTATTTCTCTGATGATTTTTTTATAACCTTTTCTCCAGGTGACACTGTTGCCCTGTTCGGTGTGTCGTCAGAGAGTGTTTGTATGCAAGGCGGCGGTACAGCACTCATCTCAGCCTCTGTGTCTACCGATTGTAGCTGCTATAGCTGTAAGTGAATTTTACTACTATGTACTTTGAATTGACTTCCGGAAAACTGCGGGGCTAAAATGGTCGCTTTGGAGAATCATGTTATGAATCATAATATGATTCATATTTTTTAGATCGCAAAATGCAAGTCTGCTTGCAATTCATGTCTAGTAATTCGTGCTAATTTGACATCTGTCAGTTTTACAGTTTTGACAATTAATTTGCTGAATTGATTGAGAGGAGTTGCTAATTCTGACCATTTTAGCCCCGCTGGGCCGTTGAAAAGATGGTGCCCTTGAAGTAAGCTCAATACGCGGCACTATGCGGGAGCGACGCGACGCGACACGACACCTCACGATTCATAGAACTGACGTTTGTAGCTCTATGAAATCGCATCATAATATCATGTCGCTGGCCATGGCATGACACAATTTAAAAACTACAAGACAAATGGCACACAGGCAGTCTCGGTTGGACGTTTTCCCACGAGTGACGATTTCAGCGGCGATACCGCAGTCGCTTAGGTAGTTCAACAGACAACTGGCATATCGGGTCGTGCGGTTAAGAGGATACACCAGGGGCTAGAGAAATGAAAAAAAAGTACGTGTAATATCTGTAGCTGTCTCCCTTACCTCAAGCCTATAGCGCAGAACGCGATAGAGACAACTGCAGAAAATCAAAGATTCGTTATCCCCTGATTCCTTCTCCAAAACTTAACCGATTTAAGTACTTTTTTCATTAAAGATTAAAGAAAGGCTTGAGCTGTGTTCCTGTTTTTTTTTTTGTAAAATCTAGCCAAATCTGTTTTCTGGATGTTTGAACACAGCGAAAAATCTGGCCATTTTTGGGTTTTTGAACGTTCATGTCTTATTTAATAATTAAATTATGAAAAAAAAAAAACATAGGGATATTGTATTAATGGCCGTAGATATTCAAGAACAAAAATTATAACTCTACTAGCATTATCCAGGGAGGAAACAGGGGACAACGTTTGTATGGAAAAAAGGGCGGTGTGGACTCCTCTTAATAGTGTGCAAATTCTGTACAGTCGATAAATCGTCACCGCAAAAAAACGTGAAAAAATCTGATCACGTCATAGCGAATTTTTGTCATCTATAAACTGAAAATTGTGTGTCCTACAGTAAATTTGTGGCATCATTACATATTATAGTATTTAAAACAATACATACAAATGTATGTTGCCCGGAGTCGTCACCGCATTTCGTGGTGTCGTGTCGTGGGCCGTGGCTCGTGGTAAAACGCCCTAGTGCGGTCTCGGGGTTTAAGGCCCAGTAGTCCCTAAAATAAGCAGGTCGATGTCTGTCAGTACGAATATCGACGTTAAGGACATTAAAATAACATTCATATCAGCGCGCCTTGTACAGTGGCTGTTACGCGCTCGCCGCGTGCCTTGATAATAGAAAATAGGAGTAAAAACCTTTTGTTTTTAGTATTACACAAATCAAATATATCAAATCGTTTACGTTACGACACATATACCACATTTTTTGTTATTTAATTATGAAAAACAGCGTTATAACAGTCACCTTTGAGATTTTTTCTATCGAGCAGAATTTTTCAAATTGTGTACTGATATTGCGTATAGGAAATTTTCTCAATTTTAAAACGGTACGGCGACGACGCCTTGATAATTTGGCTGCGATAGCGATATCGATTTTTCTCAGCAATTTAGTCATAGCTAAGAAATTAAAGTTCATTGTCAGTATTCATCACGTCTTTGTCTTTTAATAACCCATAGCATAACACGATTGGTCAACTTCACAGACACAGAATAATCAATCAAAAAGACCTCTGTAAAAAAAGGGATTCCTATTTTGCCAACAGAGGAGAGTGATTTAAGCTTCCAAAATTTGTACATAGATTGGTTCAAGCAGACACTATGATTTGCCCAAAGCTTACATGATATGTATTTATGGTTTTTAAATTACGTGACAAAAACCATTTTGTCGCTTACGCCCTTTCCATTTTTTGCTGTTCCATTGCTTGTTTTCTATAAGTGGCCGGACCAGCCTCTCATAGAAAACAAGCAATCTAAAACATATCCAACACGGTGTTTTACTTCAACGCGGCGTCACTTTAATTTCTCTTTCGAGATTGGGAAATAAAATGAATGAGCTTTACATTTCTACGTGACATTCCATTTACGATTCCTGTAGACTTTGCATGGTCACCATAGATGCGGTTTCTTTTTTCGGCAGAATAGATAAAACGACAGATTGACCAAGGTAATCCGCCAGTTTATCACTAAAATCTGTCTGTATGTCGATTCTTTCTCAGTATGTCGTTTCTATTGTTGTTATGCTAAGCCTGCTGAAGGCATTACTTATAAATGTCCCATGATGGATAACATGATTGCGAGCTGTCTAATGGCCGTTCCCAATATTTGATCTATCTCTGGTTTTGCCCTACTAGAGATAGGAATAGCTCACATTAGACATTAGAGACATATATTTTATGTCAATTCAATGTTAGCTGCGATCGGTTGTAACTTGTATGTTAAACCAGAGATAGATTGAATATTGGGAACGGCCGTTAGATAGTACGGACAAACGATGTCGATCATGGGCAAATAAAGACGACACATACTTCAATATACTAAAATGTTTTCTATTGTGTTGTTGACAAATCTGAGAATCGGAATTGTGTAGGAAAATAACCAAGACATTTCATATTTAGATGATATTATTGTCTGTTGTGAGACGTGAACCGAAATAAACCGTTATTGAAGATTAATACCTTGCGAAACATTTTGTTTCGTAATAAAAGGATAGCATCAGAAATAATTTGTTTTAATAAAAATTACTAAGGTTAGAGCTAAATTCTTGTTGATAAATGGTTCTTTACCCGACTGCAAATCCGAAACCGAGGGTAATATTGTGGTAAACTCTGTTGGCATGTAGATGTTTTTGTTATATATAGAGGCCATCGTTTAACGTGGAAGATAGTTGGCACGAATGGACTGGCCGGAACAATATCACGGCCTCACAGAAAACTGCTATCAAGCAATGCTAATATTGCGTTGTAGTTTACTGGTTGAATTAACTACGTAACAGAGATTTATGTGTTTATGTCCAGGTGTTACACTGTTTTGGTTTTGATGCACGAGAAGCTGCTATTGATAACCATCAGGAGATTCGCCTCCTCCGAACTCCTAATTCCTAACCTATTGAATTTGTTTTGATGTCATCGTTTTTCATAGGGAATCGAAGTGCGCATTGAAATACCACTCAGTGATGGAGCCTCCCGGATCGTCATACTGACAGAGCCTCCTGCCGAGGAGTCCTCTGGAGGGACACACGAAGATATGCTTGAGGAGTTTCACAGGACTGGGACGGTTTCTGGTAACCATATCATATTTCATACTACAACCTTAAATCCTCCATAGTCACTAAACTTTCTATTAAATTATGCTACAGAAGCTATCAATATCTACTGTCCAATGTCCATACTCCATATTAATATTATAAATACCAAAATATTATGTCTGACGGTCTGTTACCTGCTTGATGACTGTACTTATTACAGTATACAATAGTGGTGATCGGTGCGCGGGCATTCGGAAACTCGGCGAAGACATTAGCTATTCCATGGAGTTCATTGGAGCGCCTGTTAATACCGGTAAGCTATAGCTTACTTTGAAATAAGCAAAACGCAAGTTGAGTAACTTGGTGGTCAACAACTACAATAGAAAACTTGAAATGTGTCAAGGGACACTCGGATGGAACGAAGTTATAAAAAAAAAAACAAAAAAAAAATTAATGAAGAGTACCGCCACCCCACCCAGCTAAAAAAATCAGATTTCCCGCCATAGAGGAATGGTAGAATTTTAATTTTTTCGCCAGTTGACGTCATCGCCACATCAACGCCCTCTGCCCCTACTTCGCAGGTACTAAGAAGTGTCGTTACAACTTTTTCCGTCTAGCCCCCTTTCGCAACGCGCGATAAGGAACTTCGTTCCAGTATTAATTATTCATAACAATTTTAAACCGTGTTAATTGTTACATATCCAGTAAAAACTTAGCTGAACTAAAATTCTTCAACGTTTAATTTCCACCTTTTCTAATCGCAGTCAGCTCCAAGAGCCTGGTCGTCCGCAACGTGTCTCTTGTTGATGCTGCAGTAGTCCTGGCCGTGAGGAGGTGGCCTCGACAACGGAAGACACAGAAGTATCCTAATGAAGGTAAGCTAATATTCTATATTAAGTACTAGCCAAGGTACCAAGACCCAGGAGTATAGGCTACTTTGGAAGTGAAAACTTCTTTAGCAGCTTATTCATTGTGCACTTTTTTCGGGATGGGTCAAAAATGTTAAACTATTGTTACGTGCTAGGGTTCAAGGATTTGGAGAGAAAGACCTGCTGACTCTCTTGAAGACTTTATTCACTAAGTCCAGGTCATACAAGCACACACTAGGTCCAAACACTAATCACTAGGTCCAATCACTAAGCACTATCACTGTCCTAGGTCGTAGCCAAGTCGCAGGTTTCACTGGCTCACTCACTATTGATCACTTGTGTTCACTCCGAAGTCGCCTTGATGATAGCTCGAAACGAACTGAATTGCCGGGCCGTCTACCTGCGGCTTTTTATATGGCGAGACGAATTCAAGAAAGTTCCCGATTCACGTAAACAAGTAAACAAGTATGGGAACTTTCTAGGAGGCTCGAGCATGTACCACCTAGCGCCATCTAGTTTCGAGTAGGGGATTTATGTGTAGTGTGTCCCCTGATCAGTTTCGCTAGTTTTCCGCTAGATGGCTCTGTGTGTCCGTAACACTATTGTCAGCACACGTGACTTGATCGAAAATTTGTAAGACGAGTGGAGAGTAGAGTAGTCTGGCGCGACGTAGGATTGTAATATTATCCTTCCTCTTTCTACCGCATTAAATTTTATGTCGGCCAGGTTGAGTTTTGTCGAGAGAAAAGCGTCGGTTCCAGGTAAAACCTCTCGCAAACAACTCGTGCAAAACTAGTGTAAAAAACCCAACATTAAAGCAATGTTAGATTCGAGACTCCTCTTAGTTAAATATTCTATTCCAGACGGACAGTTCTCTATCCATATGAAGTGATAAAAAACTTTTACTGTCATGATGTAGCATAAAAATGTTCGCGATTGAGGGCACATTATTATTACCGGAGTCGGGACATGTAGTCGTAAACGGGGAATCAATATGATATTGATATGGGTTGTGATGAGGTTCTAATGTATAGCACGATATTGGTGATAAAAGTGCGTGATAGGTTTTAGGGTTCTTTGGCGATCTAAAAACCCATATTTGGGTAGGCTGATCATTGATCAATCCGGCCGGTATGATCGCAAACCGCTACACAACAAAATCACAAGAAATTGTATGTAATTTATAGCGGCGCGACGACCACACTTAACTTAATCGTTACAGACAATATGGATGATTACAATGCCAAAGATTAGCTGATATTTTAAATAAAATCAAGACAGCGATAAAAAATAAGTATTCCCATTTCAGCTTCATATACTTACCTACCTATGTATTTTTTTTGTTATGAGCCTTCAAAGTAGGATAGTTAAGTCGTTTTTTTTTATGAAATTCCTTAATTTTTGCATACCATTCGATAATTTATGCAATTTATAACAATTTATCTCACAAGGCCACTTTCATAAATGCAACATTTAACAAAGCTATCGAACAAAATCTTCCCGCGATGCGTACATACTAGCTATGCGTGACGTCACAGTTAGCTGACATTTTGTATGGAGGGTTTGGGAAGGTTATTTTATGTGAGTTTTGAATTTTTAAGCTATCAGAGTCATTTTTTCACCGATATTTCTATTTGTTAATAGTCCATTCCACCAACAAGAAAAAAAATCGTCATGCCTATTGCTTGTGATATCGTGTAACGCCCAAACAGATCTGTCGCACTGAAGCATATAAATACAACCTGATGAAATTCGTTAGTTCATTACATAGTGTGTGTGCACGAGTCCGGTCAGGTCAGGCTGCAATCAGTCGGAACTCTGACCGCATCTCTCTACCGTATATTAGGGCTCTCACACAAAACTCTGAATTCGCATCGCATCGCATTTTAATATTTTTAACATGAGTTTTGCCGCAGATATTTGCGATGCGATTCGAATTCGCAATTATGTGTGGGAGCCTTTATGGGAACAGTTAAAAGACAGTTACTGCGAAAAAACAGTTACGGTTCTAGATATATCTGAGTAAACCGATATGACTCATAGATGCGTAAATGGTTGGAATGTTTCCGATCAGTCGACAGTTCGGATGCTGTAAGTAAATACTCACTTAGGAAAATTCTATTCAAAGCCCTCATGCGTACTACTCGCTTCGAATACCAATGGATTTATTAAGGGCTAGCACAAACACAAGGATTGGGAGTGAAAAGGCGTTTATAACACAATATATCAGTCTAACTCTGTCTCACTAGAAGATTTTTTTCAGTGTAACGTTAAAATGAGAACAGAATTTTGTGGTAGAGCCCTTTTTCTGGTATCAAGGCGAAAACACCGACTGACCTGGGGGGTGAGCCAAAATATTTTCGTTAGAATCGCCGATCAAAATGTATGGAATTGACATGTCGAACGTCAACGTCATATTAACGAACGCTTATGTCAATTATCATCGGCGATTCTAACGAAGCGAAAACGAAAAGATTTTGCCCCCCCCCCCCCCCCCCTGACGTGCTTGCGTTTTGTTTGAGATGACAGACGTACCCCGCGTTGCATTTAGATTTTAGCGTAAAAAACGACAAAAACGCTCAAAATGCCTCCTATTTTGAGCGTTTTGATCGTTTATAACGCTAAATGGAACGCGGAGGTAATAAGATATTGTACTGCAATGTTTTTACGTTAAAGGCAATACCAGCATTTGTTAGCATTATTTACTGTTTGTGATAAAGCCCTCTACTCGGACCTTTGCGTAATATTTTTTGTTTTATTGTTTTTTAATGTTGTTTTATTGAAAACAAATCGGCAACCCTGCATGTGGTGAGTTTGTCACGTCCCTAGTCTTTGGGTAAATGCAAAAACTTGGCTGGTGGGCGGCGCGGGCGAGACAAGTTCAAGGTTTACTTCGGGGCTCTCGGTAAAGTGACGAACATCCCCTAAATTGCTGTAATCAATAACTATTCACTAAAGTACGATCGAAGAAAAGATAAATTCGTTATTAATTTCTTTATTCGTAAAGTAGCTCCATACCCTATTTCAGCAAAGTCAGTTTAGCGGTTTGTGAGCGAAGCAACAAGACATAAGACAGACAGACAGACAGACAGACAGAATATAATATGTCTGTCTGCTTTATATTTATAATATTAACCAGTATAATTTTTTTTATTCGTTATTCGCTTATTTATTGAGTAAGACTATAGGCTTTATCTCTATTTTAGCGTGATAATTCACGCTAAGACTAATACGATCGAAGAAACTCAGGAAAATGTGGGGAAAACGGGGGAAATATTAGAAAGAGTTTATCTCACAAACTACTGGACCAATTTTTATGGCAATATTTGGCACAGATATAGAGTAGACCAAGTGAAGGGAGTAGGGGCATAAGCTATTTTTTATTGAAAAAATGTACGGTTTCCGTAAAATTCCTAATTTACGCGGGCGAAGCCGCGCGGGACATCTAGTATTATAATATAACTAATAACACGATAACTTTCGAAGTATTTCCGTCAATATAACAGAGTATTGGAATAAGGAATTCCCTTCAAAATATATTCTCGAGTGAAAATTCAACATTACCAAAGAGTTCTGTTATATTTAGACTCGAAATCACAAATTATTTTCAAATCTAATTGCTAAGCTTCGCGTCCCTTACTTGGGTTCTGTAGAATGTTTTGTCCATTTTAATTCTCGTCAGGCTTTTACAACTTAAAGGTTGTTCTAGGTAAATAGGTATTTACCGAACCTAAAAGTATTATATTCCGATACGAGCGATTTTATTTTGAGAAAATTTTCTTTTATATTTTAAAAGTTGCGAAAAAGTTCTCAAAGTTACCGATGTTTACCCCCGCCTGACAACACTCCTGTTTCTTGGAGAATTAAAAGTGGTAAAATGACAATATTACTATAATTTTGGCGGATGAGTGTGCTATAACACCTGTCCATGGCGTCTTTTTACCACCACTCTAGGTAGAAAAAGCTATGATCAATGACCATACAAAACAGCTAACGTATTGACTACAGAGTACAGAACTAATGATTGTTGCCCTGACTCGCGCTTGTCCGTTTTTTACAGCAGCCGCAAAAGTTACGATACCACGGCCGAGGGTGTATCTGTTTGTATTTCATTACTCTCAAGGATTCAAAGGGGCTTGGGAGATTGTGTTACTGTGCTATTTGTTATTTTTATGGTAATTTATAAACATCCCTAAAAATTTGAAGTAAAAAGTATCGATTTAATTTAACATTTGTGACTAAGGGCCGGGACACAAAAACACGATACAACGTCGTGTTGTACCACGACGCGGCGTCGTTTCACGATGCGACGTCGTGTGGTGGGAATCCACGACGAGCATAGTAAAAAAAC
Organism: Aricia agestis; assembly: GCF_905147365.1. Classification (NCBI taxonomy): domain Eukaryota; kingdom Metazoa; phylum Arthropoda; class Insecta; order Lepidoptera; family Lycaenidae; genus Aricia; species Aricia agestis. The sequence continues at coordinate 15,695,276 of NC_056418.1, read as the reverse complement.
TGCGACGCGACATCGTGACGTGCCACGATATACGGTATCGTGTTTTTGTGTACCGTACGACCCTTAGGGTACCGTACGACGCGACGAATGTAGAAACTCATCATTGAATTTCTACGTGATTTTCTATGACACGACGTCGTACGACGTCGCATCGTGAAACGACGTCGCGTCGTGGTACGACACGACGTCGTGTCGTGTTTTTGTGTCCCGGTCCTTAGTGAGTGTGAAACGGCTATAATTATCTTGAACTAGATGATGCCCGAATCTCCGTTCACAAATCACAAAATTCGTTTATAGTGCGGAAAACGTACATTTTTTTAGTAGTTGGTATCTCAGCAAAATCGGTTTAGTGGTTTGGGCGTGAAGAGGTGACAGACGCACTTAATATTTAGTATGAATAATCGGCCAAGTGCGAGTCAGACTCGCGCACGGAGGGTTCCGTAACGTTATAGGGTAAAAATAGGCCAAAAATTGTGTTTTTGTATGTGAACCCCCCTTAAAATTTTATTTTATTTATGTTTTATAAAACATTCAAGTGTCTAGCTGTTGCCATTATTGATAACGTGTAAAAAGGCCACAAAATAACGTTTCTTGTATGGGAGACCCCCTTAAATATAAATTTTATTTTGTTTTTAGTATTTGTTGTTATAGCGGCAACAGAAATACACAATCTGTGAAAATTTCAGAGGTCTACTGTCTAGCTATAGCAGTTATTGAGTTACAGTCTGGAGACAGACAGACAGACAGACGAACAGACAGACGGACAGACATCGAAGTCTCAGTAATAGGGTCCCGTTTTTACCCTTTGGGTACGGAACCCTAAAAATGACGTACGTTACTTATAGCGGGCAGCGGCGTACAATTTGGCGGTGCTAGAACTTCTGATTTCAACCATTACATACTGTAAACTGTAAAGTGATCTTTTAGAAATATAATAATTATTATAACTGAGAAAACCAAACTAAAAAAAAAGCAATATCTGTCCGAATTCCGGAAGCTTGGCAAAATAATGTAGAAACTATTTACTAATCCGTGACAAAATGGCGTCATTATCCGTTGAGATATATTTTTAACGCATTGTTTCCATAAAAGTGGAACTTATTACATCAAAACAAGGTCCTGTTGAGGGTAAAATAAATGTGAATGTAGTTTAGACTGTTTACAATTAGCAGCCCCTATCCCGGAACTGGGGCGAAGTTGGCCAAACAGGGATTAAATAGCTATAAAGAATATCCTGTTTTTGATATTTCGGGCGCCATTTTGATTAAAAGTAGTTGTCCTTGTGTATAAATAAAACTACTTGTAACCCGAGCAAGCTATAATATTTATTAAATATTGTTCGTAATTTTGTTTGCGCAAAAAGTTTGTAGAGTGGAAACCGTACATTTTCCGAAATGAAAACGATCTCATGTTCTTTTCAGGTAGAAGTATCTCCATAGGAAAATTTCAGCGAAATTACAACATCGTAAATATTGCCGTGGTAATGGAAGGTGACAGAGGAATAAGCAAATAGACACAGATGCATTTTCACATTTATAATATCAGAATGCAGAAACTAGTAGAACTGAAAAGGTCAATTCTATTACATTTCCTTCATCCTTAATACTTTTTGGCTCAGACTTATCACGTAGCTAAAATTCTCTTACGATATGTTTCATACAATTCTGTGTTGAAGATTAAACTCTTTTTAAATGGCTACCGTGTATTGAATATTTTTATATAAATAAATTTATTTCGATTCGCAACTCTATTTTATTTGTAGAACATAATATTATAAGAGCAAATTTGTATTTGGAATCTCGGATTCCATCCAGATTACTATTGTTTTTATTCCGTTCGAAAGATTTTGTGCAATGTTGTTTCTAGGTTACGAGTCAATACATTCGAAGGAGAGTTTTACACGACCACTGTAGTGTATACTATCGAGGAAATCGGTTCCTACACAGTTGACGGACCTGCGTCATTTGGTCGGCTTACGTCAATTCAATGTTAGCTGTGTTCGTCAGATGGATTTGACTTAACGCGACCAAATTACTTAGGTCCGCCATCTTCCTAGGAATCAACTTCTCTGACAGTACTTTTAAATGTTACTATTCCCCCAGATCAGTGGCTATTACACGATAGCGGCATCGCAGTGGAGTGCACCCCCTGGAGTATGGTGGTGCGGGCGGGGGGGAGGGGAGAGGTGGTGGTGACCGTCCACGGTGACACGTGGGGCGTGTACCGAGAACGACTGCTGGTGATGGTGAGTGTGGTGATGATGACGATGAAGAAAATGATGGTAGTACAACGTTGATGAAGATAACGCTGATAAATGTAGAGTCAAAGATGATGGTGATGATTAGTGTGGTGGTGATAATGATGATGATTTTGGTGATAATGATGGACATAAGCTGATTATACAATTGATTGGCATCAAATAACCTATCAACTCCCAAGCGGCATCCGGGTGCCGCATAACAATAATTGAAAATCTATTGTATCTGTGATTCCCACGATCGAGGTAATAATATTGAAGATTTGGCAGTATTCAAACATAAACCACTACCACAGTTTTTTTTTTTTTATGAAATAAGGGGGCAAACGAGCAAACGGGTCACCTGATGGAAAGCAACTTCCGTCGCCCATGGACACTCGCAGCATCAGAAGAGCTGCATGTGCGTTGCCGGCCTTTTAAGAGGGAATAGGGTAATAGGGGAGGGTAGGGAAGGGAAGGGAATAGGGGAGGGTAGGAAAGGGAATAGGGTAGGGGATTGGGCCTCCGGTAAACTCACTCACTCGGCGTGAAACAGCACAAGCGCTGTTTCACGCCGGTTTTCTGTGAGAACGTGGTATTTATCCGGTCGAGCCGGCCCATTCGTGCCGAAGCATGGCTCTCCCACGTATAGTAGTGCCACAGTCTAGATTTTATCTACACTGTGGCATTACTTTATGAAACTTGAGAACAAAGTCATAAGATACCATAATAATATGATTATAATTTTCCAATGAAACGAAGAGTTTACTTACCCTTCTAAGAAACTCCTTTTGCTTAAGAATTTTTAATTGGATATTAAATTACTCAATTATTATACAGCTTTGAGTTTCAAGTTTCAGTGCAATGAGAAGAGGAATCTTGTTCAAGTTATGCAAAGTAAAAATTGACAGAATCTAGTCTTACAAAATATATTACCTCAGTATTAAATTAAACTTAAGATTAAAATTCAAAGAGTTCAAAACTCAGAATAGGCTACGTCGTATGTTTGATAGGAAACATCTTCGTACACGGAAAAGTTACGCCACATAACTTATAAAGTCGACGGAGCCCCGCTACACGGGACTCCTATGTCTGGGTGTTGTGGTCTAAGTTCCAACCTAACCTAACCTACTTTTGGACTTTCTAGATTGTGTTTGTTTTTGTTTTGGCGGGGGGCTGTGCCCCCCCCCCGTCCCCCCCTTCGGTATCCGTGGCTGAGTAGTTAAGTAAGACCCACTCATCACAGCCTTGAGATGCCTTAAAAATACTTCGTAAACATCAGAAAACAGATGATCTTATCTGAAAATTACGAAAATCTCAAATGCGAATTTTTTCTAAACGGAGAGTTTACTGGCGGTGGAAACGGTAAGTAGGAGTTTTTCTCACCCAAAACAATCCTCCTTAACCCATGTCACCAACATTTAATTGACGTAGGTTCCTAAACCTTAGCCAAATTTTTTAAAGTATTTTCGCCATACTTACAAGGGTCACATTTCGGCCTGTCATTCGACAGGGGTTGATTTTTGAGAAAAGTTTATCTGAGCTTTTTTGCTTCCCTTGGCGCCCCCTATCGATTGGTATGATAAAAAAGGGTGGTAATAATAATAATAATAATAATAAACATTTATTCAACAAAGTTCACAGGGGGTCATAGGGGGTTGTATTTTTGTCGTCAAAATTTTTATAAGTATTTTCGCCATACTAACGAGGTTCGTATATCGGCCTGTATCTGGCCGGGGGTTGATTTTTGAGAAAAGTTTATTTGAGCTTTCTAACTCCCCTTGGCGCCTTTGGTTGAATTTTTTCGTCCAAAATTTTTTAAGTATTTTCTCCGTGCTAACGAGGGTCACATTTCGGCCTGTCTTTCGACAGGGGTTGATTTTTGAGAAAAGTTTATCTGAGCGTTTTTGCTCCCCTTGGCGCCCCCTATCGATTGGTATATTCAAAAATGGTGGTTATAAGAGGTTAAAATTTTGACGAAAAATTTTTCTGAGTATTTTTTCCATAGTGCCCCGTTTCCTCCAGTCAACCCAAATGTGTGCCTTATGCTCTGGAGTAAAGGTTGAATTTGTTACTTATGTTCAATTTTGTGGTACTTGAAATATTAAAATATGTATTATGAAACAACATGTATATTTTTTTGTATTAAAATCGCTTTGAAATGTACCAAATAAGGACATAACGTTATGACTGATGATATTTTATGGTGTTGTGTGTATATTGTATCCATATACAACCATGTGGGTTGTGACATTGGTGACCCTGACATGGTAGTGATGATGATGATGATGATAAATGTAATTTGCATAGTAGCATATGCTTTCAGTTCTTAAAACAAAGCTTAAACCCCCAAACTTGCATCTATAAGGAATCCGGAGTTCTCTTAGTATCTTCGGAACCATAGTATACCTTGGTGCAAAATCTTGCGTTTTGGTAGCATATGCTTAGGATGCTTCTCATAAAACCAAAATCACCATATGTTTCCATATAAATTTTGAAGAGTTCCCTCGATTACTCATGGACCCCATCATCAGATCACTTTTGTGAAAATGGGACCAAATTAATAAAAAAAAAAAAAAAAATGTTTTATTCTTCACACAACAGGAACTTACAAGATAATTAGGTACATGAAATATTATACTCAATAGCTAAATCTTTGTGTGAACTGGAGCCTAAACTAGGTGACCCTGTATTTCAGGACTCCAGGTTCCACCCGCAGATACAGTAAAAGGTGTTCGCGCGAGTGTGTGTTCGTGTGTGTGTGTGTGTGTGTTTGTGTGTGTGTTTGTGAGTGTGTGTGTGTGTGTGTGTGGGTGGGTGTGTGTGTGATGTTTGTATATTATGTGTATTAATATTTTTATGTAAGTAAGTAATATATTTTGTTATAGTTTTATATTTTTATAAGAATAATATTATATTATTAACAATATACATACATATACTTAAGTCTTAATACATGATATTATGATAAATACACATATACACATATTATATGGAATATTATACTAATTTATAATTTTTATTAGGTCTTCTGATTCATTGTAATTTAGTGTAAGGAGCCATTTTTTAACGAGAGTTTTACATTTGCTGCGTGTTTTGTCGTAGATATTTATTAATTTATTTATTCTATTGTAGATATATGATGCAAGGAAGGATATATGACGCGTATAAAACACAGTTTTGTGTTCAGGTATACTGCATACCTTATCTGATCTTCGTTTGGTATGTATATCAGGATCATATGTGAGCTCAGAGTGTTTGTATAATGTGACATTTAGAATATACAAACGTCTGATCGATAAAACTTGTGAGCATTCGTAATTGGAGCGAAACCTAATATAACAAAATAAAAATTTTGAAAATTGGTTCACAAACGGCAGAGTAGTGGTTGAACATACAAAAAAAATAATATATCCACAGCCGAATATATTATAACCTCCTCGTTTTTTGGAAGTCGGTTAAAAATGCGCAATTCGACTTGGATTCGGAAACTTCATCTAGCGACATCCAATAAACGCTAATTGACCAATGACCGAATCCGTGTCGAACGGGAATCGTGAATCGCCCTGCAGAAACAAAAAATTGACGAATCTAATCAAATGATGATTCCAGAATTGAATGATAATTTTGTCAACAGGTTGAGAAGTTGGAGCCACTGGTAATAGACTTGTGGATAGAGGTGTTCGGTGCTCCTCTCCAGTTCGCCATCAGTGACAACACCACTCTGCCCGTTGTGTGGTAAGTATTATTTACTATCCATGCTAATATTATAAATACGAAAGTGTGTCTGTCTGTTGCCTCCTATGCCCAAACCGCTGAACTGATTTTGCTGTTTGGTATGGAGATACTTTGAGGTCTGGGAAAGGACATAGAATACTTTTAATCCCGGAAAAAAATACGGTTCCCCTGAATGTATGCCTTCCTGCTGATTCGTTTTAATTTTTAGAGTTCCGTACCCAAAGGGTAAAAACGGGACCCTATTACTGAGACTGCGATGTCTGTCCGTCTGTCTCCAGGCTGTAACTCAAGAACCGCTATAGCTAGACATCTGAAATTTTCACTGATTATGTATATCTGCTGTTGTCGCTATAACAACAAATACTAAAAACAAAATAATATTTAATTTATCCCATACAACAAACGTGATTTTTTTTTGCCTTTTTTTCTCTATGTCAGTAATGGCAACAGGTAGGTACTTGACTTTTTCTCAAAGTTCTTAGTTATATGTATTCTTTAATATTTAATAATAATCCTACTAATATTATAAAGGCGAAAGTTTGTTTGGATGTATGGATGTTTGTTACTCTTTCACGCAAAAACTACTGAACGGATTTTAATGAAACTTTACAATAATATAGCTTATACATCAGAAGAACACATAGGCTACAATTTTAACCGACTTTCAAAATGGAGGGGGTTTTCTTATATTCAACGATTACTTCGCCGTTTGTTAACCGATTTTCAAATTTTTTCTTTTGATATACAGGGTATCATCCCAATTTGGTATTATACGTGGCAAAGTCGGTTAGTAGATGTTTTTAACGATTAAAAATGTTATATAAAACAAGGAACTTTATCCCGGAACGTCTACGCATTACCCTGTGTGAATCTCTAGTACTCTCCAACCTTAAGAGGATACACCAGGGGCGAGAGAAATTGAAAATAGGTATTTGAAAATGTATTGCTGTCTCACCAATCTCAAGTCTCCCACCGCAGAGCGCGATAGAGAAAAAACGACAAAAGATCTAATAAAAGAACAGAAAATCTTCGATTCGTTGTCCGCTGATTCCTTCTCCAAAACTTAACCGATTTAAGTAATTTTTTCATTAAAAATTAAAGCAAGGCTTGAGCTGTGTTCCTATGTTTTATTTTTTTTGTATATTCTAGCCAGTTTTGTTTTCTGGGTGTTTGAACACAGAGGAAAATCTGGCCATTTTTTTGGGTTTTTGGACGTTCTTATCTTTTTTAATAATTAAATTATGAAAAAAAAGAAAACATAGGGACATGCTAACAGTGGCATAGATATTCAGGAAAAAAATCATAACTCTACCGGCATTATCCAGGGAGGAAACAGGGGAGAGCGTTTGTATGGAAAAACGGCGGTGTGGAATCCTCTTAACTATGCAGATGCTACCGTAGGTCCCTGTTTGCTATCAAGGTCCAAGCGTCTAATACAAAAAGTACAGAACGCATGTGCTAGATATTGTTGTAATATCCCACCACGAGAACATGTGACGCCATTTATAAATGACTTGCGTTGGCTTAAAATGGATGGCCATAGGAAGTTGCACTTTGCTACACTATTATTCGGAGTAATAAAATCAAAAACACCTTCCTACCTCTTTGAGAAACTGCACTGGGCTAGTGAGAGACAGGCAATTACCAGAGGCTCGGCATATCTGCTTGATACTCCGTGTCATCATTCTTCCGCATTTAGAGGTAGCTTCAGATACCTGGCAAGTAAGATCTGGAACAGCCTTCTTCCGCCATCTTACCGAGCTCTGAGAACAAAAAATACGTTTAAATTAAAATTGAAAACACTCCTGTCACACGAGCAACTACAATCTCTATAGTAAAAAGATATAATCTTTACATAATATATTTAATATATTTAAATTTAATAAAATTCAATAGTATCAAATTATATTTATGTTTAATGTTACTAAATATCATAGATTATGGAATACCTTAGTCTATGATTGTAATAATCTTTTATATCAATATAATAAATAATAGGTATCACTTACCGGTTGTGGTTCAAGCCGAAACCGGGAGATATAGGAAGTTCGAAGATGCTTGCCAGGTGTACCGGCTTAAAATTGGCATCAAAATAATAGATATTTTATGTTGTTGCTGGTTACTGAAAATGGGTTCACATATTATACGTGGGAGAGCCATGCTTCGGCACGAATGGGTCGGTTCGACCGGAGAAATACCACGTTCTCATAGAAAACCAGCGTGAAACAGCGCTAGCGCTGTGTTTCGCCGAGTGAGTGAGTTTACCGGAGGCCCAATCCCCTACCCTATTCCCTTCCCTACCCTCCCCAATTCCCTTCCCATCCCTACCCTCCCCTATTACCCTATTCCCTCTTAAAAGGCCGGCAACGCACCTGCAGCTCTTCTGATGCTGCGAGTGTCCACGGGCGACGGAAGTTGCTTTCCATCAGGTGACCCGTTTGCTCGTTTGCATAACTCGTTTTATTTCATAAAAAAAAAAAAACATAACTTTCGGTCCCTGAAAGGAATTGAAAATGTTGACTGAATGTACACTAATAGTTCTATTATTTATATAAACAGAGTGAACAGAATAAATAAAGTAGTATATTTCATGTCACTAATAATATATAATATATTGATGTAAAATACTCTTTTTACAGTATAATCCGCACTATAAGTATTATATTTCATAATAGTCCCTTCGTCTTAAATGTATATATTTAATTATTTATTGATAGCACTATACTCGGTAGTTGCTATGAACTTGACGAACGAAACGAACTTGAAGCGCGGGAAATAGGCCCTTATCTCCTGAAGCTGGAATGTCGTTGCGTCACAGGTGCAGCCCGTGCGGGTGTTATGACGTGCCGTATCGTAAATAGCAGCTACCGTACTCTTATTTAAGTATTGTAAATGATGTTTTATTATTTTATTGTATTATTATATTATGTATAGTATTATTATATATTATTATTATTTATGTTGAATCTGTCGTGCGTCAGGCGTAATATGTATAGGAACCACGGAAGATCAGGTACCGCGGTGCAGTGTTCTGCGCCGTGGTAATACACCTGAGTGGGTATCTTTTTCGGCATTATACAATTATGCACTGCCTAATGATGCCATATTTTTTTTTTGTAGTTTGTTGTTTGTTTTATTTTTTCTTTTGGTTTATTGTTTGCTTTTTTTTTTTGCTTTAGTGTGTGCAGTGTATTGTTTTTATGTTTGAATAAATTTTTTATTATTATTATTAATATATTCACAAAAGTGGTAATCTGATGTAGGATCCATAAGTAATCGAAGGAACTCATCAAAACTTATAGGGAAACATGGTGACTTCGGTTTCGTGAGAAGTATTCTAAGCATATTATGCTACCAACAAGTAAGATTTTGCACCCAGATATACCTGGTATACCGTGGTTCGGAAGGTGCTGAGAGAACTCCTGATTCTTTATAGATACAAGTTTGGGAGTTTCGGCGTTGTTTTAAGAACAGAAAGCATATGCTATAATGCTACTATGCAAATTACATTCATCATCATCATCATCACTACCATATTATACCATTTCATAGTCTTTTAGATCGAGACTCGAGTTTGTCAAGCGATAATTAAAAAAAATCTATACCTACCTAATATTATAAACCTGAAGAGTATGTTTGCTTGAACGCGTCAATCTCAGGAACTACAGGTCCGATTTAAAAACTTATCTCAGTGTTAGATAGATCATTTATCGAGTAAGACTATAGGCTATATTATATTATCACGCTAAGACTAATACGACCGAAGAAACTCAGGAAAATGTGGGAAAAACGGGGGAAAATGTACGGTTTCTGTAAAATTCCTAATTTACGCGGGCGAAGCCGCGCGGGACATCTAATATTTAAATAAAATAAAAAATTAAGGGGGGCTCCCATACAAAAAACACAATTTTTGGCCTACCTACCTACAATGGTACGGAACCCTTCGTGCGCGAGTCCAAATCGCACTTGGCCGATTATTTCTATCTCAGATTGCGTCTCATTTTGTTTGACGAAGCTCAGACCTCACTATATTCTGTGTGCTTTCGGTCTAAAACTCGCTAATGAAATTTGGCTTATTGTTTAATACTGATATTATTGCTGGTAACAATATTGGTAATATTTGAAGGTTAACGATTTATGTTGTAATATCGGTGTCGTTTGTTATCGCTATCGGCGGGCAACACTGACTGCCTAATTTATCGCCGTTTATAATACTCAAATTACAGCCGGTTCATTTTACAGCATTATGTTACATATTAACCTATTTAATTATAAATTAATGTTTGTTTTAATACATAGATAATACATAGATCTTGATAGATACCGCATGTGTATGTACTTCGCGTGCCATATCGCGTTCCCAAACGATGAGCAATGCTCGTCTTTTGAAAGCCTGTTCTTTAGTCTGCTATCGGAATCGGACGTCAACCGGAATTTTAAAAATGCCTAAATGACTAAAAGTGCCGTATTGAGCTGTAGAAATTCAAATAGAAACGTTGGCCTAGATAATGGGCACTTTTCTTATCATCGGTACGACACAGCACAGTAGATATGAAAAAGTGCCCAAGCTGGTGAACCGATTTTCCTGAAGTTTGGCATGGAGATATTTTGAGTCCCGGGAAAGGACATAGTACGATACTTTTTATCCAGGAAAAATGTACGGTTACTGTGCGATAAACGAGTTTTTGTGCATCAATGTTGCGGGTGTCATCTAGTTACCTGTATTTTAATAAAAGGTAGTGTAAACTGTAGAGCTTTAGACTGCGAAGCGGAAGCGTCTGCAACGCGGGACGTTCGCGTCGGCAGAGCGGGACGTTCGCGACGGCAGAGTGTGCGTAGTCGCGCAGATGTGCACACCAGTTTCGCGTTGCAGACGCTCCCGTCCCGCGTTACTGACGCGTAGGTTTGGCCGAAGCCTAAGATAGACCAATTATAGTATCTAAGAACTATATTCGCTGTAGGTATGTTTCATGTTTTTAATTTTTTAACATTTTGTTTTTCTTAAAACCCATTTCTTTTAAACCAGGCTAGCTTCTACGGATCCGAAGAGAATTCTTCAAGCGACAAACCACACGCGCGCCGACATACACGTCTACTCCTTTGTCGTGAAAGACCTTGGTGAGAAAAAGCATACTATATATATTTTCTATATTCAATACACACGGTATACCGTATAAGGGTCAATTCAGACCGCAACGCGACGAGGCGAGGCGAGGCGCGGCGCGGCATAAATTTATATGGATTTGACAGATTTCAATTTTCAAATGCGTGAGATGTCTTGCGAATCCGTCAAATCCAGATATAATAAATTTAGAAATGCATCTACGCGTCGCGTTGCGGTGTGAATCAACCCTAACAAAACAAATTTATAATACTTTAGAATGTGTATGAGTCTACACTGTTACACCTTGTATAGGGCACTCATACGCACCTTAAATTATTAAAGGTTCGTTTTATTACCTGTATATTTTTTGACTGCCTGTGCACTGTGCAAAGTAATCTCAAGAGATATACCTTTTACTGATGAACATGTAATGGCAATCGTTATTTCAGCACCAAGTGAGAGGAAACTGCCATTTCGCCTGTACTTTCGACTGTATGAGGTTTCTTCAAAATGCCTGTGTGCTAAGAATGGTAAACCATAAAAATCACTATCACAATATTAATATTAGCTAGGTATTATATTTACATCTCAGACCTATAGTGTCCCATTGGGACCCATGCATACTAATATTATAAATGCGAAAGTGTGTCTGTCTGTCTGTATGTCTGTTACTCTTCATGCCCAAACCGCTGAACCGATTTTGCTGAAATTTGGTATAGAGATACTTTGAATCCCGGAAAAGGACATGGGATATTATCCCGGAAAAATGTACGATTCCCGTAAAATAAATAAATTTTGGGTATCACCTATAAAATAATTCCAGGTAGCGACACCATTGACACAACTACTCCAAACAACTGCCTCCATCCCGATATGGGTATTGAGCTGTTTCTGGACGACGACTATGGCCGACAGGATTCTATTTGCTACCGTGTGAGTTCCTTAGTACATTTCCGTTAGGTCTATTGGACCAATCAGACCAACTTATTTATCATAAGCTTACTCATAGCATATTATGCACAGTAAATACATACAGACAGACAATTTTTAGTCCTTCTATTACCTCTTCATGGTTACACTGCAGCTGAGTAGTTATATTTTTATAGGTGGAACCAGAATACGTGCTCGTTGGTAAACATCAAAAAGTCCACTGGAGTGTCAGCCTTACGGACGACAAGAGTTCTGCGCCCTCCGCGCTCGTGGTCAGGTCTACGCCAGTACAGAGTCAGGGGTTAGTTTGACTTTACTACGATTAAAAAAAATGTAAAATTAGCATACACTGGCGTGCCATTAGCTTAATCAGTTTGTGCTGAAGCCAGTGTGCATCTATCAATCGATTGACAACAAGGCCTCACAGAACACCAGGGATCGCGGTGTAGATAGGTACGGTCCGTCTTCATATCCATACAAATTGCCGATCCGGGCAATTTGTATGGGTATGAGGACGGCATTTTTTTGAGTTCCCAGTATTGTTCTCATAGAAAAAGTTGTTCATTTTGACGGGCTCATTTGATGGTTTCAAGGATAACGGTGTTCACCATAACAACCTGTTTAGGTCTTTTTAGCTCTTCATTTTTACACATTTAATTACAGAAAAATGTACGGTTCGAGTGCGATGAACGAATTGCCCAACAATCGTTGCACTCTACAATAAAATGTAGCAGAAAAATAAAAATGATTTTCAGTGAGGACTGGTTCCGCCCCTCTCCACCAGCTCAGCTGGTAAAACTCCGCACGTCCGCCCGCACTCCACACCTCGAGGTGTCGCAGACTGAAGTGACTGTGGAGATCTGTGCACTGGATCTATCTCCTGATGACGTCATCCGGTACGACTGATGCTCAGATTTTTGAGATTTCTTGACAGGAACTTATCTTTTCAATAGCGATGATTGGATAACTGTTACATCTTATTCAAACAAAAGTATTTTGTAAAAAAACATTAAGCTTGACGATTCCTTTACAGAAAACGCAGGCGACTAGAAATCAGAAACACTGGAAATGGTTTCCTGACGTTGTCGATTAAAACTAAGGAACCATGGCGTGTAAAAGAAGATAAATGTGATCAAAACAGCGCTAGAAACAATGAAGAAAAGCAAGATCTTCAAAAAGAAACAACCGAATTAGTTATGCTACCCAACAGTTCCAAAGAGGTTATAATATTCTTTCTTTCTTCCTTTCCAAACTGCTCTCTTAGACAAAATATCTTTCGTTAAAAGCGATGACGAAATTCGTTACCAAAATGTATGCGGTTTGACATAAGTCATCGCTAAATGACATTTCGCTTGCGAAGACTAATGTCAAATCCCATACATTTTGATAACGAATTTCGTCATCGTTTTTAACGAAAGGGACTTTGGGTACGGCCTCTGATATGATACTATTTTGGTCTCGAAGGAACTTATCATCACCAGCTTGTCTAGTGCTTGTCGGGTATCGAGAGTTATTATTATTATTTATTAGTAGCCGATGGCGTCCCACCGCTGGGCAAAGGCCTCCTTCGAGAGTTACAATTTTTTTGTTGGTACCAGGTCTCCGTCAAATTAGAGTTAGAAGCAAAGCATGTGGTCCCGGAGCCCGGAGACCAGTATCCTTCGGATATCCTCAACACTACACCTCTATACTTCTATGACGAGGAGGGTAGAGAGATGCTGGTAAATATTATTCCTTTCACTTGGTTAAAAAGAAGGATATAACTTGTCTCGAGTGTGCGTATGTAATATGTATGGACATTTACTTCACACACTATTGAACGGCTTGTTTGATTCGACCTTCAGACACAAGGTACTATAGCAGTCATGTTTAAGATTTTAGGAATGGTGATAAAACTATTTACATAGTGCAATACTAAAAAAAGTCTGACAAGTCTTCTTCGGGTTGTTTTATTTAGCTGCCAAGAGGCTTATCAACCATAGTACACACAGACCTTATAACAGTTACTTGCTTTGTTAATAGTATGTATTTTTTTTAACTGTAGTCATTTCTTATTTGTACACAGAATATACCTCTAACGTTGCACGTAGACCGACCGGTCCTGGCTGCGGAGCCCGCTCTCATCGACTTCGGCCTCGTCAGCGACGGACACGCCAAGAAGTCATACTTCACCCTCACACACACCAGCCGTGAGTACAAGTAGTATGTTAATTGTATGTATGTGTTGTGCTTATCTTACTTAGTAGTATGTATGCTAGGCAAGAACTATTGATAGCTTTAGTAACGTAAAGAAAAGAGAAAAGAGAAACAGGTAAGTAAGTAATTGCAATTTTTACGTTTTAGTTCTGATTATCTTGGGGTAATCAGAATGTAAACGTGACAATTTATGATCAGTTATCTAACTTATGAGTAGTTTTCATTATCATCTTCACATTTTTTTATCAATAATTGCAACTCATAGTCAGGGCAGAACGTTTATCAAGGAAATAGAACGTTTGTCAAATTTTGTATAAAAGCATAAAAATATAAAAATAATAATAATATATTTTAGGCACCAGGACAGTCGAAGTGGCAGTTTACATTTCGGGGGATGAGAATTTCAAAATACACCCAGAGAAACTAACCCTGGCCCCCGGAGAGAGGCAGAATGTTTATCTGCAGTACACCTGCAGGTAAGTGATTTGAAAATATAATTAGATTTTTTTCATATTATGGGCTTTCCTCTCAATCGTCGCGCACACACATGCCTGCAAGCGCCCGATTTGTGGTGTCGACTGTCGAGTATGAAGATGGCCTTAGAGTAACTGTGGTTCTGTTTTCAGTTCATACCGCTCAACTTGCGAGCCATTTGATGCCTCTAGCATAAATACGTGCGGCACACGGGGACCGCCGTGGTAAAGCTATTGCATAGCATTTACATCTAGTCGCATGCACACAAACACCTTGCCGAAGTCTACTAAAGACGATGGACGGCTTGCAACGCCGCACCCCTGTGCCAGATGGAGTGGAGGGTGTTAAAATTATTTTCGTTACGGAATTTCTTGATTCGCCGCCACGCTCAAAGCCCGCGATAAAAGCTTAAAATGATTCAGCTCTAGTCTCCCTCTCCACCAATTCCCTATTCACCCCAGCAGGAAGAATAGACAAAGTGACAGTTAGATAAATGAAAATACGCCATTTTGTCGATAAAATCTGTCAGTATGTCGATTCTTCCGTAGAAAGAAACCGTTTCTATGGTGACCATGCTACGCCTGCAGATGGACTCTCATACGGCGCCGGCTGTCATTGTCATTCACCTAAGATGGATTATATTCATGATGTTGATGAAGAATGTTTAGGTTGATGGCTCTCCTCTGCATTTACTTCTAACATTCACCTCAGATGGACAGACTCTCACACGGCGCTCGCGCTCATCCGCGTGCGCGGCGGTGCGGACTGGTGCGCGGTGTCGGTGCAAGCGCGTGCGCACCCCACGCGCTACGTTGCGCGTTCTGCCGTCACCGACCACGCCGACTTCACTGTAGACGACATGCTGCTGCCGCCGATGTTGTGATTCTATGTAGATAGTATTGTTAATATTAGAAATGCTTTGAAATAATGATTGTTTATTTTGTAGTTTAGTATTCGTACCTACGATGCTCGTTTAAGGTGATCCCACACTTGGCAGCACCGTACGCGCCATACGCGTTGAACGCACCGCCTGTGGGTTCAGAAACTACAGCCATTTTAAAGTTTTGAGAAAGAAAATATATTTAAAAAATTGCTTATTTAGGTAAATTGTACATATATTTTAGACATGGACTTAATCATTTTGTTTAGTGCAAAATAAAATACTGCGAAGCTTTAGTTAGAAAAATATGAAGCTTTATATTTTTTTAAATTTTAAAATGACCCTACAGGCTTACCTTACCTTTGAATCATCAGTGCTTTATATGGAAGCTTCTTTGGGGTATACTAAACATCCCCTATCTTAATCTGACAGATCCGATGATATTTCAATATTAAAAAAAAAAAAAAAATTAACCCACCACTTGAGAAATCTGATTTCTATACCATGATAACTAGACACATGTCGGAAGTTTATACAAGCATAATCTGACACGCTCGAGCTTGTCCCGAAATCCCCTCTTCCCCTCCCCAACTAATACATGAATACGTGCTAATAAATGTGCGATCACCTTCACGTCAAACTGAACCCACCTTGTTGTAATAGTATCCTAAGAGACATCTGAGTCACGCTAACTTCTTGTGGATTTTGGGCGTGGCCGATTTGAAAACTGGTATGATACATCTTGTTTACCTATATCCACTTGTCCACGACAATCTCATCCAATCACAACAAGATCCTTGTAGGTCTGTAGCGATACCGTACAAAAAGATATTGAGCTGTTTGTGATAAAAAAAATAACACAATTTTTGGGGTTCTGTACCCAAAGGGTAAAAACGGAACCTTATTTTCTGTCCGTCTGTTCCTCTATCTGTCTGTCTGTTTGTCCGTCTCCAGGCTGTATCTCAAGAACTATTATAGCTAGAGTTCTAACATTTCCACAGGTAAGTATTTCTGTTGCCGCTGTAACAAAAAATACTGAATATAAAAATATTTAATTAATATTATTTAAGGGTGCCTTCCATACAAAAACACGTTTTTTGGCCTATTTTTGCTCTAAAACGGTACGGAATCGTTTATATGCGAGCCAGACCCGCACTTGGCCGATTTCTATCGATAAGATGAGCCAACTTAATTAAAGTTTAAAAACCTTTTTACAGCTTTAGCTTAATTAAGTCGAGTCCACGGAAAAGCTCACCAGTGCAGCTTGGGACTTGAATAATTGAAAGCTCCGAGGCGTGAGGAAGCTCAAATGTAATCGTATGGATAGAATATGCTAATGATATAGACAAGAAGTTTGATTGGAGGCGCTCGCTGGTTCGATCCCTATTGGTAACTAATCACATCACACCATCACTAAATTATTATTAAGGGGGCGACTAAATCAAAATATATGATTTTATAATTCATTTTTATACTTGATAATAAGCTACGAATAGATTTTTCTTTTTACATAGCTATTACATTATATTTGCGAGGGTCTGTGTGAGAGCGAAAACACAATAAAATTTTGTCGATACCTACAAAAAAATTACAAAGATGCACCAAAATAGGAATATTTCGTTTCTTTTCAAAACGGCGCATTCAACTGATTCAATATTTTACATAGATAATATTAAATTCTATTACTGAGGGACTTTACTAGCGGATTTTTTAAATGTTGTATATTTATCGAGTTATTTAGAAAAAACCCACTTGGCGCTGATACGGCGTCGTTCTTTTACAACTGGCATATAAGTATATTATATACATATATTATGAAAGACTGGCGTAAGTGTAAGGGAAGAACACCGTCAACTTTTTGCTTTATTAGCCCTCTTAAGGCGAAAGTTTGATGATAAGGGTATGTTTGCATAATATGCATGTTGGTTACTTCTAGTAGAAGTACCTACGATGAGCTTTAGTATGATAATTTTTCCGACCCAAATATCGACCAATAGAATTGCACCATTCGACGTCACGTGGTACAACCTACATGGTATTATACTGATTATTTTTTGAAAATTTTCTCTGGTAGTTGCTATATATAAAAAACAAATTCTAATTCTATTGGCCGACATTTGGGACGGAAAAATAATCCTCCGAATACCACACGAGCTTCAAAATTATCTGGCATTTCCCTCAAGGTTCCCTGCAAACAAATAAAGTCGTCAAGTTTTTCAGGTTAAAAAATCACGAGCGCGAAGCGCGAGTGATTTTTCCTCTCATTTGTTTGCAACGAACCTATCGGGAAATACCCGATAATTTTGAAGCTCTTGTGGTATTATAAGTGAAAGTTTAGGCTCTCGACTTAAACGCTACCCAAAATACTATCCCATAAGTGTTCCCTTATTATGACAGAGCTGCAAGCCAGGGTTAGTAATATAAAATATAATAATGCCCCATAACGGTTTCAGTTACAGTAGCTGATTTTTAGAGTTCCGTACCCAAAGGGTAAAAACGGGACCCTATTGCTAAGTCTTCGTTGTCTGTCCGTCTGTCTGTCTGTCTGTCTCCAGGCTGTAACTCAAGAACGGTAATAGCTAGAGAGTTGAAATTTTCACAGATTATGTATTTTATTTTATTTTTATTTTCCTATATTGGGGTCTCCAAACAGTCTTACATGAATATTAGTAAAGTATGCAATTATAATATTTACTAAATGTAAAACCAACAGCGGTGACCACAGATGAATAATTTAGTATAGGAAAAATAGAGATTAAGGAAGTAGAGAGTAAATTATATATATTATAATTAATTTAAGGGTATATGTATATCTATCAAATACTAAAATCAAAATAAAATTCAAATTTCCCATACAAAAAATACAAATTTTGGCCTAATTTTGCTCTATAATGATACGGAAACCTTCGTGCGCGAGTCCGACTCGCACTTGGCTGATTTTATTTTTAATGACACAAGTTACAGCTGGCTTATACTCCTGTATCCTGTTAATATGTGCTAAAAGAGTCACAACTATCGGTAATACAAGGTGTAACAAAACCAGGTGATAATACTTTAGGCCCTAAAGTTCTCCTATATTATGTATAGAGTTCACTGTGAAAATAGCAGCACTGAAAGAGTAACATTTTTTTTACTTTTGTATGGGAAAATTCATTAATAATTTATGAAAAATTTATTGCTCTGTCAATAATTCATGAAGCTACTAGGGCGCTTGCCTATATAAATCACAAAAAAATAATTGCTCTGTCAGCGCTGCTACTTTAAAAGTTAATTATACATAAGGCACACATACTCGTCATCCTTAAGTATTATCACTTAGCTTTGTTACACCTTCTATAATCTTATATCTTTAAACGAACAATTCTTATATATACAATATATTATAATATATTATGTATATAATTGGAATCTCGGAATCGGCTCAACAATTTTCCAAATTTAGTATAATATAGCAAGGAATCATTTTCAGAAAATGTCATTTTATTCGTGTTTTATCGAATACCGAGCAAAGCTCGGTCAAATAGCTAGTTTTTTTTTTTAGTGAAATAAGGGAGCAAACGAGCAAACGGGTCATCTGATGGAAAGCAACTTCCGTCGCCCATGGACACTCGCAGCATCAGAAGAGCTGCAGGTGCGTTGCCTGCCTTTTTAAGAGGGAATAGGGTAATAGGGGAGAGTAGGGATGGGAAGGGAATAGGGGAGGGTAGGGAAGGGAATAGGGTAGGGGATTGGGCCTCCGGTAAACTCACTCACTCGGCGAAACACAGCGCAAGCGCTGTTTCACGTCGGTCAAATAGCTAGTGTTAATAAATAATACTAGCTATTTGACCGAGCTTTGCTTTATTCGATCGGAAATTCGTTTATTATCATTGTATATATTTATACAATAATAATAAACGAATTTCCGATCGAATAAAGTTGCGGGCAACTAGTTATGTTATACGAATATAATAATTGGGGAATATCTAACACGTCCGAACTTCCGAACGCTGGCTGGCGGCCAAAATACAAGTTACTAGTTACTACAATGGAATCGTATCGGTTAGCTTGTAACTTGTGTATCGTGTAACTGAATATCGATGCTATAATTATTATACCTCTAGTCACGCCTCCGTGGTCCAGTGGTTAAGAGCGTGGCTCTTGACTGGGAGGTCGTGGGTTCGATTCCCGCGTTGGAAACATGCTATTTCCAACTTTGGTTAGGACAGTACACAGCTACAGGGTAGTTCCCGAACCGGTGGTAGGCAACGTAGTTTCTTCGTCTGACTTTCAAAAAGTGTATCATGATACCCATTTTGATTAAAAAGATATTTTATTTTATTATTTTATTTATTTATACAATGCAGGCTGATCACCTGATTGTCTGACAAGTAAGATGATCCATGCGTCGGATGGGCATGTAAAAAGTCGGACCTGCGCCTGATCTCTCGCCAGTCGTGTCGGTCTTCCGTCCCAGGGAGTATGAGAGTAAAGGAATAGAGAGTGCTCTTATGTACTGCGCACAC
The DNA here is from genome assembly GCF_905147365.1 of Aricia agestis. Lineage (NCBI taxonomy): Eukaryota > Metazoa > Arthropoda > Insecta > Lepidoptera > Lycaenidae > Aricia > Aricia agestis. The sequence goes on along the minus strand of NC_056418.1, from coordinate 15,675,213 downwards.
TCTTGGGCACTATAAAATTACTCCTGCGTAGCTGGCCTGGTTTCAATGAAACCGGCCACCGTCACCGAAACCGGTGTGGGGGTATTATTACATCTAGTTTCATCTTGTTATACAGTTTCCTTGTAGTCTGAAGCTACTTTAGTTTATCTTGTATCAAACTAACGACAGACGCGCTTTGGGCCAAACTTAAGAGGATTCCACACCGCCCTTTTTTCCATACAAACGTTGTCCCCTGTTTCCTCCCTGGATAATGCTAGTAGAGTTATAATTTTTTTCCTGAATATCTACGGCCACTAATACAATGTCCCTATGTTTCCTTTTTTTTCATAATTTAATTATTAAATAAGATATGAACGTTCAAAAACCCAAAAAAATGGCCAGATTTTCCACTGTGTTCAAACGTCCAGAAAACAGATTTGGCTAGATTATACAAAAAAAAGCAAAACATAGGAACACAGCTCAAGCCTTTTTTTAATCTTTAATGAAAAAAGTACTTAAATCGGTTAAGTTTTGGAGAAGGAATCAGGGGACAACGAATCGTTGATTTTCTGGATTTTCTGCAGTTGTCTCTATCGCGTTCTGCGGTATAGGCTTGAGGTAAGGGAGACAGCTATAGATATTACACGTACTTTTTTTTCATTTCTCTAGCCCCTGTTGTATCCTCTTAAAAGTCACTGTATGATAATAACATAAAGTTAATATACCTAGCGGAATAGAGAAACAAAGGCCTGAGCAAGAGAGATGTCACTATCAGTAACACGCGTGGTAAAAAGAGACGTGTGATACATGACAGCAGCACTCTTTTTTTGACGTCCAGTCGGCACGCCAGACGTTGACAATTTAGTCTCATAGAAATCATGTTCAATCATGCTTGTGTAAGTGTATACGTACACATATTTTTCACACAGATGAAACCAATTTCGGTTTTGTTTGACAGCTCGAGATTGTTGCTCTATTCCACTACGTATATTAATTTTATGGATAATAAAGACAACAATAAATATACGTAAATAAAAATGACGTTTATAACGAGGGAGAGCCATGCTTCGGCACGAATGGGCTGGATCGACCGGAGAAATACCACGGGCTTACAGAAAACCGGCGTGAAATAGCGCTTGCGCTGTGTTTCGCCGAGTGAGTGAGTTTACCGGAGGCCCAATCCCCTAGCCTTTTCCCTTCCCTACCCTCCCCTATTCCCTTTTCTACCCTCCCCTACTACCCTATTCTATCTTAAAAGGCCGGCAACGCACCTGCAGCTCTTCTGATGGATGAATGTCCATGGGCGACGGAAGTTGCTTTCCTTCAGGTGACCCGTTTGCTCGTTTGCCCCCTTATTTCATTTAAAAAAATGATTTTTGTCTAGTTAGGCTCGTTAAACGACTGAACCGATTTGGCTAATTTTGGTTAAATGAAATATTTGTGGAAGTACAGGGAAAGATTAAGAAAAAAGTGATATGAAGTTCACCGGGTCATCTACCTTATGATAGTTGGAAAGTAAATTGCTAGTCTAACTAAGAATGTAGATGTAACATACGGTTGTCGATGAGCGCCGTCCTATATAATAGCTAGAGCGCAGTTTAAACTTTGAACAAGAAAAAATATATAAATTATCATTTTAATGTGGTCTTAAAAGTGAAAAGATATGAACATTTTTTTTATATTTTTTATGATTAAATATAAACTTTTTTTAAGTACTATATATTTTCATGTTTAATAACGTAGCTTGGCAATACTTCATGACTATTACTAACGATTTCTATAGCTATAATATCTTCGCATGTTGCTCTTTCCTTATTCATAAAAAGGCTATTCGCATTTTGTCCACATAAAATATACAAACAACGATAAGAACGATATATGCACGATATTAGTCAGCAGGGGGATCACCGTTTAAGGGAGGTTTTTCCTCATACATAACAACTTGGTCCACCCATGCAGTAAAGTATAACAAGTTTATGAAAAATACAATATTATTATCTTTCTGCTAAAAAAGTTGATTCTGTCTTTCTACGTAGTCAGCTATAAAATATCATCGAAATCGTTCTATACTCCACTCGGGCTAACTTGTCGCTAGCGGTCACTTGACTCCCTGTCAAAAACTTGTCATTTTCCATATAAAACCACGATTACAATATCTGACACTTCATTGTCAATCGCGGTTTATATGGAAAATGACAAGTATTTGACAGGGTGTCAATGACCGCTAGCGACAAGTTAGCCCGAGTGGAGTATAGTAGATTTGAAGCGTATTCGATGAAAACTAAATAGCATATTTTGAAGGCTGCCTTCTGCGACATTGGCACCCAGTGACCGTTGAGTATATTTGTCTATGTTCGATTGTAATTGCTAAAAATATCTTCTAGCGTGGTGAGAATCACAATTATTAACCATGGTCCAGCGTGGAAAATATTATTTCCTCTAAAATATCGGATGTCATTTGACAATATTGAGAAGAATATAATTAGTCGTTACTGTCTAGTATTTTGCTTTTATCAGCTCTATTTCGTCAATAATACTTACTTAATTTGTAACTTTCAATAATTAACTGATACTTTTGCAATTCTATCACAGTTGACCCTTTCTCTAAACCACTAACAATCCATCCTTCCATATATAATCAAAGACTTCAATACTTATGTCTTAAACTCTTTATTATTCCATGTTACGTACAAAATGCTCTTAATATTCCATAATCATGCATTTAAGACTTTAATGTTTCTTGAAGATTGATTTTAGCCTGCCATCTTTTCCGTACGTCAACGGCATCTACCTTCATTTTCCCCGACCGGATGTATTCTATACAATTGTATCACTAGAATCAATCTCCCGGAAATCAAAACATCTACCATTACATTTACCATTTTCTACGACATTTTCATCACGAAATATTTATTGATACCGAGATAATTAAATATATTATTAAGGTTTAACGTAAATTATTATATAAACTAAACATAAAGCTTACACATACTAATATTATAATGCGAAAGTGTGTCTCTCTGTCTGTCTGTTACTTCTTCACGCCGAAAACGCTGAACCGATATTGACGAAATTTGGTATGAAGACACTTTGAGTCCCGGGAAAGGACATAGGATACTTTTTATCCCGGAAAAATGTACGGTTCCCGCGCGATAAAAGAACATTTTTTGCGAGAAACTGTACGGTTTTCGTGAAAACGCAGGCGGAGCCGCGCTGTCCGCGGAACGTATTATAGAATTTGCAAAGGTACGTACCTAATAATATTATCTTTGAACTTATATCTTAATTTCATATTCATAAAGAAAGTTATTGGAACATGCGAAAAGCGCTTAAAAGCAATTGCTAAGTAAAAGTGACTTCAAAAGGTAAACGCGGAGTAACGAACAAATTCCAATATCACAAACGTTTTCTTTGCCAAAAACAAAATGGTTTTTGGCAAAGAAAACTTTGAATTATATGAAAAAGTATGCAGACTATTTTTGGATTAGTTTATTGACCCAAAATTGGAAAATAAAACAGGATTTTATAAGAAAAAGGGCATTATAAAAGTTTCATGTGGTAGGTACGCGTTTGATATTAGACGAAATAAAGGTTATTAGTTTCCATCGAATAGGCTTTTAAACTACCGCGGGGCTAAAATGGTCGCTTTGAAGAATCATATTATGAATCATGTTATGATTCATTCTTTTAAAATCACAAAATGCAAGTCTGCTTGCAATTCATATTTAGTAATTCGTACTAATTTGAGATATTTTGTCAGTGTGACAGTTTTGACAAATCATTTGCTGAATTGCTTGAGAGGAATTGCTAAATATGTCCATTTTAGCCCCGCTGGACTGATTGTAATTAAATTTGATACATTATATTAAGTGTAGAGCCTGAAAAGAACAAAGGTACTTTTTATTGCGGAACAATTTACGGATTCCAGGGAAAATCTTATATATAAAATTCTCGTGTCACAATGTTCGTTCCCGTACTCCTCCGAAACGTCTTGACCGATTCTCATGAAATTTTGTGACCATATTGAGTAGCTCTGAGAATCGGCCAACATCTATTTTTCATACCCCTAAGTAATAACTAATAAGGGTTGTTCACATTATTAAAAATTATTTATATGGCAAAACAACGTTTGCCGGGTCAGCTAGTATAGTGTATAGTCAATCTATGAGGCGTCAAAGCGTGTTAGCTGCGATAACCGAGCACAAATGCTTTTGAAACCCTGTCACAGAACATTTTACTCCCGAGAAAAGATTACATAGACATCTATTGAATTTCATTTATGCATTGACTACGACTGCTATGTTTGTTAGCTTTATAGGAAACGTTCAGGAAGTGCATGTGCATGTGCATGTCAAGTAAAGAATAGAATACAAATTTCGAATTGGTGATAGTTCGCACTTCGCACCACCTTCGTTGCGCACGTGCCCTATATCAAAAAAAGAAAAAGTAAAAAAAAATCACAGTTTTTCTAAATATTCGATCATATCTATATATATAAAAATGGATTTTCAAATGTGTTAGTCGCGCTAAAACTCGAAAACGGCTGGACGGATTGCGCTGATTTTAGTCTTAAAATATTCGTAGAAGTCCAGGGAAGGTTTTAAAGTGACACGAAGTTCACCGGGACAGCTAGTTGCTATATAAAAATTTATGTACTTAAAAAATATACGGAAATAAATAATCAGGAAAAAAGAAAATAATTTCAAACGTGTTCTCGTGAGATGATCAAATATTTTATTTCTATATGCTCGGAATCAAAAATGTAAATATACGGATCGGCAAAGTTTTAATAAAATCATTCCTAGCCTTCAAAAATTACGTGTTTCAAAAATGTAGACTACGCAATTTCATATCTCTAGTCTTGCAAGTTAAAAAATTCATCTATAGCTTCACATTAAAACACTGTTTATGGACGCTTGCACATTTTTTTCACAAATATCAGCGATTTTCAGGTACCATTTTAAAGAATTAGGAGCCACACTGCGAATATATTTTGGTTTCAAATTAAATATAATATTATATTCATTTCCACAGTCACACCATAACATTTTTATAGCCGCATACAAAATTTTAACATAAATACGTTTGAACCATCAGAATAATCGCAAATGATTAACAAAATGGGGTCTGATTAGGAACCAGTATCCGCTCATACCAACATGCTGCAGCATAAGTCACGGTAGCCACGAAGGTTCCCTGATACAAGACCCGCAGGCCCTTTACCTAACCCCCCATGAACCCCCCATAAGCTAGCCGATACTCTCAACATTTTAGCTGAATACACTGAACTAAGGAAAATAAATATACAAAAAAATTGTTGCTTATTTAGTCCCCTGTACGAAGTGCTAAATATTTTATTTAAAAATAAATAACATTTAAATTTATAAGAAAAATAAGAAACGCTGTGCAAGGCTCGCTGATATGAATGTTATTTTAATGTCCTTAACGTCGATATTCGTACTGACAGACATAGGCCTGCTAATTTTTATGTCAAAACTTTCATTAAATTAAAGTTTAATAAATCTTGTCTAAGGTTTAACTAAAATTCAACATCCAGTAACTATCGGTAAAATCGTTTGTCGGGCTTAGCTGGGAAATCAATTTAGGAAGTTGAATGTCACCTGCCCAATATCTTTAGCGCGGGCGACTCGAACAATTTATGAGCTGGCCCGCTGGCCGCCTGCCAAACTTCATATTGATTGCGGACACAGAATCTCTCTATGAACTTGGATATGTGTGTCAATTATTTACATCGAGCCTGACATGCGGCCACACCTAAGCATAATGTTGGGCGAAGCAATTTGAGCGTTAAATATCAGCATGTGTAAAGGGATAGTTCGTTGCAGCTTGCTTGCTTATCGAGGTCATTAAAGAAGACGAAATCTCTTCAAATCGTTTATTATTCACGGTGTATGCTTCCTTCGGCCTAGTTGCCAAGGAAAGTATTCGAATAACTTCCAATGACGTACGATAAAGTCCACTCCCCTCTCCCCGATCAGGATCGACGGTGCGTTGGTGTTCCCCCGAACGATGACGGGCATTATGGACGAATCGATCACTCGTAATCCCTTGATGCCGTAGACTCTAAGTTTATTGTCGACTACCGCCTTCTTATCCCACGCGGGACCCATCTTGCATGATCCCACCGGATGATACGTCGTGGCTGTATACGATTTCGCGGCGCAGATGAAATATTCATCAGAACCCCACTCGTAACACTTGCAGGCTGGCAGGGGATCCCGAACGAAATACGCGCCGAACGATTTAAAAGCTTCCGTGTCTTCTAGAGTCAAAAGGAACCTCACCCCTCGTAGAATCGTCAAAACGTCCTCCGGATCGTCAAAATAGTTGGCATAGATCTTTGGAGGATCACGGGAGTTTGTCGAGTTTAAATGAAGGTAGCCTCTGCTTTTGGGAACTAAATTCATCACCCGAGGCATTAGACCGTTATAGAAGCTAGTTGGTAAAAATGCCAATTTCTCAAAAAGGACTGGTTCACGCAAATATTCTTCCCTGAACGTGACGTGATCGATTTGAAACTGTATGTCTGGAGCTATAAGTTGTGGTTCAGTTTTGATGAACGCTATAGAGCTGACCGCTCCGTTCGCAGAAATGGGACCACTTTTTATTGCTTGCTCCTTGTATTCCCGAACCTCCTGGAGCATGTCAATGTTTTTCACCAAAGTAGACGTATCGTTCGGTAGCGCTATGATAATTCCGTTAAAAGTGACGTGATCTTGTAAGTTTTCGCCGACTGCTAATTCCTTTATGACAGTTATGTTCAGACTTTTTAAGTGGTCTCTGGGACCGATGCCAGATAACATTAGCAATTTCGGAGAATCGATAGCTCCGGCGCTGAGGATGACTTCTTTCGTAGCGAAAGCGCTATATATCACTTCTTCGTGCTCGTACATTACACCTACGGCTCGGTTATTTTCAATGATTATTTTATTTACCACGGAGTTAGTTCTGACTACCAAATTTTTTCTCTTGTACCGTATCGGATGGATGAAAGCGGAATTGGTTGAAACTCTTTCGCCACCCTTGGAGAAGGCTTGCGCCTGCAATGTTCCTACTTGCTCAGCGGCGTTATAGTCATTAAATGGGAGTCCTCGTTCGTGGAATGCGTCTGTCATCATGATGGAAGGTTCATCGACGTAGGGATATCGGGATACGTACTGTTCTCCGTCAACTCCATGATACCTCCTGTTCAGACCTTCTTCGTTCAGATTCCTTTCGGACTTTTTGAAAAATGGCAGTACCTGTAATTGTATGAAGTATTTTTTATAGATAAGTTTCCATTCTCATTAGAATAAAAAAAATGAAATGAATGTTTATCAATTATGGCCTTACTTCTTCGAAGCTCCACCCCGTATTTCCAAGTTCGGCCCATAAATCGTAATCGACTCTATTTCCTCGAATGTATGCCATTGAGTTAATGCTACTGCAGCCACCCATAACTTTCCCTCTGAAAATATGAATTTTACGATTACTTACTTTACTATTGTCATAAAAACAATGCGAGTCACAAACTTCACAATATAAGTCATTATGAATTAAATTTTCTGATATTATAATATTCTGTAAATGAATTTGACCATAATAATTATTATTAAATATCATTTTTATGTTCTTTACACATTTGAAGATACTTATTTCAGTATCCAATCTCAAACACATATTATACTCAGAAAACTTCCTAACAGTAATGTGAATATAGTGAGTACATAAAATTAACTTGAGCTGTGCTAAGGCACTTAAGCCTGGAGTTACCCACATAAATTCCTGTTTCAACGTAGGCGAGCAATAAAACATGTATTTTAATTATACGCAAAGTAAATTATGAAGCACTATAAACTGTTTCATTTTCTTCAGCTAGCTAATTTTAAACCGACTAAAAAAGAGAGAGGTTTCATATTAGGCTGTAGTTTTTAATTAACTTACTTAGGCCAGTCGCACCTTCCACCTGGACGGGCGAGGCAGCTCTTCCCATTGGGCTCCGTAGTATACTGCCAGTCTATGTTGGAGCCGAGGAGAGCTGATGACAGACTTGGAACTAAAGTTACCTCTGGCTGTTCAGGACCTGCTTCCAGAAGAAGTACCTGCCATAAATTAAATCAATGATACCAGTGTTGCTAGAAACGTAATAAAAAAATTGTTTATGAATATTAATCAATAAGATATGAAATCACACTTATAATAATATATTAAATATAAATATTAAACATAAATCACGCTTATAATATTAAAGGGATTATGTTTGTGAGAGTGTCTATGCTTGTTTCTGCTCTACGCAAAGACTCCGAAACGAATTTTTATAAAATTTGGTATAATAGTAGTAAGGCTTTTGATAACACAAAGGTTACGTTTCATCCCAAAAAGAAAACTATAGTCTTACCTTGGACTGCCTTACTTAAAAAAAGTAATTAAGTAAAAGTAATTTTCTAATTATTGCAATCACTTGAAAAACACACATAACGCCGTGAAAAACAATTTTATTTCTTACTTTCCATTTAGGGTTCTCGCTCAGCCTGCTCGCCACCACACAGCCGGCAGCACCTGCACCCACAACAATGAAATCAAACAGATCATCCCCGTCGTCCTTATTTTCTTCCCTCTCGATGGAACTGCCAAATAGTTGTACCAGCAGATTCAGGTAGACGAAGCCGAATTGCGAGCAGGCGGTTATATTAGAATTCGCTGGACATGTTTCAGTTAGATTAATGGGCTCCCAGATGTCCATTATACACACGTCTACTGCCAGTGTGAAATTAAATCGATCTATTTTAGGGAAATTTGGATTGATAGATCAATTAATGTCAGGCATAATGGCGAAAGCTATTATCTCAGGCTATTAATTTAAATTGTTTATTAGGCTATTAATAATATTTTCTGCACGCTCATTGTTAACAAAATCCGACCAAAAACATGCTATATATATATATATATATATATATATATATATATATATACATAGGTAGATGTTATGATGTAGGCATTCGCTAAGAAAGGATTTTGATAAATTCCAACCCCAAGGGGTTCAAATAGGGGATGAAAGTTTGTATATAATAATACTTCTTAACGCGAGCGAAGCTGCGGGCAAAAGCTCGTGTATTATATTGTTAATTTATTAATAAAAGCCATTTTGTATCAAAATACTAACATACTATTAAAAATATAAAAATATTATTTTTATTCTAGCAAAACTGTTTTCAAGAAATGATCCTCAATTTATGAAAACTTAATGAAGCGAAATGTTTGTGAATAGGTCATAAAAGGATTCCTACGTGACTCTCAGCTATGTGTGCCATAAAGCTGTAAAATTGATATTTTATTTATTAAAAGTCTACTGGAATTTGGATATTATACAGCGTAATAAAAAAGGAACGCTATACTAGGTAAATTAAAAAATAGTATAAAGTCAAATGATTATTATTATAATTTAAAGCTAAATTATAATTAAATGCTAGAATGTTGAAAGATATGCAGTTTTGAAATCAGTTCATCCAAAGCGTTTCCAATATTTAATCACGAAATCGACTCCTCGTTCGCCGATCATTATGGTAGGAGCGTTAGTGTTCCCACGTGGTGCAACAGGCATGATCGATGCATCAATCACCCTCAGACCACGTATACCGTACACTTTAAGATGGTTATCCACTACGGCTTTTTTATCCTCCTGAGGACCCATTTTACATGTACCTACAGGGTGATAAGTTGATGACGTATACGATTTTGCTAAACAGATAATATAGTCATCTGTACCCCATTCGTAATCTTTACAAGCAGGCAACGGTTCTCGGACGAAATATGCGCCATTAGATTTAAAAGCCCGCGTATCTTCTAGAGATAATAGAAACTTTACTCCCCTCAAAAGTGGCAAAAAATCGGCTTCGATATCAAAATAATTAGCATATATCTTAGGATGTCCATAGGGGTTATAGGGGTCTAGATGAATCCATCCTCTACTAAGCGGTAGTAAATTTTCGGTCCGAGGAAGTACACCATCGTAATGTGACGACGGGAGAATTGCTAGACTTTCGTATGCTATAGGTTCTCGTATAAATTCTCTCCATTGCGTGACATGGTTGACTTGATATTCTACGTCTGGAGCAGTGAGATTGGCTTCGGATTTGAGAAATGCTATAGAGTTTACCGGACCGTTACCAGAAAGTGGGTTGTTTTTTACTTCCATGTCATGATATTCTTGAACATTATTCAAAATTTCATCATTATTCACCGATGTTGCCGTTTTGTTTGGCAATGCTATGATGATTCCGTTGAAGGTGACATGGTCGTGCAAGTTTTCACCGACGGCTAAGTCTTTGATAACAGGGATATTAAGAGCCTCCAAGTGACTTTTTGGACCGATGCCAGAAAGCATTAACAATTTTGGGGAATTTATAGCTCCAGCGCAGATAATAACTTCTTTTTTTACTCGAACATTAAATGTCTTATTTTCACATTCTTTAACCACGACGCCGACCGCTCTTTTATTTTTTATAATAATTTTAGTAACTTCCGAGTTGGGTTTTATAGTAAGATTTTTTCTTTTGTAGCGAATCGGGTGTATGAATGCAGAATAAGTGGAAACCCTCTCTCCGTTTTTAGAGAATGCTTGAGCCTGCATACTGCCTTCCTGCTCGGCTCCGTTGTAATCAACTAAAGGTAAGCCTTTTTCATTAAAAGCCTCTGTAATCATTTTGGACGGCCCGTCGATATATGGATATTGTGATACCGGTTGTTCCCCATCAAATCCATGGTAATCCTTATCCACAATATTTGGATTAAGATTCTTTTCAGACTTCTTAAAAAATGGCAGTACCTGAAAATCACAATTATTATTGTAAGTGTATTTTAAACTAAAAATTTTAAACTTCCAATATATTTACTTCATCATAGCTCCATCCTGGATTGCCAAGCTTAAACCATCCATCGTAATCCTCTCTGTTACCCCGAATATAAGACATAGAATTTATGCTGCTGGAGCCTCCCATAAGTTTTCCTCTATAAAATACAAAGTACACTTTTAAAAATAGTTATGATCTGTAATTATTATTACTTAATACGTCATGTGCCTACCTATATTATACTGTGTCGAATTTTATGTTACGGCCATTAATTTTTTTCACGATCGGTTTTCTTAGTGTTAATTATTTTTAATATAAATTATTACTTGCCTCGGCCAACCACACCGACCTTCCTCGCGAGCTAGGCAGCTTTTACCGTTGGGCTCAGTTTTATATTGCCAGTCGATATCTGAGTGAAGAAGCACTGTAGACAGACCGGGAGGTGATGTAACCTCTGGCTGTTCAGGTCCAGCTTCTATAAGGAGCACCTGTAATTTACATTCTACTTATTTATATATTTAAATTTCGACGTCCTTAATATTAACATTTCTTTTTCCTAACTTCGTTTAAAACCATCAGAACTATTTACTTGAAATTGCAAAATCATGGATCGTATTTGTTTTTAAAATACTTTCATGATTGTAATAAAGTTTTATAAAAATTTTTCGATTATTCGACTATGTATCTTTCAATAATTGATATGATGATTATATTATATTACAGTATACATACAGTCCACTTAGGATTAGCTGATAAGCGATTAGCAACAACACATCCGGCTGCTCCAGCGCCGACCACTATGAAGTCATATTCTTTCTTATCAACACTATACTCTTCATCTTTTATACCATCCAGTGGACCGCTGTACAACTTGATCAGTAGGTTGAGGTACATGAATCCAAACTGTGAGCAGACGCTGATGTTGGTGTCCGCTGGACATGTTGTCGTCAGGTTCAGGGGCTCCCAAATCATAGCCTATAAAATCATCTTTCTTAACTACCATACCAGTTAATTTTAGTGCTTCTTGTAATTTAGTTTTGCCGCTAATAATATCTGCAAATTATTTTTCTGGATTATTTATTGTGCCATAACAGAAATGATTTCAATATTAGAGATTTTGTATTAGTATTATGTGTTCAATACTCGCTTGAATGATTATGAATCCAATATTAACGCCTTATTATTAACATTCCATTGACTTGGTTATTAATTTCACATCCGCGTGTTAGGACGAGTTTAAATTGTAATTTATTTGAAATTAAACGTTGAAAATATTTGAATCTAAATATATTACCGTTGTTCAAACTAAATTACGAACAATAATTTAAACCTTTATTATAATACATACTTCTAATGCTTATATGATATATAATGTATATATATTATACATATATTCCACAGACATAGATCAAGATAGATACCGCATGTCGCTCCATTTGTATGAAAGCGAGCGTGTCACTTTTTTTCTACCTACTGTAACGTAGCGAGGATAAGAATCGTGTCCATTATTTTGGCCAACGTTTCTATTTGAATTTCTACAGCTCAATACGGCACTTTTAGGTATTTAGGCATTTTTAAAATTCCGATTGACGTCCGATTCTGATAGCAGACTAAGGCTCAATTTCACCAACGTCTGTTAAAGTTAATGCTTGAATTAGTATCACATTATCTCTCTCGTTTTTCATACTAACGAAAGAGAAGACATAACATTTTAACAAGCTGTTAACACTGACAGACGTTGGTGAAATTAGGCCTAAAGAACAGACTTTCGAAAGACGAGCATTGCACGTCGTTTGGGAACGCGATATGGCAAGCGAAGCATGTACACATGCAGTATCTATCTTGATCTATGTCTGTGAAAAATTCTAACATTGATTATGATTGATTGTATTTTAATAACGTAGATATTACTTATCATGCTTACGCATATTAAAGACTTTATTAATTGATTTTGCGGTTCATTGGGGTAACGTTGTTGGTAAATATTAGCTGATAATTTAGTAACTTATTTTGGTATTTGATCAACTTCTATCAGTTTTATCAGCAAAAAACATGTAGTTTGGTTGTTAGTTGCTACCAAACTACATTACTGCTATAAGGGAATATTATTTACTATGCATTTAAAGGAAATATTATAGACGTCCAGGATGAAAGTGTGGCCACATTACAGTAATTTGGAGCCATTCTGACATTTAGGGCCTGTTTCACCACTTCCTGATAAGGCTATCCACCAATTAACTTAACAGATCAAGTATGGAGAATCCGTCAAAAAAGTTGTGAATAGTCTATTAAGCACTTTATCAGAAAGTGGTGAAACAGGCCCTTAAAATATAAAATTATTTTTAAACTTTGATAATTCAAACTAAATGACCCGATCAAGTTTGTATTTCCGCCTAATATAAACCTTCCCTGGACTCCTGGACAAATATTTCAAGACTAAAATCAGCCAAATGTCTTCACTCTTCAGCCATTACCGAGACTAGTCAAATTTAAAATTCATTTTTAGGGTTTCGTAGTCAACTAGGAAGAGGAACCCTTATAGTTTCGGTCTGTCCGTCCGTCTGTTCGTCTGTCTGTCCGCGGTTTTACTCAGAGACTATAGGACCTACAAAGCCGTAATTCGGCATGAATGCACATATTAATAACACCGACAAATTAATGGTAAGTACTTGTATAAAATCTTAAAAAAATATTTTTTTATGGTACCTCCCCTACACATCAAGCGTTTGTGAATCGTTGGATAGGTTTTTCAATAATATTTCGAGATTCATAGACTATTTTCCCATTTGGGGATCCATTTGTGAAATATGAAGTTTCAAAGCGGAAAAAATCGGTAGGGTCTGCTGAATTTAAAAGGAAAATTATCACGGCTAAGAAGACTTTGTAAGTTATTGAGTAATAGTCGATCGAGTAAACAGAAATTATTCGGCGAAGTATAAAGGGACTTTTCGTTCAAATTCCTTTGAACGTAACTGAAATGATGTTGTAGTGTAAAAACACGTTGTTACACCTACATTAATTGACCATACAAAAATTATCAAAAACTAGCGGTACTACGGAACCCTATATTGCGCGTGGTCCCACACGCACTTTGCCGGTTTTTTATTTATGTCGATAGATTGATCATCTATACAAAATCGTCTTACTCTTTTTTGTATTAATATTTTTTCTGTCAATAAATGTAGTGTTTCCTATTATATAATATTTTTTATATTATGTTTTGGCATCTTTCATACTCCAACAATTTGATGAAACCGTTTAAAATCAAACTTATAACACCCCTCTTTTTTGTCAGGGGTTAAAAGTGGCTATGATTATCTTGAAATCAAAATCAAATACTAGCTTAAATAGAGTTGAAGTCGAATACTAACTAAGCAAGGATTTAGTGCATCCCTGTCAATATCACAGCCAAGTGAATTGTTCTCTGAAACCCAAGCAATCATACTAAACCTAATAATAGTCTATCTTAGTTGGAATGTCGTTAGAACATTTAATTAGTTATGCTAAGCTTCGGTAATTTCGATTATACTGATAATAATTAATTACAGAAGTACTACTTTTTTTTAAATGAAACAAGGGGGGGCAAACGGGTCACCTGATGGAAAGCAACTTCCGTCGCCCATTGACACTCGCAGCATCAGAAGAGCTGCAGATGCGTTGCCGGCATTTTAAGAGGGAATGGGGTAATAGGGGAGGGTAGGGATGGGAATAGGGTAGGGTAGGGAAGGAAATAGGAGAGGGTAGGGAAGGGAAAAGGGTAGGGGATTGGGCCGCTGTTAAGCATTTGGGTACTAACCCACAAAAATTTAGAATGCAGTCTTGTTCTCAATGATCTAAAGAACATGCCTGCATTCATAACTCAATACGTAATTTAAATTGTGCGATAATTTAGTGATACACAAAATATGCTTAACAGCATCGAATTATTATAGGTTGTGCTGAACTCAAAGATCGCTAAGCGAAACTGGCGATCAGTGCGTAATGCGCATTATTTACCGTCATTTAAAAATCTTAAGCGGATGATATTGTCATCTGCCTACGTAATTCGTTCGGGTGCTCTCATAGTTTAATGGCTGCTAATAAACGTATCATAAACTGCTCCAAGGCTTTAAATGAATGTGGACGGGGCGCTGCTGGTAAAGGAGAACTGTCAAACACATGTCAAAAATGACGTTTTTGTATGATAGAAGCGTTAGTTTCTTTTCTCGCCACGTTCATTTAAAGCCTTGTCGAACTGTACGTCTTACCGCAATCTACCAATAGTGATCCGGAGTAATCACTGCCAACCATTCACTCCTTGCTCAACCAAAGAGACCAAAATATCAAACACTGCGACTTCCCCTACCATTTTTGACCAGCAAACTTAAATTCATAAACTTAACTTTTATAAACTTGCACATTTTGATAAAAATATACAGCGTGTAACAAAAACAAGTGATAATACTTTAGGGTGCGTACGTGTTCCCTGTAGAGATTTCACTGTGAAAGTAGCAGCGCTGAAAGACCAAAATTTTTTTTCACTTTTGTATGGACAAGGGCCCGAGCGTCACGAGTTTCCCCATACAAAAGTGAAAAAAATTTTTGGTCTTTCAGCGCTGCTACTTTCCCAGAGAACTCTCTACAGGAAACACGTACACACCCTAATCTATTATCACTTGTTTTTGTTACACCCTGTATAATTATATTATGTCAGAATCAGAATACATCAAGTATTATAGGGATGATGATGATTATTTAACTTGTTTAATTTCATTAGAATAGCCCTTGACACATTTTTATTTATCGTGTTCATTCGCTACCTGACGTTATCTACTAATATACATACAGTGTAGATAAAAAGGTAGTTTGGAAATATTAGCGTAACTTATATTATTATCATGTTATTAATTTATCTAAAACTTTGGTCTTGTACCCGGTCTGGTTCCCGGGAACTTTAGAAGATTTATACTAATGATTTTACGGCAAAAGTACCTAAAATTGTGTACTTAATAATATTATCTTTGTCACATTTTAAATAGGCAATTTTTTACACAGAACTTTTAATATAAAATTACGAAGTTAACAATAAAAACAAACTTTTATCTTATAATACGAGTAGAAGCATGATGTTGCAAATCTTTATTTCATATTATAACATTGAGTACTAAAATAGGTGTTAGTTATAGATAAGTTACATATCTTCTATATGTATAAAACTCAAAGGTGACTGACTGACATGGTGATCAATCAACGCACAGCCCAAACCACTGGACCGATCGGGCTGAAATTTGGCATGCAGGTAGATATTATGACGTAGGCATCCGCTAAGAAAGGATTTTGATCAATCCCACCTCCAAGGGGTGGAAATAGGGGATGAAAGTTTGTATATAATAATACTTCTTAACGGGAGCGAAGCCGCGGGCAAAAGCTCGTATTATACTAAACTAGCTGTCCCGGCAAACGTTGTTTTGCCATAAAAAGGATTTTCCTTGTTTTCAGCTGCTTTTCTCTTGAAGTTTTTTCTAATTTTTTTTCTTCAGACCTCACGGAGCCTGAGACCTTTCCAACGAATGCAAAACCGTGGAAATCGGTTCGTGCGTTCTCGAGTTATAGCGTCCGGAAGGAAAACCCGACTTATTTTTATATATTACATTATAAAATTATTGTAGGCTAGTTAATACAAACATTGTAAATTATAATACGAAAGAAAACATAATAAGTATCATAAAATGTTATAAGACTGGTGCAAAATCGGTATAATAAACCTTAATGTTCACGATTTTCAAGATGGACTTTCATCTTTTGAGAGCTAAGTATTAATTAAAAATAATTATCTAATCCAATTTTATCGATAATTGTCCCATTGTATTCATTTGCATTTCGTTCTGTTAATATTTAAGTTATCCTAAAACATGGTTGATGAAGGGACAGAGATATCGTTTTATAGATAGGTGGTTAATTTACGTAATTTGGTCGGGTTACATCGAGATCATAACTAGCATCGACTTAGCCATAGGCCGACCGAATAACGTAGGTCCGCCATATGCCTACAAAATATGAATATCGTTGATGGCAATAAATCGAAGTAATGTAGTGTACGAAGTAGAATTAATTATGTTAATATTATTGTTTGATTTTATGTACCTTCTGTAGCATTTTTAATTTAGGTATTAGGACATTAGGTACACTTTACAAAATATTAATTGGTAATTATATATTTTGTATATTGTAAGAACTTCTTATAATATTATACTTAACAAGTATTGAAATATTTCTTACTTAAATTGTGTTTTCTAGCGCGACACGTGCGGAATTCTTACATAAACTGCAACTGTTTCATCTATATATCAATGGGTTAAGCAGAAACAGCTAGCAGCTAAGCATTCGTTACAGTATCTAATATAGCCCTACAATGTTACTTTACCGTGTAGATATGACAAAAACGTGAAAATTTCTCACATTTCTCCTTGAGTGACATTTTTTGCACAAAGGGTGCAACAATAAACTTGCGAATTTTGAAACTTTATTTGTAACGACGTAATAAATTATTTGGATAATCTTATATCTTTAAACGAGCAATTCTTGTATATATATATAATTGGAATCTCGGAATCGGCTCCAACGATTTTCATGAAATTTAGTATATAGGGGTTTTCAGGGGCGATAAATCGATCTAGCTAGGAATCATTTTTAGAAAATGTCATTTTATTCGTGTTTTATCGAATACCGAGCAAAGCTCGGTCAAATAGCTAGTTATTTTAAAAAGACACCCGCAGTACACGTATCATTACAAACCTTACCATTGTAATCAACGTCTGTAAAAAATTTCAGCTCTATGCGAATATTTCTTAGATCGAGTAAGTATCTATTTCTTCTGGAGTAGGTGTGATTTTGAGTACCTTATGCTATTTTTCCTTAAAATGCCTCTTATTGCTTGTAACTATGTATTATGACGCCTTCATTTAACATTCTGCGACGAATACGTAGCTGCTAACTCTTTCTGCTATCTACTCTTCAGCAGTTTGCATATTATCTTGCAACAATTAACCTAAAAGTATGCTAAAGGTGCGCCATTTTGTGAACGGATGCAAAAAAAATATAATTTCTTAAATTACCTTGCTTTTTCCGTAGGGTTCCACAGAAATATGTTTTTAGCACAAAACCCGTTTTTTTTTTTAAATTAAATAAGGGGCAAACGAGCAAACGGGTCACCTGATGGTAAGCAACTACAGTCGCCCATGGACACTCGCAACATCAGAAGAGCTGCAGGTGCGTTGCCGGCCTTTTAAGAGGGAATACGCTCTTTTCTTAAGATATAACATTTTGTACCTGTTAACAACAGAGAGTAACAGCTGCCGCACTCAGAGTGGAACATTAATAACTTCTATGTAATTAATTCAAAATTTTAACATGAGCCCCATAGCCAATATATTATCTATCACTCTTCTTTATATGTTTTTTTTTAATCTTTATCTTCTGTATATTAAAGGTTAACCGTTTTTTAAATGTCTTTGAGTACGGCGGCACACACTTTCCTATTTATAACATTAATTTGCTCCCTTCCCACATTAATATAATATAATACAACCCTTACGCGAGCGAATGTCACACCAGTTTCGTAAATCAAATTGTCAGCTGGCTCTCAGGTTTGAGTGTAGTTTGAGTGCCCTTCACTCGGCCGTGGGTTTTTGTCGAGTGCGAAGGAAAGGTCGCCTAAACTAACAGCCATCTGGGAGTTCACCTCATCTCCAGCCTTCAATATTTCTTTTTTTTTTTTTTTATGAAATAAGGGGGCAAACGAGCAAACGGGTCACCTGATGGAAAGCAACTTCCGTCGCCCATGGACACTCGCAGCATCAGAAGAGCTGCAGGTGCGTTGCCGGCCTTTTAAGGGGTAACAGGGGAGGGTAGGGAAGGGAATTACAGGGGAGGGTGAGGAAGGAAATAGAGGAGGGTAGGGAAGAGAAAAGGGTAGGGGATTGGGCCTCCGGTAAACTCACTCACTCGGCGAAACACAGCGCAAGCGCTGTTTCACGCCGGTTTTCTGTGAGGACGTGGTATTTCTCCGGTCGAGCTGGCCCATTCGGGCCGAAGCATGGCTCTCCCACGTCAAATGTCTTCTGAGAGCAAATGCCCTAATCTTTTATATAGACATGCGAAGGGAAATTTTGGAAAGGCGTTTAATAAATTAAAATCCTTGTAGGGGTCGATTTTGTTGTTTTCTTCTTTATAACTTTATTCTACTTGTTATTAATTAATATTTGACATTTTTTATAACATTTACATTTGACGACACTTTTCACCTCTACATTTATGCTATATCCAACCAATTTGAATTATGAAGAAAGAATTTAGAGAAAGTTAATTAATTTAGAAAAAAATATTTTCAGGGATGTATTCTGCAAAATCTGAAAACATTATAAAATTATTCACCCTATATTATACTTACGTATATGGGTCAGCCCCATTAGTTTCATTGATATACGCCGATCTAAATGGTTCAAAACCATAAAAAACAATGGGATTTTACCCCTATAATGCGGGTAGAACCATAAAAGGCGGATAACATTGAAATCAATAGAACTTATTCAAATTGAGACAAAACACTGGCAGGGTCTCTGAGCTCGGAACATGTCTTTCCACTTATCTTCATTGCGGAGTCAGTACGTGCTTTATTCAATTGGAATCCATATAATATCCTGAATTATGCTTTTCCGTCGCGTCGCTCAGGTAACAATACCGCGTAAGTGAAATTTGAAAAATTTCAGGAGAGACAAAAATTGCGTATATTTTGTTATACAATCGTTTGACATTTCATTTAAAATAATTGTTTGTCATTTAAAGACATTTCATTTAATTTTATTTATTTTAAACTAATATGTGAAAGTGTGTCTATCTGTCCGTCTGTCCTCTTCACGCTCAAACCGCTGAACCGATTTTGCTGAAATTTGGTAATAGAGCTATACTTTGAGTCCCGGGAAAGGACATAGGATACTTTTCATCCCGGTAAAATGTGCGGTTCCCACGCGATAAACTAATTTTGGTGCAACGGAGTTGCGGGCGTCATCTAGTTTAAAATATTTCATTTAAAATGATTCCTGAAAGTTTTCAGGAGAGAGAGAAAGAGAAAAAACTTCGTATTTCATAAAATACGAAGTTTTTGGTCTCTCCTGAAAACTTTTCAAACTTGACTTACGCGGCTTTGTTACCTAAGCGACGATCGTTGGTGCTTTTTCACGTATTTTCCATAGAGGGGATCGTACATATAATTTTTGAATATTAAATATTATGCATTTCGAATAAAGTTGTTGCTCTACCGGTTTTAAAAAAAATTAAAACAGTCCTAGGACTACTATTACGCCAATACGGCGTTCTGTTATAGGCCCTCATAATATTAAACGACAATCGTTTCAGTTGGACTGCTGCAGGCCGATCTGACAAGATTCGTGCAAACGATAACGATACCGAAACGCACAAAATGAGCATTTAATAATTATTAACCTAAATGACGTAACATAAATCGTATTTTTCAGTACAACATTTTTATTTTCGTAAGTTAGTGAAGTAGTGGGGCGAGTCATTTTAAGTTAGATAAACCCTTACCTATCCTGGTATCGCAGGTCCCGTCGTTTTTTATTTCAATTCGCCTGTGAGTGAGCGGCGCTGGTGCCAACATCCAATGGTAGATAACTCCTTCGCCAATTCTTCCCTCAAATGTCGACCAGTGATCTAATAGTTTCTCATCACACTTAAATCCTAGCTAGTTTGTACTTAAACTCTGACGTAATATTGAAACCTCCGCCTGTGAAATGGAACATTCGATTATGCAAATTACACTGGCACTGTGGATCAAAGGCTTGATGAAAACACTCCCCACTTGAGTTAGGTGTTGAGTGAGGCTAGAGGAGAATGCTTCATTACGGTTAAAGTAACTATTTGGATAACTCAGGTTGGGGCTAGAAATTGCTTTGTTACAGTTTAGAGCAGCAAAGGTCGCATCTCGGACCGCGGAATATTGCAATGTTTTTATACCAAGTATCAATTATTAATACATAGATAAGGTTTACGTATACATGTATTAATTAAAATAATATTTTAAAGCTACATAGGACTTAATTTTTCTGGATCTCGTTAAAATTTTCTCACGGTATCCGGACCCCACCTAAAACTACTTGCCGACCCCTGGTTTAGAGTTTAGATTGTGGTGTTATTTATTACTAGACAACGACCGCAACTCCTGGAACCGTACATTTTTTCGGGATAAAAAATAACCTATAATATAATTTCCCGGGACTCAAAATATCTCCATATTAAAGTTCAGCCCAAACCTATGAACTGTCTCTCTGTTACCTAACAGAGACAGACGGACACACTTTCGCATTTATAATATTAGTATGGATAACCCGGTTAACTTCGTATCAATTCCCCCTTAATCTTGCCTGGACTTCCACAAATATTTCAAGACTAAAATTAGCCAAATCGGTGCGGCCGTTCTCGAGTTTTAGCGCGATTAACGAAATCTTAAATTAATTTCTATTTAAGTATAATATTATCATAAAACATAAAATATACAAAAGTATCCGAAAATATTAAAAACGCGTACATTTTTTCGCAATATATTCCTATGACCCTTTTCCGGAAAGTTCCACTTGGATCGGTGCAATGGTTTAAGGGTAAAGGTGTTCGTCCTGAGTCCATAATGTTCACGTGCGAACCGTATGTATTTCCGCAAGAAAAACTGTTATAACGATAGTGGAAATGTCAAAGGGCATCAATTGAGGACATAGGCGAAAACTTTTTGATGAATTTATAAGTATTTTAGTTTGTTATAAAATATCGAACGTGTCTCTTTTATGTCGAGGCATTTACTGAGTGTAAATAAATGCAAGGAAAAATTGAGCTTGCAAAACGAGGTAACAGACAAACTTAATAACACACTTTTTGCTTTCGTGATGTCAGTATAGACTATAAGGAGATGATATTGGGAGAGCCATGCTTCAGCACGAATGGGCCGGCTTGACCGGAGAAATACCAATACAGAAAATCGGCGTGAAACAGCGCTTGCGCTGTGTTTCGCCGAGTGAGTGAGTTTACCGGAGGCCCAATCCCCTACCCTATTCCCTTCCCTACCCTCCCCTATTCCCTTCCCTTCCCTTCCCTACCCTCCCCTATTACCCTATTCCCTCTTATAAGGCCGGCAACGCACTTGCAGCTCTTCTGATGCTGCGAGTGTCAATGGGCGACGGAAGTTGCTTTCCATCAGGTGACCCGTTTGCTCGTTTGCCCCTTTATTTAAAAAAAAAAAAGGGATTTATCTCATATAAACGGTAATATCCCTCGTAACTGTAATATACAGAAATCATCCAGAAACTAAAGATTACTTCAGAAAGCTATCAATGTTAACTACCGCTGGTCGCTGGATAAACAAAGGGATGTAATCACGGGCCGTTCCCTTAATCTTGGCTCTTACTTTTTCTCTTCGCCCTTAAACACAGCCATTTTGTTTGCGAATCAGATCCCATAAATTTCGCCTGTTTTATTGCGTGCTTTCGATTGTGTGATTATTTACATGTTTTTTCCTTGGTGTATTATAAAATGATACTAACATTCCTGTATGAGAATTGAGCACTTTATAAGGTATCATAATAATAATTATTTTATTTTATTTGTTAGGAAGACTTACAGTTCATTAAAATTAAGTAATAGTGAGATAAAATTACAATTCAGAACCAATTACAAGTCTTCACATGTGAATTACAATTTGAAAAGGAAATATGCTCACTTAAAGGCTACCTAAACCTAAAGAGTTACTAGAATATTCTTTCATAATATTTTTTAATTTAGCCATGGTCAAAAACCGCTCGGAATATTAATTTAGTTAAGGTACAAGTTGAAACCGAGCGACACGCGACAACTGCAGACGACGCGACGTGTCGTCGCGTCACTTGTCTACTGGTTTCTATAATATAATTATGTATTTCTATGAATAAGTGTCGCTCGCTGCGTGTCGCTAGCTGCGGAGGGTATTTCATAGAAATACATACAAACCAGTAGTGTCGCGGCGACACGTCGTCTGCAGTTGTCGCGTGTCGCTCGGTTCCAACTTGTGAGTAACTTCCAAAGTACCTTTAGGGTTGATTAAGACCGCAATGCGACGCGTAGATGCATTTCTAAATTTATATGGATTTGACAGATTCGCAAGACTTCTCACGCAATTGAAATCTGTTAAATGCATACAAATTTATTCCACGCCGCGCCTCGGCTCGCCTCGTCTGAATTAACCCGTCAAAGTATCGATGTGAGACAAATGACGTCATTAGTCAGCACTCTAACTACCGTCAGCTGTCACCTTTTTTTTTTTTTATGAAAGAAGGGGGCAAACGAGCAAACGGGTCACCTGATGGAAAGCAACTTCCGTCGCCCATGGACACTCGCAGCACCAGAAGAGCTGCAGGTGCGTTGCCGGCCTTTTAAGAGGGAATAGGGTAATAGGGGAGGGTAGGGATGGGAAGGGAAGGGAATAGGGGAGGATAGGGAAGGGAATTGGGCCTCCGGTAAACTCACTCACTCGGCGAAACACAGCGCAAGCGCTGTTTCACGCCGGTTTTCTGTGAGAACGTGGTATTTCTCCGGTCGAGCCAGCCCATTCGTGCCGAAGCATGGCTCTCCCACGTATACCCTTAGTTCCCCTCATCCCCTGGCAGTGCAAACAAGGGCGGCCCTCCGAAAAGCTGCCTTGCAGAGGCGGGAGGTATCCCTGTTTTGGATTAAGGCGCACGCAGGGTTAAGGGGGAATGAGAGGGTTGACGAACTAGCCAAGGAGGCCGCGCTGGGATTGAGAAGGAAACCTGACTACGATCTGTGTCCTGTTTGATTCGTCAAGCGTATCTTGAGAGAGGATACGATTGAGGAATGGGACAGGAGTTATGAAGTAGGAGGGACGGCCGGAATCACGAAGCTCTTTTTCCCAAGCGCTGCCACTGCATACAAGATAGTCAAAAAGATAGACATCACACATCACACCACACAGATTCTGACTGGACACGGCGGATTCGCCTTCTACTTGTACAGATTCAAGTTGAAGGAGGATCCGTCGTGCCTGTGTCAGCCAGGAGTTGAGGAGACGGTTCCTCACCTGTTACTCGAGTATCCAATTTTTGCTAGCAATAGATATGATACTGAGCAAAGATTGGGCACATCGGTGACGGGTGAGAATCTGCCTGCCATCCTGGAGGGGAAAAAGAGGGATTTGTTTCTCTCTTCTTGTAAGAGAATAGTGTGTGCTACTAATAAGAGAAATTCGAGTATGTTATTGTGATTCTTAAGCTGTGATATTAGGGTAGTTAAATGTTGTGCTGTATTTTTATTGTTTTTAATTTTGACATTGATAATTTCTAATCGGAATGTTATTTATTTGAATTGTTAATTATTAATCGTTAGTTAGTTTAATTGGAATAATTTTATAAGAATTTAATATTTGAATGTAATGTATTCAATTTTTAATGTAAATTGATTTATAATGTTGCAAAAACTTAATTGTTAACAACAAGCCCTGACACCGTTAGGGGGGGGATGAGTATTAAATTAAAAAAAAACCACCGTCAGCTGGGCACTATTTTTCACACCAATGGAAATAAGTAGGTAACATAATATTTCCATTTGGTAAACACGGTTACAATGTAATGATATAATATATAAAATAAAATAAAATAAAATATTATAATGTTGTAATTCTTTTAATTGCCTCCAGGTGCGATCCTCCCACAACGCGATGAGGCGAGGCGCGGCGCGGCATAAGGTATGGATTTGACAGATTTCAATTGTGTGATACGTCTTGCGAATCTGTCAAATCCATATTTTAAATGCATCTACGCGTCGTTGCAGTCTGGAATCTTAAAATTTAGGGCACTAAAGGTCAATTCAGATTCCAGACAACTATGACCCCAATTAGATGCCGTGAGAATTGAGATGCATATTGTCTGTATTGTGTTAACAGATATAGTGTTATGTCATGCAAGTTACATTAAAGTCTGTCAATTCCAAATTATAATATAATCAAGACTCAATACACACAGCATTTATGTCAGCAATATTCTATGTGTGATACTGTTAAAATATCCCACATATTTACACTCTGACAGACTTAATCCTGTTTATTTAAGCCGCAACGACATGAGCCATTTGGATTTGATTGAATTTCACCAAAACCAGTCACTAAAGTGAATTGAATAATCTCCGTTCAAATCTAATAAGGACTTGATCAAAGTTCCAAATAATGATTCAACTAAGAAGTCATTTAGATTGAACGACGTTGTATTCAATATCTAAATATAAACAAAACACTGAAACTCAATCAAATAATATTATTTGCAACTTATGGTATTATAATAAGTTTCTAGGGCGACTTATTCTTTATGATATTGTATGACCTTTATGAATTAAAGAAAAAAATATGTTTCTTAATTTTTGATCAAGGATGTGATAACCAATTAGTTTATTATGATTGTTTTTACGTTATGAGCCTTTTACACCTCTGGACTACGGAGGGCGGAGGCGTCTTGCTTATGTCTTACTCCTGTACTCAGAGACAATTTTTTATTAATTAATTGTAATTTTTTTAAATGAAATAAGGGGGCAAACGAGCAAACGGGTAACCTGATGGAAAGCAACTTCCGTCGGCCATGGACAATCGCAGCATCAGATGAGCTGCAGGTGCGTTGCCGGCCTTTACGAGGGAATAGGGTAGTAGGGGAGGGTAGGGAAGGGAAGGGAATAGGGGAAGGTAGGGAAGTGAATAGGGTAAGAGATCGGGCCTCCGGTAAACTCACTCGGCGTGAAACAGCGCAAGCGCTGTTTCACGCCGGTTTTCTGTAAGAACGTGGTATTTCTCCGGTTGAGCCGGCCCATTCGTGCCGAAGCATGGCTGTCCCACGTATAAAATGAAGATTCTGCCATATATTATTATAAGCCCCATACATTATCTGTCAAAATCTTCATTAAATCTGGGGGCACGGCAGTGCAAGTCGAGCAAAAAAGCGGCACGGCCGTACTATCCTTTTCTCGAACCAATTCAGGCTCTTTTTGACCCCTTATAACTTCATTGTGGATAAACCAACAAGCCTGAATTTTCAGTTGCTAAGCAAGCATTGTATAAACACGGTATATTTAAAATTTTATTTAATTTGCACCAGTAGTTTAAGAGCTGTAACTTGTTAAAGTTTCTTAATTTTGTCACTGACTGACTGACTGACTGACTGACCGATCACCAAAAGTCTAAGGCACTTCTAGCAGACATAGAACCTTTAAACTTAGAATATAAATAGTGTTTAGTGTCTACATCAAGGAAAAAATCAAATATTTCAAATTTTATGTCTAGTTTTCTAGATACACTCACTTCGTAAATAACTTTGTAATCCCATATAAATGTATAGGATTACAAAGTTACATTTGCGGTTTATAAATCATTGTACCCGTACCATCAATATCTCCGGTTTATCGTCGGTATAGAGATAATTAGCTAGTGTTTAGTGTCTTAATTAAGAGAAAACCTAATAAACATTTCATAATAATTACTGTCCGGTTTTCTTCTTCTTTCTCTAACTTCGTGAATAACTTTGTAATCCAATTACACTATACAAGTACATAAGATTACTAAGTCACAATTATTGCAATTTATGAATCATTGTACCGGTACCATCGATATTTCCGTACGTATTTTCGAAGGAGTAATAGTTGGACATAGGTATTTAATATTTATATATATGAAGCACTAGCTTTTGTCTGAGGATTCGCTCGCGTGGAATTCAAAAATCGCGTAAAATACGAATATGCTTGTAAACCTCCTTTGGAAACCTGACGTTTTTCCAAAACCAAAAGTAGCCTATGTGACTTCATCCTTTCAACTAAGTCTACGTCAAAAATCAAGTCGATTGGTTGCTTCGCTAGGCCGTGAAGAAAGGACAATCAAACAAACAAATACACTTTCGCATTTATATAATAATATTAGATAGTCATGAAAGGCAAGTAGTATAGTAATACTGTATACAAAATGATTATATTATTATTAATAATTGTAAGTTTTATTTGTTTCTTATAAAAATCGTTATTGATATTTAATATTTATAGTAGTAAAAGGTACCAAAAAGGAGAAAAGTAGGACTCTACAAAAAGAAGTGAGATCCCATCAAAAACATCCTGTAAAAAAACCAAGTCTCGCAACTCAGTTTTTAGACCGTAAAAATTTATGAGATCTATGCAATACCAAGTCGGTTATAATTTATTCAGTCCCTACCTAGGGGACCTTCTGTCTCAAGTTAGTACGTAAGTTATTATCATAAATCAATATTAAAAATCTTTTACGTTTAAAATAAATAGATCGATTTGGACATCGCATGAAAACACAATGTATCTTACAATTTAAATACATAATTTTTATATTATTAGATTGTTTAATCTATTGCGCTCCATGCGATTGATGCAGGCCCGTAGTGCTGTGTGATATTTTATAGTGTTATACTAAACAATCTAATCATGCGATATCCAAGTCGATCTATTTATTTAAAACGTAAAAGATTTTTAATATTGATTTATGATAATAACTTACGTACTAACTTGAGACAGAAGGTCCCCTAGGTAGGGACTGAATAAATTAGCCGACTTGGTATTGCATGGATCTCATAAATTTTTACGGTCTAAAAACTGAGTTGCGAGACTTGGTTTTTTTACAGGATGTTTTTGATGGGATTGAAGTTTAATTGTCATTAAATGTCTCTGAGTACGGTGGTAAGTATCTCAAAAGCTATGTCCACACTATGCGCTTTCGTTTTAAATTTTCGTCATCTTCCTTGTCATTAAATAACTGAATGCGTCAACGAACGCAACGCCAACATTGTCATTTTTGTTTTTGGATACGGTCAGAGGGCATGCGTCGCGGGCATGCTTCACGTTCGCAGTTGACTGCGCTATAACGCATGCCCTTGACGAACAGAAAAAGGCACAGTGTGGACAAAACTAATCAGAAAACCAGCTAATAAATCGCTTATTCAAAGAAAAGTCCAAAAGTCTTCGGTGCTGATTATTTACATAACTTTACCGAAGCAAAGCCTTACGGGGTGAAGTTCAGAGTTCGGTAGTAATTATTTATTCAATGGCAAGATTTATGCCCTAATGTTAATGTCACACTCATTAGGGCTCACAGAGGGATGAAAATGTCTTAGGGTATATACCATGAATGTATAATGTATAGTACAAAGTTGCATGCTATAATAAACTAGCTGTTGCGCTGGATTTGCCCTAGTATGTTCAACTTTCAAAATTACAATCGGAATTTTACTATTTTTAGCGGGTTGTCTATGTTTACTAAAATTATGCGAAAGTGCATCTATATGTCTATTATGTCTTCACGCTTAATCGGCTTAACCGTTTTAGGTGAAAGGTATAAAGATAAAAACTTGAGAGGTGTCAAGGAACACCCGATTGGAACGAAGTTATTGTTACGGTACATGGTATACGGACACGTGGTGCCATCTAGCGACAAACCAGCGAAACTTACCGAGTGAGCACAGGCAACATAAATCCCCTACTCAATACTAGATGGCATGAAGTGCGCAAGTACATACTCGAACCTTCTAAAAAAAAAACCCCATCTATTGACGCCCAGGAACACTAACAACGCCTTGCTGTTTATCTAAAAAAACGCCATCTAGTTGACGCACAGGAATACTTACTATCAACGCCCTCTGTCCCTAACAAGCAGGTACTGATTAAAAAGTGTCGAGGTCAAATCAAGGTCAAATATCGTTCTGTCTAGCCTTCAGATTAACGCCGAACGCGCGATAAGGAACTTCGTTCCAAAAAAGACAATGATAGTTTTTCTTGCGTAAACAGGTACGGTTACCGCGCGATAAACATAATATTTCAGCGCGACGAAATTGATGGCATCATATTTTAGAAGCCTATTATAAGGGATCAACTTGTCTAACTCCAAGTATGTAGCCTGTAGGTGTTATAGTTACCAAGATTTCCACTTAATCAGTAAGTGGTATTTCGCTTTTCTGGAAATCTTTGTTTTTTACATTCACGTATTACACAACATCATTTAAAGAAAATATCCATTGTTCTAGTTGTAGGAATCTAGGCTTTGAGTACGGTCTAATCAGAATTTTATATCTCTGAGAGTGTTTGTCGAAGAAAATGTGATAAATTTATTAGGGTTGGCCAAAAATATCGTCCATTTTCCTTAGCCTTGTTTAACATGCTGGTTGAAAAGGTGTCAATTATGTTCCTCTTTATGTGACTTAAGGTAAGGTATTCTTTTCAATTTTTTTCCAACACACTTTGAATGAATGAATGAATACTTTATTGTGCACAATCACAGTTACAATAACAACATACATAAAATAAAAGGACATAAAATGGCGAGAGCACACAAACGCGACCTTATTGCTACATAGCATAGCTTTTTCATTCGTTACAATATCAAAATCAAAATTGTTTTATTTCTGAATAAATTTAAAATAAATGTTTTCAGAATGTCCTACATGATGCCTACCACCGGTTCGGGAACTAACCCGGCGAGAAGAACCGGCGTAAGAAACTCGCATGGGGCCCACTTTTTTACCAAAAAAAGTGAGAAAAAATTAATCTTTTAAAATAAAGTTTACAATTTTGTAACTAAATATTATATACAATATCCACATACATAATTGTAAGTCCTATAATAATGAAGAAGTAGCCTTGCAAGAAGCCATCCTACTCCCAAGGTGTGCCATCGTTTATGAAATCATTGACCTTATAATAGGCTTGGGCACACAAACGTTCTTTAACTACTTTTTTAAATTTATTAATGCAAAGATTTTGAACGTTTTCTGCGATTTTGTTGTAAAGGCGGCGCCCTTTAAAAGATTTACTGACTTTACTGAGTCTGATCACCGGCATATCTAGCTTGTGCTTATTTCTAGTATTCCTAGGGTGAATGTCACTTTTAACTTTAAATTTACTTATATTTTTTCTAACATATATTACATTATCCAAAATGTATTGAGAAGCAACAGTTAGAATACCAATTTCTTTAAATTTATCTTTCAGAGATTCTAAAGAAGACATTTTATAAATAAAACGTATGGCTCGCTTCTGCAGCACAAAATATTGCATTAATGTCAGCAGCGTTTCCCCATAAAAGGATTCCATATGACATCTACTATAAAAATAACTAAAATATACTAATCGTGCCGTGTCTTCGTCAGAAATTTCCCTAATTTTTCTGACTGCATATGCTGCAGAACTGAGCCTACCTGCAAGATTAACAATGTGAGGACCCCACTGTAATTTACTATCAAGTGTAATACCTAAAAATACAGTGTTAAATATTAATATTATTTTGTTTTTAGTATTTGTTGTTATAGTGGCAACAGATATACATAATCTGTAAAAATTTTAGAAGTCCAGCTATAGCGGCTCTTGAGATACAGCCTGGCGACATACAGACAGACAGACAGACGGAAAAACGGACGGACAACGAAGTCTTAGTAATAGGGTCCCGTTTTTACCCTTTGGGTACGGAACCCTACAAAAGGAGACTATGTTTGGTTATATATTTTTAATTCAATTAGTAGCTGTCCCGGTGAACTTCATGTCACTTTAAAACCTTCCCGAACATTTTAAGACTAAAATCAGCCCAATCCGTTTAGCCGTTTTGAAGTTTTAGCGCGACTAACACATTTGAAAATCCACTTTTTTATTATACTAGCTGTCCCGGTGAACTTCGTGTCACTTTAAAACCTTCCCTGGACTTCTACGAATAATTGAAGACTAAATTCAGCCCAGTCCGTTCAGCCGTTTTCGAGTTTTAGCGCGACTAACACATTTAAAAATCCATTTTTATATATAAGACTAGCTGTCCCGGTGAACTTCGTGTCACTTTAAAACCTTCCCTGGACTTCTACGAATATTTTAAGACTAAAATCAGCCCAATCCGTTTAGCCGTTTTCGAGTTTTAGCGCGACTAACATATTTAAATATCCATTTTTATATATAAGACTAGCTGTCCCGGTAAACTTCGTGTTCTTTAAAACCTTCCCTGGGCTTCTACGAATATTTTAAGACTAAAATCAGCCAAATCCGTTCAGCCGTTTTCAAGTTTTAGCGCGACTAGCACATTTGAAAATCCATTTTTATATATAAGACTAGCTGTCCCGGTGAACTTCGTGTCACTTTAAAACCTTCCCTGGGCTTCTACGAATATTTTAAGACTAAAATCAGTCAAATCCGTTCAGCCGTTTTCGAGTTTTAGCGCGACTAACACATTTGAAAATCCATTTTTATATATAAGATAGCTGTCCCGGTGAACTTCGTGTCACTTTAAAACCTTCCCCGGGCATCTACGAATATTTTAAGACTAAAATCAGCCCAATCCGTTCAGCCGTTTTCGAGTTTTAGCGCGACTAACACATTTGAAAATCCATTTTTATATATAAGAGATGAAACACGTGTGACAGCCCTACGCTCGAGGTCCCTATTTGTTGTAAATTGACGCGAAGGTGGAGGTTCGACAGACAGTTTGCTCGATATCCCTATTTTTTTCCTATATTTTCCCCGCGAAGACCCACCCTCTCAATCATCAATCGATCTACAAGATTGTTATTTGTAATAGCGTATTGAAAGATCGAATTGCGCGTCATCATGAGACCTCAAGCGTTACATTTTGATATCAAATAATATATTTTTAATTTATTTTTTAGCGTAGATCGGAACGCAAACAAAAATTGATGAATCTTCGGGTAGTTGAAGAACTTCAATAAAAGACGCCTGTCACCTCAGTCCACCCGTGACCACGGCCGCAGTAAAGTAGCCGAAACGTTGGGATTAATCAAAGTGCTCTGCGACAAAATCCGTAAGTGTTTGAACCTTGTAATATAATGAATGATACTCGCGTAAACCTAAGAAATCATTGAGTGCTCTTGTGTACTGCGCATACACTTGGGCATTATAAAATTACTCCTGCGTAGCTGGCCTGGTTTCAATGAAACCGGCTACCGTCACCGAAACCGGTGTGGGAGCTATTATACCTATTCAACGCATATCTACAGAGGTGCTACGCGCTACACTTATTCCGGCAGTGCGAATCGAATTGTCTTTTCTTAGCATTTCCTTTACGTAAAATACATTTTTGTACGATAGTATGATGTGTACGTAATAAAGTACACAACGCGTTCTAAGTAAGACAAGGACATGACAAACTTCGGCAATATATCACAAGTAAGTTTGTCTCAGAATTGCGTCGGATTTCTTTGCACGTGTTACTTAGCGCGTTAATATTAGCATTATTATTGAATATTGCTGAAGTTGAATAATATTTAATGTATAGAAAATATTAGAAATTACATATTAGGCAATATCATAGCCATAAAGTTAATACCTAGCGGAATAGAGAAACAAAAAACTGAGCAAGCGAGATGTCACTATCAGTAACACTGCGTGGTAGAAAGAGATGTGTGATTTGAAGTGCAGAATCCTTTTTTTCATGTGTCACATTCAGTCTGCACTTATCGGCACGTTGACATTTTGAGCTCTAAGATAAATGTACGTAGGAACATCATTTTCACGCACACGTAAACAGACACGAATGGATGTTGTAACTAACATTTGACAACATATCAAGAGCAATTACTAATTTTTGTCAGTTTAATATCTAGCTACATAAAGAGTCCACATTTTATTGATTTTAAATCATATTCATGGTCCTAAAGAAGCCTCTATTTATGCAAAAAAAAACCCGTTTCCAAATTGTAAGTTACGCCCTTCGGCGATGTGAACCCAACCCAGGGCCTACTCGCGTTAGCTATAAGTGTTTAAGTTATTCGTGAATTAAATATTTAATCGACCCTTTCGGGGTCTTAAGAACATACGACCCTAGTGTTAGGATTAAACTAATATTGCATTGCATAGATAAAATATTAATCAACGGTGATGAATACGCAAGAATAGAACATTATTCACTAGAGATCTGTTTGTAGAGGACGCTAACGACCGTTGCAATTAACGCCTCTATAGAATATGGTTCAGTGGTTAAGAGCTTGGCATATGGCTCGGAGGTAGCCGGTTCAATTTACGTAAAATATAGTTTTAAATATGCTTGGATATAATGTGGCCTGATCACCTGTTTGCAACCGATTCTATTGCTACCTTATTAGTTATTGGTAAAATTGTAATTATAGTTTAGATGCCATGGTGGAATACATACATAGACGGCTAAAATCATTATCTTCCCTAGTTTGCTGTAGTCGGATAATTACTAACGTAATATCTAATTTAAAATATTTTCTTATTTGATCTAAATAAAAACTCTTACGGCGAATGAATCGATTAAATTATTATTTCCTTTAGATCAAAGACTTCCTTGATTAAATTAAAAAGTCCACGTTTACCTGTCCTGCATTCATTAAAATACTTTATAAATATCAGACACATTATAAATTCCCGCTTTAAATTAAAAACACTGAAGAAACATTAGCGAAGTCTAGATCCCAGACACCTAGATATGTTTCAATTAATTACTAAAGAGTTAGCTTTACCTTCACTCGCTCCAGAGAAAATGCTTTTAGTTCAACCTTACATTTTTAAAGTCTTTTTAATGTTTCAATTTGCACTAGATTTTAATATTGGGAATTCAGGATTTTAATACCATGATTCTAGTATTTAAAATGCAACATTAATGCAACCTACTTTTAAGACCCCATTCGTTTTCTACCAAACAACAGAAGTTTGTTTTGATGAAATGTTTGACGTTTGAGAATACAATTTTCTTTTTTATAAGAAACGGACTTTGTCATTTCTTGATTTACTATCATTTT
The DNA here is from genome assembly GCF_905147365.1 of Aricia agestis. Lineage (NCBI taxonomy): Eukaryota > Metazoa > Arthropoda > Insecta > Lepidoptera > Lycaenidae > Aricia > Aricia agestis. Next base: position 15,641,555 of record NC_056418.1, on the reverse strand, counting down.
GGATAATTTTGGACTTAGTCTCTAAACACACCATGCCGAAGATACGCGACCGAAGTTCCGTGACCGATATTACGTTCCGACGCATTCGGCTGATATGACACAATAATTATGAGGAAATTCAGTTGCTTAACTTTGTCCGAGTATTCAGTGTCTGAAAGGCCGCCGAATTGACGCCGAAAAAAAAAATATTACCGCTGAATCGCTGCCGAACTTACGCTCAACGGAAGTTCGGTTGTACGCTATAACGCGACGTGATTTCGGCATGTGTGTCATCGGTAATTTCAAATACATTACAAGCTTAATCTTGCCGAACTTCGGCATGGTGTGTTTAGACTTAAGATTTCACGAATATTCGGCAACTATTCGGCTTCTGTTTTTGCTATTGCTTGCCGAATTATACGTACTATTCGGCTGAATACCGAATACCAAATCATGTAAATAAACACGTTATATTACTCAAAATTATGTATTTATTTCCAAATTACAACACTTACCACTGATCAATTTTAACTAGTAGTTAAAATTGATCAGTGGTAAGTTGTGATGGATAAAAGCTTTTCAGCATTTTTTGGTAACAAATGATTACGCTTTTCATCGTAAAATATGTTACTAGCATCAGAAAATAACCTCTCCAAGTCAACCAAGTTTTGTTAATTACCGAACCCTATAACGGATTACGGAACCCTAACGAGCTGATTTTTTGTACATTGATAGGTTATTACTTATTAATTATATAATTTATGAGTAACACTGTCCTATTTAATAAAACCATCCATATTTTAGGACCATCAAGTCAAAGTATGAAATCCTTTCTATCTCTGTCAGCTACCACTTTCGAGGCAAGAAATGTTTTAAGTGCCCGTTTTGTTTATTGTAAAACAAAATCTATTTTAAGTACTGAAGGTGTGTTTTGGTTTCCAGTTTTAATAATATAACTTTGGGTTTGGAAGACGTACGCATCCATTAAAAACATTCGTTTGTTATACAATTCGTGGTATGTTAGTACTACTGTTTTTTTTTTATTCTGTGGTGAAAAAAACATTATGACGTCACACGCGCTCGGCTTAGTGCCGAAGCCGAAGTCGGCCAATTTTTATTTTGAAATAACTTTTGAATTATTGCAAAACAAAAAAAAATGTTTTGTTATAAAACTTATTTAGGTAAGATATTTCCATTTGTCAAAAAAAATTTTTTTGTTGAACTACTCTTTGATTACGCTTTGATTTTTAAAACATACTAAGTAAATTTCTGAAATAGATGTATAAATTTAAAATCGTGAGAATAGGTACCGAAAAGAATCCAACTACCTATATTCTGCAACCAAAAGATAGGATGAAAGTATTTTTCAACTTTCTCCTTATTCCATAGACTAAAGAATGGATTGAGAAAGTAGCAGTGAATGCATAAGGGCAATTTTCTGACATCTGGGCAGAAACACAGAAGTCGAAAGTAACTATTTTGACGATGCTAATTTCACAGTAAACCCTATACAAGGGACACATGCACACCCTAAAGTTCACTTTGCTTTGTTTCAGCGTTTATACTTCAAGGAACCCTCTGTACATTGTCTATATCTATCCATCATTCCCAAGACAAACCACAAAACCTACATATTTCACAATTCAGACCGTCGAACTTTTCGCTTCAATCAATAAGTTCTGAACTAGGACCTGCAGCTTGCGGCCTGCACCTCAACTTGTTATCGAGTCAGTATCATCACGAACTTAAAAGCTCCGTTTCTCGGCTATTGAGCTTATCTAGGCTATTGACTGATGCTTTTGATTGGCTTCGTTAATCCATTAATTTACGATTAAATCGCTGCCGCTAATAAAGTTATAAGACTGGATTTCCCAAACCGCTTTTTTGCGGGGCTAGGCTGAAAACTGTCTTATTTTTTCAAGATATCGTTTTCATTTTTGATTTTAAAAGTAAAAGATAACGCTTATAATTGGGCGTATCCTAATTTTTTTTTTAATAATCGATTAATAAAATCGCTGCCGCTAATAAACATATAAACGTAATTATTGCCAATAAAACCTCAGAAGCAGAGAATACTTTTTTATAGACTTTCAATTTTTAAGCCATTACATTTGTTATTATAATGGCTTCAAAAATAGGTTATCGCGGGCTTTGAGCGCGGTGACCGAAAAAAATTCGGTAACGAAAAAACCTAACACACCGTGCCAGTTGGTGCGACGCGACGTTGCCAAACTTCAGCACGGTGTTTGTGTGCGTGCAAATAGTTGCACGTATAGACGTTTGCAAATTATAATTGTATAAGTCGATAAAAAAAATATGCAATAGCTTTACCGCGGCAGTTCCCGAGTGCCACACTTTTTTTTTCTAATTACTTCAATAAACACAACCTTCTGCGCGTCGCACACTCGAGTGAAATAGAAATATACAATTATGCAGGTACATACACAAAAGTTTCACGTTCTTTTTATAAATGCCTTATTATTTCTTTATAATTACATCTGACAATATTGGTTTCGTTATTAAAAGCTTTAGGAGTTTTAGGCTGCAAAATTACCGGCCCCTTTCATCAGGCCCGTCCCTTATTGATATTAAAATTTTATAATATCATATTTTGTTTATACTGCCTCCAGGGACGAATTACGCGGAAACCATTTTATCAAGTTTATGTAGAGGCTAGAGTCTTATTTTTTACGAACGGGTGAAACTGGCAAGCGGATCGTCTGATGGCAAGCAATTACTTTTTAATTCGATCGTTAGGGTCAATTCAGGCCGCAACGCGTCCTTAGAAATGAATTGACATAATATTTGCATGACGTCTCACGCAATTGAAATCTGTCAAATCCATTTAAATTTAGAAAATAAACATCTGCGCGTCACCACAATAGACATAACGACCAGTAGTTCGACTGCAAAGAAAAGGACAGGTTTCAATATCTGTCAAATTCGTCCGGTTTCACTAGGATTATGAACGGAATGTGCCTCGCGCTGGCTGATATAATTTATTTTTAAATATTTAAAATAAAGATTTCAAAATTGGATTCTGACAATTTTAATCGCATGTGCCAAAACACAAACAACAATACGACCAAAGAGGAACACGTCCATCGAATATGTCATATTTTTAAATTCGTAGTTAACAAGTTAAAAACCCTAGCGACGATTTTCGTCATAATGCGTCAAATTAAAAAATTTCAACATAAGTTCTAAGTCGGCATACTCTATCATTCTGTCTACTCTGGCGTCACTGACCTCCATTATACAAGTACGACTTATGATACTCAACTGTTTTTGTGCCTATTTGATGCGGAATCAGCGCCCCCAATGCGGGGGAAGAGAACTTAATCTGACTTAACTTGCAATTGGCCGCTTAATCGCTATTGGTTGTAGAGACTAGTATTAGTTCCGAGTACTCCCACTACTGCTATCAGCGCCAATATGGTGACTTTCAAACGCCATTTTTACGTCAGATTTAGTTCTCTTCCCCCGCATTGGGGGCGCTGATTCCGCTTCAAATAGGCACAAAAAATAGCTGTCATTTCAAAGGGTATCATAAGTCCAGCTTACTTGTATAATGGAGGTCAGTAATTATAGTGCACCGTATCGCTGATCACGCGCTGACCGTCAGCGCTGACACCAAAATTTAAGAACTGTCAGCACAGACCGCTGCCCGTTATTCAAAAAAGCTTTCTAGAATTTCATACCATATTATTATCTTGGCCTATTAGCGCCGACGCGATGGTGCGCGCCTTAGAGCTCCGCAGAATACAGACTTTTAGGTGGGTTTTAGTTTGACCAAATTTGAGTTTTTGTAGCCTATCAAACATTATTTTTGGCTGATACCACAGAATATATATTAGTAGTACCAACCGATACTACTAAATTGTTTATTGTGTGCACCTCCATACAGGGTGAAACAGGCTCTAAACATTTAATAAAACCATCGGCCGTAAGTTTTAACGTAACCTACAAAATTAGCTGATATTTCATAATTAGCATGATTACGCGGTATTGGCTAGAGCGGTAATGAGACGGCAGTAATGATATGCAAATCCCGTCATAAAGCACAATTAGTGCGTCATTTAGCCGAAACATTTTCGTTTTCGCTTCGTTATAGAATCGCCGATCAAAATGTATGGAATTGACATAAGACGAGTCGAACGTCAACGTCATATTAACGAACGCTTGTCAATTCCATACATTTTTATCGGCGATTCTATAACGAAGCGAAAACGAAAAGATTTTGACTCACCCCCCTGGAGGGTGATACATATTAAGCTTGTTAGTTGATTCTTATGGGCTATTTATTTTTTGGATTTTCTGTCATTCATGTTACAGGCATTGAAAATCCAAAGTATATAGGTCTCATTTTTGAACTTTCACGTTTCATTATAATTAAAACTTTTTAATCGGGACTTAAGAGGAGTCCACACCGCCCTTTTTTCCATACAAACGTTGTCCCCTGTTTCCTCCCTGGATAATGCTAGTATAATAGTTTAGAGTTATAATTTTTTTCCTGAATATCTACGGCCACTAATACGATGTCCCTATGTTTTCTTTTTTTTCATAATTTAATTATTAAATAAGATATGAACGTTCAAAAACCCAAAAAAATGGCCAGATTTTCCGCTGTGTTCAAACGTGGAGAAAACAGATTTGGCTAGATTATACAAAAAAAAGCAAAACATAGGAACACAGATAAGGCTTTTTTTAATCTTTAATGAAAAAAGTACTTAAATCGGTTAAGTTTTGGAGAAGGAATCAGAGGACAACGAATCGTTGATTTTCTGGATTTTCTGCAGTTGTCTCTATCGCGTTCTGCGGTATAGGCTTGAGGTAAGGGAGACAGCTATAGATATTACACGTGCTTTTTTTTCATTTCTGTAGCCCCTGGTGTATCCTCTTAACGCGATATTCAAGTAGTAATGCTACTGATACCTACTCACCACTCTCACTACCATCGTGATCACGGCTGTTGCAACCATGAAGTAAATATACCTAGCGGAATAGAGCAACAATCTCGAACCTCGTGATGTCATACGTAACCGAAATTGGTTTCATTTGTGCGTAAAAATATGTGTACGTATACACTTACACAAGCATGACTGAACATGATTTCTATGAGATTAAATTGTCTACGTGCGGCACGTGCCGACTGGACGTCAAAAAAAGAATGCTGCTGTCATGTATCACACGTCTCTTTTTACCACGCAGTGTTACTGATAGTGACATCTCTCTTGCTCAGGCCTTTGTTTCTCTATTCCGCTAGGTATATTAACTTTATGGTTGCAACACGGCCGAAACGTCGAGAAAAAGTACTTGAATATCGTGTTAAGTCCCGATCAAAAAGTTTTAATTATACAGGTCTCATCCCCATATACGGGAAGGCCAGTCGATTCGGTCGTACTATTCGTTGGGAAAACCGGATAGAACTTAATTAGGTACTATAATATAGCGTAGGCTACTCATAGCAAACATCACTATGCAAATGTGCTAGCGAGTTTCTAAGGCTGCACCGGCTCTTTTCGTCCGGTTAGTTCCTGAACCAGTGGTAGGCATCATTGTAGACTTGCTGATAAAAGAGTATTGTACCATCGAGGAAATTGATTCCTAGGCAGTTGACAGACCAACGTCATTTGGTCGGATCTTGTCAATTCAATGTTAATTGTGATCTGTCGGCTGGGTTTGACGTAACGTGACCAAACTACGTAGGTCCCCCATCTGCCTAGGAATCAACTTCTATGATTGTACAATACCAAGTTTGAAAATAAAATGACTGACTTTGCTTTATCTTTGTAAATGTCACAGTGATACAAATTCCTTCTGAAACTTTCTGCTTGAATTTAGGCTGTTTCATTCCGAAGAGGGACGCTCGCCAGGGTGGCGCCGCCCGCCCTTCGGTGTCGAATATATTGGAAATTATGACACTCATTAGTATAAATTGGCTGAACTTCTAATAACAGCCTGTACGTACTGATAATATTATGTCGTTTAGGGTCATTTAATGTTAACAACATCTATGTAATTGGTATACGTAGTAAAGAGGACTGTAGATATTTTTTAATGAATAGCCTAGTTGGATAAAGCTAAATTGTGGATCGTAGGTATCATATTTTTATGCCATGAATAGGGAATATTATGCAAAGATCAAAGCAGAGGGCGTTTTTTGACAGAAACGTTGTCAAACGTCGAACAAAACTTTTTTTTACTGTATTTGCTAGTAGCGCCCTCTGCTCTGACCTTTTCGTAATAATCCCTATAATCGATGAAAGACGAAGCTTTTTTTAATCGATTTCTGGTTTCCAAATAAAATACTAGATTATGAAAAACATTTAAGTTGGCTAGTAGGTATCGCTTTCAAGTGTTAAATTTTCCAGGCCTTAGGCCATTATGCTCTATTAAAAAAAAACATAAAAAAATATTTTAACACTTTTTAGCCACAAAAAGATAGACGGTAAGATAATTAAGACGTTATTTTTTGCGTGTTCAGAGTAAGGATATTCACATAATACCATCCATCAACGCCGTGCATGATGAATGAGGATCCCCGCGTTGGCCAATAATGTCATTTGCTTAAAGGATGTCAGCCTACACAATAGAAACTAGATAAACTGCCAAGTCCATCATCCATGCCTGCCATGTACGATGAAGAATTATATACTTACCTACACTAGATGTCCCGCGCGGCTTCGCCCGCGTAAATTAGAAATTTTACAGAATCCGTAGGTACATTTTCCCATAAAAAATATTTCCCCCGTTTTTCCCACATTTTCCTGAGTTTCTTCTGTCGTATTAGTCTTAGAGTAATAATATAATATAACCTTCTCGATAAATGATGAGTCTTACTCGATAAATGATCTATCTAACACTGAGATAAGTTTTTAAATCGGACCTGTAGTTTCTGAGATTGACGCGTTCAAGCAAACATACTCTTCAGGTTTATAATATTAGGTAGATATAGATTTTTTTTAATTATCGCTTGACAAACTCGAGTCTCGATCTAAAAGACTATGATATGGTAGTGATGATGATGATGATGATGATGAAGAATGTAATTTGCATAGTAGCATATGCTTTCTGTTCTTAAAACAACGCCGAAACTCCCAAACTTGTATCTATAAAGAATCAGGAATTCTCTCAGCACCTTCCGAACCACAGTATACCAGGTATATCTCGGTGCAAAATCTTACTTGTTGGTAGCATATGCTTAGAATACTTCTCACGAAACCGAAGTCACCATATGTTTCCCTATAAGTTTTGAGGAGTTCCCTCGATTACTTATGGATCCTTCATCAGATCATCACTTTTCTGAATATAATACCAAATTGGGATGATACCCTATATACCAAAAGAAAAATTTTGAAAATCGGTTAACCAACGGCGGAGTAATCGTTGAATATAAGAAAACGAACATAACACCTCCCCCATTTTGAAAGTCGGTTAAAATTGTAGCCTATGTGTTATTTATTTAATATTTTAATCAGCACATGAATTGAATAACAAATTTTTTTTCAAATTAATCGTAGCACCATCTGTCAGGACAAACTAAAATTGAAATAGAATAATATTGAATGCGATGATAGCGCCGTCCGCCGGATCTAATGTAAAACATTCCAAAATCAACAACTCCTTATAAATAAGAAATTAATTGAAAAAACATTTTCCAGTAGACCAAACTGTAATTCTAAACCATTCTCGAATCTCCACGAACACACACAAAAAATTTCATCAAAATTGGCCAAGATAAGATAAATCCGTTCAGCCGTTCTCGAGTTTTAGCGAGACTAACGAACAGCAATTGATTTTTATATATATAGATTTATCTTTCGATTTCTATATAGTCTTATTAAAAAAATAATCGGACAGAGTAACAACTTAAGTTAGCTAAAATAAAAAAATAATCGGACAGAGTAACAACTGAAGTTAGCTAAAATTGTGTTTATTTATGTACTATGTATTTTGAGACTATGCAATTTTGTCGCGTTCGCGATTCACTTTCACTTTTGTTGAGTTTCAGAACGCGATATTAGGTCCTCCAACGCGCACGCGAATTTGAACTTTATGCAGCGGTAATAAATTACAAATTGACTCTCCATTTTATTTAGAAAACGTTTGTATGGGAAATAGAAAAATGCTGTTTTGAGGATTTTCCCGGCAATTATTCGAATTTTTCTCACCTTTTAAACCTTCCCTAGACCTCCACGAATAATTCAAGACCAAGATAAGATAAATCCGTTCAGCCGTTCTCGAGTTTTAGCGAGACTAACGAACAGCAATTGATTTTTATATATATAGATTACTCATAGATTTTATAGATTACTTTTCAGTACTGATAAAGTTTTATTTGTGAAATGTTTATTTTGATAAAATAACTTATCCATTACTAATATATAAATTATTCATTAGTAACAAACATTATTTTTATTTTATTTTATTTAAATATTTATGTAATATAAAAGGCTCTTTTGGTGCATAACAATCCATTTAAGTGCACATTTGCATACATATTTCGGCACTATCAATGTGCATTTACCACAGTTCTATATCTACAAATTACGTCAAATATTATGTACAATTTACAAATGAATAATCTTAGCCAATCCCACGCGACGGTCAAACAGCGGGAGCCGGGAACAAATTGGAGTGGGGACTGATTAAACAACTTTGTCGTTACAATATTTATTACGTTTTTAATCTCAGCCCTGTTGTGATCCTTCATCTCCGTTTTGAGGGTTTTTGTACACAATGAAAAATTTTTTACGGACATCTTAAAGATATTTCAATAACCGGCCATAGACAAGGAAGGTTACTCGATGTAAAGGTAAATAATATCTTTGGTATATTAATAGTAAGGTCTTTGCTGACCGCTGTACATTCGCTTGTTCATTATTTTTTCCGTTAAGATTCTTGAAATAAGTAGAGCCTTTGAAAATAATAAAAAAATGAGGGGTGTCAAGGGAGTGTCACAGGGCCTGTCGAGAACTTACGAATAATGGTCTAGACTCTAGGTTAATAATAATATGGTTTCAGCACATAATGTCAATAAATAATTGGTCAAATGCGAGTCGGACTCGCGCACCGAAGTAGACAAAAAATTGTGTTTTTTATATGGGAGCCCCCCTTAAATATTTATTTTATATTATTATTATTATTAATTATTTATTAAAGTACAAACTTACATATATTTGAGGATTTTGTGAATAATCCAAGTGAGTACCTGTTGCCATTATGGATTAGGAGCAAAAAAGGCCAAAAAATCACGTTTGTTGTATGGGAGCCCCCCTTTAATATTAATTTTAAGCCTCGAGACAGTTTAAGGACAGACAGACGAACAGACATCGAAGTCTTAGTAATAAGGTTTTAGGGTCCCGTTTTTACCCTTTGGGTACGGAACCCTAAAAACATTAACCTGATTGTTCGTTGAAGCGTCACAAACCTCGTATGGACCACACGAGTATTTTTCATTTAATAAAATAAACATACGGTCATAAAGGATCGCTTTACGGTCTATATACATAAAACATCATACATATATTAAATCAGTGAGCAGCATATAAAATATTTTATGAGCAGTTTTAATGGCATCCTTCATATTCTGGTGAAGGTATACCAACAAGGCGCGATGCCCACACAATATGCCACGCAGCCAACTTGTAAAATGTCATGCAGCCAACTTGTAAAATGTCACGCAGCCAACTTGTAAAATGTCACCTATCAACGAAAACCAAGTTTCCTTCAACATCAGGCCAAAATAGTTAATGGAATCAGGCGTTACTTTGCGGAAATCCATAGTTTAAATTTAGTTTGTTATTATTTTTAGCAATATTCCGCGAAAACAACTTCCACCTTTAAGTAAATGAGTGAGTGTACGCATAGGCATGCGTACAGCACCTCCCTCCTCCCACACTGCCTATGCGTACACTCGCATGCAAGAACTTGCAAACACCACCACCACACAAGCAATAATGTTGGCAAATCCGTGCAAGGCCCCTCACCACCATGCAGGTTGAAAACCTCGACGCGCGTTTCGCCCCAACACCGGAGCATCCTCAGGATGTGGACTCTACGAACAACGTCGTGTCTTAACGGACGTTGTTGTAGTAAATTATTAACTTTATTCTGAATAAAGAAAAAAATAACAGCATAGAATAATAAACCAATAGATGTTAAGATAAGTAAATGTAGTGAAGTAGAAAATCCAACGTAATAACATCCAGTATGACCACAGTATTTCGATGTGGAGTAATTGATTTGAAAAACTCCGCTGTATATATTATCTGGTATTAGTGGCAGGCTGCCAAACATGTAATTAGTGACCGACCGAACTTTCGGTTTCGGTTTCGGCCAGTTTCGGCCAAAAAATCTAGTTTCGGCCTTAGTTTCGGTTTCGGCCAAAATATAGCCGAAACTTTCGGTCCCGCCGAATCTCATGCGTCGTTCGGTAAACTTCGCAGTTAACTCATGCTTGCTTGCCAGCGAGGCCCCGGCTCAGTCCAGTACCATCTATTTAATCGTGTTTTGAGATTATGTTTTCCAGATTTGTCCCAAATTAAAAATTAGCACTTCGTTTTATTTTCATTAAATTGTCTGAACTGATTGTTATCGAAATTATATTATTGAATTTTATTTCTACAACAAACGCAGGCTTATTTAATATACATAACTGTTGGCAAATTACGTGCTATTTTAACAATATTTCCCAAACAAACGATGTAGTAAATGCTATGATAAATTAATTATATTGAGTATTTTGTTTGACTGTGAGATTATAGGATATATTAGGATATATCTTGCGAAATTTATCTAGTAAATCATATCGCCTCACTCTTTTCCTATTACCACGCGTTTTACTTAAATATCTCAAATTAACTTTTAACTATGGACACGCAATCTTTTAGACCGTTCCTATCCTGCTAGAATCTTATCTAGCCCACTTCTCCGTAAGCTTTACTCTTGCGGCCCTCAGTATGTTTTTCAGGTTTAGCGGCAAAACGCCTTCTGGAGCAAAAAAAAATGTGACGCCTACTGCAAGTTTGCTTAGTAATTTCGTTTTGAACTTCGACCGCGGTCGTGTCCATGATTCCCATAAAAATAATATACTGCAATTGATTGTGTTTTCAGTAGTACATCGTTAATGTCTAAGGAAGGATTTTACCAATCACACATCTTCGTTTTATAAAACTTAGTTCTCATTAAACGCATATAAATCTTGTTTTGTTTGAAATGGATTTTATAATCTTCTCTTAATCACGATTAATAAATCTAAGTTTATGTGACGCTACGGGATGATTTTACATGGTTTTATCATTTTAGAGTCTAGTTACGTTATTTTATTAACGAAGAAGAAACGATACATAAACTAACCAAACGCATCTACCAAAGCTGTCTTTCGTCAATGATTTTTGATTCGCCATGACACTACACTGACAGGACTTTAACGGCTTTTATGAAGTTTATCCGTACATCATTGGACGTTCTGAAGATAAAACTCGTTATGTTGGTGAAATGCAATTTGGTGCTATAAACGCGTTTATACGTTTAGAACCGATTTAGTATGCACTAAGCGCATTCTATTTCTTAGGTGAAATCGCACCTAAATAAAATGAATTGAAATAACTTCTGCTCTTGTTTCTTAGGGTAATCATTCGTTGTAATACATTAAGGGAAATTTTACAAATCACACTTAAAACTTCGTTTTATTAAACTAAGTTCTCATTGAACAATGAACGCGTTTATACGGCGACGTAAATCTCGTTTTGTTTCAAATGAATTTTACATTGTCCTTTTAATCGCGATTAATAAATCTAAGTTTTCGTTACGTCACGCGATAATTTTTATATGTTTTTTATCATCTTGGACTTGGAGCCTTGTCACGTTGTTTCTTTTTTAACAAAATAGCAAGAAACGATAAGTAAGCTAACCAAACGCATCTGTGGAAACTGTCATCCTAACATTTTTTTCGTCAAATTTTTTTTCGATCTGTCATGACACTACACTGACAGGACTTAAATGTGTTTTATGAAGTTAAAACTTGTATATTGGGCGTTCAGAAGATAAAAATCGGATTTGCTGTGAACGTGTTTAGTTCATGTTGGTGAAATGTGATTAAGTGTGCGTTACGTTAAGAACCGGTTAAGCGTGCGCTAAGCGCGTTCAATTTCTTTGGTGAAATCGCACCTACTTGGAATCGTATAAAAAGATGGAATATAGTACAAAAAAGTTTTTAGTCAACATATTCGAGTCTAAGATTAATAATAATATTCATTATAAGAAATGTTGCAAAAAGTAAATAATTCAATGTGGTACTTTTTCTTTAGTTTAACAAGTTGTAATTTATGTTAGAAATCAATAAATTTCAGTAAAATATAATCGTAATTTTAAATGTTTTACCAAGTTTCGGTTTCGGTTTCGGCTGAAAAATCAGTTTCAGTCGGACACTACATGTAATAGAAGTTAGGGGGAGTGCTCACTGGTAATTTTCTGATAAAATGGCTACTCATTCTGAGATCCGATGACATTTGATGAACTTTGAACATAGGTTAAACCCTTAACTTATGACGACTTTTTGTAGAAATGCAAAAAGTCGCCGTAAGTTAAGGGTTTTGCTCAACGCGCGAATGAGTCGCGATTAACGCTTGAACTACCCACGCTATTCACATTCGAAACGCGCTTCTATAGCGATACAAACTCTGTATTTTGGTGCCGTTGCTGAAGCGCGTTTCTATCGAGTTTGCATCGCGATTAATTAAAAAAATCATGCAGGGCACACAGCTTACAGCTAGCAACCGTTTCGCGATTGTATCGATGCAAACGCACGTTTGTGTCATCGAAACATCAAAAATTCGCCATGTGCTCTAAGCATTTACGCCTCATACAGTTGATTTTTGAACCTGTACATGAACATGTCGGCCTGTCAGTCCGACCGGATCCATAATATGTGGGACCCTTAAGAGGGCGACTAACCCAAAAAATCAAACATCATCCTTCTCTCTTCACACTCACTTTTATAATAATAATAATAGTAATACTAGGTTCAGAAAATGATACAATTCGGGGCTTATTTTGAAGTATAAAAATGAATTATAAAATCGGCAATTTTGGGTTAGTCGCCCCCGTTCGCTAGTGTACAGTGTACACTCTTCTCATTTCTGGCCGTTACACACGCATGGCTGCAGGAAACGCGGATATATTGAGGAAGATTCGGTACATTTGCATACATCTAAATAATTGCCTCCAGGAATTGTCCTTTATGTTATAGGATGTATGTACCTATAAATATAAAATAAAGAATCGATGGTCAAGTTTTCCTCACTGAGTTTTCATGTTTTTCTTATAAAATTACAATTATTGTACTATTTCAAGCAAGAATAGGCAAAGGCCACGTCCTGGTTACTAAAATACCTAAATCGTAATGGATTATGAACACTTGAAAGTACCGTTTCGAATCTACACGGCAAGCGATCTCGCTTTGTGTTGTTTGCAGTAAAGATCGGAAAGCCAACTTAACACAATATGCAATGTGGACGCCAAATATATATTTTTTAATCACAAAATTGACATCAGCGTAAAAAACCGGCCAAGTAAGTGTCGGGCCACGCGCAATATAGGGTTCCGTAGTACCGATAGTTGTTGAAAAATTTTGTATGGTCAATGAATGTACATTTATAACGTGTTTTACACTACTAACATCATCTCAGTTACTTTTAAAGAGATTTGAACGAAAAGTTCCTTTATTCTTCTATCTTTAGTACGTACTTCGCCGAATACAGTTTTTAGTTGATCGACTATTACTCAATAACTTATGAAGTCTTCTTAGCCGTGATAGTTTTCCTTTTAAATTCAGCATATTTTCTACTCCCATGAATTTTTTCACATGTCCAGAAATAACCGTTTGGCTGGAGAAGGGCACACTGGACTCTAATGATTTTTTCCACTTTAAAACTTAATATTTCACAAATGGATCCCTAAATCAGAAATTAATGATCTATCAATACCCATAATATTTTTAAAAAAACCTATCCAACGACACCTCACACGATGGGGTGGGCGCGAAAATATCCATCCCCGCTTGATGTGTAGGGGAGGTAGAGGAGGTAAAAAAAATATATTTTTTAAGATTTTATATGTACCATTTTGTCGGCATATTTAATATGTGTATTCATGCCAAATTACAGCTTTGTAGGTCCTATTAATAGTATCTGAGAAAAACCGCGGATAGACAGACAGACGGACAGACAGACGGACAGACCGAAACTATAAGTGTTCCTTGTTGACTACGGAACCCTAAAAACTGTCTCTCAAGTTACAGTTTACAAGATGGCGGTGTTTCTCATGATTCAAAAGAGCCTTGTTGTTCTGTTCAAAGACTTGGCACGTTGAGTCGCATGTCACAGCCCTGACATCTATTTGCAGCTGCAAAACTACTTTCAGTTGGGCAACTTTTTATTACTTTCGAAGCAAAGTTAACAGCCTATAGTCAAACTTTCAGTCGCCGTGCCGGCCAGAACTTTCGCGATCCGGAGATTTCAATAGCGAACTGCAAAATATTTCGTACAATTTTGTTTTCATTTTATGTTATATCTTTTTAAAGCTACGGAATGAAATGTTTTTGATTTGTTTCTATTAGGGTAGCACTAAAATAAAATACTCAGGCGATAGGACGAGAAGCACAAAGGAAACAAACAATAATTTTCCAAATTCTTGATTTTAACTAATTTCTAAGTATGAAACTTGGCACTTGCCGTATATTCGTATATTAAGATAAACTTACACAAATTGGGATCCTCGATTGGCAACTCGCAGATTTCTAAAAAAAACATCGCTGAGCTTTCATTGCTCACACGGCCTAGAGTCTACAGTGTGGTCTGCCCATTATCACAATTATGTGAACATATTAATGAGGGTGTTTGATATTCTATTAGCCATTTGGAGAAGATGATCGGTCTGGTGCAGTATTAAAACAAAAAATCATGAAAATTGACTTTTATTAATCTGACTAATATTTCGATTCCAACACTTCATTTTGGGCAGAGTAAAATTGACGTTTATTTGATCTTCAAGGGGACAGCTGCTGTGCGTGCGAAGGTTTTGTAAAATGCGGCGAGTTCGGCGCGTGAGTTAAATTACGCCAATGAACCATTATCTGAAACCATTATTACTTATCAGTAATTATCATGAGATAGTAAATACTATTAGTAAAATATATAATAGTCTGGTACAGTAAATGTCGAATTCGACTAATAGTCCACAAACCACAGAATATTATACCGGGAAATTATTATCTTAATGCGAGAAACCTGTAATGGCGGGCGGTTCATGTATATTGCATACCGATTACCAACTACCGTTATTACGGAACCACATAACCATTGTGGCTTATATGTAGAATAAATACATATAAAACCCGAAATTGTGCTCGGGCTTAAAAAATGAACAAATTAAATAACTCAAAAATAAACGGTTTTCTAGAGATAAGATTTAGCTGGATCGCATTTCCCTAAAACCCCAAAGAAAGCTAAAAAATTTCATAAAAATTCTTTTAGCCGTTGCCGAGAAACAAATAACTTTTGTTAAGGACCAAGAGTCTGCGACGGCTAGACTTTCCTCATTTTATAAAAGCTGAAAGTTTACCTGTTTGTTGCCTTTACAGAGGTAAGAACGACCGGTAAGTATGGAGTTTCGGTCGCGGTTACTTTAGGAGGTATCCAGTTCTGAAAATAAAAAAAAGTAAAAAGTAAAGCTCAATTTCATCGCTTTTATTCTTCGCGGTAAGTGGAGGAATCTCGTCTTCCAGTGCCGGACATTTTGACAGCTGCTTCCCACTGCCATACACCCTAAAACTTATAGTACGGGAGCCCTAGAACATTTTTTTTTATTACTAACAAGCTAATTTTCCGTGAGTGGCTTCATTTTGACAAGACGCCCAACTATTTGATCTGCGAAAATTCTCGAAAGTGGTAGCTAACAGAGATAGAAAAAACAAAAGATGTCGATTCAGTGATCCTAAAATATTTATTACTAACAGGTTGGTTTAGTGTTTAATCTAAAGATAATTATCTAAATGATAGGAAAAACCTTTGTCCTAAAAAATAATATAATGGTTTGATCAAAGAGTTCCCCCTCTTTCAACATGTATCGATGACGAGTCAAAAATCAGGTCAAACGGCAACTACCCTCTGTCATCCTTCAGATATTTAATGAAAGCTCAAAATGAAATTCCTCGCTTATCGTAACATTTCTCAATGTTTAGCATTTTCCGAGAAAGCGTTATAATCTTCAAGATGGAAAGAGATTTTTCAAAATGGCTGGTCCACGGACTCATAAATAAATTTCTATTGAATCAACTGTTCTAAGTGTCATCTCTGGTTCAAGTCAATCATTTGAACAAAAGGGTTGCCCGAACCTAGGAGGTTTAGTTTACGACTGTTAAGTGTTTTCTTCGAATTATAATCCAGAGCCCCTAGACGAGACGTTTTCTTTACACAATCGTCGATCAAGTTCAATGTTAAATTTATTTTATCGAACGCTTATGTAAATTGTATACATTTTGATCGACGATTGTGTAAAGAAGCGATAAAGAAACGTCTTGGCTTGGGGCTCTAATGAAAGCAATAGATACGTATAATTATCCTTCAAGTATTACAATATATAAAAACGTGTTATCTTGTTCGTTTATTGATGCCGAATAATATTTTTTCTTATGAATTGTGTTTGTATGAAAATACAGATTTAGGTTTATTTCGCAGAATATTGCTAAAGTAATAACATACTAAATTTTAATATATTTTAAAGTGACATAATAATAAATTATTATTAATAAGTAATAATTAAAAGCGCTGAAAGAGTTAACTTTATTACACCTTACAAATATAATAGCTTCCGTGCTTAAAGCCCCGGTAAATTATACAGGGTGTAACAAAACTAAGTGATAAATGATAATATTTTAGGGTGTGTACCCTATATCGAGTTCAATGTGAAAGTGTCAGTTCTGAAAGAGTAACTTTTTATGGGAAAATTCACGACGCTCGGGCGCTCGCCCATACAAATCACAAAAAAAGATCTTTCAGCGCTGCTACTTTCACAGTCAACTCTATTTTTTTTAAATGAAATAAGGGGGCAAACGAGCAAACGGGTCACCTGATGGAAAGCAACTTCCGTCGCCCATGGACACTCGCAGCATCAGAAGAGCTGCAGGTGCGTTGTCGGCCTTTTAAGAGGGAATAGGTTAATAAGGGAGGGTAGGGATGGGAAGGGAAGGGAATAGGGGAGGGTAGGGAAGGGAAAAGGGTAGGGGATTGGGCCTCCGGTAAACTCACTCACTCGGCGAAACACAGCGCAAGCGCCGTTTCACGCCGGTTTTATGTGAGAACGTGGTATTTCTCCGGTGGAGCCGGCCTATTCGTGCCGAAGTATGGCTCTCCCACGTATATAAGGAACACGTACAAACCCTAAAGTATTATCACTTAGTTTTTTTGATAAAATTAATTATAATTTTGTCTTTCACTATGAACTAGTATTAATATACACGGAGTATTTTTCCTTTCTGTCTGTTTCAAAAGCGCATCTTCATTAACTTTGTCTTTGCAACATGTCTACGTGTGTTTAGCACACGTTCACGTTGGATTTTAATTATTACGTAGAATTATGAAAGTTCTAGCTAGTATGTTACGTAATAGGTTTACTTATACTCCCGTTAAATATTCATCTGGATGTTGCCTGCATCTTTGCAGATCATGTAGTTGACATTTAATGATGTTTTATATTCAATTTAATGAAGAGATTGACATATAAAGTTTTAGGCTTAAAGTATAGTTTATACACAGCCAATACTGGCTGTCAATAAGACTGGCAGCCAGTATTGGCTTGTTATATGCCGCGTGTGTGAACAGTTTTTCAAGCCAGGCCAAAGCTGGCTGCCAGTACTGGCGAGAATAGAGCGCCCGTCTATTTTTCTAGCCAGTGACCTCCGGCCCGCATACCCCTCGACCCCCGCGCCAGCGTTGCGGACATGACGTTTAGACGCATCTCGCCAGTTACTGGCGAACGTCTGTACGGTATGCATGTGTTTAGAATTTCTAGGACAAAATGCCGAGAAAATTCAACGAAGAGGATACCTTTAAAATTATACAACTTTATAGGGAGCTTGTGGAATAAGCGTTGTGATTCATACAAAAATAAACAAATGCGCGTTTCGGCACTAGAACAACCTCGTCCCGAAAATCGGAATGAATATTTAAAAAAAAGAATCGTTTCGTTTTCTTTTTTCTAATATTTCAATCAACTCTTCTGTTAATAGTTCGCAGATGTTCCTTAAAACATTTTTTTTTCAACAGACTTTGCCGTTAACTCATTATTTTTTTAACTGCAAACGTGTGGACACCCGAAGAAAAATCCGTGAATGCGATGGCTTTGTCTAAACAAAAGGGGCCAGGCCAGTACTGGCTTCTGCAGGACTGGCGCCGAGATTATTGGCTCTGTGTAAACTATACTTAAGTATGTCAAAAAAGTTCAAATTAAGTTATTAATTATTATTCATCTCTGAGTACGGGAGTAGGTATTTAATAAGTTTATAGTTTGTAAATAATACTGTATTTAAAAATGTCGCGCTCGAAGTAAACATCATTTTATGACATGCTGAAATCGTAGTCGATGCAAATAAAGTATGAATAATTACTTACATAATATTATTTCAAAAAGTTGATGAATATTTATTTTTAAAAGTCACTACTACAAGTATGTACGTGGTTTAAACTTTCTGCTCTGCAATATTGTTTGCCAGTAAAATATAGAATGTAAAGGTATCCAAGGTGTAACCTCGTTTTGTTGTCATATAGGGAAACTATAAAGTGCACAAACTTGAACAATAAACTGGTTTTAGATTTGCTCTCATGATTCAAGTATCATAAAATACTACACAGTTTTATTTGGACTATGCTTCTGAATTTTCCCGAACGAAAATAATAATGAGCTCAAAAAAGTCAGAGATAAGGTCAATTCAGACGACAACGTGACGCGTCGATGTATTTCTGAATTTGTATTGATTTGACAGATTCTCAAGACAAGACGCAATTGAAATCTGTCAATTCAATACAAATTAAAAAATGCATCTGCGCGTAGCGTTGCGGTCTGATTTAACCCTTAGTACAAACGAACTGAAAATTGAACACGAGCGTTGAGGTGGCTTGATTTATACGCGTCCGCCCGACTGCGCGGCTTGGCGGCTAAACTGCGAGATCACAAGCAATTGTCTGTAACTGACAGCGCGACTGCGCCGCTATATAAATAAATCGTTTCATATTATTAATCGTGATCTCGCGACAAAAACGGCAAAAACGCGCGTTCGGACGGATACAAATAAAATATCAAGATATTGCCATACTATTTTAGTGCTCTAGGCTCTATCCCTTAAAATTTAAATCAATTAAGGATTTTGCGGCTGTAATAAATGTGACTAAAGCTTATGTGGGGAAAAGAGTGTAGACATTTTTTAAAATCCGAGTTTGCGTTTAATGGAAGTAACCCTTAAGTACATGAAATAAGCCTTGTTTTTCCGGTATGTCTATAATTTTTTTCTTCATTAACAATCTAAATTCTTCTTCTGAATACTAAATCGTGTAATCCCAGCCTTAGTTCAACAATGTTTGCTTTCGAAAATTCGATTAAAATAAGAGATCGTTATGTGAAAACTTTGTAAGTCGTATAAAATGAACTCGGACGATATCTTAGAAACTTTGTTGAAATGTGACGACTGCAGTTATATCGTCAAAAGTCACTTTGTCGAAATCCGTAATGTTGAACATTTTTAATGTAATAAATGCTATATTGCGGTTAAAAATCATTTTGAATGACTACATATTATAAAACAAATTCGCTTTTTTTCCCTCATGTCCCTTTGTTCCCTTTAATCTTTAAAACTACGCAGCGGATTTTGATGCGGTTTTCTTTAATAGATAGAGTCATAGAGTGATTTAAGAGGTAGGTTTATAAGTATGATAACATTAATTATTAAATAGTGGAGAAATACTTACTGTTAATTTTGGGGTTTCTAATGTGATGTCGTAAATAATTTCATTTTTTTCCGTTTACATTACAAACGCAGGCTGAATCCTACGAGATTTAACAAAAATGTACTAAGTATTGTATACTATAAAAAAGGTCTACAGAAAACTCCGTGATGGTATAATTGTCTATCTCTTATGGATATCCCATAATAACATTTTTTTGTCATTTACTTTTAACTATAAATAATGGCTAATTTTCGAAGCGATTTTAACCAATACGGCAATAATTCTTATGTAATTAAATACTTTATACACATTATCTATAGATATGGCCCTTTACAGCCTTATATTAAATGAATATTTTCGAAGATATTATAGATTTAAAAATTGCGGGACGTAGCTTTTACGGCGGTACCGACCAATGCGGGCCACGGGTAGTAATGAATATAATTAAAACTACTTAATGGATTTTAATCATTTCTTCAGTGAGGCTATAATATATTATATAATAGGCTATAATATTGTGTTTAATACCCTAAGTATATATTTTTGTATATTATAATATATAATATTATAAGATACAAGATAGAATATGCCTATCTTTTATTCTTGTATTATTGCTTAAGTTGAAGAAAATGAAAACAATGGACGAACATTATGAAAGGTCAAAGGCACATCAAATAATTATCGTTTACACTTCTTCAATAATACCAATCAAAATAGATCAAGCCGAATTCCAATCTACAGAATCATAGAGCAGAAAAATAGAAGCCGCGTAAAACTACCAATACTCCATCGGTTTACGTCGTAATAAAAATAAATAAGATTTTGATGGCTGGTCCGACAGACCGGCCGCTATAAACTGCGGACAGATCGACAGTATTGTAGGGCCTAGATCTAGAATATACTGTCGATCTTTTCGCAATTTCCCTAGAATCTAGGGCATGGATCTTTACACTAGCTGTCCCGGAAAAGGTTGTTTTGTACGTTATACAAATGTGAAGACATAAGTGAATGACCTGGCTAACGTTTTACAACATTAACAAAAACATTGTTTCCCTTATAATTTGAACAAACCTCGTAACTTACCTTCTTAATAATTATTTAGCTAATATATCTAGCAATACTATCGCTGTTTTTCGCTTTTATTGGTTACAATGTCATACGTCCTATAGTTTAAATCATTCCTTGATTAATGAACAGCAGAGCTAAATGGTCACATTTAGTAATTCCTCTCAATCAATTCAGCAAATGATTTGTCAAAACTGTCAAACTGACAAAATATGTCAAATTATTACTAGACAAGAATTGCAAGCAGAGTGACCATTTTGCAATTTAAAAAAATGAATCATGTTATGATTCAAAATATAATTTTCCAAAGCGACTATTTTAGCCCCGCTGTCCAACACAAAAATATTAAAACCAGTAATTCCTGATATTAGCGCGTTCAAACAAACATAAATTCTTCAGAGTTCAAGCTTTAGAGCCACAGTCCACAATCACTTTATCTAATAAAAGTCCGTATCAAAATCCGTTGCTTCGTTTTAAAGACCTTATGTATATTAACTTAGCTTAGTGCTTGCAGTGTTAGTGATCTAGTGCTTATATTGTTCAGCTAAGTCCACTAACTGCACAGCGCACTATTGTAATGCTAAAGTTTGAGTTTAAACGCTTGGGGTGTTGTTGACATAAGTTAACTAAATTGAAAACAGAACTTTAGTTTTATTTAAAGTGTTTAAAGAGGCTGTAAGAAAACTTATAGTGATAATACTTAAGGGTGTGTGTACCTGTTATACAGGGTGTAACAAAAATAAGTGATAATACTTTAGGGTGTGTGCATGTTCCTTGTAGAGAGTTCACTGTGAAAGTAGCAGCGCTGAAAGACGAAACATTTTTTTCACTTTTGTGATTTGTAGGAGCAAGCGCCCCGCGTCGTGATTTTTTCTATACAAAAGTAAAAAAAAAGTTACTCATTCAACGCTGCTTCTTTCACCGTAAAATCTATCCAGGGGACTCATACACACCCTAAAGTATGATCACTTAGTTTTGTTACATCCTGTATATTTATTTATATGTGTTTGTAGATATTATTTTGTACTGTTTGTTACCCAACTTTGTTTGAAGGAGGTTTGTCTTTTTAGGGTTCCGTACCCAAAGGGTAAAAACGGGACCCTATTACTAAGACTTCGATGTCTGTCCGTCTGTCTGTCCGTCTGTATTTCTCCAGGCTGTATCTCAAGAACCGCTATAGCAGTAAATTTCATTAGCTATAACTATACTTATGAAATTTCCACAAATTATATTTATTTCTGTTGCCGCTATAACAACAAATACTAAAAACCTACGAATAATAAATAGTTTTTATTATTCGTAGCTAAAAATAAAATAAAAATTTAAGTGATTGGGCAATCCATCCCATACGACAAACGCGATTTTCTTGCAATTTTTTGCTCGATATCAATGAAGGCAATGTGGACACTTGAAATGTTCACAAAATACTCAATTTTATTTATACTTTAAAAATTTACACTAAAATTGTAATAAAAGAAATAATAATACAAAAAACACAATTTCTGCTTATTTTTGTTCCGGAACCCTTCGTACGCGCGTCCAACTCACACTCGGCCGATTTTATTCGAGTATATTAAGTTTGTCAATTCAATGCGTATCTTATTGTGTAACAAATAAAGTACAGTTTTGAATCACATCGTCTCGTCAAGTAACAATGTGACTTGTGAGAGACCAGCGAGAATATTATGGTCTGGTCCAAGCAGCATGTTTTCCTAACAAAAGCTAATATTGAAAATTCAAAGCTCACTACTGTACAACGCAGCGCCTTTGTATCAACTGCAATTTAAGTAAATGCAGCTATTTTAAAGCTCTTTGACCACAATATAAGTTATATACAGTATAGAGACGTAAAATAAGTTATATACAGTATAGAGATCAGTAGATACGTACGACATTGGCATGATTTGAGCTGATAACGTTTGAGAGCAACAATGCAGTGTAAAGTCACGCGCACTCAATCCATACTAATAATATAAACGCGAAAGTGTGTATGTCTGTCTGTTACCTCTTCACGCCCATACCGCTTAACCGATTTTCATGAAAGGAATGCAGATGCTTTGAGTCCCGGGAAAGGACATAGGATACTTTTTATCCCGGAAAAATGTACGGTTCCCGCGCGATAACAGCTGTATTTTGGCGCAACGGACTTGTGGGCGTCATCTTGTTTGTATTAATCCTTCGATCGTGGATTCTTGGAAATCTATTTTTATTCTATTGTGTCTCGCTCACCGGTGAGCTTATGAGGCGTGATGGGTTAAGATGATACGGAACCATAGTGTAGGGTTAGGCAAATCGTTACATACAGTCGCTTGTGAATTCGCATATAAAACGCGTCATGCGTCATCGTATCTGACTCCACAGAAAAGTTAGACTACTGTCTAGCGTAACTACTGTGCTGCATCAGTAGTACAGTATCTACTCTACTGTATAAACTAGCAAAAGCTCAGCTTTAACTGTCAGTGTTCGGAATTCAAATTACGAACCAAATTGAACCTGAACTAGACAGGCCAGCTTTATAAAACTACGAGTGAAAATGCATGTCCTGATCTTGTTGAAGTTAAACATATTAGTTGTTTGATGTTTCCTCTTACTAATAAAATCCACACCCTATATGGGTTACGTGCAGGAACCGCGCTGCACTGTGGTAGAATACATCAAGTAACAATAAAGAACTTTATATGCGAAAAAGTAAAGAATTATAAACGCGAAAGTTTAATAATAATAGTTTATTGCCATCAGAAAACTAATTACATAACACTTTAAAGAACACATTATAAAATGATTACATAAAATATCTTGTTAGTTGCGCAGCCCCTACACTAAGAAATTCTTGTGTTGTAGGGGTTGCCTGCCAATTGACATAAATTATGAACACATAATATTATAATAAAAAAACATCAGAAAGATTTATTTAAAACTAGATGACGCCCGCAACTCCGTTGCGCCAAAACTCGTTTATGGCGCGGGAACCGTACATTTTTCCGGAATAAAAAGTATCCTATGTCCTTCCCCAGGACCCAAAGTATCTCCATACAAAATTTCAGCGAAATCGGTTTTGCGGTTTGGGCGTGAAGAGGTAACAGACAGACAGACACACTTTCGCTTTTATAATTATGGACTAGTATGAATTCAATAGGTAATGTGTGTCTGTCTGTTATCTCTTCAAGCATAAACCGCTGAACCGATTTTGCTGATACAATAATATTTACATTTTGCTCTACCCCACTACACTACACAAAGGGGCGACGGGAATGTCAGTAGACCTATAGGACCTGCAAAGTGCAAACCTTCAAGAAGAGAGCATATTCCTTCTTAAAAGGCCGGCAACTTACCTGCAGCTCTTTTAATGTTGCGAGCGTGACGGTAGGTGTTTTCAATCAGGTGACCCGTTTGCTGGTTTGCCCCCTTATTTCATAAAAAAAAAACGTAGAATATGAAACCTGCTATTATTGACCACAAAGTGGCATTTTGTTTGAATTTTTGTCGTTTGCCGCGAGGATCAGAGAGTCACCTAGAACCCCCGCTGACTGCAGACTTTCTATCGGCTGATAGTTTAAGAGGATACAACAGCGGCTAGAGAAATGAAAAAAAAGTACGTGTAATATCTATAGCTGTCTCCCTTACCTCAAGCCTATACCGCAGAACGCGATAGAGACAACTGCAGAAAATCCAGAAAATCAACGATTCGTTGTCCCCTGATTCCTTCTCCAAAACTTAACCGATTTAAGTACTTTTTTCATTAAAGATTAAAAAAAGGCTTGAGCTGTGTTCCTATGTTTTGCTTTTTTTGTATAATCTAGCCAAATCTGTTTTCTGGACGTTTGAACACAGTGGAAAATCTGGTCATTTTTTTGGGTTTTTGAACGTTCATATCTTATTTAATAATTAAATTATGAAAAAACAGAAAACATAGGGACATTGTATTAGTGGCCGTAGATATTCAGGAAAAAAATTATAACTCTACTAGCATTATCCAGGGAGGAAACAGGGGACAACGTTTGTATAGAAAAAATGGCGGTGTGGAATCCTCTTAATCTGGCTCTTGATCAGTATGAAACTGTATGGAAGTTGCACATCACGACGATACCGAGTCGACCGATAGTTAAGTGTGATGGGCTATACGATTGCCTTAAAACTTTACCATCGGCAAACTGTCAGCCGATGCTTAAGGTGACGCCGCGTTAAAGTAAAAAACCGTGTTGGATATGTTTTAGATTGCTTGTTTTCTATGAGCAAGCAATGGAACAGCAAAAATGAAAAGATCGTAAGCGACAAAATGGTTTTTGTCGCGTAATTTAAAAACCATAATTACATTTCACATATAAGCTATGGGCAAATTAAAGTGTAAGCTTGAAACAATCTATGTACAAATTTTGGAAGCTTAAATCACTCTCCCCTGTTGGCAAAATAGGAAAAATAGGAATCCCTTGTTTTACAGAGGTCTTTTTGATTGATTATAAATGTTGTATAACTGTGTTCTAAAAGTTGATCGTGTTATGCTATGGCCTATGGGTAATTCAAAGACAAAGACATGATGAATACTGACAATAAACTTTAATTTATTAGCTTTAGGGAGATCGCAGACGGCACACTTTTTGTGTGATCGAGTCTACGGCGCACATACAGTCGGCATGGCGCGGCCATGCCATACCGACTGTATGTGCGCCGCAGACTCGATCACACAAAAAGTGTGCCGTCTGCGATCTCCCTTAGTCATTGCTTGGAAAAATCGATATCGCTACAGCCAAATTATCAAGGCGTCGCGCCTTAATCACTACGACGTTCTTCCATGCGCGCACACGACACCGATTATTTAGTCGGCTGACTCGGCAGAAATCCGAATCGTGTAAATTTTTCCATTCCAAAGTCTATCGCTATGAATGGAATCATGCGAGAACAATCGGCCGACTGTCGTCTTGTCTGCGCACTCATCACCAACCCGACTGTTTAGTTGGCGTAGTGTGCGCGCTAACAGCCCAAGCCCACCAAACTATCGGCCCATAGAAAGTCTGCAGTCTGCGTGGGCTCTTAAGGCCCAGTAATCCCTAAAATAAGCAGGTCGATGTCTGTCAGTACGAATATCGACGTTAAGGACATTAAAATAACATTCATATCAGCGCGCCTTGTACAGTGGCTGTTACGCGCTCGCCGCGTGCCTTGTTAATAGAAAATAGGAGTAAAAACATTTTGTTTTTAGTATTACACAAATCAAATATATCAAATCGTTTACGTTAGGTTACGACACATATACTACATATTTTTCCTAGAAAGTGTGTAATTTAGCAATAAAATGATTTAATTATGAAAAACAGCGTTATAACAGTCATCTTTGAGGTTTTTGTTCTATCGAGCAGAATTTTTCAAATACCTTTGCGTATATGAAATTTTCTCAATTTTTAAAACGGTACTTATTTTATACTTAAATAATGACATTTTCTTTACTAAAAACGTGTTTTAAAAAACCCATTTTACGTAGTGGCAACAACCACAGCGCCATAAGTTTCACGTCACGCAATTTTACGCGCGTCACGAGTTTCAAACTAAACTCCCTTTTTTTCCTTCTTACATAATAACTCAACTTTTCAGAGCATTAACATATCTAATAAAAAGATTACGTTTACAATTTTACTAATAGGAAACTCCTTTTATTTTATGGATCAGGGATTTCTTATATACTTACTACATAGATAATACATTTTCTACATAGATAATATTGGTGTTATATACCGTGAGAGGCTGAGAGGGATTTTGCATTAGATTGATCCAATTGGTAGTACTCAAGCAAACACGTGTTTTCTTGACTATTCCAGCAACTTTCTTATAATATGTACACCTGTACATTAAAACACCTAAACATAATATTCAAGGTATACAAAACTAAGTTATAATACTTTAGGGTGTGTACGTGTTCCTTGTAGAGAGTTCACTGAGAAAGTAGCAGCGCTGAAAGACCAACATTTTTTTTCACTTTTGTATGGGGAAATTCGTGACGCTCGGGCCCTTGCCCATACAAAAGTGAAAAAAAAATTTGGTCTTTCATCGCTGCTACTTTCACAGTGAACTCTCTACAAGGAACACGTACACACCCTAAAGTATTATCACTTATTTTTGTTACACACTGTATAGTTGCAGCAAGTTTCTTATGTAACATAATAATGTACATTAAAAAGCTTCTCTCCAACATGCATAAATGTCGATTGAAATCTCATCGAATTTGGATCAGTCTAATGCATAATCACTCCCAGTCTCTCACAGTATACAATATTTGAGAGCCGCTGGGAATTTAAAAAAAGTAAGTGAGGGGAAGTGATTGCTCGTGAATGAAACGTTAAATTAAAACACCAAGATATTATTATTAAATTATTGAATATCCATAATTATTACTCATTGTTATTATTAGATATGAATGCGAAAGCGTGTCCGTCTGTCTGTTTTTTTTTATGAAATAAGGGGGCAAACGAGCAAACGGGTCACCCGTGTCCATGGGCGACGAAAGTTTCCATCGAAAGCAACTTCCGTCGCCCATGGACACTCGCAGCATCAGAAGAGCTGCAGGTGCGTTGCCGGCCTTTTGAGAGGGAATAGGGTAATAGGGGAGGGTAGGCATGGGAAGGGAAGGGAATAGGGGAGGGTGGGGGATTGGGCCTCCGGTAAACTCACTCACTCGGCGAAACAAAGCGCAAGCGCTGTTTCACGCAGGTTTTCTGTGAGAACGTGATATTTCTCCGGTCGAGCCGGCCCATTCGTGCCGAAGGTGGCTCTTCCACGTCTAAATATGACAGGTCGACATAATATACGTGAAACTTTTCTGACTTGAGGGTAAAACATTCAGCAATTCAGTAAGGATTTAAGTAATCCATGTCACATTATTCCATTTCCATTTTATACAGATCTGGAATATCCGCACCATTTACGTCATGACTCATGACAGGTTCTACATGAGTGTTTGGATAAAAATGTTGGGCTTACAACCGTTCGTCACCCAAGTTTCAGAATATCCTTCCGAATTCATATATCCCGAATCTGACTTATTAGAGTTTAAGACAGGCTTGTCTGACGCAAATTGGTCATATTGAATCAGAGCTCTTTTTTCGTACGACCTGAATCATGAATTTAGCCGTAATGAAGTTAGTTTCAACCGCACAAATATTCAGATCAGAATATTAACCGTAATTTAGCTCAACTGCACAAAATCAGAATCTATACTTATAATATTACAAAGCGGAACAGTTTGTTTGTTTGAACGCGCTAATCTCAGGAGCTACTGGTCCGATTTGAAAAATTCTTTCATTGTTAAATAGCCCATTTATCTAGGAAGGCTATTAGGCCAGTCATTAAAGCCAAAACCCGAAAGAAATTAGTAACTTGATAAAATTTTAGGGGGTTGTTAAAGATCGAAAATAACTTACCGTGTGATTTTGCAGCGTTCTGGGGTGTACGGAAAGGGTTGAAAAGGGGTGAAAAAGGTTTTTTTGTTAATAACATTGCGTAAAAAATTTGTAACACGCTGCAAATTTGGAATTAGGTTGTTCTTACCGTTTTGTAACGTGTATTAAATTTGCAGCGTTTTGCAATACACGGAACATTGTTTATTATTAAAAAACAATAAAATTTGTTAATAACAGGGGTAAAAAAATTAGTAACACGCTGCAAATTTGGAATTAGATTTTTCTTACCGTTTTCTAACGTGTATTAAATTTGCAGCTTTTTGCAACATACGGAACATTGTTTATTACTATATGAACAAATATTTCATATCAACAATGTTCCGTTCGTTGCAAAAAGCTGCAAAATTAATACACGTTACAAAACGGTAAGAACAACTTAATTATACATTTGCAGCGTGTTACTAATTTTTTTTACCCTTGTTATTAACGAATTTCATTGTTTTTTAATAATGAACAATATTCATTTTGTTGCAAATTGCTGTAAATTTGATATACGTTAGAAAACGGTAAAAACAACTTAATTATAAATTTGCAGCGTCAAAGAGAGCCGGTTCGATACCTACAACCGCCGTGGACGCTCATAGTTCAAAATTATTAAAATTATAAAACATGAATATATTGTATTTGTATAAAAAGTACAGTTTTAATTTAATATTTTATGTTCGACCGAACAGTTACTACATTTTTTACCCTTGTTAATAACAAATTTCATTGTTTTTTAATAATAAGCAATGTTCCGTATGTTGCAAAACGCTGCAAATTTAATACACGTTAGAAAACGGTAAGAACAACCTAATTCCAAATTTGCAGCATGTTACTAATTTTTTTACCCCTGTTATTAACAAATTTTATTGTTTTTTAATAATAAACAATGTTCCGTGTATTGCAAAACGCTGCAAATTTAATACACGTAACAAAACGGTAAGAACAACCTAATTCCAAATTTGCAGCGTGTTACTAATTTTTTACGCAATGTTATTAACAAAAAACCTTTTTCACCCCTTTTCAACCCTTTCCGTACACCCCAGAACGCTGCAAAATCACACGGTAAGTTATTTTACCTTCTTTAACAACCCCCTAAAATTTTATCAAGTAACTAATTTCTTTCGGGTTTTGGCTTTAATGACTGGCCTATATAGGCTATATTTTATCACGCTAAGACTAATAGGAACGAAAAAAATAGAGTGAGATAAAACGGGGGAAAATATTTATCTCACAAACTACTGGAGCAATTTTCTGTTATTTGGCATAGATAAGAAGTAGACCACGTGAAGGGTCATAGGCTGGCTATTTTTTGTGGACTAATTTGTCTGTGTAATATCTAATTTACGTCGTACGCGGGCGAAGCCTCGCGGAACGTCTAGACTCTAGTACATTCACATAGACTCAGATGAGTAAAAATTGCCTCTATGGTAAAGAGGCCCTTCCCAAATTTTAGCAATGTAAGGTTATTACAGATCATATTACTTTTCTTTATGTTGCTTATATTAAATTCTATAAAATATTGTGATTGTAATTTCTTACAATCTACGAGCGCGCGTAGCCTTTATTTGTCGTTGTAATTGTGAATAGACATTTTCGTTAGTGTGCGTACCTGACGGAGCAGTCAGTAGCGAGCGAGCCATGTACGCGTGTATAGATATGGTCACTCACACAACTAAGGTCGCCGCGCACTCGTAGATTGCAAGAACTATACTACGGTAGTAATCAATATACAGTTTTTTGTTAGAACTTAAAATGCTAAGTCAATGACTAATGGCTGCTGTATTTACTGAACCGTATTAGTGGTCATATAAGCCAGCAACACAACAAAGAGACTGACACACTAGCAGTGACTGTGCAGGACAAACACTTAAGTTCTGTCCGGACTCCAGTTTAAGTCCGTAAACTTAGGACAAACAAGACGGAAGCACTAAATGCTAATTCTCAGCTAAGTGCACAAACTGGTGCTAGTTAGTGCTAATAATTGCTATTCATCCGCTAAGTTTTAGGGTTAGTGTCTGCTTCAGAATATAAAATTTATGGATTAGTATATTTAAATAATAATATTATTTTTAAATAATATTACTTTAAATTAACGTGGCGAAAAGATGAACTCACGCCGCCATCATATAAAAACGTCATTTTGACATATTTTTGACAGTTCTCAGCAGCGACACCGCCCACGTTTATTAAAAGCCTTGTCGGTCTGTAACATTGAATTGACATGATCCGACCAATTGGCCTTGATCTGTCAACTGCCTAGGTATTTTCCTCGATGGTACATAGTAGAATCGGGGTTCA
Organism: Aricia agestis; assembly: GCF_905147365.1. Taxonomy (NCBI): domain Eukaryota; kingdom Metazoa; phylum Arthropoda; class Insecta; order Lepidoptera; family Lycaenidae; genus Aricia; species Aricia agestis. The sequence goes on along the minus strand of NC_056418.1, from coordinate 15,610,777 downwards.
GTACATAACGAAACTGATGTTCCATCAAAATTTAAATTGAAATACACTGCCACGAAATTGGACATGCTGTTTCTCTCTTTTTTTTTATGAAATAAGGGGGCAAACGAGCAAACGGGTCACCTGATGGAAAGCAACTTCTGTCGCCCATGGACACTCGCAGCATCAGGAACTGCAGGTGCGTTGCCGGCCTTTGAAGAGGGAATAGGGTAATAGGGGAGGGTAGAGATGGGAAGGGAAGGGAATAGGGGAGGTAGGAAAGGGAATAGGGTAGGGGATTGGGCCTCCGGTAAACTCACTCACTCGGCGAAACACAGCGCAAGCGCTGTTTCACGCCGGTTTTCTGTGAGAACGTGGTATTTCTCCGGTCGAGCCGGCCCATTCGTGCCGAAGCATGGCTCTCCCACGTATACGTGACAAAGCAATGGTTTATAGCAGCTTCCTAGATGACGCGCGCAATTCTGCTGCGCCAAAATTCGTTTATTACGCGGGTACCATACTAGTCAGGGTACTGACTAGTATGGTACCCCGGTTCCCTGAACATGTTTTTTTTATTCCTATCAAGCTAATTTTTTATGAGTAGCTTCATTTTGGTAAAGCGAACATCATTTTTATCTGCGAAAAATCTTGAAAGTGGTAGCTAACTTAACATGATGGTCCTAAAATATGGATTGTTTTATATTTTGTAGGAAAATGTTAATCTTAAATTATATAACTTTTAACCTATCAATATACAAAAAATCTGCTGGTTAGGGTTCCGTTTTAGGGTTCCGTAGTCAACCAAGTTTTGTTGATTATCGGGAGACAAAGTATCTCCATACGAAATTTCAGCAAAATCAGTTCATCGGCTTAGGAGTGAAGAGGTAACAGAAGGACATACTATCGAATTTATAATATTAGTATGTATGTGGTAGTTGTTTATGTAATGATCGATTATATTTTACAGCCTGATGACAGACAGACATACAGACTGACGACTTTTGGGGCTTTTTCTTCACTTTGGGTATGGAATCCTTGGATAATTATTATTGTTACTAGAGATCGCCCAATGGTCGAAATTCGACCTTAGTTTCAACGACATTAGGACTACTGCAAAAATTCAACTGCAAAGTTTAATTTTGTAAAAAAAATATTTACTTTATCATATTATTTTCAACTCTGTCTCTGGGACTCAGTTGATCTCAGACTGGCCGTGTAAGCATTGTCTAATAGTATCTAAGATTCAATAAAAAAACTATAATCCATTTTCAATTTGTCACCTTGTTGTCAACAGACTTCAACTATAAATAAAAGAGTATACTTAGTTCGTATGTATAGGCTTGTCACTCAAAAATCTGTCATTTTTCCTAGTGTGTATGTTGTAGTGTGTGTAATGTTTTATTTGTTAAAAAAATGTTGATTAAAGCATAATTTTTAAATAATATTAGCTCGATGCACTCCTTCACCATATAAACTATATCTGTGCAAAATTTCATTCACGTTTACCCATTTTTCGTCAAAAGGGATACAAAGTTTTTGGCTCACGTATTAATATATAGATACTTAGTAAGGAAAATATTGTAGATCAGTGTTGCCCAAGCGTTTTCAGCCATGGACCTCTAGGAAATCAAGCACAGTTTTTGCGGACCCCCGGATTATAACAATTACCAAAAAAAATCGGATTATGTATGGTCCAGAAATGACACCGCGGACCGCCCTACATAATATACTCGTGAACCCCCAGAGGTCCGCGGACCACGGGTTGGAAAACACTGGTCTAAATAACAACAAATTTAAAGAAGTTAAACCGTTGCCAAGTTAAAAAAATGCTTAGATAGCAAAATTACAAGACAAGCTGGTATTTTTTAAACTACTTTTCAAAGTAAATCTTTAAACAAATTTTATTCAAAAGAAAATTGCCTTGCGGCACTCGAACTAAATAAACTACGATTGCCATTGTAAAGAAGATAATAAAATGCCTATTTTATTATCTAAGACAGTAGCAGATTTAAATTGAACAAGTAAACTGTGTGTGAAATATGAGCTCTTGTGTTTTAAAGCTTTGTGCAAAGTTTAATTAAATTAAGCGTTTTAAAAGTTGAGTGGAGCTTAAAGCTTCATAAACTGAATTGGCTAGCAGCTTTTATGTTTCAATATAATTGGAATTTTTATAACGAATCCTTTACTTTATAAAAACATTTTATTGAAATATTTTTAGTAACCCTTCGTGTAGACTGTAGAGAATTGCTCGTTTAAAGATATAAGATTCATACGATTCTGTCCATTTATACATTCGCGTCGAGGCAACCATAAAATAGCGAAAAGGCGGTATTCATGAGTCGGGAAATGTTGAGGAATTCCTAAAAGTGTAATGTTATTACGCTAAATGCGTCACCGTTTCTTGTTTTCGACCTCAGCATAATAAATTAATAATTCCGATGAAACTTCATGAATTATTCGTTCCTTTGATGCCGAAAATTGACAGAATATTTAGTAACACTGATTCGTAATAGGAAAAAGATTTTTTATTACTTTAATTAAATATTTTCAAATTACTCTCACGAGTTAAAACGATCCCCAAAATAAAATGCTGATAGGAAATTAATTTTTGGTCGTCGGATATGCTTGAGAGTTGAGATGATACAGATAGTGTAGTAGCTGTTTTGAGATTAAACAATACAATCTTATCTTATATCTTTAAACGAGCAATTCTTATATATATATATATATATATATATATATATATATATATATATATATATATATATATATATATATATATATATATATATATATATATATACAGGGTGTAACAAAAACAAGTGATAATACTTTAGGGTGTGTACGTGTTCCCTGTAGAGATTTCACTGTGAAAGTAGCAGCGATGAAAGACCAAAATTTTTTTTCACTTTTGTATGGGCAAGGGCCCGAGCGTCACGAGTTATATATATATATATATATATATATATATATATATATATATATATATATATATATGATTAGAATCTCGGAATCGGCTCCAACGATTTTCATGAAATTTAGTATATAGGGGGTTTCGGAAGCGATAAATCGATCTAGCTAGGAATCATTTTTAGAAAATGTATTTCGGTCATCCAGGTACTAATATATTATTTATCGAAGGATATGTCATTTTGTCTACACATTAAGTTAGGGCCTAATTATACCTACCGAGTAGATGTTTTATTGATTTGTGGAGATACAGTGCTCTCGGCAAAGCACTAGGTATGATTATTATGGACTAGATGACGCCCGCAACTCCGTTGCGCCAAAATTAGTTTATCGCGTAAGAACCGTACATTTTTCTAGAATAAAAGTATCCTATGTCCTTTCCCGGGACTCAAAATATCTCTGTACCAAATTTCAGCACAATCGGTTCAGCCGTTTAGGCGTGAAGAGGTAACAGACAGACAGACACACTTTCGCATTTATAATATAAGTATGGATGTGCTCGGCCGAGGCACTGTCTCGCCACTGTCTAATCGGTACGTGTAATGAGGCCCTAAGTAGGTCTGTTTGCTCTTGTTATTTTTTTTTTGTATTATTTGGAGGAAGTCGATTCGGTTGGACTGATCGCAGGCCGACTTGAGACAGAGTCTTAGGAAAGGCAAAAGCTGCACTGGCCATAATATTATATTTCTATAGATGTTAGTGTAGTATAGTGTAACTAACAATTTGAAAACGTTCGTTTTTTGCATAGATAGAGGCTCTAGATCTGAGAAAATTATTTAAAATTGAAGAGTTTTTGGTATATGTAGGTATATTAGCCAGATAATGAATAATTAGATAAGTTAATAGGTTAGAAAGGCTTCATAGTCTGGACGCAAATTATGAATTTACGCCCAAATGATGCTGTGGAAATATCAATTTAAAAACCAAATTCCCAAATCCAGAATGTTCCATTAAAAACAATTTCAACCGTATAACCTCCATGAAAGATGAGAAAAGTTCAAAATTCTAATAATAAGTTACGGAACAGTAAATACGAGGAACCGTTGTCTAATATTTAATATTATTCAAAAGCAATGACACGAAATTACCAGGAAAATGTCAGGAGATCAAAATATTTGTGACGGCAGTAAGATTCCGTTAAGGAATTCTTAGTAAATTAATTTCCTTGTAGGATTTGGAGTAGCGCATTATCCTAGGAATTAAATAAAGATTAAGTTTGATACAATTACAATATAAAGCAGCAGTTCTCAAAGTTTGCTGGTGGTGGAAGCTTTTAGAAAGTGACATTTTTGACGGTATCAAAATATGTCCTTTCCCGGGGCTCAAAGTATCTTCATACCAAACAGCAAAATTCAGTGGTTTGGCCGTGAAGAGGTAACAGACAGACAGACACAATTTAGCATTTATAATATAAATATAGGTAATAATATTATACTGTCTCACGCATAAGAATGATAGTCTGCCATCGAGTCACGAGTATACCTATAGAGCCCCTGAACGGAGGGTCATTAATTTCCGATCGTTTTTTCGTATTATTGGTTGTGACTTAAAAGCAACATTAAATGAAGGTATTTAGGAGAATATCAATTACGGTTTGAAAAAGGATATCCTATCGGATAAAAGGCTTTTAATTACACGCCGTTCACAATAACTTTACCTCTTCAACACTTTTGTGGAACCGACATAAAAATCATTTTAGAAAATACCTCTGGATACTACGTATTTTGTAAAAATAAAAACTTTTTTGTGACATTTTCACTCGTTTTTAAGCCTCGTTTAAGTCTCTTTGAATTCTAAGTCTATTACAGGGGACTAATATGGACCTTTTTAAGCGTAGGTATTTAGGGATTATTAAATGTGGGTCTTTTAGAGGTCGTACCTAGGTATCAACTTTTTCACTTGATTACTCTAGTGAAAATTTGTAGAACTAAAACTGTTACAGTCCTACAAGCTACCCTACAAATTTAGAATTATAATGCATAATAATTAAAGAAAAAGTAAGTGGAAGAACCAGATAAGTAACATTTTATAGTATTAGTGTAATTACTCATTTTTTCTCTTATAATTTGGAGAAAGGCAGTCTAGGATTAAAACTACCTTATATATTATTATCAGCTGAAGAGCTCGCGCTTAGAATGCTAAGCGGTGTCTTAAGATCCGTGGACCACATAACTAAATTCGTATGGGACGTGAGCAGTAACTAGTGGCCTCAAAATGTTATTATTATAGTTATAGATGTTTCCCGCTGATTCTTTTAAGCGCAGAAACTTTTTTTAATTATCCTATGTCAAACTATTCTTTATCACATTGGATAAAGGCCCATATTTAGTAATTCCATTTAATAAAAATATCGACCTATATCTTGGATTTTGTTTATCATAGCATTTAAAAAATTTGCCCTGTATTTTATACGTCGTTCATTATATCACCTATATTTTTAAAAACCACTAGCAATCCCGGCAAACGTTTCTTTGCCATATATAAAGTATTTCGATTTTCGCCCATATTATTTTAATGAAGTGACTAAATAAGTATGTCACCATGGCAACGTCAATCACTATACCGTCTCACAAACAATGGTCGCCGTCAGTCTCGAACTGTAATAATTTAGTAAATTATTACAGCTTATTTATTCAACAAATGCACTTATCAATATAAAAATTCTCAGACCCACTGAATTGCATATAAAATTTGGTTAAAATCAGTAAAGCCGTTTCGGAGGAGTACGCGGCTTAACATTGTGACACGAGAATTTTATATAATTATAAGATATTGGATGGTAATTAATTGAAAAAAAGTCATCCATTGCATTGTATAAAACCTTCAGTAATATCTAATTTTAGACTCAACTCTATGTCAGCTCTCACTTTCATCTTTTGAAAGTAGTCTAAAAGCTTGTCACTATGAAAGTGTGATTCAATGAAAAGTACAGCCTGGGAAATAAAACGATTATCAAAATAAATACCTCTGAACATCGGCCATGCCAGTAATTATCAAACTGCTATTCATCAATGAAGACTAAACGTTTATTTCCCCGACTGTGCCGCTTACCGCACTGCAGTCGGTAAGTACTCGGTATTGACAAAGCCTTCGCTGAAAGTGAATTATCTAAGTGGAGGTAAAGCAAACTGCGACAGATATTGAACTGTATTTGTGGGATATTATTAGGTTTTTGACAAAAAGGTTCGAAAAATAATTTTAGAAGTATTAGAGAACGGGCTACTGCTTATATAGGTATTATATTATAGTGGCATTTAAGTGGAAAAATAAATGTCTTACTCTATAAACAAATTGTTATCTCATTTGAGTAATGATCTTTACTCGTCAATATCCACAGTGATCCATCGAAGTTTTGCTGAATAAATATAGAAATAAATATTATTTTTGCTTCTTCTCGTGACTCCGTCCCCGTCAGCACAGAATGATAAATATAATTTTCCCCGTTTTTTCGACGCTTTCTACTAGTTCTTCGCTTCTATTGGTGGCAGCGTGATGTTCTATAGCGTAAAACTTTACTTGACAAATGAACTATCCAACACAAAAATATTTGATAATTTGCGCGTTGAAACAAATAAACAAACTCTTCGGCTTTATTTATTATTATGGGCCAAAGATAATAATAATAATAATATCTATGGACGCTTCACACCTAAAGGACTTGTGTTACAGGTACCAGATAACGGAAATATATTTAATACTTTTATACTATACAAATATTTAAGATTTTTATTATATCATACACATATTTAATACACATCCAGACCCGGGAACATTGAAAACTTTTGGTTCCGTCGGCGGGATTCGAACCCCGGCTTGAGCTACCAACGCGCTTACCACTGAGCCACAGAGGTCGTCAATAATGAGCGTATACCTACCCGCCATAAACAAAGTTTAACGAACGTACCTTCAGCTCATTCAACATCAATTACAGATTTCCGCTAAACAGCTAACCGCGTTGCCATGGCAACTACGCGGAAATGAATTTCCGCTGCATCCTGAAATCCGGCTTAGTTCGACAAACTGAAGTTATATTGTTGGTTTCGGTAACCGACTTTGTCAAGGAGGCGGTAGATGCGCCGAAAATAATATATATTGGTGTAACTGGTTTGATTATAGTCATTTGTCGCCACGTCATAGTTCATAAATCACAATATTGTCAAACGAATGCATTTTTGATAAGCCGCGTTAAAAATAGGAACAAGCAGTCAAAGGCATGTCAATTGTATGATGAAGAAGATAATGTACGCTCATTTTGAATTTGAACAAAGCTGTGAAAAAGATTTATAATTTTTTTACATGTAAACTTTTTTATGTCTCATTTAGGGAATGTTATTATTCGACAAATTTAATATTCGAATAATTCGAATATTTTACAAAAGTTTTCGAATAATTCGAATATTATTCGAATAATTAAAATTTTTTGAAAAATGCTGAAAACTCTGAATAAAAGTAACAAAAAGCTTCGTACAACCATGTACAACCTATTTTGTTAATAATGAAGTAAGTAAGCAATTCCTATTTTTACTTTTATCAACATAAATCTTTGTAAGTTACATAGTTAATTTTTATTGTTAAACACTTTAAAATGTATATTTTAAGGTTACAGCTGGGAAATTAACGAAAGGCTGTAAAGTGTAAACCGTTTTCGATCGTAACACCTTTTACTTTTCTCATGTGATTATGCTTAATCATGCTAGGCAGCAGTTGAGATTAAATAATAATAATATGATATTCGACGTTACGGTATCTGTTCATTAATACTAAGCCAGCTCATCCGTCTTTTTGATATTTTCGATCCTAGTTCACCTTCACCTGTGTCAACGTGGCTCGAAATTATAAAAAGGGCCACTAGAAAACAAACACCACAACAAAGAAAAAAAACTGCAACGAAGCGCTAGGGGAGTGTGAAACAATCCTAGAGCTGGTGACTTTAGTAATATGAAGTTTGATAACGCCAATAACATGATATTAAGGAGCCATCGACATTTTTTTATACTGTACTAACTGTTTCAATTATCAATCGAGGACTGCCGCGGTAAAGCTATTGAATAGCTTAACCGCTTTAATATTTATCAACTTGTCGAATCATAGATCACATATCGCGAGCTTCAAGCCAGAAGGGTGTATAAAAAAATGATCTTTTGTATTTTAACTACATATTTTAAGACTCTCAATATTGCACTTACATCTAATACCTTCTTAAAAAACGAGTTTGTTTTATATACACCCTTCTGGGTTAAAGCCCGCGATATAATATAGTTATCACGGTAGACAAAAATTTGAGAAAGCTTGAAAGAAGTCAATGGATACAGATCATGAGCGAGCATTACTGACGATACTGAAATCCATGACTGAAAGGAGTTTATATCTTCATTTGCATATCTTTAGGCAAAATAACGTCTAAAACATGGTCAACGGCGACGATGAGTGGTCGTATACTCATTAGTTAGACTAAAAACAGATTAAAATATATATATATACATATAATTAAAGAAGTAGAATATTCATAAATAATATTATATTTCTGAAATAAACTTAATTGTGATCTTATTCAATGTTAATTTCATGTTTGATAGCATTTTAAACAAAAATAAAAAATATTTTTAATATTCGAAAAATAATTTGGCGAATATTCGAATAATAAAATCGTCGAATATTCGAATAAAACGAGTATTCGAATATTCGAATAACATACCCTAGACTCTCATTATTCATTATTATCATTATAGAGACTGTGTAAAATGAATCGCCAAAATGTTTTGTAGCAAACGAGAAGCAAAAAAATAAACTGTTAATATTATAATTTTTCTCTCTGAGAGAAACAGAAAGGACTTCTTAAATTACGCTAGAAATATATTAAAAACTGTAAATAAATATAACAACTAACAAGTGAATGGAGAATAGATTTGTAAATGATAATAATAATTAATCAATGTAAAGATGCAAAGTTGTTGCAATCTAATAGCAACAGTTGTATTTTATACACAATAAAAAAATTATATAATTTTGAAAAAGACCTGCCTTTTTGTAGTGAAGTTGTTGAATGTGTTGCACGAATTTGAATTCGCGACTAAAATTATAAAACTTTCTGTAAAAGTACTAGAAGTAAATAATTTCAGTTTTAATGTAAGAAATATCAAGTACACAAAGTTCAGTTTTCAATGAAATTTTGAAGCAAATAAAAAAATATGAAACATGAAATGGCTCATTAATATTAACATTTCACTTTTTTCCGCAACGCCAACTATCCTATATCCTTTCCCGACTTTCAGAGTATATCCAATATCCACACCAAAATATAATATCTATATTATCAGTATTCAGTTCAGCCGTATTCGTATGAAGAGGTTACCGACTGACACATTTTCGCATTTAAGTAAGGATAGCAATGATTATTATATAAGTGTGAATCTTTGTGTTAAATGCTAACTTATATAATACTTTCCGTATTAAAGTCGCACCCATATCAAAGTTCAGTCTGCGCTGGGAGATAACACTTGCCCCTCCCCGCGGACGAACAAGACAGGAGTGAGCTCTTTATTACAAAACTGAGGGAGAAATTAAATTCTCACATAGTATTTTTTACTTTTTGCGAGCTATGTGGGCTTATTTTTATAACTTTCCTGAGCTAAGGTTTTTTTTTTATGAGATAAGGGGGCAAACGAGCCAATGGGTCACCTGATGGAAAGCAACTTCCGTCGCCCACGGACACTCGCAGCATCAGAAGAGCTGCAGGTGCGTTGCCGGCCTTTTAAGAGGGAATAGGTTAATAGGGGAGGGTAGGGATGGCAAGGGTATTCGCCTATTGGGGAGGGTAGGGAAGGGAATAGGGTAAGGAATTGGGCCTCCGGTAAACTCACTCACTCGGCGAAACACAGCGCAAGCGCTGTTTCACGCCAGTTTTCTGTGAAAACGTGGTATTTCTCCGGTTGAGCCGGCCCATTCGTGCCAAAGCATGGCTCAACTACGTCTAATTGAAACTGCAGTTTCGATTCAAGCACGAAATTCACCGTGATTTCGGGATAATTAATAAAGACAAAGATATTAATAATAAAGTAATAAATGATCAAAAATAATATAAGTCAAACAAAGAGGCTATGTAATTATTTTGATTTATTCGAGTTGGATAAGTTTTACTCAAAGCCATCGAATAATTTAATACTCTTGTAAGGACAGGAGCACTCTTAGCATAAAATGTGTCCAAAGCGAATGTCCTTTTAAGTATTGCCAGCAACAAAACCTCTGCAAATATCTGCATGCTAAATATAAAGAACGCTTCCCGCGCTACCTATCAAATACACTATCAGAAAAATTGACATATGCAGATGGCGTACAACAAGAACAAGTTCAAAATATGTGTTTAACATATCGATTAGCATTGATTCAACAATATTATAACCCTACTTAATAGATCCGCCATCTACGAACAACTCTGATAATACTAAAACAATACTCTTAAGGTAATACAACACGAACCGTCTGACAAACATTTTCTTTATTGTAAAATAGGTACGATTAGGCTCATACTTACGTCATAAACTCTATGCCAAAAGTTCGTAGAAACCTGTCCTTACTTTCAAATTCCCGCGTAAAAGCTTCGGAACTTTGAGCAAACAAGCCCACATAGAAAAGTCCAAACAGCGATTAATATTAATTTCAGATTCACTTTGAACGCTTAAAATATTAACGATATTATATTTCATTTCGGTCGATAGATATTACACAATAAACACAAGTTAGATATTCCAATAACCAGGCTTAGCAAAGTGAGCAAATCTTTCAAAGGTCAATGTATACGTCTATATATAATAAAATCCCAGAAAACGTCCAGAATCTTTCAGTTCATAAATTAAAAAAAAATATTATATAACGTTTGTGTGCTAGAGCTTAATATAAGATAAATGATTTTGTCAATGATAGCACACCCTGGGAAAAATAGGCTTACTGACTGTAAGCTGCTTCTATATAAATATAACACATTTTATATGCTTTTGTAAATTAGTTTAGTTGATTTTGTAATTTTCCATCTTTTTAGTAAAAGATTGCCCCGATCGAGTTTCTGACGCCGGTTCTTCTCGCCGGGTTAGTTCCCGAACCGGTGGTAGGCCTCAAGTAGACGTTCTAAAAGCGCTAACTTTGTTAACCTATTTAGAAATCAATATTTTGATTTTGAAGATTGATGAAACATTTTCCATGAAAGGTAGCGTTCCGATCAACGCGGCACGCGTCTGCGACCGACAAAAATTCAAATAAAATGCTACTTTATGGCATAGGTTTTAGCTCTACGCCAAAACAACGTTGCAAACAAAGCAGCGGTGGCATGGGTCGCCAGACCAACGTCGGTAGAAAATGAAACCCTTTATCATAAAGTGGCATTTTATTTAAATTTTGTCCCTCGCTTGCTGAAAATATCGTAAAAGTCACCTTAACACCTCCATCGTAGGTATCGCAGACACAATTGATTTTCAACCGGCTGTCGCTTGGGGATGGATGGGTTAAGACTTTGTAGAGAAGCCGCGATTTTGTGCGAAATATTTATGGCATACGTTTTCGCCGCGCGGTAAAAAGTTGGATGCTACTTTCAACTGAAAAAAATTTTACTTCAAACATTTTGGAGACGATTCCCGCCTACCATGCAGGAAACAGGTTTTACGTTAGCGGCCAAAATATAGTAAATAATAAAGCTCGATTCATATGCGTTCGCGCAAACGAGCGATTTGGCCGCTACACCGTTAGAACGCATGCAAATGTATGCAATTGCATGTGATCTTGTTGTGTAGCAGCCAAACCACTCGTTTGCAAGGATGCATTTTTTTATGAAATAAGGGGGCAAACGAGCAAACGGGTCACCTGATGGAAAGCAACTTCCGTCGCCCATGGACACTCGCAGCATCAGAGAGCTGCAGGTGCGTTGCCGGCCTTTTAAGAGGGAATAGGGTAATAGGGGAGGGTAGGGAAGGGAAGGGAATAGGGGAGGGTAGGAAAGGGAATAGGGTAGGGGATTGGGCCTCCGGTAAACTCACTCACTCGGCGAAACACAGCGCAAGCGCTGTTTCACGCCGGTTTTCTGTGAGAACGTGGTATTTCTCCGGTCGAGGCGGCCCATTCGTGCCGAAGCATGGCTCTCCCACGTATACATACATCGAGCCTTATATTAATAACTAGATGACGCTCGCCACTCCGTTGCGCCAAAACCGTACACACAGAACCGTACATTTTTCTGGGATAAATAGTATCGTGTGTCCTTTCTCGGGACTCAAAATTATCTCCATGCCAAATTTCAGCAAAATCGGTTCAGCGGTTTGGGCGTGAAGAGGTAACAGACAGACAGACAGACACACTTTCGCATTTATAATATTAGTAAGGATAAGTATTAGTAAGGTAAGGATAAGAATGGACGCTGTTAAGCATTCGTGTACTAACCCACAAAAAATACGTATTGAGTTATGAATGCAATGATGTTCTGTAGATGATTTAGAACAAGACTGCATTCAAACTTTAATAACAAAAGAAAATTGTGGGTTAGGAATGTTAGGACATACTTAACAGCGACCAATTACCATTAAGTCAGCTATTTAGGTTAGGATAGGTTGGCCTTTGGAATAAAATTATATTATAATATTATGTAATAGCCATACATAATATTATTGACGACCTCTGTGGCTCAGTGGTGAGCGTGTTGGTAGCTCAAGCCAGGGGCCGCGGGTTCGAATCCCGCCAACGGAACAAAAAAGTTTTCAATGTTCCCGGGTCTGGATGTGTATTAAATATGTGTATGATATAATAAAAATCTTAAATATATGTATAGTATAAAAGTATTAAATATATTTCCGTCGTCTGGTACCTGTAACACAAGTCCTTTAGGTACTTAGCACGGGGCCAGACTGACGTGGTGTAAAGCGTCCATAGATATTATTATTATTATTATAATCCATATTTCTCTTAATTTTCATTTCGCATCCGAAGTTCGTTATATACCGGAATATTACTCCCGGTCTCTGCAGGCTTCACCTTATTGCTGCTGCTAATTAATATTACCAGTACTTATTAACTGCGTGATATTAACCTAGTTCTATATTTAGATCTAGACTCAGTATTTTAATATAGACCTAGAAATTTACTCGTTAGTCTCAGACTCTAGAGACATTAGTATGCAAATTGCAAATATCTTGTTTCTTACGAAAAAAACATCTTCCGTTTGGAAATTGAATTTAAATTATACATTTTCCTTTGACTAAAACTGTCTTATGTCCTTTCCCAGGACTCAAACTGTATCAATTCTATATTCAAAATCAGTTTCGTGGCATAGATCTAAAGAACTTCTAAACACGCACACACTTTTTAACGTCAAGGGGGGTGAGCCAAAATCTTTGCGTTTTCGCTTCGTTATAGAATCGCCGATGAAAATGTATAGAATTGACATAGCGTTCGATAATATGACGTTGACACTTGACGTTCGACTCGTCTTACGTCAATTCCATACATTTTGATCGGCGATTCTATAACGAAGCGAATACGAAAAATTTCGGCTAAATGACCATTTATATCACACATACAAACGAAACACACCCTAACAACAAGTGTTAACTACCTTCAACTTTATAGTTCCATATAAGGTTTTACCTGTTTAAGTGTTTCTGTGTGTATCAGGTAATACGTCTGCACATTTTGCGAGCCAAAATAGTAACATCTGCGGCGACGGGGACGACTGATTTCGACTGATGAAGCCATTCAGTACCGTAATTGTACAATTATGGTTTATTTATTGACTCATTAATTTGTATAAACGGCAAAGATAAATGCTCTGGAACCTTGGAATAAAATGCCTTCTATAAAAGAAGTAACTTTGAGTAAGAGATAATATTAGAAAATGTTATAGATGTTTTATTCACAAATTTTGGGTAGAATGTGGTTTTCGTATTTATTTTATTTTAGTTATATATATTATTAAGACTACAATTAATGTGCACGACGCTTCGGCCGCGCGTGACGTGCATCCGCGCGCGCGCCCCCGCCCGCGTCACCCCCGATTATTCCCCCGCGCCGCTAGTAACCGTTCTGCAACGATTTTAAATGGGATAAAAATATATTATGTCATAAAAAAAATAATACCCAATTTTTGTTGGTTAAATGGACTCTCCTAATGATACCTAAGGCCTGGAAAAAATTTGGCAGGAAGGTTTAATTGCAACCTGTATAACGCAGCCACAGTAGAAACCGCATGTGAGTGTACTTCACCGTTCACGTGCCATATCGCGTTCCCAAACGACGAGCTATGCTCGTCTTTCGAAAGTCTCTTCTTTAGTCTGCGCTCCACCGTTCAGAATCGGACGTCAATCGGTATTTCAAAAATGCTTAATTGTGCCGTATTGAGCTGTAAAAATTCGAATAGAAACGTTGGCCTAGATAATAGACACGTTTCTTATCATCGGTACGTCACAGTAGGTAAGAAAAAAGTGGCACGCTCGTTTTCATACAAATGGAGGGACATGCGGTATCTATGTTGAATCTTGATTTATATCTGTAAACGCGACGTGATTTCAGCATGGTGTGTCATTGGTAATTTAAAATACATTGCAGGCGTAAGTAATCATGCCGAACTTCGGCCGCATATTTTCGGCCTAGTGTTTAGAGCTTAGAGTTTAGACACTTTTTTTTTTTTTTATGAAATAAGGGGGCAAACGAGCAAACGGGTCACCTGATGGAAAGCAACTTTCGTCGCCCATGGACACTCACAGCATCAGAAGAGCTGCAAGTGCGTTGCCGACCTTTTAAGAGGGAATAGGGTAAAAGGGGAGGGTAGGGAAGGGAAGGAAATAGTTGAGGGTAGGGAAGGGAATAGGGTAGGGGTTAGGGGATTGGGCCTCCGGTAAACTCACTCACTCGACGAAACACAGCGCAAGCGCTGTTTCACGCCGGTTTTCTGCGAGAACGTGGTATTTATCCGGTCGAGCCGGCCCATTCGTGCCGAAGCATGGCTCTTTCACGTATAAATTATGAATGTTATTAATATTATTTAATTAATAATTAATTAATATTATTAATGTCATGTTAGGAGTACGTGATATTTTTCGATTTGACTCTAGTGTGTTTAATTTTGTTAATTGAAAGTTGAGCAGTATGAAATACACAAAGTGATACTTAAAACGTAGTGATTATATTATTCTCTTTGGTGATACTTATTCTTTACAAGTTAATGATATAACTCCACGCGCCCTTGACCGAGATAATTATCTTTCACTATGAAATTCCCTTTGAGTTTTACACGAAAAAGTCTCGTTATTTAATTTGCTTTTCAAAATTGAATAAGATATACAAAGTGCATGAGTCGCTAATGATCTTTCTGCCCCTCGCGGGGAGACACCTGCCCCCTGAGCGGTCCAGGGGGGCGACTGACCCCCAACCTCACTAATTAATGCTCCGTGCAAAAGAAATACGGAATACCAAGGAAATGTAATACCCCGCTTGAAATATTTAAATATTCAGTTTGAAATTAATACTGTATTTAGCCCATCGACCGAAAGAGAGTGGATTAAATTTGTACCTTAAGGCCCAGTATTTATGGATAAAACCATAGGTTATTAGTAGTGCCTCGTGTACTTAGAATACCGGCGAATTTGTGTAGCTCTAAGTGTGACACCTGGTCAGGTACCAGTAACCAAAGTGGACTAAAAATGATTCTTACTTTACTTATTTTCAAATTGCTATAGTTATTTAGTAGTTGCTTAGTATAATAACAAAGATGGACAATTTTCCTCTGTTTCCTTACCCAAAGGGTAAAAACGGGACCCGATAACAAATATATTTTAGCCTGTTCGTCTGTCTGTCTGTCTGTCCATATCTAGACTGTACCTCCCCTTTCTAACGTGTAGTGAATATTATTCAAGTATGGATACAATTGAGTATTTTTTGGTCATATACCTAGTCAAGTGCCTACCTGTTAGACCCAGATCCCAGAGCGATAAGACAACTTACTATCACAATATGGATGAAACCTTAGGTTCTCAGTAGTTCCTTATGTACTTAGAATACCTTCGAATTTGTGAAGCTCTACATGGAGCTATACTCACTCTCACTCACTCACTCATAATGTGTAAAGATGTCTGTCTGTCTGTAACCTCTTCACGCACAAACCGCTTAAGGCGGGGATTAATCTCAATCAAAAACGATAACCTTGCCCACAACCAAAGACCAAGCGTATACGCATCGCAATAAGATTCATTTTAGCTTAGCATAAAACTATAGGTTCTCGGGCGGATCTTCTGTATTTTTCATGTTTTTTTAAAATATCTTTGGAAATAAATATTAAGAAACAAAATTGTTCGGTTAAAGAAATTTTAATATAGATTTACTAACAATTTATTCAAATAAAATGTATAATTATGCTAGTTAATACTTATATTTCGATGAAATAGAGTTTTTTCGGAGGTGAGTTTGTAAATTAATTACAGCCAAAGTATTACGTTTTATTAAAATGTTTATGGTTTAAGGTATTTTAAATATTGTGCTTTATATCTCATATTTTTTAACATTTCGTTATTATATTGGAACTAGGTAAACCGGGAGTCACGGAATAACAAATTGGGGTTTATCCTCGCCTTAACCAATTTTGCTGAAATTTGGTACGGAAATACTTTACTTTTTAGGAAATATGATACTTTTAAATTTTGCGAAATTAAGTTGCAGGTGTTATCTCTCAATTAATAAATATTGAAGTAAATTTATAGAAAAGTAAAGCTATTTGGAGCTATTTCGTTTTATGAGGCATTTTATTTTATTTTTGTAGAAAAGATATCAGATAAAAGAATATATTTTACTGTGATTATAATAATTAACTGTAAGTATTTGTCTGTTAATTATTCATCGTAATCATCAACAAAATCATTATAATTTTCATCGTTAATCCAATCACGACCCAATCACGACACTGCCTGTTTCAGTCATCATCCTTGTCGTCATCAGCAAAGGTGACACCGCGTAAAGTAAAAAACCGTGTTGGATACATTGTTTGTTGATGATTACGATGATTAAAAAATAAACAAATACTTGCTGTTAATTAATTACCCACACTTCCATACTAATATTATAAATGCGAAAGTGTGTTTGTCTGTCTATCTGTCTGTCTGCCTGTTACCTCTTCACGTCCCAACCACTGGACCGATTTTGCTAAAATTTTGTATGGAGATACTTTGAGTCCCGGGAAAAGACATAGGATACCTTTCATCCCGGAAAAATGTACGCTTCCCGCGCGATAAACAAATTTTGGCGCAACCGAGTTGCGGGCGCCATCTAGTAGTATATATTATTCTTCTAACTGATATCTATGCATGCACTAAATAAATTTATTTCAATATATTTTATTAAATACGAGATTACACCTGCAAGTTGCGGAAAAAAAATTTCCAAGACAACAAGTTTCATATCATAATATTATGTCCTTTCCCAGGAAAGGACATAATTATATCATGATACTTTTATCCCGGAAAAAATATCCGAAAAAACGGATAGGTATACTTTAACCCCAGGGCTCAAAGTATATCTGTACCAAATTTCAGCAATATCGGTTACGCGGTTTGGGCGTGAAGAGGTTACAGACAGACAGACATTTTTACACATTATGAGTGAGTGAGTGAGAGTGAGTATAGCTCCATATAGAGCTTCACAAATTCGAAGGTATTCTAAGTACATAAGGAACTACTGAGAACCTAAGGTTTTATCCATATTGTGATAGTAAGTTGTCTTATCGCTCTGGGATCTGGGTCTAACAGGTAAGCAAATGACTAGGTATGTGACCAAAAAATACTCAATTGTATCCATCTATACTTATAAAATTACATGTCCTGACTGACTGACTGACTGATTCATCATCGCTGAGAAAAAACTGTAAAAGTTACAGCCACGAAATTTGGTGAGTAGGGTTGTTTTATTAAGTAGACACCCACTAAGGAAGGAATTTTGAAAATTTTACCCCGAAGGGGGTGAAATAAGGGTTGAAAGTTTTAATGAAAGTCCGTCATTTCTTTAGTTAGAAACATGAAATTTTATGTTTGGGTTACTGATTAAAAATGATTGGATATGTGTTTAAGCGTTTCTGAAAATTCTACCCCCAAGGGGGTGAAATAGGGGTTGAAAGTTTAAATGAAAGTCCGTCATTTCTAAGGTAAGAAACATTGCGTTTGACGTTTGCTTAAATAGGGTCCGTTTTTACCCTTTGTATAAGGAACCACAAAAACAAAAAGGAGAAAACTATCCATCTTTGTTATTATACTATGTTAACGCGGATGAAGTCGCGGGCAACAGCTAGTACTTTAATAATATTCACTACACGTTAGAAAGGGGAGGTACAGTCTGGATATGGACAGACAGACAGACGGACGGACAGGCTGAAATATATTTGTTATCGGGTCCCGTTTTTACCCTTTGGGTATGGAAACAGGGAAAATTGTCCATCGTTGTTATTATACTATGCAGTATGCTGACACGGACAAAGTCGCGGGCAACAGCTAGTAGAAAATAAATCCTTGCAATATCGTATTGTTTTCTAAGGTGTTATATTAATTTATAAAATAAAAATAATGCCTTTGAAAAAAAAATAGCAACAAAGTTACTTTTAAAACGTCTGACAATAGTTTTGGTCATTGAAAAGTGTCTTACACTATATAATACCAGTTCAGGACAATAATCTACAAATTATATATAAATATTAGCCATTTGAAAATAAGTAAAGTAAGACTCATTTTTAGTCCACTTTGGTTTCTGGTACCTGACCAGGTGTCACACTTAGAGCTACACGAATTCGCAGGTATTCTAAGTACACGAGGCACTACTAATAACCTATGGTTTCATCCATCAGAAAGTAAGTTATGTCTTATCCTTCTGGGATCCAGGTCTATTAAAATAAGCAGGTCGATGTCTGTCAGTACGAATATTGACGTTGAGGACATTAAAATAACATTCATATCAGCGCACCTTGTACAGCGCGCTTTTAACAAAAAACGTAATACCTTTTTTTGGCAACCTAATTTGCTTATAACTTTTACAATTTTTTGTGTGCTAATACCATAGACATAATATATACGCTAATACACGCTTCCGATACATTTCTCGAATCTAATGAGCTATCGCACGTATATATATTTTTTTTTTATGAAATAAGGGGGCAAACGAGCATACGGGTCACCTGATGGAAAGCAACTTCCGTCGCCCATGGACACTCGCAGCATCAGAAGAGCTGCATGTGCGTTGCCGGCCTTTTAAGAGGGAATAGGGTAATAGGGGATGGTAGGGAAGGGAAGGGAATAGGGGAGGGTAGGAAAGGGAATAGGATAGGGGATTGGGTCTCCGGTTAACTCACTCACTCGGCGAAACACAGCGCAAGCGCTGTTTCACGCCGGTTTTCTGTGAGAACGTGGTATTTATCCGGTCGAGCCGGCCCATTCGTGCCGAAGCATGGCTCTCCCACTTATAAAAAATGATGATTTTATGACCCTTATCTCTATATTTCGCCATTCTCAACTTATCGCTTAGACTAGTGCCTTGATAATAGAAAATAGGGGTAAAAACCTTTTGTTTTTAGTACTACACAAATCAAATATATCAAGTAGTTTACGTTAAGTTACGACACATATACTACATTTTTTGTTTTTTCAAGAAAGTGTGTAATTTACCCATAAAATGAGTTAATTATGAAAACCAGCGTTATAACAGTCATCTTTGAGATTTTTTTCTATCGAGCAGAATTTTTCTAATTATATACCTTTGCGTATAGGAAATTTTCTCAATTTTAAAACGGTACTTATTTTGTACTTAAATAATGACATTTCCTTTACTAAAAACGTGTTTTAAAAACCCATTTTACTTAGTTACGACAACCACAGCGCCTTAAGAGAAATTGATACATACACAGGTAACAAACTTTGATCGGGTCAAGTCTATGTTAGTTAACTGGGTTTGACATACACCCTACCAAAAACGTGCGCGTCGACCACGCGAACGAGCGAATTGGCCGCTCTACAACGAGATCACTAGCAATTATTATTTGTAATGATTTATTCGAACAGCTGCGCGGTCGCACTGCTATTTACATAATATATTAATTGCTTGTAATATCTTTGTGAAGCTGCCAATCCGCTCATTAATGATAATAATAATATTATCTATGGACGCTTCACACCATATCAGTCTGGCCCTGTGGTAAGTACCTTTTTTTTTATGAAATAAGGGGGCAAACGAGCAAACGGGTCACCTGATGGAAAGCAACTTCCGTCGCCCATGGACACTCGCAGAATCAGAAGAGCTGCATGTGCGTTGCCGGCCTTTTAAGAGGGAATAGGGTAATAGGGGAGGGTAGGGAAGGGAATAGGGGAGGGTAGGAAAGGGAATAGGGTAGGGGATTGGGCTGTTTCACGCCGGTTTTCTGTGAGAACGTGGTATTTATCCGGTCGAGCCGGCCCATTCGTGCCGAAGCATGGCTCTCCCACGTATAAAGGACTTGTGTTACAGCGGGGCTAAAATGGTCACATTTAGCAATTCCTCTCAATCAATTTAGCAAATGAATTGTGAAAACTGTCAAACTGATAAATGTCAAATCAGTACAAAAATACAGAAATGAATTGCAAGCAGAGTTGCATTTTGCGATTTTAGAAAAATGAATCATATAATGATTCATATCATGATTCTTCAAAGCGACCATTTTAGCCCCGCTGGTACCAGAAACGGAAATATTTTTAATACTTTATACTATACATACATTTTTATTATATGTTACACATATTTAATACACATCCATGACCCAGGAACATTGAAAACTATTTGTACCGTCGGCGGGATTCGAACCCGCGATCCCCGGCATGAGCGTTGCCAATACGCCCCAACCACTGAGCCACGGAGGCCGTAAATTCGCGCGGACGTATATAAATCGAGCCTATGAATCAATTTCTCTATTATTACACATTAAAATCTGTTTTCATAGTTCCGTACCCAAAGGGTAAAAACGGGACCCTATTACCCTGAGGCTTCGATGTCTATTCGTCTGTCTGTCCGTCTGTCTGTCTCCAGACTATATTTCAAGAACCGCTATAGCTGGACTTCTGAAATTTTCTCAGAATGTGTATTTCTGTTTCCGCTATAACAACAAATACTAAAAACAAAATAAAATAAATATTTAAGGACGGCCCCCATACAATAAACGTGATTAACGTAGGAAATTAAAATACTCACAATATTCATAAATATATTTGTACTTTAATCATTCATAGGTAATTAAAAAAATATTTAAGGGGGGCTCCTATGCAAAAAGCACATTTTTTTGCCATCTTTCGCTTAATAACGGTACAGAACACTTCGTGCGCGGTTCCGACTCGCACTTGGCCGATTTTTTGTACCTTCAAAATGACATTGGAAATAAAAGTATAACCTGTAATTAACTGTTTTTGAAAGTATCACGAAGTTCACAGTTTGCTTTTCAATACCGATTTAAAACATCGAGCAAAAAAGTTTTTTCCCAACGAACATACAACCGACTTCTCGGTCAACGCGTTCGTCAGCTAAATGTGTCAGTTAAACTCAACGGTAAAATGTTACAGTTAACAAGCTTCGGCTTTGTTCCAATCAACTCATGATTGATTTGCTGAATTTCATTTTTTTATTGGTGAAAAAATGTACATAGTGGCGTCAAGAAAGTCATGACAGGCGGGAAAATTTTCTAAGCGTAATCACGCTTAAAAAGGTGTATTTTTTTCTTTGTATTTTCACAGAGAACCCTTATTACTTACTGACAACTTACTGACAATACTTAAAAAAGTATTGTCACCTTTCACATTTTTATCTCGAATTAATGAAGTTCTCATATTTTTTTTATTTCATTTAAAAATTTTCCCGCCTGTCATGACTTTCTTGACAGACTATATACGCACTGTATTCTACGCTTATTATTAAATTATTCAAATTGCGAGTATTTGTCTATTTGACTGTATACAATTTCACACAATATATATACGTGGTGAGTCCTTACAAACTGTACTATATGCTGTCAATAATTTATTTTTATTCATATTTTTTTCGATACAATATTTTGGAATAAATTTCATTACACTAAAGAAAATAGTTTGCTCCTTTGGGAATGACAGCTAGTTCGGATTCATTGAATTAGGTACGTGGGAGAGCCATGCTTTGGCATGAATGGGCCGGTTCGACTGGATAAATAGCACGGACTCACAGAAAACCGGCGTGAAACAGCGCTTGCGCTGTATTTCGCCGAGTGAGTGAGTTTACCGGAGGCCCAATCCCCTACCCTATTCCCTTACCTACTCTCCCCTATTCTCTTACTTACCCTCCCCTACCCTATTCCGTCTCAAAAGGCCGGCAACGCACTTGCAGTTCTTCTAATATTGCTAGTGACCATGGGCGACGGAAGTTGCTTTCCATCACATGACCCGTTTGATCGTTAGCCCCCTTATTCCATAAAAAAAATTGCTAAGGAAAGTTTCTAGTCTAAGAGCCCGTGAACCCCAGACCTACGTTATTTTATAAAAGCTGAAAGTTTGTCAGCGGATGCTCCCAACACGGGTAAGAACGATGGACCATGGAGTTTGGGTTACTAACCCCTTATTGGCCACTATAATAGTGGCTTTGGCAGGTAAACGGTATTAAAGGTGTGTTAAATATCTATCTAAATACGTCAAATAATAAAGTGCAATTGTTTGGTATTACCTTCAGAATATTATTAAAAATCACGTTATTCGTTGCCAGACACATGACATCGGGGCAACCCCTTGCCAGACACCCTATAATGTTCATAAAATTATAATAAATTACTTACGTTATATATAAAAGCTGATTTTTATAATATAATACTTGGGTAATAAGTAGATTATGTTTCCTCACTGGCCAGTTTTGATATCTCCAAGCTGCCATTATCAAGCGCGTTCTCAGCTATTGAAATTAAGTTTAGAATTAAATGTAAATAACCTTACTAGTTAGTAGATTAACAATACAATTTGAAAGTAAATATATTAAACATTTTTTGCTTTTATCATATTTTTATCTTCAATATAATATTATAAGCTCCAATGACATAAAAAATTCTAAAAATGTATGTTTATTGTTTAATGCATTATGACGATATAAAAATTGCATTTAAATGAGTGGCATTTCGGGGCTATCTTGAAGTTTAAGGTGTGGCATTGACAAAATCTTCATCCAAAACAAAAAAAAAATATCTTATTTTTCTTGTTTTGATTAAAAAAACTGACAAATATATGCCACCTCATGATATCCTCTGAAGTGTTTCGGAATCCTTGGGAAAAGCTTTCAGAAGATGAGAATTCAATAAAGGCGGTCTGAACGGAACAAATAAATGTAACGTTGAGATTTAATCTAACGTCTGGACTTTGATAAAAGACCCGTATACAGGTAATTTCGGGACAGGATGGGACTAAAGTTGGCCGGAAAGGTACCAAAGTTTGCGAAGTTCTTTGATGATTCAAGAATACGTTGGTGAATGCAGCTTGTTAATTAAATTTAATAGCTGAATAAAACGCTTTTACTTGACTGCCCCGTATGAAGGGAATGTATGCATATTCCTTTGGCAAGCTTTAGTCCAAACAGTTCGAAACGAATCATTAGATTCGTCTTGTTTTTTAACCGACTTCAAAAGAAAGGTTATCAATTCGACGCGTATGTAATTATGTATGTAATACTTCCAGAACTGCCCAGTTTTTGTATTATGTTAGCCTATTTCAGTGTCGGTACAAATGTGCCTTTCAAAAGTGTATGTATGTATGTCTTTATGTTCGTGGTCGCAAATCTCTGGAACTGCAAGTCCGATTTAAGTAATTTTTTTGTTTGCTGTACTAGGCATTGTTCAATTTAGGGAATAATACAAGTTTCAGTAGTTTTTGAAATAGGCAGTTTTAATTCTCAATTACGTACAATTTTGAAGTCGGTTAGTCATATTTTGTTTAGTATTCAATCATAAACTGTAATTTTAGGGACTAATAACTTTTAGTTGTGTTTATGTCAGTGTTCGTTACATTGTCTTGTTTGTACAGAAATGTCTTTAATTTTTTCATGTCGGTACGTAAAAACCACAATTGATAATTATTAAAACAATCTTTTTAGTAAATTTCATGAATAGAAATTGAATGTGAGTAATGAAGGAGATTCATCATTTTTCGATCAAATTTTTATTTTGTTTCTGGCAAAAAGAATATTGGATATTACGATGTAAGCAATACTCAAGATAATTAATTTTTATTCTATTGTAATAAGAATAACTAATAATAATAATCAGCCAGAAGTACCAATTTTTCTTCTTTATAGCGACATTAATACAGCTTCATTCCTTGTTCGATCCAGTCCCATTCCTATCAAAGTACAAATTGGTACTTTCATGAAATATCAAAGCAACTCCAAACGCTATTAGTTTGGCTAAAACTCTAATGCCCGTATCATTAGTACTTCTTTCGACTTTTCTTCCACACGACTCAACCTCAACTTAAAAAAAATATATCATTTGTTCTACAAAACCTCATAATTTTTGAGGATTAAAGTTGAGTGAAGTGGAGGATATCGCGAGGGAACGACTAATGATATGGGCGCAAAATCGTTTGACGTTTGTTTATTTAAGATATTATACAAGAATGCCGTTTATAGTTTGATAATAGCGAACTGTAGCTAACAAGAACGTGCCATTAAAAAGTAGATTCGAGGTACTCATAAAAGCTGCTGGAAGGTGAGGGGCTGATAATATTCGCGAAAAACTTCAAGTAATTACTGAAACATTAAAAGATAAGTTACTGAAACGAGTTTTATCTAGAGATAAGAACACCTATGTCCTATCAGAGAAGTTGATTCCTAGGCAGATGGCGGACCTACGTAATTTGGTCGCGTTATGTCAAACCCAGCCGTCGGATCACGATTAATAATGAATTGACATCGCCCGACCAAATGACGTAGGTCCGTCAACTGCCTATGAATCAATTAATTCTATACTGGATGACGCCTGCAACTCCGTTGCGCCAAAACCAGTTTATCGCGTGGGAACCGTAAATTTTTTCGGGATAAAAAGTATCCTATGTCCTTTCCCGGGACTCATATTATCTTTATGCCAAATTTCAGCAAAATCGGTCCAGCGGTTTGGGCGTAAACAGACAGACATATCGCATTTATAATATTAGTATGGATAATAGTACTTTACCTAGTTTTTATTATTCGTAGACGTTACCACTGTGTCTCCTTTAGGCTGATTTAAAACTATGTTTTTAAAGAATAAATAAATAAAAATAACTATAAACTTTATACAGAATATAACGACATTAATATGATCGGTTCTCACTGCTCGCTTACAAGGGGTTTACTGAATAAGCTGTATCGAGAACGCGGGTAATGCAATCGAGAGGCAGGGCTGTCGAGTGTCGATACAGCATAAAGAATTATTTCCATCAGGTGACCCGTTAACTAGTTTGCCCCCTTAATTTATAAAAGAAAACAGAAAACTCTCTATTCCTTTACTCTCATAACCCAGTGGGACGGAAGACCGACACCACCGGTGAGAGATCAGGTGCAGGACCGACTTTTTACATGCCCATCCGACGTATGGATCATCTTACTTGTCAGACAATCAGGTGATCAGCCTGCATCGTCCTAACATAACTTAGAAAAAAACATGAAAAAGAAATCAA
Organism: Aricia agestis; assembly: GCF_905147365.1. NCBI lineage: Eukaryota > Metazoa > Arthropoda > Insecta > Lepidoptera > Lycaenidae > Aricia > Aricia agestis. Next base: position 15,585,149 of record NC_056418.1, on the reverse strand, counting down.
AATAACCGCAGAGCAGTCGTACATTCTTGCCTCGCGTAGATAAAGGATATTTCTTCGGCTTCCTCCCCAAAGCTGTGATGGCAGTCCTCTCTCTCTCTGTTACGAATTTTCGATTAGGTCTCTAGATGTTTACTTATCATAACGAGCTGGCAAATTTTCTTTAAAGAATTAAAGTCTATTAGACTATTTATAGCTTAAAAAGCTGTGTACAGTGGGCAGGGTATTGCAGATTTATTGTGTAAATGGAAATAAAAATTTTACTGCTCGTGTTGGTTCTGTTACTATTAAATTTCTGTTTATTATAACTAGCAAGGTAATTACGAGTATATTAGACGCGGCGAAACATCTTAATTATTATATTATTAATGCTATTCCGTAGCTTTATTGCTACGCCGTAGATAGATTTCTACGCCGTAGCTACGGTGCTACGCCGTAGATAGATTGCTACGCCGTAGCTATGGTGCTACGCCGTAGATAGATTGCTACGCCGTAGCTATGTTATTACTTATTACATTTTACACAGTTGCAACATTGTAGCTGTTTTGATACGGCGCGGTGCGGGCGTAGTTTTTTTGCAACGCTACAGCTACCACCTAAAGCAATTTTATCCCTACGCTAGCGTTTGAATATTCTCTCCACAAAGAAAACGTTTAAAAAATACCCCTTTGAAATTACGTTACGTTGTTCGTTTTATATTTTGAAAAATACGTTCAACGCGCCAAAAAATCTTATCACTTAAAAAAAGATACTAATATTATGAATACCAAAGTTTTTCTGTTTGTACCTCTTACGCTAACACCACTAAACCGATTCATATGTTATTGATATAAAACTATTTTCACATTCCTGAATAGTCTTGCTAATCTGGCTCGTATAATTTGTCGTGTTATCACTCCATGGTATAAAACAAAGTCACTTTTTCGGTCCCTATATTTATATGCTTAAATCTTTAAAACTACGCAACGGATTTTGATGCGGTTTTCTTTAATAAGTAGAGTGATTAAAGAGGAAGGTTTATAAGTATAATAATATTCATTAAATAGTGGAGAAATACTTTTTATTTTTGGGGTTTCTAACGTGATGTCGTAAATAATTACATTTTTTCCGCTTACATAGCAAACGCAGGCTGAACCCTACGAGATTTATCAAAATAATGAACAAAGTATTATACGAGATTTATCAAAATAAAAACAAAGTATAAAATAATGAACACATTTAAAAGGTCTACAGAAAACTCCGCGATGGTATATTATGTCTATCTCTTATGTATATCCCACCATAACATTTTTTTGTCATTTGCTTTTTACGATAAATAATGGTTAATTTTCGTAGCGATTTTAACCAATACAGCATTAATCTTTATCCAATTAAATACCTTAAATATATTACTGATTTAAAATACATCTATATGGCTCTTTACAGCATGTGATAAAAATAAATATTTTCGAAGATATCACAGATTTAAAAATTGCGGGACGTAGCGTTTGCGGCGATACCGGTCAATGTTGTCCACATTATAATAGGGGAGGGGAAGGTGCTAATTTTGTAGTCACTCGAGCGTCATGGAGGCCTAGTAGGTTTTTTACATTAGGTAAAACTGAAAAAATAATAAGAGCGTTTTTTATTTTAGCGGTGGTCTGATGAAAATATCTGCGAAGCTTAGTTAGGAAAATATGAAGCTAAACATCCCCTATCTTAATCTGACAGATCCGGTGACATTTCAATGTAAAAAAAAAACACCACATGAGAAATCTGATTTCTATACCATGATAACTAGACACGTCATGTCGGAAGCCTATAAAAGCTTAATCTGACACGCTCGAGCTTATCCCGGAATCCCCTCTTCGCCTCCCCATCTATTAATTATAATATTATTGTATTAATAAATAAATCAAAACTACTGGATCGATTTTATTCATTTATAATTTACTTAGTTTAAACTGCGCAGTTTGGCAAATTTTTATATTTATTGTAAAATGTTAAATGACTCTGAATAAATAATTAAAAAAATATATTTTTCCTGTATCAAAATGCACGGTCCCGTGTTTCTAGATTATTTATCACCTAGAGCTATAATGCAGTCACAACCCTATCGCACTTGTAGTAATTCAATGACGGTCGTTACAAGTGGTCGGTCCAATAAAATGTACTTACATAATGAACGAAATGAAATGCGTGGTCCAGCCAATTACGTGGCTAAAAATCATGCTCGGTCTATCAGAAAATCTATACTAATATTATACATGCGAAATTTTATCTGTCTCTCTGGCTGTTACGTTATCTTTTCACGCTTAACCGATTTTATGAAATTTGATATGGTAATACTTTAAGATACTAAAAAATTATTATTATTATTTATTATTAAATGTACCTCAAAATAAATACTAAAATATTCTCTTCGGTAACTTAGATTAGGGTGAATTTCCCAAACGGCATTTTTTTTGTCTTCGTTGAAATTACTATTAAAAAAGGGGAATATTGATGTAAATTATTTGTTTTAGTATTCAATGGGTAGCAATAGGATTGTGGCAAAAATATAATATGGCTAGGACTATTACAAAGGTAGAAATAAATAACTTAAAGATCTATTTTTATCAAATCTGTGCCTCTACTTTTTTTACAAACAAAAACGCTTACATACTAGCAAATATGAACAATTTAAGGTTATAACTTATATTATTTCAGAGAATATTAGTTTATCTATTATTATATACCATATTTTGTTATATAATTAACGATCATAGTTACTTAGAGGCACAAATTTACTTGTCCTGAGAATTTTTCTCATATCGCTGGGTAAAAGAAATTCAAGCATTACTTTTTATCAACGAGTCGGACAGTCTCCCCACCCCAATTTCAATTTACTCCTTAGTGTGTGCTTCCACGCAGTCACCGATTTGTGTCAAAACGCTGCATATTCCCGTGAACAACATAGGTATGCCATTAAAATGCTCTCGGTAAATTATTTTATAATATCGGTGATTGAATTTTTTAAATGTAATTAATAGTTTAAAATTGTTGTTTGGTTCTAATGAATGTAGTAAGTGATTAAGCTTCATTATCTGTAACCAAATTTATCTTAGATATAATGCAATTTTTATAATTTCCTAAAAAGTGCGTTTTTTCTCACGTCGCTGCTCTCATATCGGTATAATCGGTGGTCATTTTAACCACCGATATGATAATTTACACCGAAATTATAAGAAAAAACGAATCGGTGTCTTAAATCTAATATCGGTGTTTCGAATCATGACCAACGCACAGTTTTGTCACATCGGTGGATTGCTTTATCATATCGGTTGATAATTTTATCATATCGGTTGATCTAGTGGCATTTTCTTTAAGTAAGTACATATACAAAGAAATTACAAATGCGCAAGATGGTAAAAATAAATGGATGTGAGGATGTATTTTTTTTATGAAAAAGGGGGCAAACGAGCAAACGGGTCACCTGATGGCAACTTCCGTCGCTCATGGACACTCGCAGCATCAGAAGAGCTGCAGGTACGTTGCCAGCCTTTTAAGATGGAATAGGGTAATAGGGGAGGGTAGGGATGGGAAGGGAAGGGAATAGGGTAGGGATTGGGCCTCCGGTAAAAATAATGTATTGGGCAATTTAAAGTTTTTACTCCATTTTTCTTTTCACATCGAATTTTAATAAAGACAACGATTATATTTTTTTTGTTCTAAGTCCCTACATCAAATATTGTAAAACATTTTTAAAATATTTTAATTTTTTTTTAAACTCTGTTCTTGATCAAATCTACGTGGGAGAGCTATGCGTAGGCACGAATGAGCCGACTTGACCGGAGAAATACCACGTTCTCACAGAAAACCGTTTTCTGTGAGAACGTGGTATTCCCTATTACCCTATTCCCTCCTAAAAGGACGGCAACGCACCTGCAGCTCTCCTGATGCTGCGAGTGTCCATGGGCGACGTAAGTTGCTTTCCATCAGGTGACCAGTTTGCTCGTTTGCCCTTATTTCATTAAAAAAAAAACATAAATATAATATTATGAAGATAATATTATCATATCGCTGGATTATTATGTCATTTCGGTGGTTAAACTTATCATATCAGTGCACAGAAATAAAAATCGGTGCCGGTTTATCATATCGGTCGAAACCAGAATTCAAACTGAATTTTCTCCTTAGTCTTAAAAGATATATTAATGATATTAAATTTGGGAACATTTTGTGTCTTAAATAAAACCTGAAAAGTATATAAAATATGTATAAATAAAAAAGTTCACCGATATGATAAAAAAAGGTCATTTGTTGAAATTCACCCATTACATTAAAATATACATTGTACTATTTTAACTAATAAAAGGAAACCATATACTACATTAACATAAACCCGCTAAGCTATTCACTACGTATGCCTTCCACACAAAATTAAATTGCAAAGTTACTGGATTGTTAGCTTACCGTACAATACCAACTCAAATACTATAACCAAGTACTGAGTACAACTTCAATACAATATAATACAGTAGATCACCTTAAATTTTATGCAAAAGTGTAATCAAAATAACGAGGCACAGAACTATTTTTTTTTAAGGAAATAAGGGGGAAACGAGCAAACGAGTCACCTGATGGAAAGCAACTTCCGTCGCCTATGGACACTCGCAGCATCAGAAGAGCTGCAGGTGCGTTGCCGGCCTTTTAAGATGGAATAGGGTAATAGGGAAGGGTAGGGATGGGAAGGGAAGGGAAGGGAAAAGGGGAGGGTAGGGAAGGGAATAGGGTAGAGGATTGGGCCTCCGGTAATCTCACTCACTCGGCGAAACACAGCGCAAGCGCTGTTTCACGCCGGTTTTCTGTGAGAACGTGGTATATCTCCGGTCGAGCCGGCCCATTCGTGCCGAAGCATGCCTCTCCTACGTATGTATTAAAATTATGCAATTCCGTGCAGTGTGTTTCAAACAAAGTGATTTTAGGGTGTGCAATGCAATGTGTATTAGTCCTTCATAAGAATTTCACTGTAAAAGTAGAAGTAAGACATGTGATGCTGGGGCGCTTGCTATGAGCAAATTTTGCCCTTTCAGCGCTGCCACTTTCACAGTGAAAATTGTATTAGTGACACATATTATACACTCTAAATTAATATTATTTAGAGTGTGTATGTGTTCTTTTGTTTTGGACAAACGTTTTTTGTGTTGTGTTTGATATTTTGTTTGACCATTCAAATCGGCCGAACGCGCACGTTAGCATGATTTTAAAATATATAATCAATTTTTAGCAACAAAACAACGCAGTATCACACGCAAATTAAACTTCTGTCGATGTCAGATTTGAAAACAACATAGAGTACTTTATTTATATTTATACTGTTTACCTGATGTGTAGAATTATTGTAGTATACGACTTACGAGTACGTAAGAAAATTCGTAGCAAAGAAAGTTAAACGAAGCGGTTGTACAAAATGTTATTATCAAAGAAAAACATATTTTGCAGGAAACTAAAATATATTTACGTAGGTAGTTTTCCTAGATGCTTTGTAGAGATAACAAAATATAAGGTAGATACTTGTTGATAGTACTAAAAAAGCGCTTTTTATTACCAGAACGCTACTAAATGAGTACATTTATTGTTCTTTATCACACGGTTTATTATTATTTGTAATTTCTAATATGCTTTACTGCATACACCAAGATATTGCGGTAGGAAAATTTCACTTGTTTTTTTTTTAAAGTTTGGCTATTATAAAAGATATTTTCAAGTGTCAAAACCATTTTTCTTTTTCTAAACATCTTTATGTAATTTGTGTATCGATACATACCCGAAAAAACAATAAAAAAAATCAATATTTTGATATTAAATTTATTGCCACTTTAACATATGACAACAGGAAAGTGATTAATCAAAAACAAATTAAGGTATTAAATTGAGTGACGCTTGAATAGTTGGAGTTTATGTCTGAACACGCAATGGACGACAAAGTAGTTCAAATAAAAGTGCGCACTAGAATCAACAAAAAATACGATAAAAATAACATTGTTTATATTCTAAAACCTCTGATACTATTCGAATATGTAATAGGGGTATTCAGATTAAATTTAAAAAGTAAAGCGACAACAAATGTACCGGTTAAATTTAAAGTGTATGGCATAGCACTACTTGTAGTAGTAATAATTTTAGCATTAGGAAGTGTAATAAATGTATATTGTAAGACATCTTTACAGTTTGAGGATATCACCGATACGATGTTTTGCATCATCCCAAGATTTTTCGGTGTAATACAATTTAGTGTATACAATTTGAAAAGGTTCTCTGAAAAGAATATTAAAGCTATCGAAGGACTGGCAGAAGTTGATAAACTTTTGGGTTTCCCACTACAAACTAGACGAGGAAGGTACAGAAAGCGTTTAAAAATCAAAATAGTTATCGCACCGGTGGCGCTGTTAATTTGCTTCCTATATGACTATTACGTGCAAGACTATGATGTTGTGCTAAAAATGTTCTCCTATATGATCCTTTTCAGAGTTTATTTTGGTGTTTTCGCTTTGGCCGTTTACATAAACTTTGTTAGATTTCAACTTAATTTTATATTCAACAAACTTACAGCGTATTTTGATGACAAGAATCAAGACGGACGAAATGACAAAAGTGAAATAGAAAAAAATGTCGATAACGTTAAGGAAGTTGATATTAAAACACTAGCGAATGCCTTTGATACACTTGCCGCTACAGTTGAAAACATAAATGATGTTTTTAAATATCAACTTTTATTGATTATTCTCACAACATTCACGGAGAATATGTGGATACTGACTTATGAAATTTACATTCAAAGGAGCTTACAACTTAATGAACATTTTTTTTTCTCTATCGGTTTTATAATCTTTGATAATGCAAGCGTTATGTTACTTTGTAATCTTTCCGAAGATATAAAAACTAAGAGACAGAGCATAAAAGAACTTCTGTACTCATTTGTGCACTCACAAGATACTATAGTTTCTAAAACTATTAGGTTTGAAACGAAATTGTTCCTGGATATTGTTCGCGTGTACTCCTTGGATGTAAGAATGTATGGCATGTTTAGAATTAATACAAAGTTTTTTCTTAATTTTCTCGGCGTGTTCAGTACATATATGATTATAATCATCCAAGTCACTCATTTATTGTAATTTGTTTTGCTTCAAGTTATTGTTAATTTATCTGACGCAATTTTATTAAATTTGTTTTGACAAAACTAATTTGTATAATGTGCTTAATCCATTTGGACAGTCCTTAATCACTCGCAGCTATTAGTTAAATGTTTTAAAATTTAATTTGTGTAAGTGCTTCATATATACTTTATAACTCGGAAACAGAAACTTATTTTTTTCCATGAGTTCTTCGAGTATTATATTAAAATTTCAATACAGTAGTTGTATAATTATTTTTTATTTAAGGGTTCTAATATAATATTAATTGTACTCATAAAACGTATACCTCCTGTGTCACGTAAAATTAATTTACTTAAGCCGTTCCACCAAAACAGTGAAATCTAGTACACTACCCAATACACTGTATCTTGAGTAATGGCGTCCATTATTCGGAGGTTTGTGGGACATCTACGCCAGTGTCCCGGACTCCAGGCTCGTTTGTAACCTGTCACCGGGATAACGGGACGTCTGCTCCGGTTTTTGAGCTCATTTCAACTGTTACCGCTTCGGTGGTTGCTGCATTCGACTTGAATAAATGCTATTCCTCTTTACATTTCATTTAACTAAAGAGTTTAGTTGGTAGTATTTTTAGTTGCGAATAATAAATGCTACAGAAAAGTGCGTCAAAAAGTCACGTGGAAGTTCCACGTGACTTTTTAACGTACTTTTCTGTAGTATTAATGGAGCTTTCGTTCTTTCAGTTGATTAAACGCACGCAGGGCTATTCACTTCGAGCGCTGATGTAACCTAATATCTGACAGCGGTTTTTATCCCAAGTTCATCAAGGGTCGAGTTTGACGCAAAAAGCTTACCCAGAAGATCGTCTTTGTATTTTGCGTCGTGGGCCAACGATCCATTTCCTACTTGTAGGGATGGTAGGATGGCTTTCAGAAATATCCTTTAATAGCTTAGGCCAGAGACCAGAATTCACAGGTTCCCAAAGGAAGGCACTCGAGTCTCTCACCAATACTATTGACGTGCTATTTCTTTGAGCGAGTGATCTCTCTATTTAAGGATATACTCCATTTTATATGTATGTATCCACGCATAGGTGCGAGGGAGATCAATATTTATCAACAACAACAATAGGTCAACAATATTTTTTTACTGAATCGTCAACAAGAAAATATTAGCTAATTAGACGTTTCACGCGGCCTCGCCCGCATAAATGAGAAATTTTACGGCAACCGTACATTTTCTCGCAAAAAATAGCCTATGTTCCTTCACGTCATGGTCTACTCTACATCTGTGCCAAATAACTTAAAAATTCATCGAGTAGTTCGCGAGATAAGCGCCTTCAAATAATTTTCCCGGCTTTTTCCACATTTTCCTATGTTTCTTCGCTTCTATTAGTCTTAGAGTGATAATAATTTATAGTCTGTAGCCTTCCTAGATAAATGAGCCATCTAACAACGAAATAATTTTTCATATCGGACTAGTAGTTCCTGAGATTAGCGCGTTCACACAAACAAACTCTTCCACTTCATAATATTAGTATATATTTACATTTTATACCATGCACTAATAAGGTCGTATTACATAAATAATAAGTCGATCTTCTTAAGGCGAGGATAAACCCCAATTTGTTATTCCGCGACTTCCTTTAAAAAATATGAGATATAAAGCACAATATTTAAAATACCTTAAACAATAAACATTTTAATAAAACGTAATACTTTGGCTGTAATTAATTTACAAACTCACCTCCGATAAAAAACTATTTCATCGAAATATAAGTATTAACTAGGATAATTATACATTTTATTTTAATAAATTATTAGTAAATCTATATTAAATACTCTTTAACCGAACAATTTTGTTTCTAATGTTTATTTTCAAAGATATTTAAAAAAACATATAAAATAGAGAAGATCCGCTCGAATGACTACAGTTTTATGCTAAGCTAAAATGAATCTTATTGCGATGCGTATACGCTTGGTCTTTGGTTGTGTTCAAAAGACAAAATATATAGGAATAAGCGTGTAAATGACCAGAGCATGGCTCAGGGGAAAAAATACTTAGGTGGAATAATCATGCAACATTTCACTGCACTTGTTAAAACTTCATTTATGACACGAATAAACGTGCATTGATACAATAGTGTTAACAAGTCACATATTCTTGACTAGAATAAATAATTCAATACGGTTTTTCTTAAGTATGTGGTAAACTGTTAATATTTGATTTTTAATAAATATATGAGCTGAAAGATATTTTTTTTACCTTTAATTTGATTATACATTATATTTGTCTATTTATTATGTAGTCAAAGTTATGTGGTTCCAAACGTTTTTTTGTCTTCCTCAAAATTGTCTTTTTTCGATTGCACGTTTATTCGTTGGGGCCATCGATATATAACTGGAATTTAAAAATATTTTACGGTCATATCGTTCTATGCTGTATTATATTTCGATGGATTTTAAATAATTATTAAGGTACTGAGGAAAATATATTAATCAAATAAATTGCATGTATTTACGAAACCATAGTATTTTGACTAAAGTTTTATGTTAATGTCAAACTGACATCATCTAGACACGCGGTAGCGTGTCAAGTCAAGTTCAATATTGTTATATTGAACATAATCGGAAAAGTCAATTTCGAAAAAAATCGAAAAAGGTTTGATTTCGATCAATGAAGATGGAATGAATGAGAACAATTTTCACGTACACATTAATAACATTATTATGTTATGAAATAAATTTCCGCAGTCAGTATTATTTATTTCTCCGGTAAAAATGGGTCGAATGAGATACAGTGAAATACCGCTGCATTATTATAGGCGTAAAATGAACTCAAATCAATTCAGAGATACCTTCGAGCATTAAAAGTTAAAAATACAAGCGACAATGACCGAAAAATACAATATACTTTACGATCTTAATATTCCTTTCTTTTTAATAGACTTTTATGACTTAGATTATTTTTTTAGGGTTCCGTACCCAAAGGGTAAAAACGGGACCCTATTACCAAGACTTCGATGTCTGCCTGTCCGTCTGTATGTCTCTAGGCTGTAACTCGATAACGGTAATATCTGTAGAGTTGAAATTTTCACAGATTATGTATTTCTGTTGCCGCTATAACAACAAATACTAAAAACAAAATAAAATTAATATTTAAGGGGGGCTCCCATACAACAAACGTGATATTTTTTGTTTGCTTTTACCATACTTCTTTTTTTATGACAGAGAGGTATATTATAATAAATTTCAGATAAGGAAACCAGCGACGCGCAAATAAATAATATCGTCTACAGAGATGCCGTCATTACTATTGATTTGCCATCAGTTTCAAACTTTGCTCGTCTTTATTATATCAAACTGTCATTACGGATGCTCCTCCTCGTCCGTAATATTTTGACCTTTTTTATAAAATAGATCATTAAGCGTAAAAACAGCAGCAGCAACGCGACACTACATCGTATAAAACTTAGAGCTTAAGGTGGCTTTCCTATCCTTGCTAGCACTAGCGACCGAGACCAACATAAATTCAAATAAAATGCGAATTTGTGACTCTACTACAACAAAGACATTAAACTAGCGACCTATGCTGCCGGTGCAGGTCGTGCTAGACCAATGTCGGTAGAAAATGAAACATATGCCGTAACGCCCCTACTAACAACGCATCGCTGTTTATTCTCAAAAAACGCCATCTAATTGACGCACAGGAATACTATCAACGCCCTACCGTGCAGGTACCAATTAAATAAGTGTCGAGGTCAAATATCGCTCTGTCTAGCCTCTTTTACACCTAACGCGCGATAAGGAACTTCGTTCCAATGATTAAAATGAATGAATTGAATTACGCCTCTAGTCCACCGACGCTGCAAAACTAAGCGAAACAGCAATAGAGTGAGATGCAATATAACGAACTGTCATGTGGCGAAGACAGTAAATCGGTCGCCGCTGTTTCGCAGTTCACAGCGTCGGTGGACTAGAGGCGTAAGTCATTTAATTTGATATCATTGGAACGAAGTTCCTTATCGCGATCGCGATCGGCGTAAAAGAGGCTAGACAGAACGATATTTGACCTCGACACTTTTTTAATTGTTACCTGCATGGTAGGGCGTTGATAGTATTCCTGTGCGTCAACTAGATGGCGTTTTTTGAGAATAAACAGCGATGAGTTGTTAGTATTCCTGGGCGTCAATCGATAATTTTTTTTAGTGTATAATATAGGTTTTACGAACGTAAGGAATAACTTCGTTCCATTCGGGTGTCCCTTGACGCCTCTCAAGTTTTTTTTTTGTAATATTATTGTCGGCCGTGATCGCTTGCCGCGTTTGTCGGAACAGTTATGCAATGTCTTTAAAACTACGCGATAAATGATACAGTTTTGTTCATAGATAATATAATTCGAGAAAGGTAAATATTATAATAATTCGAGAGGGTGGTATATAATAATATTTTAAACATAATATAAATAATTAATAGTCCTGCCCCGTATCACGTATCTTGCGAGAGCAATGCGATAGCAATTATTGCGCGATAATTGCTCAAAAATCGCAATTTCGTATCACGTATCAGCCAAAACAATACGATTGCAATTTGCAACCCAGGTAGCACAAATGCTATGTAAGATTTGGCTTATATCGTTTTTGGTCATATTGCAGTGATGCAGCGGTGATTTACATTAGAAAGAGCCAAATAGCGCCATATTACATAGCCAACTATATTTTTTCATTAAAAGCTGTGTAAAATTGCGCTGTAGACGTCTATATAGCGTTTTTACACAGCTCATCTTATGGAAGCTCCCAATACAGTAATTTCTAGCCAAGAAAGTTCCATCTATACAGCTTTTCGCCAATTAGAAGCTATTAATATTTGCTGACCGCCATATAATTCACCTTTCTTGACTGTTTTTCTTATGAATGCTGAGAAATTTGCTTTGACATAATAAGTGAGCTAGTTCCTTTGTGTTTGGCGGCCATTGCTCTGTTATCTGTATTGTTAATAATTTGTTTGCAAGTCTAAGAATCTTTTCGCCCTTTTGTGACTTGAAGACTCCCCTGTTTTTTTCACAAATCACTCTGACATTAGAAACTCACTGACTGCGGTTGGACTGGAGGAAACGGGGCACTATGGGTTTTTCCCATAGTGCCCATAGTGTGTCAGAAAAAATTTAATGAAATATTTTAAACCACCCCTTTTGAATATACCAATCCATAGGGTGCGCCAAGAGGATCAAAAAAGTTTATCAAAAATCAACCCCTATCGAACTACAAGCTGAAATGTGACCCTCTTATATAGTATGGAAAAAAACACTTAGAAAAATTTTGACGAAAAAATGCAACCCCTTATGACCACCCCTTTTTAATATACCAATCGATAGAAGGTGCCAAGGGGAGCAAAAAAGCTCAGATAAACTTTTCTGTAACACCAACCCCTGGCCAGATAGAGGCCTAAATACGAACCTCGTATATATGGAGAAAATACTTTGAAAAAATTTTACGAAAAAATGCAACCCCTAATAACCACCCCTTTTTAATATACCAATCGATAGAACGCACCAAGGGGCGGAAAAAAGCTCAGATAAACTTTTCTGTAACATCAACCCCTGGCCAGATAGAGGCCTAAATACGAACCTCGTACGAATGTAGAAAATACTTAAAAAAAAAATTACGAAAAAATGTAACCCCTAATGACCACCCCTTTTTAATATACCAATCGGTAGAAGGTGCCAAGGAGAGCAAAAAAGCTCAGATAAACTTTTCTGTCACACCAACCTCCGGCCAGATAGAGGCCTAAATACGAACCTCGTATACACTTGCGTGCAAAAAAATCGACCTACCCCGCGCATTTCTGTTCAAGTCGCTATATCTTAAAAAGTTATACCTAGTTATTTATTATTTCAAAAATCAACGCCTGTCGAAATACAAGCCGATTTATGATAAGTGTTATCATTAGCGTCCGGTTTACATATTACTAATGAAGGTACAAACTACAAACCTTATGCAGAATAATACAATTGGACAAATTCAATGTCCTGATTGGCATAAATATAGACAAGTGTGGCTAATAGCCAGTAATTTTCACACAATTTGCAATTTAAAGCCAACTATAACTAAGTAACTAATGGGTATTTTTTTTCGTTTATATACAGAAAAATGATCACTAACCTAATTCCTCGAAATGTTTTTGTAATGAGCAAAATTAAAAAAAAATGGACAATCCCCATTCAAAGTATCTCTGTTAGCTACCATTTTTCTAGGGAAAGTGAATTTTATTCTAGGGAACCTGTACCTTTAACCTTAAGCAGAAAAAAATACTTGCACAGAAAAATAACAATACGTTTTATTGATCCCTTGAAACCGTTATAGAGGTAATATCGATGACATTGATAAAAATATAATTATCGTTCTATAAGTAATTGCTAGTAGTAGGGAGTTAATAACATTTAAATTTTCATATGGATCGATAATAAAACTTGATGTAGTAAAGTACGGACAGCGGAAGAAAATACACTAATAAGTAATACCACATCATACCTACTGCACTTAATACAGTAGGAATATTTAGGCAGAAGATACAGAATCAGACAGTAAGAAGAAGATAAGATAACAGAGAAGAACTTAAAACTTCAAACGAAAAAGACATATAAAATACGGAACCTTAAAAAGGAACAAAAATGAATAAAACCAAAATAATAAATATCAAAAACAATGGAGTTGATAGGAACACCGAAGTTGACGATTTAGTTTTTATGCTTAAGCCTCTAGTATTTGCGGAAAATATTTTCGGAACTTTCCGGTACTACGTAAAGAATGGAAAACTTTTAATACCGAATGCAGCACTTAAAAGTCATGGGGTACTTATTATGATATTTTTAATTACCTTAATATTTATTTCAGTTACTTTTAGATACGATATTATTTTACAAAATAAGATGGTAATAGAGAGCTTTACTTTCTTTGGTTCAAGGGTTCCTATAGTATTTGTTATTTTAGTGCATCTTTTACCAGACTTTAGTAGAAATAATATAAATGTAGTACATGGAGTAGCCTATATTGATAAAATACTGAATCACACATTTGATGTACGGGGTACACATAGACGTTATTTGGTTGCTGGATTGCTCAGTCTCGTGCTAAGATTATTTATTCTGTTTATGTTTCTTTACAATATAAATAAATTTTATTTTAGTGTAGGAATTTACTTATATCTAACGTTTTCTATAATGCATCTTGGCCTATTCGCTTTTTTTGTGTTCATTAAGATATTAAATGTAAGATTGGATTATATTCACTATGAGCTGAAAGCATTTATTCATTCGGAACTGAAATGTCATGATTTACTTTCAAAAGATAATAGAATAGGAAATAGAGTTATTGTAATAAAACATCTAAAGAGCCGCGGCAACTATTCAACGCCCAATTCTCAAATACTTCGTCTAGCTAAAGCATTTTCCGTTGCTGCCAGAATAGCTAGTAATGTCAGCAAAACATTTCAATGTCACGTAATTGTATCTACCGCGACGATATTTTTTGAAAACATAGAAACTATACACTTTTTATTTCGCAATCATAAGGCTTCAAATAGGCTTTTCCTCTTGGTGTTTACAATATACTATGTTTTTATTAATAATTTAAGTTTTGTAGTGATATGTTACATGTCCGACAAGATGCAGCTAAAACGCTACAAGATTAGGGAGCAGCTTATTAAATTGATACTGAACTGTGACATCACGGAGTCACTTCGAACACAGGCGAAAGTGTTTGAGGAGATCCTTCGGCTGAACACCATGAGGATACCCGTCCTTGATATGTATAACCTTGACATGAAGTTTGCGCTGACGTTTGCGTCACTGTGCACCACTTATCTAATTCTTGGTATAAACATAAATCACTTGCTTTAAAATTTTAGGACACGCCAAAAGCACATACACTTTATTACAGTCATGACGTTTTATGAAGCATTCGAAGAACACTAACACTACTATAGTACATAGGTAGACCATTATTGTACTGGAAATATTTTAAAAAAAGTTCTAGTTATGCACTTTTAATAGTAGTTAATAAATGTTTATAATTTTTTTAAATGAAATAAGAGGGCAAACGAACGAACGGGTCACCTGATGGAAAGCAACTTCCGTCGCCCATGGACACTTGCAGCATCAGAAGAGCTGCAGGTGCGTTGCCGGCCTTTTAAGAGGGAATAGGGTAATAGGGGAGGGTAGGGAAGGGAAGGGAATAGGGGAGGGAATAGGGAGGGTAGGGAAAGGAATAGGGTAGGGGATTGGGCCTCCGGTAAACTCACTCACTCGGCGAAACGCAGCGCAAGCCCTGTTTCACGCCGGTTTTCTGTGAGAACGTGGTATTTCTCCGGTCGAGCCGGCCCATTCGTGCCGAAGCATGGCTCTAATTAAAAATTTATTGAGAATAATTTAAGTTTATAGTAACAAGTTATAAAAAACATTGTTTGGTGTGGTCAAGGTTTATATTATAACGGTTTAGATTACAAGCTAGTTTGCTTATTAACTGTAATTATTTGATATAGTTATAGCTTATAAATATATATATAATATCATAATATTCATATATATAATATCATATAATCATGTTACTTGAACTCAAATGTACAAAAATGAAAAAAATAAAATATGTTCAACTTTTAACTGTATTTAAAAATATCGAAATAATTATTTAATAACATGCCTGGCTTCCTTTACCTCATTGTCTTTACGTCTCCCGATGATCAAATTAATTAATTACATATTATATTGGATTAATTTTGTCATATATAATTAAATACTTGTATCAACTGTTTAAAATGTTAAAGTGGTTTAAACTCCGTCACACGCTGCCTTCCAACTTGTCACGCGTGTGATACAACTTGGTAATATTTGCGTCCAAGTTTTTGTAGCGTAGTATAATGGGTGAAACATTTTTGATTGCTTAGCGTTAATTTGAATGACAATATAAGATTGACTCGGAAAAGCTTAGGATATAAGCTAAAATTTTAATCTACCGGCTTTGGTGGATTAAAATTTTAGTACTAAGGGACAATCATGCAAGAAAAAAATATTGAAACCTACAGACTTTTTTTAATACAGAATAAGTGTTACTAAGTTAGGCTATACATAAATGTGAGACGACCAAAGCTCTAAAGTACAATTGTCCAAAAAAATGCTTAGGAAACCTATAGTTACGGTCACTTTCAGATTTTTCCAGACTTTCAGATTTGTGACATCGGCTATTATACAGTGTGTAACAAAAATAGGTGATAATACTTTAGGGTATGTACGTGTTCCTTGTAAAGAGTTCACTGTGAAAATAGCAGCGCTAAAATACGATTTTTTTTTACTATTGTATGGGCAAGGGCCCGAGCGTCACGAGTTTCCACATACAAAAGTGAAAAAATTTTTGGTCTTTCAGCGCTGCTACTTTCACAGTGAACTCTCTACAAAGAACACGTACACACCCTAAAGTATTATCACTTATTTTTGTTACAACCTGTATAACATTAGAGCGTCCGTGGCCTAATGGGTAGACCTTCCGTTCGCACTCCTAGAGGGTGCAGGTTCGAACCCGGGTGGAGGCGTGTACCAATGAGACATTTTCTGATCTCAAGTACATAATACGGACGCTCGTACGGTGAAGGAAAACATCGTGAGGAAACCCGCACATAGTTGGTCCCAGACGTATTGACTAGTTCTTTCCTCTGGACTAGACCAACTATGATGCGAGAATGCCGTATGCGCTCGGGCAACCATACGGACATTTCAAAATCTTGTCCCAGGCACTACAGTATTTGAGGAGCGGTTACTTCGCTTTGAAAAATACTGTATAGATCAACCACAACGGATGTAAAGGCCTAGTTTTTTTTGTATAACATTATCTCGGGTTCGTTTCGAACGGAAACACGAATTTCAAACGTTCTTGAAATTCGTGTTTCCGGCGTGTACAGTCACACCGGAAACACAAATTTAAAATAGAAGTGTACATTTTATAAATTAATGTAAACGGATTTCGTGTACGCTCGCTCTACATTTGGGCGACTTTTAATTATTTCACACCCCTCTCCCACCTCTTCTCTTGGCTTCCCCCGCACCGCCTACATACTGGGAGTACACTCAGATTGGTTTAAGCCCGCTCTAAACTTTTCAAGATTTCAAAAATGATTATTACTTGTGACTTGTGACAGAGTTAGTGTTGTTCAGGGAAGTAGCTAACGGAGTTTTAATACAGCTGAACCTACATTTTTTTTTCCTTTTTTTCCCCACCCCACTACTCCCACACCCACCACCCACGGCCTGCCAGCACGCAGATTATCAGAAATGGTCGTTCAGGGAAGTAGCTAACGGAGTTTTAATACAGCTGAAGCTACATAACCTATTTGGTCGTCAGCTCTTAGTCGACTATAGGTTATAAGATCGTTGATTTTGATAAGAATAAAGTTAATAAATATTATTTTTTAGTTTTCTATTATTAAGTGACCTTGCCTGGTAGAGATATTTGTACATAATGAATTACGCAATATAATATTAGAATAATTTAAATCCTCAGTTATGAACTCTTATAACATTACACATAACTATAAGTTAAAGATGTGGAGAAAGTTACTTTGTTTTTCAGAGTTCAGAGTTAGGACAAAATAACTTCTTTCGGGAACAGCAAGCAGGAGACTGTAGCATCGTCAGTTACAGTTTTACCCGACTGCACTAGGAGTTAACTTTTGAATATTTAACGCTGTGTACACCGCCCCGCGCCCGCATGGCAGTCAACCATCAAACCACATTTCAGCGAATGAGGAACACTTTCCGTCTATTTCGGTGCAATTTCGCAGCCGTTTTTAATCACAATTTGCAATTTAATTTCTTCATTTTATTGCAACCATAAAAATTTATTCATTAAATAGGACCCAACAAGTTCCCATGCTTCCATTCATTTTGCTTTGTATCCTAACAGACTTCGTCCGCGTTAGCATAGCAGATCACATCCCAAGTATTATTTATTATACAAAAATATTCAATATACAGAATTGACTTTCCTACGATTTTATTATATATAGATGTTCCGCGCGGCTTCGCTTGCGTAATTTAGGAATTTCACGCAACCGTACATTTTGCAGCAAAAAATAGCCTATGTCCCTTCACGTGGTATATTCTTCATGTTTGCCAAATAACATAAAATTGCTCCAGTAGTTCATAAGATAATAAGAAATTCCATATAATTTCCCCCGTTTTTTCCACATTTTCATCTATTTCTTCGCTCTTATTAGTCTTAACGTGATAAAATATAGCTTATAGCCTATGTCAATGAATGGGTTATCTAACATTGAAAGAATTTTCCAAATCGGATAAGTAGTTCCTGAGATTAGCACGTTCAAATAAGCCCTTTCATATAATTTCCCCCGTTTTTTCCACATTTTCCTCTATTTCTTCGCTCCTATTAGTCCTAACGTGATAAAATATAGCCTATGGCCTACCTCGATGAATGGGCTATCTAACATTGAAAGAAATTTTCGAATCGGGTAAGTGGTTCCTGAAATTAGCGCGTTCAAATAGGCCCTTTCATATAATTTCCCCCGTTTTTTCCATATTTTCCTCTATGTCTTCACTCCTATTAGTTTTAGCGTGATAAAATATAGCTTATAACCTTCTTCAATCAATGGGCTATTTAACACTGAAAGAATTTTTCAAATCGGACCAGTAGTTCCTGAGATTAGTGCGTTCAAATGAGCCCTTTCAAATAATTTTCCCCCGTTTTTTCCACATTTTCCTCTGTTTCTTCGCTCCTATTATACTTAGCGTGATAAAATATAGCCTGTAGCCTTCCTCGATCAATGGGCTATCCAACAGTAAAATAATTTTGCAAATCGGACCAGTTCCTGAGATTAGCGCGTTCAAACAAACTAATTACATACGGACCCCTAAAGAAGACCGCTGACACCGCGACGCGTGCCTGGTCATCGCCATCTTTCTGCTTCTTCAGCATTTACCGCGTTTTGCAATTTATATTGTAATAATTAATTTTCCGTCATTCTATTCCGATCTCGCATCGATCACGGATATAATTTTGTAAAATAGTTTTAAGTTGGTTAAATAAAATTTTAAGATAATTTTTGTTTTTTTTTGAGAGTCCGGGCCGAAAATATAATTAACTCTTCCCAATTATAATATTATAGTATAGATAATATCTCGAATGATAATAATAATTATGGATAATAATCCCTACAAATATAATAAATCCATATCCATACATTTTTATGAAATAAGGGGGCAAACGAGCAAACGGGTCACCTGATGGAAAGCAACTTCCGTCGCCCATGGACACACGCAACATCAGAAGAGCTGCAGGTGCGTTGCCGGCCTTTTAAGAGGGAATAGGATTACAGGTGTAGGAGAGGTAAGGAAGGGAATAGGGAAGGGAAGGGTAGGGAATTGGACCTCCGGTAAACTCACTCACTCAGCGAAACACAGCACAAGCGCTGTTTCACGCCGGTTTTCTGTGAGCCCGTGGTATTTCTCCGGTCGAGCCGGCCCATTCGTGCCGAAGCATGGCTCTACCACGTAAAATATAATAAATAATACTATATCCATTAATATTATTAATTGCGAAAATGTGTCTGTCTGTCTAAACAGACAAAGAGGTAAACCTCTCACACTCAAGCCGCTGAACCGATTCTGCTAAAATTTGTTTTGAAGATACTTCAAGTCCCGGAAAAGGACATTGGATACTTTTTACCCCAAAAAGAAATTTAAGGTTCCAGCGGGATAAACGAATTCTGGCGCAAACCAATAGCGAGCGTCATCTAGTAAATTTATAATATATTTTCGGATATTCCAAGGTTTAGATGGACGCTGTTAAGCATTCGTGTACTAACCCACAAAAAATTACGTATTGAGTTATGAATGCAGTTATGTTCTGTAGATGATTTAGAACAAGACTGCATTCAAAATTTGACAACAAAAGAAATGTGGGTTAGGACACTAATGCTTAACAGCGACCAGATGTCTTTACCAGACCACTTTATGTCTCAACATAATATTGTATTTATATATTATTAATAGTTGTTACTCGCGACTTCGTTCGTGCCAACGTATGCTTTATTATTCATACTTCTTGTTATGACAAGAAGTATGAATAATTTTCCCGTTTTCCCCATTTTCCACTAATTCCTAACTTCTCTTGATTGCATTGTAGCGTGATGTTATGTGGCCACAAGTATACCTCAATAAATGGAATATCCAACACAAAAATATTATTTTTAATTCAAAACAGTAGTTCCTGAGATAAGCTCGTTCAAACAAACAAACAGTCTCTTCAGCTGCATCACACGAGTATCTATAAATATATAATATTATAATATAATTAATATAGGTCTCTGAATAAACAACAATAACGTGAAACCGAAAACAAATTTTCCACAAAGAAAAAGCCAAAGTCACTTCTGTGACGGACACTAAGCAAATTATTGAACCTTCCGTACCTTCCGGTTACCTCCGTTGCTTTGTGACAGCTCAAATAATTACTGCAAAAACATGACATTTTAACTAAATAATGAAACTAAAAGGCAATTGTCATTGAATTGACAATTTAAATGATAAATGAAGTCGAAACTCTCTTGTTATGTCTCGGTACATAATATGGAAATACTAGAGGTATAAAATTTATATTAACTTTTGTATTAAGTTAACGAACCAATTTACTCAAGGATTAAAACCTTATTCATTTATTTCATATTAAACAACAAGATTAATAATCTGTGTCAGTCACCCTTCACAATCAGGCTATTTCTTTGCTCGTTTTTTCCGCAATTCGATTGTAATTAACTGGTTATTTTCGGCAACATTGATGGGCCATAAAGTGTAGTGATAGTACCGGCCAATGCATACAGAGTGCTCGTTTGGGGACAAACTACAACAGTTCCGATTGGCGGCTCTAAACAGAGTTTATGGCTAACGGGGTTAACGGATAGAATGCCATCAAAGAACACCTAAATAACGATGGACATCACTTCGATCCCGATAAAAACATCGAATATCTAAATGTACTACCAAAAAGCAGGAAGATGGATGCTCAGAGACACAAGAAATATGGAAACCTTCTAAACGATCAGACATGCCTCTCATAATAATTAATATTATTACTTACAGGATTTTTAAAACTTATTTTAGGACATTATTTTATGTTTGATATTTAATTTAGTTAAAAGAGATTTTATTAACTAACATCGGCATTACTTTGACATGATTTAGGTATATGATATGAATATTTATTATTTTGTAAGATAATTTATATAAAGATTGACTCAAGGGCGTCGCCAGCCGATGGCGCAGGGGGGGGGGGGGGGGGGGGGGCAAGTTGACTTTACCTACTACAATTCATAAAAGTATGTATGAATTGTAGGTAAAGTCGACAGCACATAAAGCTTTTGACTTGTACTACGAGCCTTACAGGTGTAACATCTATTACCAGATTTTAATATTATAGTGGTCGTTGTTTGCATTATATTTGGCAACTTTTTTTAGGATCTCTAGGGGGGGGGGGGGGGGGGGGCAGCTGCCCCTCCCTGCCTGTTTTTTTTTTTAAAGAAGGCAGGTCGCTGTAGCCCTGACGTCACTGCGACCCATGAGGATATATTGTGACTCCTTCGCACTAGAGTATCATCCCCAACCCAATACTACTCATAAATTGAACGATATGGTTGGGGTTGGTGCCACGAATTTCCTCTGTGGACGAGTATTCGTGGCGACCAAAGTGCCTGTTCCTGCTCTGTAGTAGAGCAGGGCAGTTGTGGAGAAGGTGAATAGGTCAAGGTTCTCATCGGTTACCTCATCCACTAGCCGCAATGTACCGCGGCCTGGGCCGCATCGGCATCATCGGGGTTTCTCATTACACCGACCGGTCAGAAGCACATCTATCCTGGTCAGCACAAAGCGCGTAGCATCGGCCCCGCACGGCAGCTATCCGACTCACTGGATCCCGTGCAGCAGCTTCACAGTTCCGACTCACTGGGACTCACTGCAACAGTTCCGACTCACTGGAACTCTCTGGCACTGGTGACTCAAGCGACAAGACTTCAAGATTCGACCTCCGGTCTTCGGGGGGGAGTGATGGGTACCGCACTGTTACTTGGTGGGTCTTGAGAGACTTTAAAAAAAAATACTTTTATTAAAACTGGAATATTTTATTTAGAAAACTTAATTAATCTTAAGAGAAGACCTGCACCCGACGAAGGTCCAATTCGATATGATGAAAAACACCGCAAAATGAAATAATGAAATAGCAAAAGTTTGCAATTGCAATTTTATGAAATGCAAGTGAAAACTAAGCGTTTTTAATATACATATAGCCCCATTTGACTTTCGATATAACAGCACCCACAATTCGCTTAACATTTCTGTGTCGGTATATAGCTTTGTCCACACTGTGCCTTTTTCTGTTCGTCAAGGGCATGCGTTATAGCGCAGTCAACAGCGAACGTGAGGCATGCCAGCGACGCATACCCTCTGACCGTATTCAAAACTTGAAAAATTACAATATTGGCGTTGCGTTCCTTGACGCATTCAATTATTGAATGCGCCAATATGAAAGTTGATGACGAAAATTGAAGATGAAAGTGCACAGTGTGGACATAACTTATTTACGACAGCTGAGATGTATCACGTGGGCTCCGGCCTGACCGAGCATAACACGTCGCTCGGTCGGAAGATCTTCCTTTGTGGCCTCCATGCATATCCCACAATGGTATGCAAAACACGTGACGCGTCGCGACGCGTTGAGCGTTCGTTTTGCAGCGTGTTATGTCACTACCGTCCTCCGGCCATCAGCGACCTAAAGTAAAGCTTCGCCTATTTTAACATTGTTTAATTTTTTCGTTCTCTAATCTTACGTCGCCAAAGGTTCTATCGTATGCAAGATCACATAAAATTTTATAACCAGACTTACGGCGTCGTCGCACGCGAAAATTGGAAAATTCCTTTACTGCTATATTTCACCTGAGATCATTTCATATTTTCATTTTGTCCACAAAAATGTTATGTAAATTCGTATCCAATATATCGGTGCTTTGAAGGTCGTGATTTATTCAAAATCTGATTTTCCCGACCCTTTCATATTAAAACATTCAACCCCTTAAAAACAATAACATGGAGTGTTGTGCTCGTAAGGGCAAATAATAATATCCGCTTAAATTTCGGGAAATAAACACAAAATTTTGATCCAATATCAATAATTTTAAGTGAGGCTACTCCGCAAAACATTTTAAGCGGCCTTTGTACGTTGGCCAACAAGAAATTAATACAAGCAATTACAAACGTGTAGATTAGCCATAATATTATAGAGTGGGTGGCCAAATTATTATACTCAGAGTGAGTGATTTTAGTTGTCACCGGCCTTGGAAAAACCAAATTGGAATAACCAAAAAAAACGATATGGGGCGAAATTACTTACTATTACTCCTCTCCATCACCAGATGGCTGAATAGAACCTTACCATAACGCCAAAAAAATACTAACTTTTTTAAATTATTTAGATTTAACTTTTAATTAGACACAAAAATGTACTTTTTTTCAAGTGAGTATAATAATTTGGCCGCCGACAGTACTTCGATTGTGCATGCTATCGATAGGTTTGCCATCATTATCCATCTCTCAACGTGCAGGGGGGCCTTTAGATTGAATCCAAAAATACCGCGCGTGAATGTTCAAAGATACCTTTGATCCGTCCAATTATAATTGGAATTTTCAAGTAATAATGATATTATTTGACTCGTGCCGGAGAATTTCCCAGAAATCCCGAAGCAGCTTGAAATAAATTGGCCGTGTGCGATTTCCCTGGGGTGGGTGACCGACAAACAATATTAAAGTGGACTATATGAGTCGGGTACTATTTACTGCTAGTATGATAACATACCAATAATAAATATTTTCAGAGAGATATAATTTTTACTATGCAAGAAATTTTCTTTGGAATTTATATTAAGTGTAGTGTCATAAGGTGGGCACTGGGCACTGATTAACGTTACGACTATAGAGGTGTTATGTAACTTATTCCACAGCGACCATTCGTGCAGTCAGTACGTCGCGCGTCGTGTTACGGCCACTTGCGGGTGTTGTCTGCACGCCTGCTCGCTATGTATTAAGTTACATTACATTGTGTAACATTGATCATATTGCACAATTCCTGGAACCTGCAGTCTGCAGACACATCCCTAATTACTGTTTGACTTAGTTCTCCAATTTAACTCACGTTTTCTCACGCTGTTTCTGTCTGTCTGTCAGTATGTCTGTATGTCTGGCTGTCTTTTTTTTTTTATGAAAGAAGGGGGCAAACGAGCAAACGGGTCACCTGATGGAAAGCAACTTCCGTCGCCCATGGACACTCGCAGCATCAGAAGAGCTGCAGGTGCGTTGCCGGCCTTTTAAGAGGGAATAGGGTAATAGGGGAGGGTAGGGATGGGAAGGAAAGGGAATAGGGGAGGATAGGGAAGGGAATTGGGCCTCCGGTAAACTCACTCACTCGGCGAAACACAGCGCAAGGGCTGTTTCACGCCGGTTTTCTGTGAGAACGTGGTATTTCTCCGGTCGAGCCGGCCCATTCGTGCCGAAGCATGGCTCTCCCACGTATAAATGTCTGCCTGTCTGTCTGTCTGTCTGTCTGTCTGTCTGTCTGTCTGTCTGTCTGCCTGTCTATCTCCAGGCTGTATATAGAACCACTACAGCTAGACTTCTGAATTTTTCACAGATTATGCAGCTGCCGCTATAACAACAAATACTAAAAACTAAATTTTCGTTATTTTTAGCCTTATTTGCTCGTAATCAATAATGGCAACAGCTAGGCACTTGAAATTTTCGCGGCATCCTTTATTATATTTGTGCTTTAATTATTAATAATCAAATACAAATAAAATAAATATTTAAGTGGGGCTCCCATACAAAAAACACATTTTTTCCTACTTTCGCTCTATAACGGTACGGAACCCTTCGTGGGAGAGTACGACTCGCACTTGGCCGACTTTACCTATCCCAGAAAAGTGCACAACGCCTTAAAGTTTCTTGCTTCTTTAGCGGCTTTCACTTCTGTCCATAAAATTTGAAGTTAGTAACGAAAATCAGTGTATCTACGGTGAAACTTTGGGATAACAAACAAACAACTTTTCCTCGCGAAATCGTGTTTCTGTTTGTATTTGCTCGGTCGAATCTGCGCGCAGTTTTCTACAACTAGAAGCATCAAATGGATATGGGAATGGGTGGAAATTAGACGATTCTATTAAGATTCAGCTTGCCCGAGCGAGTTGTACGCGTTCGGAGCTATTATACCTCTGATAGGACCTTCAACCATTGATATAAGGTTCATTTTCGTATAAACTAATAACTGGAATATCTCTGGACGGTCGTACAAATTGTTTTTCATTACCACAAACAGTACAGCAATAATATAAACAAGTAAATACGAAGACATTCGGGCAAAGAAATGTTGGCATCGTGCCAAATGTTTTGGCTGATGGAGGCATCTAAACATCTGGGGGAGAAAATATTAGAAAAATTTAATAAATAGTGAGTGTGGCAAAGTGCGCCCAACCCGGCAAGTGCGCCATGTAGCTATAATAAATAATTCCATACTGCTAATTGGAAATCTCCAATCACTCACTATACCTTTTTGTAACGTAACATAATATATTACGTATTGTATTTTCTACAACAAGAAAAAAGACAGAAACTCCGTTGTTCTTAATATAAATAGTTATTGCACGGACACCATTCATTTTTCCGCAACTTTTGAATTTATAATATCAGCATTTAGCATGGTTAAATTTATTAGGTATAAAATATGCAATGACTATGATGATATAAAAAGGCCTTTTGCATTCGTTGCAGATGATTTATTTAGTATTTTCAGAGCGAAGTACCACTCTTTAAAAACTGTAGTGCCTGGGACAAGATTTTAAATGCCCGTATGGGTGGCCAAACCAAGCTTACGACATTCTTGCAAGTTCGCAACATAGTCGGCCTAATCCAGAGGAATTAGCATGTCAATTCGTCTGGGACTAACTATGTGCGGGTTTCCTCACGATGCTTTCCTTCATCATACGAGCGCCCGTATTATGTACTTGAGATCTCAAAACATCTCTTTGGTAGGTACACACATCTCCACTCGGGATCAAACCCGGACTCTCTTGAGAGCGAACCAAAGGTCTACCACTACCACTAGACCACGGACGCTCTACAAGGCAAACAGACAAACAGATAATTATCCTTTACTTAATATTATAAATATGAAGCGTGTATATTTGTTACGCTTTCACGCAAAACCTATTTGACGAATCATCATGAAACTTTGTACACATACTTTTGGAGGTATTAGAAGTAACATAGGATACCTACTTATTATTTAAAAAAAATATTTTTTACGAAAAAGAATATGGACGCGGGCAACACCTAGTTAATAATTTATTATAAAGGTCGTTGCTTTTTATCACAACTTAGTCACAAAATAAACCAGATTTTTCGTAATTTAGATAATTCTGATTAGCACCAAAGTCCGCTCGAACATTAATCTGTCGGTTTACGACAGTTCGTCACACTATGTATCATCAGAATGTTTTCCCGAGAGTGCTTATTAGTTTTATGGTACATAAAACTTTATTGTCAGAGATTCAGACTTATCAGGCTATCGAAAAAGTTTACCGGGTCTACGATAGTAATCGAATTATGAAACACACTCGCCTGTATACTGTATAGGCCTCGCCTGTATCCGCAGCGACCGCGACCTAAAAAACTGCAATAAAATGCGACTGGCATACGCTTTTTTTATCTAGCCTATGCTGTCCCACTGCTGGGCAAAGGCCTCCCCCAAGGTCTTCCATTGTGCTCGGTCACAGGACCGCAGGAGCATACCAGCCAGGCTGGTACGCTTCCAGCTCATCGCGCCATCTTTTTCTAGGCCGGCCACGGCGGCGGCGTCCATCTTCCGGTACCCACTCTGTTGAGATGTTTGCCCAGCGGTCGGAATGCATGCGGCTTACGTGTCCCGCCCAATCCCATTTCAACTTTGCCGTCTTTACTCCATGGCATGGCATACGTTATAGATTTAATTTTCTACCGACTTTTTGCTTTAGTGTAGTTGTAGTAGTTGTGTAAGTGTAGGTTAAAATGAAACGCGTGGCGCTGGCCCATGACCAAATATATTTAAATGTAATAATGTTAGCCTACGATTAACTATGATCATCGTCAGTGTAACTTGTATAACATGCAAATAATTATTCTCAATTAATCCTAAAAAACTTCGTAATTATTCGCAGTTATCCATCATAACCCAAGAAGGGTTTAAACTCAACCGTTTTAAACGCTCAGTCAAATAAAATTCAAGTAATCTAAGCCATTCTAGGCTAACAATCTCGTAATGGGCCATTTGTTATCTGACACGGTGTTTTTCTAAATAAGTACCTATTTTACTCCCCCGCGGCGTCAGATTGCACGAAGTGCCAAGATGCTGTTTTAACGATAGCATTTGTCAAACTGAACTGGTTTGTGTACATTTAATATTTATATTTTTTAAGAGAAGGAAAAATTAAATCTAGACACGTGGTAGCGTGTCAAGCCAAGTATTGTCTGTATACCAAACTAGATTACCCGGTGAACTTCGTGTTACTAATTCATATTAGTACTCGAGAAGGACTAGACTGATTTGGCTTAATTTAGTCTTAAATTACTCTTGAAAGTTCAGGGAAGGTTCATACCTTCCCTGGACTTTCTAGAGTAATTTAAGACTAAATTTAGCCAAATCAGTCTAGTCCTTCTCGAGTTTTAGCGAGACTAACAAATTTTAAATTTCATTTTTATTTATATAGATTTCATTAAAATCGTGGTTTAAACAAAGAAGTACAGACGGACAGACAGACTGATTACCAAACAGACATACACACTTTCGCATAGTCGGTAAAACGAAAAAATATTACAAGACAATGGATCGGACAACGAACTTCGTCAAAATACTTTATTGTTATTCATATATTTTTGTAGTAATATTTTATAGCTTAGCCATATAAGATATAATTATGTAGTCTGTACAGTCAAGGTAGTTTAATGCTTAGCAATTCATACTCAGTATTGAAAATGTACGTCTGTATTTAACAGATGCCACTATAAACGTATAAATCGATTCTGATTAAAATATTGTTATTATTAGTCAAGAGTGGACAAAGTGGCTAACTGTTAATAATAGTTATTATTATTATTGTACTTTGAACGCCGGAAAAGACAATGGTAAGTTCTTGAAAGAAAAATGTACGACGAACTAATTTCAGTGCTACAAAACAGACAGGATTTCGTTTGTTACGCCGCGCGCTTCGGAAAATGAATTTATTTTCCAACGTTACACCTAAGATAATACAAGCTGACGATGATATAATTGCTAAACATTCATTTTCTGCGACTGTACACAATATATCTTGCCTTTGTCTGTATAAATGCAAAACTTTGGATGGATTGGTACTCAATCAGATAAATTGACAAATATTCATGATTGTGTACGTAGTATAACAATACGATTTTATGCTCGTACTTTTTCTTCTTAAGATAATAATATGTTATATAATACTAGCTGTCCCGGCAAACGTTTCTTTGCCCTAATAAAGTATTTCGGCCGTATTATTTTATTGAAGTGACCAAATAAGTATGTCACCATGGCAACGTCCATCGCTATCCCGTCGCACAAACAATGGTCGCCGTCAGTGTCGAGTTGTAATAATTTACTATTATTTATTCAACAAATGCACTTATCAATATAAAAAGTACCCAGTAGCCGATTCTCAGACCCACTGAATATGCATATAAAATTTGGTTAAAATCAGTAAAGCCGTTTCGGAGGAGTACGCGGCCTAACATTGTGACACGAGAATTTTATATATAAGAAAGTTATTATCTTAAGATGAAAAAGGAATCATCCGTACTTAATATTATAAATGCGAAAGTGTGTCTGGTCTGACGTCTGTCTGTTCGTTACCTCTTCACGCTCAAACCGCTCAAGAAAGTACATAGGATACTTTTTATCCTGGAAAAATGTAAGGTTCCTGCGCTATAAACGAATTATGGCGCTTCTAGTTAAAACTTACTTAAAATTTACTTTTAATCGCGCTACGGTCTCGTCTCGGTGCTAGCTGACCCTAACGAAATTAATTTCGCTGAAACGTACACGTGAATTGGCTCTTAAATATTTTGTTTACGTATTTCCACCACTCCACTACGGCCTGACTAAAGGAAGTTACACATTGCATTTTATTTTTGTATTTTTCTTATGTATTTTGACTCTCGGTTCGTTTCTGTAATTTATACTATTTTAATATTATATTGTCCGTGTCAGAACTTCATATATATTAGTATGTTAGATCTCTGATATTATGTATATCAATTCTGCTAAATAATTTTATAATAATATAATTTTGAAGTAATTTCTACATCAAACCAACATCAATCGCTTTCTGAATGTTAAGACGATAGGTTTTTTTAATTCGAGGTTGGTTATTTATAACTCCAACATAAACTTAAGACTGGTTTCGATTGTAAAATATTATTTTTGTATTACCTCTCCTCACAACCTTTCAGTCCTCTTCAATTCATGTCATGGACAAAAAAACAAAATTTCCGGTAATATAAAATTTTAAAAAGTTCTTCAGTGTATATACTGCATTACTCCGTAGAGGTTTCACCTTGGCTTCACGAACAAACAAACTATTTCGTTCTAAATATTTATATATTTGTAACAAACAATTTTACTCGCCATGAACAATATTATGTTACTAGCTTATCCGGAATTGTTTTGCCGTAAACGTTGAAGAAATGCGCTGAAGAGTCTCAAAGGAAGATTTTTCGACCGAGCAGAGAGTTACCATTTAGGTATTTACTTTCAAAAAGGAGAAGGTTATTGAACCTCTAACAGCTAACTTAAAGACAAACTTTGACAGCGCAATTAAGGATTATTTGGTCCGCAACAACTTTATTTTGGCTATGAAAAGCCAAGTTTGAAATCCATAATTTATATAAACAAAATTTCAACGAAAACGGGTCAGCTGTTTCGGAGGAATTTGGTAAAAAACTTAAGACACGAAAATTGAATAACATATTGTTTATAGGATATTTACATGAGATGTATTGGTCAAATTAGTATAAGAGCCCAATTATTATTTTTTAACAAAAAATAAAACCGACTTCCAAGGTAAAAAGAAAAGAAATATTCTTAAAAATAATCTAAAAAGAATCAAATAATTACTATTCCTTATTACAGTGCCGTCTTCAGACTTCGCCAAAACCTCAACTATTTCTGTACTCAATCTTCATGCTTTTGAAGTCGCTACCAGCCCGGAAAAGTTCTGAGATCCTTGACATAGAACTTACGCTAAGGTAAGCTGGTACCGACTTCAAAAGCATGAAGATTGAGTAGGTACAGAAATTAGTTGAGGTTTAGGCGAAGTCTGAAGACGGCACTGTAATAAGGAATATTAATTATTTGATTCATTTTAGATTATTTTTAAGAATATTACTTTTGTTTTTACCTTGGATGTCAGTTTTAATTTTTTGTAAAAAAATAATAATTTTACCCTTTTCAGTTACCTATGACACCACAAGACTATATTATAGCTTGTTGTCTTAGAGTTGTACATAATATTATTACTAGCGGTCATAGTTATATCATAAGGGTTACGGCTGCAAAAAGCCTACCCAGGAAAGACTCGGTCAGCAAAATGATTCCCAGGTCAATTCACAGACTCCAACACTGACATCGACGACGCGGACGCAGTCATTATCCGAAGGGATGCATAGACAGTGCACACTGCCCAGCCCCCGTAGACAAGTGGCAAAACGCTAACGCTAACGCTAACCCCAGCGCAACAAAATGTATGCGATTTGACATTAGTATTCGCTAGCGAAGCGATGACTTATGTCAAATCGCATACATTTTGTAGCGCTAGCGTTAGCGTTAGCGTTAGCGCTTTGCCACTTGTCTACAGGCCCAGATTGTCTTCCTCCCGCACGCGCACCCCCGCTTGGTGACGCCCACTATCGTTATATTGTAATTTCGCCATAATTTCAAAACTAAACGTCCAATTTTAATAATTCAAAGACCAAATGTTATCTACATAAACTGTACTCAGTGATGAAATAATTTATTTTCATAAGGATTAATAGCATAAGTAAAATAAACGCGTTTAAATGTAGTCCAAAAAAATTCAAGATTTTAAATAGAAAAATAGTTATTGTGCCTCACTCGACATAGATAAGAATAGTGTGCCACGGACTTTTTTGTAGATATTTATAAGACCTATAACTACTTAGAACATTTTATGGTTCTATCTTTTATAGTTTCGGCAGCGTACGCAAAATAAGTAACTTTTCTGGTTGATTTTACACCTGGCGTCCGAAAAACCCAAATATCTTACGAAACCCAACTTTTGCAAAATAAAATTTAGCTTATGTTCAGCAGAAATAATGACGGATTCATTGGCTTTTGCTTGGAGTAGTTTAAATAAAGCCAAAATCCTCGAACTTGTATCTATAAGGATTCAAAAGTTCTGTTGGGTACCTTCGGAACCAGGGTACATCTTGGTGCAAAATCTTACTTTTTGGTAGTATGCCTGAAACACTTCAGAAAAAATTGAAATCACTATATGTTTCCATATAAATTTTGAGGAGTTCCCTCGATTACTCATGGATCCCATCATCAAGTCACCATTTTTATGAACATGGTACCAAATTCGAGTCAAACCCTATACAACATAAAAAGAATTTTGTAAATCGGACCACAAACGGCTGAGTAACCGTTGAACATACATAAAAAAAGGTACATACAGCCGAACGTATTACCTCCTCCTTTTTGGAAGTCGGTCAAAAAAAACAAATGCCATATTATTACAACGGTGAAAGAAAAAAAAATTAGAGCCAATTCGTCAATAAAAATAGGGATGATGCAATATTTTTATTTTTGTGTTAAAACACTGGAATTTACGGCAAAATATGCGGTTTAAAATTGTCAATTTAAATTTTGGCGCCAAAACGGATCTATAGTATGTATGACGTCACTACTGTTTGACAATTATCGTACCTCTCAAAAAGTTGTCATGCCCCGCGTTCTATTTAGCGTTAAAAACGATGAAAACGCTCAAAATGGAGGCATTTTGATCGTTTTTAACGCTAAATGGAACGCGGGATAGCATGTGTGACGTCACTGAACGCTGATTGGTGTTTTGAAATTCGTCCCGTTTCAATTTACTTTCAATTCGTATTTTGTAAAAAAAAAACAATATTTTATTTATACCTTGCAGTGGCTCTTCTTTTATATTTTTTAAATGTTTTAATAACAAAATTTCCATAAATATTACATCTGCATGTTCCCTATTATATAAATCAAAGGCTCGGACACTGGTGTCGGGCACATGAAGAAATCGACCAAATTGTTGCCCGATTGGCTTCAATTTTTTTTTGGGTCCGAAACGCCTCAACGCAAATAGACCGCAACGGCAGCAGAGATTGAAATACATGTGTGTCAGCGAGATTCAACGTCACTGTCCACTGTAAATTTATTTACGACGAAGACCTAGTCAAGCGGCAACTTTGACGGAAAATCGATATTTCCATTAAATGTGGACATGTTAAAACTTAGGAGTCCGGGTGCCAACGAAATTCTTGTACAAACGTAATGCCAAGATCATTTCCCATACGAGAATATTTACCATATATTTTGAGTTACTAACGATTACAATTTAGTACGTAAATATTATAATCGTTCATATTTTTTTGGTATGTAAATATTTATTTTGCAATGAATCTTTGTACAGGAACCTAGGTAATTAGTAATTACTATCTTAAGCTGAAAAATAACTCAAATAAATATTCTCGTATGGGAAATTATCTTGGTATTTGTATGAGAATTTCGATGGCACTCGGACTCTTAAATGTTTCCTTATATTTGAACTTATAAATAGGGGGGTGTAACAAAACTAAGTGATAATACTTTAGGGTGTAAATGTGTCCCTTATATAGAGTTCACTGTGAAAGTAGCAGCGTTGACAGAGTACTTTTTTTAAACTTTTGTATGGGAAAAATCCATGTCGCTGGGGCGCTTGCCCATACAAATGATAAAAAAACGATCTTTCAGCGCTACTACTTTCACAGTGAATTCTATATTAAGGGACACATACACAGCCTAAAGTATTTTAACTTAGTTTTGTCACACCTTGTATAAATTCTTCCACTTTCCCACCTCATTTTTTTTTTGTATTAGTGTTCAAAAGTTATAAACTGACTAAGACATTACAATTTTATAGGACTTTGTACAAGTATACAGTACAATTCAAGATGCTTCTATTTTCATAATTATTTCTACCTTCAATATCAATTCTTGTATTTCTATATGGATTTATTTATTTTTATGTCTTTCGTAATATCTATTAATTATTTTCTGTTTCATCGCGGGTCACGAGTCAGGCGTAGTAATAAAAGGACGACGATAATTATTATCTAGTTAATAAAATGTCGTAGGAGTTCTATTTGGAGCTTTTATTAACTTCATTGATACAATAAGCAATAAAATATATTATTATTTATTACATTTTTTCGAAACTAAGGCCGGCCGCATACACACATTTTCCGTATGCGATTTCCGAATTCTGCATTTTCTGTATTCGGAAATCCGAATGCAATGAATCAGTAGAAAACACATTAAGAGGATACACCAGGGGCTAGAGAAATGAAAAAAAGTACGTGTAATATCTATAGCTGTCTCCCTTACCTCAAGCCTATACCGAAGAACGTGATAAAGACAACTGCAGAAAATCAACGATTCGTTGTCCCCTGATTCCTTCTCCAAAACTTAACCGATTTAAGTACTTTTTTCATTAGAGATTAAATAAAGGCTTGAGTTGTGTTCCTAGGTTTTTTTTTTGTATAATCTAGCCAAATTTGTTTTCTGGATGTTTGAACACAGCGGAAAATCTAGCCATTTTTTTGGGTTTTTGAATGTTCATATCTTATTTAATAATTAAATTATAAAGAAAAAAGAAAACATAGGGACATTGTATTAGTGGCCGTAGATATTCAGGAAAAAAATTATAACTCTACTAGCATTATCCAGGGAGGAAACGGGGGACAACGTTTGTATGAAAAAAAGGGCGGTGTGGACTCCTCTTAACTGCCGCACACGTTCGTTTTTCTCCGCACGTACGTTTCAAGTGCAAGCCGGCGCGTAAAAAAACGAACGTTAGCGCTAGTCTCACGGAATTCCGAATACGGAAAATGAATTCGGAAATCGAATACGAAAAATTTGCGTTTAAAGCCAGCCTTAGAGGCACGAAGAACGTTCTTAGACATTATGAAGTAGTCATGTTCGTCTGTGACGTCATTACATAAAAATTATATGGTGATTTTAATGAAATATTATATAAAAAGACCATAAAATTCCACACAGTAGACATATTAAAAAAAATCATACAATAATATATGAGATCGAATTTACAAATCAATGTTGCTATATATTTTGTCTTATAAGTTGGAGAATCCATTTGATAAAGACATCAAGACTATCAGCCCTATCTTATTTTATCATTAATCCTGGTTTCCTCAAAACAATGTAATAGACCAACATTTTGGTAAAGAAAATCTTTACCTTTTGTGAAAATTGTAACCATAAGAGGGCTAAAATAATCTCATTTTAGCCCTCGCATATTGGTTACAATAATTATAATCGATATTCGCTAAACTCTGACATTTACCTTAGTCTACCTAATTTTTCGGCACGGTGCCCTGTGCCTTGAATATTAGGGTCTACAGCAACAACTACAGTCCAAATAACCTTCCCCTTTTTGGAATTCGTTTAAATATATACTTTCAACATTTTCACATGCGATTACATTTTTATGATATTAAAAGTATCTGTTAAAACAACACTTTTTAAATACGTAAAAATTTATTGTATGTAAAACAGTAAGAGAACAAAAAATCCAATTCTATCACTAGTGTCAAATCCGATATTTTTTCATCCTCAATAATTGACAACTATTGGTAAAAAGAGGTTCTTAAGTAAAAGTTTCTATAGGGATGAAGGTTACCAGATTTTAAGATCTTTTCGTTAAACATGCCGCGGCCCAAGGACTATATGGGTCCTTTGACTGTGGAAGATACAAACATCTACACATAAACTTGGAATAGAGTGAGAAAAAACAAAACAAGACTATAAACTATACTTAACTAAGGCTCTGAAGCAGCTAGAGGCAGAGGGCACAGTTTAGTAACTGGTCTCTTAAACACACGATCCTTAAATTGCAAGGAGACTACACGCGTTACACCGTCTGCTCCCGGATGCTTCGCCACAATTCGTCCCAAAAGCCATTTACCTGGAGGTAAACGATCATCTTTCACTAAGACAACCGTACCAACATTTATGTCAGGGTGATTCTGGGACCATTTGTATCGATGTTGCAACATAGTAAGATACTCAGATTGCCAACGTCGCCACAGACTTTGTACCATACGTTGCACCTTTTGCCATCGGTTTAAATAATCAGGTCGAGTATCCACGAAACTTTCTTCAGGGATAGTAATCGGTGCTTCGCCGATCAAAAAATGGCCAGGAGTTAACGGGAGTTCATCAACAGTAGAACTAATCAACGTAAGCGGCCGAGAATTGACACAAGCCTCGACTTGCGTGATCAGAGTGCCAAACTCTTCGAATGTTAAGCAGGATTCGCCTACGACGCGTTTCAGATGTCCCTTTACGGATTTAACTCCTGCCTCCCACAATCCTCCAAAGTGAGGGGCACCAGGAGGGATGAAATGCCACGTTGTGCTGTCGTTAGCCAACAGTTGGGCAATTTCGTCAACAACAGTTGATTTGCTGTTTTTGAACGCGAGGTCTAATTCTTTGGACGCGCCTATAAAATTAGTCCCACAATCACTCCAGATGTCTTTACAATGCCCGCGTCGGGAAGTAAAACGTTTGAAGGCTGCTAAAAACGCGGCACTGGATAGTGAACTAACCAGCTCAAGGTGAATAGCCTTTGTAACCATACACAAAAACACACTTATGTACACTTTAGAAGTTTTGGTGCATTTACCAGAGTACAGTTTAAGCGTAAATGGACCACAAAAGTCTACGCCGCTGGTCAAAAATGGGCGTGACGGATTGACTCTGCACTGTGGTAAATTACCCATTAACGGAGTCATAGTTCGTGCAGTTTGGGTAAAACAAGGTTTACATAATCTTATAATCTTTTTTACCAAGTTTTTTGCTCCGATAATCCAATATTTTTTGTGGACAACATTTAATGTAAGCGAATTTCTACCATGTAGTGTTCTCAAATGAGCATCAATTACAATTAACTTTGCTAAATTACATTTGTGATGTAAAATTATAGGAGACTTCATATGAGGTGGTATTTGAGCATTTACAAGACGTCCACCGACTCTAATAATTTTTTCACTGTCTAGGATTGGATTCAAAGGTAAGAGTTTACTATTTTTTGGAATAGGCTTACCCTGTGATAACAATTCTATTTCACTTTCAAAATAAACTGACTGTGACATTCGAATACAAGTTTTTAATGCAATTTTAATTTCATCAGTAGTGAGGTATGTCAGTTTTATGTTATCGTTCTTTTTGAGAACCTTATCTTGACATAGACGCAAAAATCGAAAGCAATAAGCTGTCACACGTATAAGTTTGAGTAAATTTGAATATCTATTGAGATACATAGCACATTCATTAGGTTCCGAGGTGCATAAGTAACTAACCTTTGCTCTCGGTTTTGCTTCAAGTGTGGTTTCAGGTATAGTGAAATTAGGGTAACAAATCTCAACAGACTCGCGAAGAAAGGCTGGACCTTCCCACCATAGTTGTGACTGCTTCAGCTCGGCAGGACTGATACCGCGTGAGGCGCAGTCCGAGGGATTATCCGCAGACTTAATGTGATGCCATTGACTACTATTCGTAACATTTAAGATTTCGGTAGTGCGATTACCAACGAATGGCTTCCAAGTATTCGGAGTTTTACGCAACCAAGCCAAAACTATTGTGGAATCTGTCCAGGCAAATAAAGAATTATCATCAATATTTAAACTAGATTTGACAGATGGTATCAATTTAGACAATAGGACTGCCCCACAAAGTTCAAGACGAGGCAATGAGATCTGTTTAACGGGAGCGACTTTTGTTTTGGCTGCGACCAGCCTCACTTTTATCTCATTGTCCGTGATGACTCTGATGTAAATAACCGCAGCGTAGGCGGCACTAGAGGCGTCACGAAAGCCGTGCAATTCAGTTTTTACATTGTTAGCAATTCCTAACCAACGTGGAAGCTGAATGGCCTGCATGTGTTCAAAATTGGTCAGGTAATTCTGCCATTCAATTTTCAGGTCCTCAGGAAGTTCTGAATCCCAGTCCAGGCCGGCTAGCCACAACTTCTGCATAAACATTTTAAACACAACCACGCAAGGTGCTAGCCAACCCAGAGGGTCAAATGTTTTTGCCATCGCAGATAGCACACTACGTTTCGTAACAACGTCGTTGTCATGAGATAAGTTAACTACCAGTTCAAATACATCACTTTGTGGTTTCCAGGCTATGCCCAGAGCTTTCACCGAATCATCCATTTTAATATTCACTGAACTTTTTAAGGCTTTTTGCGAATCGGGAATCTCATTTAAAACCGCATCACTATTAGACGACCACTTATGTAGAAGAAAACCGCCACGTTTAAACAGTTCAGTTAGGCGACGTTGAAGCCGTTGAGTTTCTTCTTCTGTAGGTGAGCCCGTCATCAAATCGTCCATATAAAGATCAGTTTTTAGAAGTTCAGCTTCAGGAAACTCTCGACGTTCATCGTCGGCAAGTTGATGAAGTGTCCTTATAGCAAGATATGGAGCACATGAGCTGCCATATGTGACAGTAAGTAACCGATATTCTTTAATCAGGTCTTCCGATGACTCACGCCACAAGATTCTCTGGTAATCTGTGTCTTGCTTCGAGATAAGTATCTGTCGGTACATTTGTTGTATATCGGCTACTAGGCAATACTTATGTTGTCTCCACCGTGTTACCAAATCTCGTATATCTTGTTGCAGCGGTGGGCCGATGAGTAGCTCATCGTTAAGTGAATTTCCGTTTACAGGTTTCGCGCTTCCGTCAAAAACTACGCGCAACTTTGTAGTAAGGCTCGATTCACGAAGAACAGCATGATGTGGAAGGTAATAAGCTCTATTCTGCTTCTCTGTTTCAGGGACGACCTCCATGTGACCGAGTGACTCATATTGCCTCATGAACTTGCAGTATTCTTCGTGAAACTCGGGTCTTCGCTTAAACTTATTCTCCATCTGATGTAAGCGCTTCAAGGCAAGTTGTCTGGAGTTGCCTAAGTTCGGAGCGCCTTCGTCTTTGAAGGGTAAGCGAAGCTCATATCGACCATCAGTGTTTCGAGTGTGAGTTTTCTTAAAATGCTCTTCACACTGTATTTCAGGTTTTGACAGAGGCTTCACGTTTGGTGAATATTCATTGATCTCCCAAAACTGACGTAGCAACTGATCGACTTCGACTTGTGTGTGCATAACAACTACCTTGTGTGACTTATGACCAGACTGCGTAACTTCGCCGCTTACAAGCCAACCCAATCTTGAGTTTAAAGCGATCAGAGACTCATTACGTTTTATTATTCCGTCAAGAATAATATGTGAATATACAACTGCGCCTAATAGTACATCGATAGATCCTGGCTTGTGAAAGTGTGGATCCGCAAGATCCGATATCTCAGAAGAAGGCCAGGTATCGGATGGGAGCTCTTGTGATGGTAATCTCGAATTTATTCGTCTAAGGACGTACGCCTTAGCTGTGATCATGTGTGATGGATCTCTTATAGCATGAAAGTTCAACGTAACTTGTGACTTGGTTGTCAGCGGTATAGATGATATGCCCGTAATTTTTCCGCTGTCTGAAGTGCGCTCGAGATTGAGCAGTTGAGCTGCCGCTTCAGTAACAAAGTTTGATTGCGAACACGGATCAATCAATGCTCTCAAAATCATCGTGTCGCCGTTCCTCGACTTAACTGCAATCCGTGCGGTTGCCAATATTACTTCCTCACTGTCATTGTCAACCTCAACTTTGTAAGCGACGGTTGATGTGCTTTGGCTTGTTTCAGGATTGTGTGGTGCTGCATCGCTTTCCGGCACTGATGTGATCTTGTTAGGGTTTGTGAAGTGCAGCAGAGTGTGATGTCGTCGACTACATTTTCTACAAGTGGTGCTCTGCCTACACGCATTAACTGAGTGACCCTTTACAAGGCAATTAAAACAGATGCCATTTTTCTTAATAAAATCCTGACGTTGAGGAACATCTAATGCGGTGAATTCTTTGCAATGACAAATATAATGGTTCTGTGAGCAATAAGTGCATTTGGTGCTTACTTCTGTGACAAATGACTTTATATTTGTCGGTCTTTGAGTTGTATAATTTTTGACTATGTCCTTTTTCTGCGGTTGGTCTTTTTTATGGGTAACATTTACCATCTCCATAGAACGGAATCGATTTTCTAAAAATGATGACAACATAGTAAATGTGGGTATGTCTTGAGATGATCCAAGTGACTGTTCCCATTGTTTGTGTGTTTCTAAGTCTAATTTGGATACAACTAAATGTACGATAATTGCATCCCATGTGGAGGTATCCACTCCGAGATTGTCAAGAGAGTTCAAACATTCCTTTGTAGTGTCCAAAATTTCCTTTAAGCTTTTAAAACATTCTGTGTTCATCTTCTTTTGATTTAAAAGGCGGCTAATTATTGTGGTAACAATCATACGTTTGTTATTGTATCTACTCTCAAGTGTGCTCCAAGCCTTATCGTAATTAGCCTCCGTGAGTGCAAAATGTTTTAGAAGTTGTTCCGCCTCTCCCGATAAACTCGTTTTTAAATAATGATGTTTTTCAATGGTTGTTAGATGCAGGTTGTCATGTACGAGAGCCTTAAACAAATCTTTAAAACTTATCCAGTCGTTATAATTACCGTCGAACTTTGGAATCGATAAAGGAGGTAACTTAGTTCTAATCGGGGTGGTCTCGCCATCATTTGTTGCTAATAAACTCTGCATACTATTATTTGATTGTGGTTGACCTTGACCTTTCGGAAATTCCAACAAATAATCCTTTAGTAATCCCTTAAATTCTAGGTATATGTCTTCAGTTGTCTCGTATTGACTTTCGGCATCAAACTGTAATTGCTCCAGTTCAGTTTTCGTAACCGTTGAGCCAATCATCTCATATTGAGTTTGATACTTAGACCAATAACTTTCTAATGTTTCTAATCGTGTTTGTAGATAGCCAAGTGTGTATCTTGATTTAGACGTCTTTTTAGTATTAATTTGCAACTTAGAAATACGTTCCGATAACGTTTGTAGTGATTCACAAAGTTGAGCCATTGTTTACATTTATAAATTCAGTTTAAGTAATCACTAATGTTCACGTAACGAAATTGTATCAGTCTAAATCACTTTCTAAATATTACTTGTGATCACTATAGTTTAAGTAACATTAGTCCAAAATTAATTACACACTGTCTAAATGTCCAAGTTTGTAAAATAGTTCATATAGGTTGATGAGCTCACCGGTACAAGAAATCAAAGTTAATATTTACAGTCTAATCTTACCAACTCGCAGAAATTAGCACTTAGCCTTTTACACTAATAGTTTTAGCACTTATTACACTTTCATTATCCAGTTCGAGAAGGACCAAAAACATGTTAAAACAACACTTTTTAAATACGTAAAAATTTATTGTATGTAAAACAGTAAGAGAACAAAAAATCCAATTCTATCACTAGTGTCAAATCCGATATTTTTTCATCCTCAATAATTGACAACTATTGGTAAAAAGAGGTTCTTAAGTAAAAGTTTCTATAGGGATGAAGGTTACCAGATTTTAAGATCTTTTCGTTAAACAGTATCCTATGTCCTTTCCCGGGACTCAAAGTATAACCATACCAAATTTCGGCTAAATATGTTCAGCGGTTTGGGTGTGAAGAGATAACAGACAGACAGACACACTTTCGCATTTACAATATTAGCCAGGACTTGTCAAAGTATCATTCATTAGGTAAAAATGACCTGACGAAAAACCAGCTCTTAGAAAAAAAAGAAATACTAGGTTTGTAACTGCCTAATTGGTACGCTTATGATCAAAGACCGGTCTTTGTGTCCCGTTCTATTGTGTGTCGGAAGTCCAAGTTGAAAGACGTGAACAACATTAATAAGGGCATTCAACGTCTTCCCGGTCGAAACCATCTCGAGTCTCGAGTATTCATATAATTATTTGCAAAAAGCTTTCTACTAATTTGAATTTATTTTTAAATTTAGAAACATTTGAACAAGACGTACAATTAAAAAATATTCTAGTAATCGCTAGATGTAGTCCGCTATTTTTATGTTTCACAAGAAGTAATCTGGTGAAAACATGTTGACAAAAAATTGCCAAAATTGGTACTGTGTGTGACCTAAATCGGTTCCAATTTAAACAATGTTTCAATTTAATAGACTTACCATTTTTAAAGGTAACAAGCTATGAAACATTTCTTTATGTGTGGCTAATTTTATTTCTCCGGGAGATAATAATAGTTTTTATCTGTAAACATTTTAAATACTATTAAAATTATTATTTTGTGGTTGTCTATAAACCTCTCATACACATCTTAACCCATCACTTTAATTAATCAGACGGGTGTAATGTACCCTTTAGGGTTATTTCTGAACGCTCCATTAATACTTAAAGTTTGTGTATCAGTGAGATTGTGGTTAGGCCTTAGAACAGATAGTAGGGGAGGCCAGAATCGTGTACAGTCGAGCGTTGTGGCAACTTTGTCGGTTTTGAAAGTAATGTTTACTTATATTTTAGACATCTAGGGCGAGACCAAATTATTTCACCAAGTTTGACAAAAATATTTGGAAAGCTTAGGTAAAAAAAAAGCCACATGCTTTACTTTTTGAACTTTTAAATGTCCTTACAGGCTCACCCTAAATTTAATTTAAAAGGTTTAAGTGTGAGCTTCTTAGGGTTGATTCTGACCTCAACGTGACGCGTAGATGCACTTCTAAATTTATATGGATTTGACAGAGTTGCAAGACGTCTCACGCAATTGAAATCTGTCAAATCCATACAAATTTATGCCGCGCCATGCCTCGCCTCGCCTCGTCGCGTTGCCACTGCAACGCGACGAGGCGAGGCAAGGAGTGTAACGTTTCGAACAATTAATATATATTTTAACCCACTAATTAAAATTCTGATTTTATTACCATACAACAGTACAAACACAATCGAAAG
This sequence comes from Aricia agestis, assembly GCF_905147365.1. NCBI lineage: Eukaryota > Metazoa > Arthropoda > Insecta > Lepidoptera > Lycaenidae > Aricia > Aricia agestis. Next base: position 15,542,707 of record NC_056418.1, on the reverse strand, counting down.
TATAACGAAATCCCTTCATATGCTCCCTCACTTAAATGAGCGGCGTGGTAACTGAGCCGGGTTGCGGTGAGGGTTGTTCCAGTTAATAATATAAAATATTATATTTTATGTACTAGATAATATCTAGTAAATAATATTTTATAGCCCGCTATATTATAGCCCGAAATTAATGCAGAAGATCGTTTATAGCGAGAGAACTGGCCATTTGAACTTGAAGTATCTTTCGTTAAAAACGATGACGAAATTCGTTATCAAAATGTATGCGGTTTGACATGTTAAGTCATCGCTAAATGACATTTTGATTGCGAAGACTAATGTCAAATCCCATATATTTTCATAACGAATTTCGTCATCGTTTTTAACGAAAGGGACTTTGGCTACGGCCTCTGTGCATTTTACGGGATGTTTAAACTATCTTGTTTCCTTTTCTGGAACGAAAAGTGTCTTATCCGGTTCATAGTTTTAAATGTCTAGAGCAGCCTTTCCCGAAGTGGGTGATAACACTCCCTTGTGGGCAACGATATCAAAATACTTAGATACGACGTATACCGTCAAAACTGTAGCGATGTTTTTGCATGCAAAATGTGCATCGAGAAAATATTGTCGTCCTTTTTTGTCTTACAGTAATAGCATATACTACTTTCTCTTTCGCTCATTTTACGCTTTAATCGAATCGAGAAAATATTGTCGTCCTTTTTTTGTCTTACAGTAATATCATATACTACTTTCTCTTTCGCTCATTTTACGCTTCGCCTTGATTTTTTTCTTAAAATGGAAGACAATTATTTAAATATTAATAAAATCTTAGTAATTACGTGTAAAATATTACACCTTTGGCGTTATTTCTATTCTTCGTTTTGTTACTGCACTGTCAGAAGGCACATGACGGCATTCTGGGGTGAAATGTAGCAAAAAACAACGCGGTAATTAATGAATTAAACACGTCCGGCTGTTACCGCGTCCTAAGGCACACTGCTCTCAGATGAGTGAGCTCACTCATTTCGAGGGTGACACATTTTCGCGCTGACGATTGTATGGAATGCCTTTTCTAACGTTCTAATTCTATGCTTGTGGGCGCTGAAGGTCTAAATGAGGGAGGTGTGGGACCCAGAAAAAAAATGGGGCGTTGTGTAGAGGCTTGGGGGGTGATTTATTTCATCAAGATGCATTTTAAATTGAAACAATGGTGGCGCTGAAATATAATTTGTTCTAAAAGTGGGCGGTGGACAAAATAAGTTTGGGAACCTCTGGTCTAGAGGATATTTATTAATTGTTTGAATAAAGCTCCCTATTCTAGTTGGAACGTGATGCATATTAACCATGATAGCGCGATTTCAAAACCTACAAAAAATGTTTTTAGTATTTGTCATTATTTTCAATTTTAATTTATATTGCTAGCGCGGTTCTCGAGATACAGGCTTCGCCCTAATGACAGGCTAACAGACAGACAGCGAAGTTTCAGAAAAGTTTTTACTGAATGGGTACGGAATCCTAAAAATTGTATTAGAGCTCTATTAATTCGGTCGAACAAAAGAGATTTAAAATTCGCTCTCAATTTTACTGTAACGCTATTTCAAATTTCGTTTCTATTTAATAAAATTCATGCACCAGCTTGTCTGTGAATTGTATTACAGAGATTTTTGCGCTGGATTATTTGAGGACTAAATCTGGATTAACTTTTTGTGAGCTTTTTGTTATGCCGAAGCTTTATCTGGTATTTTAAAGTGCTTTTTTCGTTGTTCCGTATGGTAATGTCATACAAGTAGATCTGAATACTAAAAAAAGATAAATTGAAAGTGCAATGCTTTAAAAATTTCGGCTTATTACATTACACAGTATTATGAGTTCTGGATTATTTTTTAATACGAGTAAACGAGTAACGAGTAAACCTGATGGCCTTGGGGAAGAGGGAAAACACGCTCTGTTTGAAGGTTTAACGATTTGCAGGACATAATATTATTATGCCCAAATATTATAAGGATTGACTATTTTTAATTATTACGCGTGTTCGTATACTTCTTATTGTTGTTTCCCGCTGCTTATTTGCGCCGAAATAATGCTGAATATTTACTTTTTTCCTAGATATAAGCGTCCTAATGTCCTGTACTGGGATTCAAAATATTTTAACACATATTTTTAAGGCGACGCCTTGATAATTTGGCTGTAGCGATATCAATTTTTCTCAGCAATGACTAAAGCCAAGAAATTAAAGTTCATTGTCATTATTTATCATGTTTTTGTCTTTGAATTACCCATAGTATAACACGATTGGTCAACCTTTATGACACAGAATAATCAATCAAAAAGAACTCTGTAAAAAAGGGATTCTAATTTTGCCAACAGAGGAGAGTGATTTAAGCTTCCGAAATTTGTAAATAGATTGGTTCACACATACACTTTAGTTTGCTCATAGCTAATATGAAATATATTTATGGTTTTTTGTAATCACGCGACAAAAACCATTTTGTCGCTTACGCCCTCTCCATTTCTTGCTGTTCCATTTCTTGTTTTCTATGAGAGGCCGCGCGGGCCTCTCATAGAAAACAAGCAATCTAAAACATATTATCCAACACGGTTTTTTACTTTAACGCGGCGTCACCTTAAATCGGTTCAGCAGCTTAATCGTGAAATAATCGGCCAAGTGCGAGTCAGACTCGCGCACAAAGGGTTCCGTAGGTACCGTTATAGAGCGAAAATAAGGAAAAAATGTGTTTTTTGTACGGGAGCCCCCCTTAATTATTAATTTAAATTTTATTATTTAATATTAAAGTACACAATTGAGGACTTTTTGAAAATTTCATGTGTCTATTATGTTGCCATTATGGATGACGAGCCAAAAAGACCAAAAAATAACGTTTATTGTATGGGAATCCTTAAATATTAACTTTATTTTGTTTTTAGTATTTGTTGTTATAGCGGCATCAGAAATACATAATCTGTGAAAATATAGCAGTTCTTGTGATACAGCCTGGAGACACACAGAGAGTCGGACAGACATCGAAGTCTCGAGCCCTAAAAAGAAGATTCAGACAGACTCACATTCACATTTATTCTACGAATATTGAGCATAGATTTTCATTTCTATATTATTTATTTCTCCTGGTTCTACTTAACGTAATTGATCTATCACTAATGACCAATCACAGTCGTTATCTGTTCAATTTCACCCTTCCCGAAGTTCGGTAAGCGGATATTTGCTTACTTCCGGTCATGAGATACATTAGTCTAGCCCTATCTAGACCTTGATATAATGATACAATTTATATTCAAGTTCCTTTGTAATAATTTACTCTTTGCTTACTAGGTTTGTAGTCAACTCTTTCGCTCGTCGTATTTATAATCAAAATTTTTGACAAACGATATTAAACTGATCCAGTATCTAAGTATAATAATATTACTATTGATTGGCAAAAAGATAAACTTGTGTCATAAATACCTTAAACAGAATCAGGCGGCAGTGAAGTTGGGATTAGTATTCAAGATTTTTCCATTGCTTACTTTATAATTAAGTAACGTGTTATAGCATAATTCAATACAAAATTAATGAAGCGCCAAATGACATTTGATGGCCACATTAGTGGCGTAGTGGTCATTTTACCGGCCGTTCTAGCCAAACGGTTTTTAGTGTGTAATTTGGTCGCATTATGCGCTGAATATTACTCGATTATAGTTTATTAATTGCTTTTCCAAGTAATTTGAGTAACGAGCTTAAAATAGTTCCATAATTAGGTGTTTTCATAATTTTGTAGCGAGTAAGGCCGGTTATTGATTTTGCAGGTTTTTAATATTTTGCAAAGTTTTTATAAAATAACTTTTCCATTTTCGTATTCAACGTGAAAATTTTAAATAAAAACCTTCACAAACACAAGTGATAGGTTCACTTCTGTTTGTGAAGGTCTTTAGCGAAGAACCTTACGTCTCTCGAGTCTCTAATATATTTTCTTGATAACAGAATAAAAAACTTACAAAATTAAAAAGTTTCATACTATTTCAGTTATTAAATCATTACTCACCTTTACTTGCACGTATTTCGTAAAGTAAATTACGGATACCAGCAAAACTAATAAACGCAAAATAATCTTTCTCTATTCGTATCTTTCTTCGTGAAACTAGTTATCCCTAATTTCATGTCACGTTATCGTTAATTAACGTACGCTTCCCGCGCGTGACGCGCGTGTCCCGCGTCGTGTCACCGACGCGGCACTCCGTCACGTCAGCGTCACGCGGCCCCACGCGTCCCGCGCTCGACGTAAACTTCGCGAGTTCCGGAACTCAAAAAAAAAATCACGAGTTTAAATACTCTAGAATATTTTCAGTTATATGTAACATTTTCGAGTTTTGAATTGGGACAAAAAATGTTTCGAAGTGAAAATAACTTTATCCAAACTCCGAGTTAAAATGTTATCGGGAATGAGTGAAAATGTAGTGGATGAAAATGGACAGTGAGTTGTGAAAGTAAAAAATGTACAGGTGAAGATGAGTGCGGCGGCCGCGTTCGCGCTCCTGCTGCACGTTCTGACGGAGGCGGCGACGCAAACGACGGTGCAACAGGAAGTGCAACAGACGGTGCAATATACCGTGCAACAAAACCTGCAACAGGATCTGCAACTGTCAGTCACAGTGCAACAAAGCACGAAACAGGAAGTGCAACAACCTGTTATACCGCTGACCTTGCAACACGCTGTGCCAGAATTGCAGCAAACGGTGCCAAACATGACAGTCATCACAGACATTTACCTAACAGAATCCTTGACAGAAAGGGACAAAAGAGAATCATTAATAAGCACATTCGATATATCAAAGATGTTTAAGAAGAAAACACGGATCAAAGCGGCGCCTAGTATAGCTCCTTACCAAGCTGATAAATTTTACATGGAACATCAGATAGCGTCTCTAGCTCTACTCGATGATCATCCTAATATAACATTTCGATCGCTACCATATTCGTTGGAGCTAGCCACAACACCATTGAAACCAAAAAGGCAACCCACAACAACGGCAACGACGATTGTACATACGAAACCGGTAACTCAAAATAATGTAAAAATTAGTAAAATAGTAAATAGTGATAATAAAGTTAAAAGTAAAGTAGAAAATAAAAATAAACGTGTAGACGATGCTAAGTTAGTGCCAAATAGGAACGTAACAAAAGCAAGGACAAAGAACAAGGCCTTGAGGAAGTCTAAAAGTGTGAGTGTTAGTGATAGTGTACGTGATGTGAAGCTGGCCGGGAAGAAGAAGGAGGACAACGAGAGCCTGTGGCCGGCCAAGCACGCGGCGGTGGTGGAAGGAGACATCGTACTTGGTGGCTTGATGATGGTAAGTCAGGATTACTAGTTCTGGATATTTTATAAAGTTTTCATTAGACACTTTGTTCGATACTACCAATAATTTTAGTAGTTTATACGCCACATTTTACCTTTAAGACTTTCTTGAAACAATAACTTGATACAATTATTTTAAGTTCAAATTAACCAAATTAGTCGTTCTCAATTTTCGGCAAGACATTAAAATGGTACCATATTGTACAAAATGAAAATAATATACAACATAATCCACTTCTTTTAAATTTCCCATTTATATTTTTCTGCGACAGAAACATTTTCTTTGGATACGAAAAAGAAAGAAGCGGTTTTGTGAGTTACATTCAACATAATGATGTTGTTAAAAGTACAACTGTCTCATATATCATGGTACAGCTTAAGTGACAGGTTTAGGATTCGGGCGAACAGCACAATTCTCGCTACAACAGGCGAAAAGTATATTTATCATTATTTAATGCCGCCAACTTGGAAACGTAAAATTATGAGAAACTAACAAACACCTCATATAATAATATTATAATTTGTAGTCCCTAGTTCCTTATTTCTTCAGTGGTAAACAATAAAAAATAAAACAAATTCCTTTTCGTTATAATAAATAATTAGTATCTAAGATAAGTAAATAATATAATATTGTGTTAAATCTTATTGTTTGTATAATTACTATAACGTCTCCAGTTAAGTAAAGTTTTGTCCGTGTCCTAAGACAAAAATTAATAATGAATCTCAAAGATATTTGCCACAGGAACTAATAGGAACTCTAAAGAGATAATTCAGTAATCAAATCCGTTTAGTTATTATCGTTTAGTTATTTTTATCAGGTGATTCGTTTGCTCGTTTTGTATTATAAGCCCTGAATAATCCTCGAACAAAAAGCCAATGTGGGTAACCCGAATTGCTCCAATCTGGTATGATTTATAGTAAGCCTTTATGAATCCTACGAGATTAAAACAAAAGATTAGGAAGAGGTTTTAATAATTATTTATGGATTTATTAAATCTGAAAGTTAATTCTCGTAATTACAAATGTTAGATTCGTGTTCGGCTCCAGGGTACTAAGTCAAATTGTATTCAATAATTTTGACGATGTCAAAACTGAAATGGGATTTCGTAATATTATCATACTCGTATTATGGTGTTTCCGAGGTGTAAAGTTGTATCCCATTTTTTATATCTTACTTTTTATAATAAAATATCTTAATACCTTGTGTGTGTTTCGTCTCACTCACTCGCTCGGGATTTCTTGGATGTGTGAATGCGACCGCTACTCCAAAAGTGCCGTTCCAGTGAAGACGGCAAGCAACCGCTATCGACCAAAATTACAAAAAAATCTGCCAAGTGCGAGTCATACTCGCCCTTCGTGGGTTCCGTACCGTTGTAGAGCGAAAGAAGTGGTAAATTGTGTTTTTTTTTTTTGTATAGGAGCCCCCCTTAAATATTTATTTTATTTTATTAATAATTATTAAAGTAACTACAAATGTAATTAAGGATAATGTGAAAGTTTCAAGTGCCAAGCTGTTGCCATTATTAAATACGAGCAAAAAAGGTCAAAAAAATTACGTTTATTGTATGGGAGCCCCCTCTTAAATGTATAATTTGTTGTTATAGCGGCATACATAATTTGTGAAAATTTCAGAAGTCTAGCTATAGAGGTTCTTAAAATACAGCCTGGAGACAGACAGAAAGACAGACGGGCAGACAGACGGACAGACATCGAAGTCTCAGTAAGAGGGTCCCGTTTTTACCCTTTGGGTACGGAACCCTAAAAGCCCTTTATGACCGAGGCTATAGGTTTCATAATACAAAGCAGCGGCGGCAGGGGTCGCTAGACCAATGTCAGTAGAAAATGAAATCTGCCGGCCTAATATGCACAAACGAGAAAATTTTGTCCGCATGTTTTCTCGATGTTTGATGGTTTGTCTCTTCATTTCTATTGACCTATGACATACATTTTTTCTCGTGTAGATCTGTCGTCAAAATCTATCGACATAATGTCAAAAAATGATTTTGTCACTAAGCCGATATCGACAATACAGGGTGTAACAAAAATAAGTGATAATACTTTAGGGTGTGTACGTGTTCCTTGTAGAAAGTTCAATGTACGTAACAAATGTAATGTAACACGTACACACCCTAAAGTATTATCACTTATTTTTGTTACACCCTGTATAACTACACACGAGAGTGAGAATATAATATCTCGTTGTTGTACGCGCATGCTATTCCTACTATAGTACAGTAAAGTACAGTAAAGTGGCATTTTATTAAAATTTTTGGCCTGCCACGTTGATCGGAACGGTACCTTTAGCCTGGGCGCGCACTAGCGGCCAAGCCGTGGCGGCCAGGCCACGGCGGCCATCGAGATAGATACCTTAGTATGAAACCGCCATAGACGACGCGCACCTGGCCGCAACGCGACCAGCGGCCACACTATACTTTCGATGGCCGCCGCGGCCTGGCCGCTGCGGCCTGGCCGCTAGTGCGCGCCCGGGCTTAGAAGTACCATTACTGATTTTAATAACCAGAACTGGGGTGCATGAAACTTCTGTTAGAAATTATATTTTAATTCCATTGATGGAAGTTCTATATTAATTTCAATGAAAAGCTGAAATATCAATGAGATTATTCCGCTACATTCCTTTAAATGTGGCCGTTGATTTTGTGATTTATATTCCAAAAAACTGGCGCTTTTGGCGTTCTGGCGCCTTTCTGGTCTTGGTAGCCGTGGGCTTGATTCCCGTTAAAATAAAAAACTTGAGAGGTGTCAAGGGACACCCGAATGGAACGAAGTTATTTTTTATGTTCCAAAAACCTGTGTACGCTCAAAAAAACACTAAAAAAATTTAATAAAAAACGCCATATATTGACGCCCAGGAATACTAACAACGCGTCGCTGTTTATTTTAAAAAAAATCGTTTCAAAAACGCCATCTTGTAGACGCACAGAAATACTAACTATCAACGCCCTCTGCCCCTAACATGCAGGTACTAATAAAAAAAGTGTCGAGGTCAAATCAAGGTCAAATATCGTTCTGTATAGCTTTCAGATTTACGCCGAACGCGCGATAAGGAACTTCGTTCCAATAATTTTTTGAAGGTTAGAACAATGCGGGCTGAACACAATACTGCCGAATTAGAACAGTTCTTGCCCGTGAGTTGTTTGTTGTACTGGAATATGAAAAAGCACATTTTCCAATGATGAAAACTATTTTACTTCCTTTTCCAGGTCTCAAATAAGTTCAAAACATAATTAAAATCGGCCCAGCGACTTAATCGTAAAGAGACAATGCAGAAATACAAAGATCGAATTTTTATTTCTGATATTCTTACTAAAGAAGAACATAAAATTCTCGCAACCCACGCTTATTAAAAAAAGTGTATTTTCTATATTATTATTATCACATATTATTATAATAATATAATATACTTTAAGCTCTTCTGTGTCGTATCGTCTGAGTTCAGTAATGGGACCTTATGGAAGCTCAATTTGCGATGCTGTGTCAGGGTAATCGCAATAAATTGGAGGAGAAAAATTTACGATAAGAATAATGAGTTGCTTGCGAGCGGTCGCCACAGGGTGCCCCAGGGCGTTGAAGGGCGCCGGAGGGTGCCGGGACAATGGCGAGCTGTGTCGTGATATCTTTACAACCTGTGGACTGAAAAAACTCATTATCGACTGTGTTATCATGATCAAAGCTTTGATAATCATAATGAAACTTAAAATAGTTGATATCAACGTTAACGGGTCGGGTTACGGGTTATACCTCCTGTAGACGACTCCAATCGGCCAGAACTCCTCCTTCCCGAAGGTCGGTAGATGATGCATCGGGACCCTCACCACAAAGGAGCTAAAATTCACTTTGTGGCGGGACTCCAAACGCTCGACCCTCAAGACGAAGTGGGTCTTGCTCCTGATGTAGTCCACGACCTGCTCGACCGTCGTGATGGTTGCGGATAACGAGTTTCTTCTTCTTCCTCTCCACTTTTATAAACCCGTCATCATTGCACTTTCGGTCCTTTTTGGTGATGATGATGATGAAGGGGAAAACAATTTGTAGCGAGCAAACCTCATAAAGCGACGATGGCAGTTTTATGTTGATCAGAGTGTTCCCAGTCACGATATCGATCACAATCAAACAAACAGGGACTGAGATTTTTGTCAGCTTTTTGTACTAACCCTCCTTAGAAACAGTAATGACCTCATTTTTAACCGACTTCAAAAAAGGAGGTTCTCAATTCGACACTTATGTATATGTCGCAGCCGACTGGTTTAAATAGTCGTTCAATCAAACAGCTAGCCCTTTGACTGAACAACGCCATTCAATCACACGTCTAGCTTTTAGATTGAATATTTTAGTCGCTCAAAACGTTCAACACTACAGATGATTCAAAAGCCGCCGTCTAATTGAAGTAGTTCAGCGTGCACCGCTGCAGCGCTAGGTGCGTTTTATTTACAATATGGCGTCAACTAGCAGGTGTTTGTTGGTGTTTGTGGTTGTTTTTCGGAAAGAAAGTAGTTAATAAAAGTTACAAGTGTTATTAAAGAGACAAAAATTGTGGAGGCACATACGAGTGAATTAAAATTTTAACAAATATTCGAGGATTTTGAAAATTACGGGATTATGAAATGGATGGACGCAGCCTCCCCCGAAAGGGGGGTTCGGGGGGCACAGTCCCCCGAACCCCAAAAACAAAAACAAACACAATCCAGAAAGTCCAAAAGTTGGTTAGGTTAGGTTAGAACTTAGACCACAACTCAGAGGGAGCCGAGCGAGCGTAGCGAGCGTGCTGCGGCAGCAGCCGGCGAACGGCGTCAAATAAAAGGGGGGCTCGGGGGGCGCAGCCCCCCGCTAAAACAAAAACAAACCAGTTGGCTAAGCGTCGTATAGCTGTAGTGTTGAACGTTGTAGTCAACAAGTCGACTAAAGGACGTAAAGCAGTGTGATTGAATGGCGTTGTTCAGTCAAAGGGCTAGCTGTTTGATTGAACGGCTATTTAAACCAGTCGGCTGCGACATATACACATAATTATTGATAACCTCCTTACATTTACTACTAATACATTTCCAGAACTGCCCAGTTTTCTTATATTATCTTAGTCTATATCAGCGTCTGAACAAACGTGCCAAACAAAAGTTTATGTAGGTATGTATTATCTTTGGAAGTACAAGTCCGATTTGTAATTCTTTTTCTTTTTTGTATTAGGTATGGTTCAACTTAGGGAATGCTGCAATTTTCATCAAAATCGGTTCAGTGGTTTTTGAGTTAGGGAATTTTAATTCTTAATTACATTTAATTTTGAAGTCGGTTTTAAAATATTCTTATGTGCTTGTTCCTTGAAATCATAATGAGAATAAAAAAGATACCTAAATTTACCACATCGCATTATTATACATGGGATAACAAAACAAAATGATAAAACTAGGGGTATATAATATTATGAGTCCCTTATAAACAGAGTTAACTGTTAAAGTGGAACAGTTACTTTCTTATAAATTTTACTAGCTATTTGACCGAGCTTTGCTCGGTATTCGATAAAACACGAATAAAATGACATTTTCTAAAAATGATTCCTAGCCAGATCGATTTATCGCCCCCGAAACCCCCTATATACTAAACGAGCTTTTGCCCGCGGCTTCGCTCGCGTTAAGAAGTATTATTATTGTCACCTGGCCCAGAGCAGGGACAATAAAAAGATGAGAGAGAGTAATAAAAAGAGAATTAAACAATTTAACAAATTTATTTACAAAGAAAAAAAAAGAGAAACCTAGTCAGACGGAGAGCGGGTAAGGTGGGTACGAAGCCTAGCCTCAGTCTATTTCGGGGTTCTTTGAATTCACGGGTAGGGACACTACACTTATCTTGGGATCAGACAGCGACGTGGGGGACTCCAGCTCCTCAAGTCTCCGTGATCTACCGGACAGGCGTAGGGTCGACGGCCAGCTGTTGGTGCCGAGGTGTTTGGGACCCCGTCGGTGGCAGCTAGTTCAGTGTGCGGTAGGTGCGTCAATCAGACGGCATGAGCAGCACGTGGTCGGCTCCAGGCGACCAAACTCTGCTGCAAGATAGTAGTGGTCCGTTGTCCGGGACAGAGCAGGGCAAAGTTGTCCGGGAAAGAGCAGGGCAGAATAGAGTTGTCCGGGAGTAGAGTTGTCCGGGACCGAGCAGGGCAAAGTTGAGTTGTCCGGGACCGAGCAGGGCAGAGTTGAGTTGTCCGGGAGTAGAGTTGTCCGGGACCGAGCACCCCTATAACGGGGATCAAAGACTCCTACATTTTGATGGAGTAAAAAAAAGGACGAGCGAGGATATCCGCGGCTTTTTATACTGCCGTCGGACTTTATTTTTTTTTCCTGTCACGTTGACAGGGCTAAGGAATATATCCGGAGGGCTCGTTAAGTAAAAAGGTACTTCAAATTAATATTTCTCAAACTAAATTAAAAGAAAACTACATAAAGCTACTTTGTACATTTAAATAGGTAAGTAGAATTAATTGAAACAAAGTTATTTAAAAAAAAAGGTATTTAAGTAAACAAGTGTCGTTTTAGTTCCGCACTATATCAAGAGATGGCGCACTAAGTATTGATTTAGCTTCTTGATTACAAGAACAGCTGACAAATTGAAAAAAGGAGAGGGAGATATTAATAATTTATAAGTAGCTACGCTACATTATATACAAACTTTCATCCCCTATTTTAATCCCTTAGGGTTAGAATTTATCAAAATCCTTTCTTAGCGGATGCCTACGTCATAACATCTACCTGCATGCCAAATTTCAGCCCGATCCGTCCAGTGGTTTGGGCTGTGCGTTGATAGATCACTATGTCAATCAGTGAAAATCATTGGAGCCAATTCCGAGATTCCAATTATATATATATATATATATATATATATATATATATATATATATATATATATATATATATATATATATATATATATATATATATATATATATATATATATATATATATATATATATATATATATATATATATATATATATATATATATATATATATATATATATATATTATACGAAAATTCGATTTATCAAATCATCCTACGACATATAAGATATGGAAAAATTCATAACGCTGGGGAATTTCTCATTGAAAACTGAATAAAAGTAAATGTGCCACCTGAGCTAATTATCCATCATCATAATTTTCACCGTTAGTTTTTTCGAGACGAGTAAAATATATCAGTTCGTTACACATACACAAATTTATCATTTTTCACGTCCAATATTAACAAACATCCATCCTCCCAAACGTTTACGAGAGTAATAGTATACACTAATAAACATAAAGTGTATGTACACGCTGCATTAGCGTAGCGGCCTATGTAATTAGCATTTACGAAGCAAAGTGCTAGCGACTGCCTCTAGAGCACTTTAACCATTCTGAAGTGTCGCGAAATCAGTTTGTGGTTTTTCAGTCATTTTTTCTAAGCAGTGTGCTTTTCAGTTTGCTAGATTGTCATTTTGGCGTTAGATATAATTTACTAGTTAACGCCCGCAACTATGTTGCGCCAGAATTCTTTCGCGTGGGAACCGTACATTTTTCCGGGACAAAATTTATCCTATGTACCATCGAGGAAGTTTATTCCTATGCAATTGACAGACCAACGTTATTTGGTCGAATACTACGAATAATAAAAACTAAGGAAGAGTAACTCCGTCAAAAAAAGTGAAAAGGCTACAAAATGTGACCCGAATACATGTATACTTTATGCATGTGTTCAGTACACATTTTTCGTGTATATATACTCGAGTGACATTCAACCAGGTTGACATGACAATTTTGTCAAACTCATTTTACAATTTGTTTACATAGGTTTGTTTACTTACTTTTTACGTAGCTTTTTACAATATTTTTGTTGTTAAAATGCCTAAATGCTCTGTGAAATGGTGTAGAAGTCATACAGATACGACTTTTAATACAGGAATAACCTTTCATCTGTAAGTGTATTGTTTAAAATTATGCTTAAATTTCTTGTATTTTTGTCGACCCAAAAAATATGGTTTATTTAAGTTGGATGCTAGGGTATTTGTATAAAATTAATCTGGTCTCTTTGTGTTTGTCTTATTAAATTTACATGTTATTCTAAAAGTGCAATAATCAAAAAGTTATATAATTACAAAATTTTTACAAAGTCGCCATGGACAGTGTTATGCAAGATGTAACAATTTAATCATAAACGAAATTTTGGGGTCTGGCTGACATTATAGTAAATGCATTATAAGATGATATGGGTATTCTCATATTTCTTGCTACGGATTTTTTACGACAAAACAAAAAAACCTGGGGGCAAATCTGATGGAATAATTAGGGTAGGATTGGGCCTCCGGTAAACTCACTCACTCGGCGAAACACAGCGCAAGCGCTGTTTCACGCCAGTTTTCTGTGAGAACGTAGTATTTCTCCGGTCGAGCCGGCCCATTCGTGCCGAAGCATAGCTCTCCCACGTATTATAATCTTAAGTCGAAAAATTACTTTCAATCGACAAAAACATATAAGTATTTCCTTTAATATTGTAAATGAACAAAAATAAAAAACTGCTAACTGTTATTAAAATATTATATTAATTGTGAGTTATAAACTGTACAAAATTTACGTAAGTTTTTAATTTCAATTCTGTAATAATTTAGCACATAGATTTTTGTAATCTGAAAACGTCTTCTCTAGGTGCTCGGACAGTTTTAGATTCGCCCGAGTCGTACAAGGTTTGTTCATAATTATTACATGTATAATATTATAATTATTATCGATGTCTGAAGTATCAGAGAAAAATGTTTGATTTTAAAATAATAATTATGTGCTCGTTTCTTCGTGATCGTAGGTGTGCTTGGTGTATATTGCATAATACTATCCGCTTTTGACAATTATTTCTTTCATAACTATGACAATGACAATAACCGCGCAGGCTGTCGTCCGGCGCGCAATATTATGATACGTTACCTGGGATACGACCTTGGCGAAAATCTGAATTGTCATATTTTAGTGTTCGAAAAGGAGCCAAATTTAAAACGGTTGAAGTATGGGAGTTACGTTTCCTTAGTTTTTATTAATCGTAGGTCGAATATGTCAATTCAATGTTAATTGTGATCTGTCAGCTGGGTTTGACGTAACGCAACCAAACTACTTAGGTCCCCGATTTGCATAGGAATCAACTTCTCTGATAGTACTTTCCCTGGCCTATAAGAATCACCACACCAAATTTCAACAAAATCGGTTCAGTGATTTGGGCGTGATGATTGGGCAGAAAGATAGACACAGTTTCAGATTTATCTTATTTAGCTAAGGCTCGCTATAGCTGCGTCTGCACGAACGAGCGGTTTAGCCGTTACACTTCGACATCACAAGCAATAGCGGCCACACCGCTCATTCACGCGTACGCATATAAATTATTAGACATTCTGAAAAAATTTGATTCAAATTTACTCAGAAATTAAACATTTTTTATTTTTTATTTTATTTTTATTTAATTGAGCCTAAGGCTCATACTACACGGCCGCGGAATAGAACGGAATAGAAGCGTCAATTTCGCCTCATGAAGTGGCGTAGCTTGCTATAAGTTTACCGTAGAACGGCTACGAAGTGGCGTAGCATGCTACAAGTCTACCGTAGAACGGCTACGAAGTGGCGTAGCATGCTACAAGTCTACCGTAGAACGGCTACGAAGTGGCGTAGCATGCTACAAGTCTACCGTAGAACGGCTACGAAGTGGCGTAGCATGCTACAAGTCTACCGTAGAACGGCTACGAAGTGGCGTAGCTTGCTACAAGTCTACGTAGAACGGAGCTATGAAGTGGCGTAGCTTGCTACAAGTCTACGTAGAATGGAGCTACGAAGTGGCGTAGCTTGCTAAAAGTCTACGTAGAATGGAGCTACGAAGTGGCGTAGCTTGCTACAAGTCTACGTAGAATGGAGCTACGAAGTGGCGTAGCTTGCTACAAGTCTACGTAGAATGGAGCTACGAAGTGGCGTAGCTTGCTACAAGTCTACGTAGAATGGAGCTACGAAGTGGCGTAACTTGCTACGAAAAGGCGTAGATGTACTACGAAAATATATTAGGGGGCTGTCATAAATTACCAGTGGTACCACTTCGTAGTGGCGTTGCTTGCTACAAGTCTACGTAGAATGGAGCTACGAAGTGGCGTAGCTAGCTACAAGTCTACGTAGAATGGAGCTACAAAGTGACGTAGCTTGCTACAAGTCTACGTAGAATGGAGCTACGAAGTGGCGTAGCTTGCTACAAGTCTACGTAGAATGGAGCTACGAAGTGGCGTAGCTTGCTACAAGTCTACGTAGAATGGAGCTACGAAGTGGCGTAACTTGCTACAAGTCTACGTAGAATGGAGCTACGAAGTGGCGTAGCTTGCTACAAGTCTACGTAGAATGGAACTACGAAGTGGCGTAGCTTGCTACAAGTCTACCGTAGAACGGCTACGAAGTGGCGTAGCTGTCTACAAGTCTACGTAGAACGGAGCTACGAAGTGGCGTAGCTTGCTACGAAAAGGCGTAGATGTACTACGAAAATATATTAGGGGGCTGTCATAAATTACCAGTGGTATTAAAAAACGTCTGAGGCAATTCATGGATAAGATTTTACTAGTAATTCTCATTGAAGTGATACAGGAAAGCCTGCCACGCAACAAACAAAAAAACTAGAATCAAAAAATATCTTCACTTGCTCTGCTGATCTGTTGATGGACTTGAAACATTAATACAGTAAGTACTATGTTTCCAGTCCAGCACTCTGTATTCCTTTTACTATAATATATAGTATAGCTGATTCAACGCCGAATGTTAGGTCTGAAACGGTACATTACGTGTTTAAAGTAACAATTTGTTACTAATAAATTATTATTAATTTGAGATTGTAACTAATCTTGTGAGTAAATATTCGATCATTGAAATTTAAAAATATATATTCCTTGGTACTAACAATTCAATAAAGAGATAATATGACTAAAAGATGGCTAGCGTTAAAAAAAATTGTACTAGTATTTTAATCTTGTACAAGGTTTTATTAATTAAATTTTTGCTTATATTCATATCCCGGAGATACAGTAGTAGATAGTGAAGCTACATATTTCACAAAACTCGTTCTAGTTCCTCGTTCCTCGTTGTTATATTACAAATTGAATAATCTACTACATTGCTCACAAAACTAGCGGACTGCACAAAATTTTAAGCAACAATTTTCCACATATTTAAAACCATCTTGCTAGTTTTATAAATTCAAAAGCATGTTTTGAGTTACATACAAGAACATAGATTGTTATATTTTGTTAAGGCGACGCCTTGGTAATTTGGCTGTAGCGATATCGATTTTTCTCAGCAATGACTAAAGCTAAGAAATTAAAGTCCATTGTCAGTATTCATCATGTATTGTCTTTGTCTTTGAATTACCCATAGCAGAGCACGATTGGTCAACTTTTATAACACAGAATAATCAATCAAAAAGACCTCTGTAAAAAGAGATTCCTAATTTGTCAACAGAGGAGAGTGAATTAAGCTTCCAAAATTTGTACATAAATTGGTTTAAGCATACACTTTAATTTGACCATAGCTTATATGAAATGTATTTATGGGTTTTTAAATAACGCGACAAAAACCATTTTGTCGCTTAGGCCCTTTCCATTTTTTGCTGTTCCACTGCTTGTTTTCTCATAGAAAACAAGCAATCTAAAACATATCCAACACGGTATTTTACTTTAACGCGGCGTCACTTTAATGTAAAATAGGGTTGCATTTTAATATTTTACCATCTGTGAAAATAAAATATTTTGTGTGATTTTTACTATCTAATAATGATCTCACGTCAAAATGAGATGCAACGAGACGCAACTTTTGCAGGGTTATCAAAACTAAGTGATAATACTTTTGGGGCGTGTATGAGTCCCGCGCATGAGTTCGCTGTGAAAGTAGCAACGCTGAAAGAGTAACTTTTTTCTACTTTTGTACGGAAAAATTCACTTGGGCGCTGGCCCATACAAATCACTACCACACAGTAAACTTTATAATTACATGAGGGATACACACAAACCCTAAAGTATTATTATTTATCACTTAGTTTTGTTACATTCTGTATAGAGCGGCGCTGCGCCACGTTATATCAATTGAAAATTCACTTGCAATGTGTATCTTGAGTAAAGTTCTCTGAATCTTCACATCCATACTTAATATTATATATACGAAAACGTGTCCTTCTGTTCTTCTCCTCTCAAATCGCTGCGTTTTGTTCCGGTATGATATAAAGGTTAATTTTGAATCACCGTAATACTTGTTTTCGCCGCATTCCGCCTGTATAACCATTAACCACCCTAATCTTCAATCAATACATTTAAATCTCATTTTCTCCCGTATTAACCGCTAAGAGCGCGGTGGAAAAACATCGTCACATCTAAGGTCACCGCGTCTCGCGCTCCATTAAGTCTATATTTAATAGAATTTCCCGCCGATTTAACGCCGAGGAGGTCCCGGGAAATTGCGGGGAGTTGCAGGGAATCCCGGGGAAAACCGGGGAGTCCCGGGATTGATAAGGAAGTTCCCGGCTAGCGCGATAACGTCACGTAGGAAAAGCGTATGGATATTTTCTAGAATAAAATTTCCCGTAGTGGTATATTGATGGTGTAGTTTTCTAAGATTTTATCTTTGTCTATGAAGCTCAATATAATGCTACCAATTTAAGTATCGTACCACGATAAATAAATGCAATAGTATCCACAAACCTTTAAAAAAATAGACAAATAGAAACAAATTTAAATACATATGAAAATGTGTATTGTTTTTTCCCTGGATTATTATTTTTACCGACTTCCAAAAAGGAGGAGGTTATACGTTCGGCTGTATGTCTCTTTTTTTTTATTTGTATGTTCAACGATAACTCAGCCATTTGTGATCCGATTTTCAAAATTCTTTTTGTGTTGTATAGGGTTTAACTCGAATTTGGTACCATGTTTACAAAAGTGGTGATCTGATGATGGGATCCTGGAGGAATCGAGGGGACTCCTTGAAATTTGTATGGAAATATATAGTGATTACAATTTTTTCTGAAGCATTCGAGGTAAATGCTACCAAAAAGTAATATTTCGCACCAGGTTATAACCTGGATCCGAAGGTACCCAACAGAACTTTTAAATCCTTATAGATCCTTATTTAGTTAAAACAACTGAAAGCCAACACATCAATTTATTTGATCATCATCATCAAAATCATAATTATGCAATGGGTCATAACATTATGACCCAATTATTGATGCTTTTTGTGATATTTTGCATCGAAGCAGATGTTTTTGATGATTATTTAGCTGTTTGTGGACCGATTTTCAAAATTCTTGTGTTGTTGTATAGGATATAATCTTGATTTTGTATAATAATTACGAAAGTGGTGAGCTGATGATGGGATCTATGAGCAATCGAGGGAAATCCTTGAAATTTATCAAAAGACTCATAGTGGTTAAAATGTTGTTTCTAGTTACTTAAACATATTATGTTACGAATAAGAAAAAGTTCATACGAAGGTGTCTCTTGGTCCAAAGGCACTGAACAGAACTCCTGAACCTTTAAATTGCAGCATCGCTTAGATAACTGCAAGCATTTACCACAATTTCGCTTACAGTAACATAATGTGAATAGTTAACATTCGTAGTGGTTATTTACGCATAAAGCCTTATCTTGTAGATAACTAAAAAGAGTGAAATTATTATTTTTAACAAAAAATTAAAACCGACTTCCAAGGTAAAAACAATAATAATATGAACTAAAAAGTATTAAATAACTCTTACTCTATAATAGTGCCTTTTTCAGAATTCGTCTAAATCTCAACTATTTCTGTACATACTACAGTCTTCATTACTTTGAAGTCGGTACCAGTCCCAAAAGCTGCAGATATTCTGACATTGACTGAACTCACGATAAAATTAGCTGGTACCGACTTCAAATAATGAAGACTGTAGTATGTACAGAAATAGTTGAGATTTAGACGAATTCTGAAAAAGGCACTATTATAATATAGAGTAAGAGTTATTTAATACTTTTTAGTTCATATTATTATTGTTTTTACCTTGGAAGTCGGTTTAAATTTTTTGTTAAAAATAATAATTATTTCGCAATGTGGTTTGTATATTTTAAATAACCAACCAACCAGGTTTGTTTTATTTTAAGATTATCAATATGCTTCGTTGTTAACCGAACAATAAAAATATATACAATATAAAAATATTTCATAAAATAGGAGTAAAAATATTTTGTTACCGCTTTTCATGTTAAAATGATAACGATTTATGCAAACACGTCTTTAGCTATTCTCTAAAAAACGAGGTTTCGATCATTTCGACTATGGAGTTAGATATACTGCAATGTTTGTCAAATCCCACTTTTTAGGGATCCATACCCAAAGGGTTAAAACGGAACTCTATTACTAAAATTTCGATTTCTGTCCGGTCGTACTGTCTGGCTCTCAGGAACGGTTATAGCTAGGGAGTTGAAATGTTCCCAGTAATGTATTTCTGTTGCCGTTTTGACAAAAAATACTAAGAAAAATATAAAATCAATATGCAATTATACAAGTCCACGCATATCACAAGAGGACATGCAAGTGCGTTCTTCATGTGTGGGAATTAAGCTACAATCAATAAAGCAATAAATGAGTTTACCACCGCCATAACTTTTTATTATCTGAATATAAATAGCGCAGACATGTGCCATGTACCGCTTTATATTATGTATTTGGAAACAAAATCTTTAGGGCTGGTTTACATAGAGGTGCGACGCGACGCAAGATAGTTTCAAAAGTTACAAAGAAACTGGCAATGTTACAAAATTTAAGGCTTAGTCCCAATTTCACCAACAACTGTTAAAGTTAACGCTCGAATTAGTATCACGGTACCACCTTTTTTTTTAAATGAAATAAGGGGGCAAACGAGCAAACGGGTCACCTGATGGAAAGCAACTTCCGTCGCCCATGGACACTCGCAGCATCAGAAGAGCTGCAGGTGCGTTGCCGGCCTTTTAAGAGGGAATGGGGTAATAGGGGAGGGTAGGGATGAGAAGGGAATAGGGGAGGGTAGGGAAGGGAATAGGGTAGGGGATTGGGCCTCCGGTAAACTCACTCACTCGGCGAAACACAGCGCTCGCGCTGTTTCACGCCGGTTTTCTGTGAGAACGTGGTATTTCTCCGGTCGAGCCGGCCCATTCGTGCCGAAGCATGGCTCTCCCACGTATAATTTGTTTTTGTTATGAGTGAAAGAGAAGACATGACCATTTAACAAGCTGTTAACACTAACAGACGTTGGTGAAATTGGGGCTAAATGTAACCTGGGCCATCGTTATAAATATCTACAATAATTAATACATAATAATAATATCTGTATTTATTATTTATGTATTTAATAATTTATGTATTTATTTATTCCTAGATGACGCCCGCAACTCCGTTGCGCCAAAACTCGTTTATCGCGCGGGAACCGTACATTTTTCCGGGATAAAAAGTATGCTTTGTCCTTTCCCGGGACTCAAAGTATCTCCATACCAAAATTTCAGCAAGATCGGTTCAGCGGTTTAGGTGTAAAGAGGTATCAGACAGACAGACAGACACACTCTCGTATTTATAATATTAGTATGGATATGGATATAATCAAAAAGTTTGTTTATAATACATTATAAATCCAGACTAAATTTGTTATGTAGATGATTTTAGTCTCCTATTTGTTGCAGACAATTAATGTAAATTGTACAGCTCCTTTGTATTTTATGAAGTTCTAGTGAATTTAGTGCTATATTTTAGCACATACATTATATTACTGAAATGATTTATCTTCCTTTTGACTGCGTAATCGGGTGATAAGACTTAGAGTATAGAATCATACGCTTCAATGGCTGTCACTTGGACCCTTACACGCTTGGGGGGGTAATGAAGTCAGCATATTCGCACTATTGCAGGCTGAACATACGGTCACTGCGCTGACCGCTCACGGAAATAAACTAGGTCGCATGTGACTTTATGATCTAAAGGTGACTTTCTAATCTTCGCGGAAAGTGACCGCGACTGACAAAAATTCAAATTAAATGCCACTTCATTTAGGTTTAGGTTTACAAATAGATATAAAGCAGCGGCGGCATGGTCGCTAGACCAATGTCGATTGTCGATAGAAAATGAAACCAATAGCTTACTTCATTTTGTGGCATTTTATTTAAATTATTGTCGGTCTCGGTCGCTTACCGCGTTGATCGGATCATAACTAGCAGCAGCGACGCGACGCGACACAGCCAATATTCTTTGTATGAAATCGTATGAGGTGGGAGAGCCATGCTTCGGCACGAATGGGCCGGCTCAACCGGAGAAATACCACGTTCTCACAGAGTACCGGCGTGAAACAGAGCTTGCGCTGTGTTTCGCAGAGTGAGTGAGTTTACCGGAGGCCCAATCCCCTGCCCTATTCCCTTCCCTACCCTCCCCTATTCCCTTCCCTTCCCTACCCTCCCCTTTTATCCTATTCCCTCTTAACCGGCCGGCAACGCACCTGCAGCTCTTCTAATGCTGCAAGTGTCCATGGGCGACGGAAGTTGCTTTCCATCAGGTGACCCGTTTGCTCGTTTGCCCCCTTATTTCATAAAAAAAAAGAGGTAGGCCGCACTACGTGGCAGCGAACGCGACACAAAACGTTTTATGGAACGTGAAGTGTCGCATAGTGCGGTATCATGTTATGTGTGAAAATAATTGAAAAATATGTCAAATGGTAAGGGTATACTTAACGTTACCATTTATTTATTTGTCAGAGCGGGACGTCTATACGTAGCATTAGTATTACTAGATACACAAGATGTCAAAAAGAACTATGAATAATTTTTGATGAACCAGAAGTTGTACAATGTGATCAGAATCCTCTTCAATGTATTTTGCATAACAAGCAGCCTCGGTGAGGATAACTTACAATCATTACATTTACACCTAACGATCAGTTTAAAGCGAATAAAGTCGGTAACCGTATATTTTCCCGCTACACATCTAGCTCTGTTTACTCTCTTTTGAATAAAACAGAACAAATAGAGGTAGATCCTCTTTTATGGCATATTTATTCCCTATTTCTCATGAGTGATTTTTATCAAGATAAAATGTTAGTTTATATTTTAGGCACGCATCAAAACAGCTTTGCGGCACTATAATAATCATATCATTTACAATTTTTATTACATAACAACGCTCAAACAATATTAACACAAAATGATTCATTCGTATCGATATCAAATATCTCATTAGTACAAATTCATAATATTATGTTATTTCAAACATTATATTTATAACATTGTAATGTGTACTGATAACATAAAATACTATTTGAACGCATAATAATAACTGCCGCACCGGTTTCGGTGACGGTGGCCGGTTTAATTGAAGCTAGGCCAGTTACGCCGGAGTAATTTTAACAGTGCCAAAGTGTGTGCTCAGTCCACAAGACCACTCTCTCTTCCTTTACTCTGATAACCTAGTGGGAAGGACGACCGACACGACTGGCTAAAGGTGCAAAAGCGCAGGACTGTCATTTTGCATGCTCATCCGACGCATGGATCATCTTACTTGTCAGACAATCAGGTGATCAGCATGCATTGTCCTAACTGTACAGTATGTACAATGTCTGGGCGAGTGAATTAAACACAGAAATAACGTATAACTCGACACTCGTACTCTGGTGACGGCTGTTGTAGAAGTGATCATCAGACCGAAGTCGAGCGACCACTCCAAGCACCCCTACTCCCTAAGTAGGCGTGTCCATCTTTAATATCAAAACACTACACTAACCAAACTTGGAAATGACATATTTTCAACATAGGAATTGAACCCACGACCTCCGGGTCAAGAGTCATGCTCTAAACCAGGATCACAGCATAATACATAAATTATAACACAATTTTACATACAACGTGAAGCCTTCGTGGAATCACATAATAGGTTACCCACAATAGAACTAAGTGCCTTTGATCATCACACCTGTAGTGTTATGTTCGTGTATTAAACTCCTTTGAAAAGGGATTGAAATTAATGCTCTTGGTTCACGAAAATAGGGATCAAAATATTATAATAACTTGTTAGTTTTTTTTTTTTATGAAATAAAGGGGCAAACGAGCAAAAGGGTCACCTGATGGAAAGCGACTTCCGTCGCCCATGGACACTCGCAGCATCAGAAGTGCTGCAGGTACGTTGCCGGTCTTTTAAGAGGGAATAGGGTAATAGGGGAGGGTAGGGAAGGGAAGGGAATAAGGGAGGGTAGGGAAGGGACTAGGGTAGGGGATCGGGCCTCCGGTAAACTCACTCACTCGGCGAAACACAGCGCAAGCGCTGTTTCACGCCGGTTTTCTGTGAAAACGTGGTATTTCTCCAGTCGAGCCGGCCCATTCGTGCCGAAGCATGGCTCTCCCACGTAGTTGTTACTTATATCTAATATTAATATATAACATGTTTTGCTACAAAAAAAACTATACTCTATCCCGGTGCTCAGAAGTTATATCATGATAACGTAACCGACTCACAGACAGACAAACCAAAATGCAGACAAACAGACAGAAATATTATATACACTACAGCACTTAGAAAAGTATGGATGATGTCCTAATTACAAGTTTTGTTTTAGATGATAGAGAGGTAGCGGCATTAGAAACTTAACAGCCATCACATTTACATAAGAATTAAATCCATACGTGATATCACAAATATTAAGAAAGTGCGTCTGTCTGTCTGTCTGTCTGTCTATTACCTCATCACACCTAAACAGCTCAACCGATTTTGCACAAATTTGGTATGGAGATACTTTGAGTCCTGGGCAGAGGACATAGGATACTTTTTATCCCGGAAAAATGTGCGGTTGCGTTTGCGGGCGTCATCTAGTAAGAAATATTTTAGTAGAGATGCTAATGGTAACCATTAAATTTTTAAACAATAATTTTGAATCTTTGGTAAAGCGTATTATAAAGTCAATGATTTCATTGAAGACAGCACACCTTGGGAATAGGGTGGCTCCATGCAGGTTACTTTCCTTTTATAGCTGTAAGCCGTAACATTGTTATATTATTTTATTTTAAAATTGTCATTTTCCATCTTTTTAGTAAAAGATGGCCCCGTGCGAGTTTCTTACGCCGGTTCTTCTCGCCGGTTTAGTCCCCGAACCGGTGGTAGACACCTTAGTTTCTTCGTTCTTTCTACGACGTTCAAAAAGAGTATTTATGATACCTATTTTGAATAAAAAGATATTTTATTTTGAAGAATTTTACCATAGACCAATTATTATTACACACAATGCAAAGGAACCCCACTTCAAACATTTGAAAACCAATTCTCAATAAAAGATATTGAAATTATTCCCTTTTGAGATATTCCCAAAGCACTCGAAACATCCCGACCACTTGGTGGCGATAGAAATTTCCTATCAATTTTCTATTTCTTTGTTGAGGTTACAAAAGCGGTCAAGTGTGAGCTGTCAGTCGCAGGCGTGGTTCCGAAGAGGACACATCAGTTTCCTTTTGTGTATGGAGCTGTTGTAAGCTTGACTGTAATTGCTTTAAGGCTAAAATTGTATTTCGTTTTTTTTATGAAATGGAGCAAACGAGCAAACGGGTCACCTGATGGAAAGAAACTTCCGTCGCCCATGGACACTCGCAGCATCAGAAAAGCTGCAGGTGCGTTACCGGCCTTTTAAGAGGGAATAGGGTAATAGGGGAGGGTAGGGATGGGAAGGGAAGGGAATATGGGAGGGTAGGGAAGGGAATAGGGTAGGGGATTGGGCCTCAGGTAAACTCACTCACTCAGCGAAACACAGCGCAAGCGCTGTTTCATGCCGGTTTTCTGTGAGAACGTGGTATTTCTCCGGTCGAGCCGGCCCATTCGTGCCGAAGCATGGCTCTCCAACGTCTAATTTGTTTGATTAAAACGTTGTAGGTACCTTATCTAGCAAAAATCTGGCTGGTACCCGAAGCGTGAGTCTTCTCGCTTAAAAACACTGGATTTAATCATGCTAATCAGCCCATTTAGCCAAAACTTTTTCGTTTTCGCTTCGTTAAAGAATCGCCGATCAAAACGTATGGAATTGACCTAAGACGAGTCGAACGTCAACGTCATATTAACGAACGCTTATGTCAATTCCATACATTTTCATCGGCGATTCTAAAACGAAGCGAAAACGAAAAGATTTTGGCTCACCCCCCAGATTAAAATGATGATGACGTGTCATAAGATATTTTTAGAAAATGTGGGATACTTTCGATACCGAAATAACACTACTCTTATACTACTACTACATAATAATGTTATAAATGTTTTGTCTCCGTCTGCAACCTTATATATTTTAGAAAAGCCACTTAGGGTGAAGCCAAACGAGCGTAATTTTGTGAGTCGTGAGTTAAATTATTTTTCATACAAATCATGACTCACAAAATTACGCTCGTGTGAATGAAGTAGAATTTTATATGAAACTGAATGCAGCAGAATTTCTCCCAACCGAAATTCTGCGACGCACGACTCACAAATTACGCTCGTTTGGCTTCACCCTAATGCTAAGTACATGCGGTTTTGCTCGATAGTTTTATTTATTTTATTTTACAATTTATGTACACACAAATAAAAGTTAACAAACCAGCTTAAAACTAAAAATATGTTTTGTATAAAGGTACATCTTATTCCAAAATGGAATGTCTTCCAGAAGACCTGAGTGAAAATAGGAATGTGTGATTGTAAAAATATAATATGCAAAAATTAGTGCGCACGCGTTAATTATTATTAATAGTAAAGATAAACTTAGTACATTACTCGTAATCGAGTAATAATTACTGTGTGGACCGCAAAACTGACAGCTCGAAGGCTCGCATCGAGCACCGTTGATGGAATTAAATAATATATCGATTTAGAATAAAACTATCGAGCAATGCTGAATGTGTGGACGAAAGCCCGAGCCGCGTGTTTTGCTCGACGTTATTGCTCGATCGAGCAACACCGTATGTGAGTACTTAGCATAAGGGGAGTTAAAAACCTCACGTGACGCTTTTGCCTAGCTGTAGGACAACATAAAAAAATATAATGGTGAATGATTGTCATGATGATTGTGATGATGTAAAACCCGTCTGTGATAGTTTTCCGCTTGACGTTTTAAAAGTTAGTGACAGTTTGGCACGCTTCGCACTTGACTTAACTCGCTCTAACAAGGGTTTGCACTATGAGCTTGTAAATCGTGCCGAATAAAGCTCTAGAGACGATGCCAGTAAGCGATTGAAGGCGTGAGTGGATGAACACGATAGCTAACAGTAAATAATCGGCCAAGTCGAGTCGGACTCGCGCACGAAGTGTTCCGTACTGTTATAGAGCAAAAATAGGTAAAAAAATATGTTTTTTGTATGGGAGCCAATCTTAAATTTTTATTTTATATAAATACCAGATGACGCCCGCAACTCCGTTGCGCCAAAATTCGTATATCGCTCGGGAACCGTACATTTTCCGGGATAAAAAGTATCCTATGTCCTTTCCCGGGAGTCAAAGTATGGAGTACCAAAGTTCAGCAAAATCGGTTCAACCGTTTAAGCGTGAAGAGGTAACAGGCAGACAAATAGACTCACTTTCGCATTTATAATATTAGTATGGAAGTATGGATTATTATTAATTGTTAAAGTACACACATATTTAAGGCTCTGTGAAATTTCAAGTGCATACTTACTGTGTTGCCATTATTGATATTGAGCAAAAAAGGCCAAAAAAATCGCGTTTGTTGTATGGGAGCCCCCCCTGAAATATTAATATTATTTAGTATTTGTTGTTATAGCGGCAACAGATCCTTTGATTATATACTGAACAATAAATAAATAAATAAATAAAAAATTTCAAAAGTCTAGCTGTAATGGTTCTTGAGATACAGCTTCGTGACATACAGATAGACAGACAGACAGACAGACAGACGGACAAACAACGAAGTCTTAGTAATAGGGTCCCGTTTTTACCCTTTGGGTACGGAACCCTATAAAATGCCGTTTTTTGGATAATTGGAGGCTTTAGGGCCCGAAAAATGATTTGAAATTAAAATACTGTGCATTTAATTTGTAGCCAGATATATTAACCAGGATGAAGTCGATAAGTTGTTACTTATCGACTTCATCCTGGTTATTTTTATATAGGTTTGTTCGAATTTTATGGAAAAAAATGAGTAAACGTCTTAATGTTACAAAATGTTAGTTAGTGTTAGTTATTTCGGTTAGTTCACATGGCAACGAGACGAGGCGATTCAAAATTGGAATAGGTAACCCAGCACCGCGGTTGCTAAGTCTGTCATTTGTATGCATATCTCCTTGTGTAGCAAATAAAGTTAAGTTTTGAATGGCTTTTTTAAAATTGCTTCTCTTCGCCAGTGTCATATTGCAATGAAAATTTCATTTCAATTTCACTTCTTCTTTTAGCAACGTTGCTATAACTATAATACTTGCAAAGCTTTATTAAAACACATAATTTTATTTATTGAAAAAGGAATAAAAACATTAATTTGCTCCCTTTCAACCCTTGAAACTGGCTTGATTTTAATTTATCCCCGCGTTTTCCGGAATTGGGGGTACAATCGACCCTTCGGATAAAGTATTCATTACCTTCCGATAACGTTGAGACGAACAATAATTTTTCAATTACCACCCTTTGTAATATAACTCAGAAACGATGATCTCTATATCCTACATAGCTACAATATGTGTTGTGTGCTTGGAATATTATGTTTTACTACTCTTAAATATAAAAGTATATCCCAAATTCCCTTGGTCATTACTCGTAATGTAATCGGCTGGCCCAATTTTAATGACAGTTGGAGCATTTAAAAAGGAGAAAGGACATAGGCTTTCTTAAAATATAAAAATGAATACCTATCTCTTGGTCACGGCATCACGCGTTCGGCTAGACATTTTTAAAGTTATTTGATAAGAGAGAAAACGGGATTTTTACTGTGGTTAAGAGTACGTTTCCTGTGCACTCTATTTAATAAAATCGCGGGGAACAGTAAGTTTATTATTAAAATGAGTAAAGGAGGGTTCCTAGGTTAAAAACATGTGTTATATCATGTATGAGAGGCCCGCTTAAATATTTATCAACAGTAGGAGCGCTCTCGTCTTTAAAGCCCTCGATGCGTCCTCGAATTTACGATATTCTTACCTGCCCATTTAGCCGAAACTTTTTCGTTTTCGCTTCGTTAAAGAATCGCCGATCAAAACGTATGAAATTGACATAAGACGAGTCGAACGTCAACGTCATATTAACGAACGCTTATGTCAATTCCATACATTTTCATCGCCGATTCTAAAACGAAGCGAAAACGAAAAGATTTTGGCTCACCCCCCTGGCAATGTTACGAAAATGTCACGTATTTAAAATTCTACTAATTCGTACCAAAATATTTAAATACCTGTTTGAACTATGGGTGCAGTAGCTGGAACGAAAAGATTTCCTAATGATTTTTTTTTCAAATGCTTACGCAATTCACAGTCCTTTTCTTTAACAAGCTATATTTTACTTTCGTCAGGTTTTAAAGTTTTTATTACTGCATTTCACCTATTCACTCGCTCTTTTGACCTTAGCCAACGTTTTAATTAACCAATTAAAAACGCTGTTCAAAAGATAACCTGTCAAAAAACACAAACTAGGCATACGCGGTCTAATTGGGGAGTGGAACATCATGGTGTTTTAGTGGGTAGAGCCTTTGGAGTCCCACATACCCCAGTCATGTCCCCAATCCACTGGGGATGCGCAAAGCATTTCTCAATAGAAATAGAAATAATTTATTTGATGAAATAAGGTACAATATGATGTGAAAGTTATGTGATCATTAAGCCATATTATTTTGCCTTTGGGTAGCGTGCAAATTTTATACAGTCTTTCAAATTATAATTTATTTACTTATACTACTTATAATTTATCCTTTTATCTTATCAATGTAGAAAAATTAATACGTGCGGCACACGGGGACTGCCGCGGTAAAGATATTGCATAGCATTTTTATCACCATATGCAATTATAATTCGCATACGTCTAGTTTAGACTAGACGTATGCGTAACAGACGATGCACGGCAACGATGCATGAGTGGGCGGTGTTAGGTTTTTTCGCTACGGAATTTCTTGATTCGGTCGCCGCGCTCTAAGCCCGTGATAAAAGCTGTGCAATAGCTTAAAGGTAATGCATCACTTGTCGATGCTTATCGATGTTTACTCAACTGTGCTCAAACATTTTAGTTTTTCTGTCCACCGTAATCACAATGACAACTTGGCTAAAGGCTCTGAACTTAAAGTCCTGTAAATTGACCATTCAGCTCACGAGTAATTGAATTTGCGAGCGATTCGGAATGCGCGAGATAGATCTCAGTTTGTGAATTCAGGTGCAGGACGCCAGTGGTCTTCTGATTTTGCTTTGAAATTTCATATCCGGATCAAATAACTCAAATTACTTGTAAATGAAGTAAGTAACAATTTAAAAATTTTCGTTTTTTTTTCATAAATGGAGGCTTTAGGTAAGTTATGAAATCAAAAAAATGTGGATTTCACGTGTGTATTAGCTAGACAAAGTAGGTAAGTTACAAGATTTGTTAAAATTATAAGGGAAATAATTAGTAATTTTCTTATGTTATGAAATACGAGCTTTTGCACGCGGCTTCGCTCGCGTTAACAAGTATTATTATATACAAACTTTCATCCCCTATTTGAACCCCTTGGGGTTGGAATTTATCAAAATCCTTTCTTAGCGGATGTCTACGTCATAACATTTACCTGCATGCCAAATTTCAGCCCGATCCGTCCAGTGGTTTGGGCTGTGCGTTGATAGATCACTATGTCAATCAGTCAGTCAGTCACCTTTGAGTTTTATATATATAGATTAGTTCTATCCACTTCATCCTCTTACATCTTCAAATCTTAGGGTTGGTTGCACCAACTTACTATAAGTAACAAAATGTCAAATGAACTGTCAAATTTCTAGTAAAAGTCAATAATGGATGCCATATTTGACGATAACCTTAACCTTAACTATAACAATGCCTCCGGTGTAAGTTGCAACCCACCCTTAGCTGATGTCGCAGACAGCACCGACTATTTTGTGTAGCGAAACTATTTTGAACCTCAAACTGACTGCAAAATGTAGTCCACAGTCCACAGACCGCCTGAGGCTTCGGTAAAGAAAAGACGACCTTTTCTAATAGACTTTTGCCGCAAACACGTGTGTACAGAACAAGATTTACACAAATAAGTAGGTATATGGCTACTTATTTTCCAGTATATTTGTAGTTAAAAGAAAATGTAAAAAATATACGTTTATTTCAGGCTGTTTGAACCCATATTTCGTAAACTTTATTTCTCTTATATGTTTTGATTCCCAGGACGTCTTTCCGTGGAAAGTGTTCCCAGCAAAATAGACAAAAGACCCTTCAAAATCAGTTGAGTGGTTTAAGCATGAGGAGATAACAGATAGATGTTGGCGTTTATAAATATTACTAGACGCTCCGCGCGGCTTCGCCCGCGTAAATTAGATATTTCTCAGACAAATAGTTAGTCCACAAAAAATAGCCTATGATCTTTCACGTGGTCTACTTCTTATAATAAGTGCCAAATAACAGAAAAATTGCTCCAGTAGTTCATGAGATTCTTATAATAAGTGCCACATTTTCCTGTATTTCTTTGCTCCTATTAATCTAAGCGTGATAAAATATAGCCTATAGCCTTCCTCGATAAATGGGCTATCTAACACTGAAATATTTTTTCAAATCGGACCAGAAGTTCATGAGATTAGCGCGATCAAACAAACAAATAAACTCTTCCGCTTTATAATATCAGTATAGGTGGATTGTCAAGTAGTGAGTATTGCTGAAAAATCTTCAACATTCTGTCTGGAAGAGTAACCGAGTCAATAAAATTCTATTTCGTGGAATTTTTGCAATTTCAGTTCGCTTCGGGTGATACAGACAGTTATGTTAAACCATGTTGACAATTTTCGTTTCCCTAGCTTCATGTTTACGACAATAATCGAGCCATGTTCGTGCGGTCCAATGTTTGAAAGTTATTGTTCTATATTGTGTTGATAGATTTGTCATGTTTGTCTGTCTATCTGTCCGTTTGTGACAGTTTCTAATATCATTTTTCTCTAAACTAAATAGTTCCGCAAGATACTTCCAAAGTGGAAAAATTTGTGTCCTATGTTATTTCTAAAGTTACCTTTTATTTCATCAACTCTATTATATCAAAAAAAATTAAATCTTTTTTGCTTTACAATGGTACGGAGCCCTGGTGAGTGCGAGGGTCCGACTCGCATATAGCCATTTTTTTACACCAAGACTACGTCGAAACCGTATCGAATTTATACAATATGTAACAAAACTAAATCTCTAAGGCTCTTGCCTCGCGGCGCTTGTACGTAGTGGACGTGTCGTCTGTACTTTTGAATTTTTAAATTTAAATTTAAATAAGTTGTGCTGTGCCTCGGACTTCGCCCTGTGGTTTCCTGGAGTCGCCGGTGTTCGCGCTGACCCCTTCAATGTAAGTTAAAGAAACCTACAAGAAACACAAAAAGTGCCGGGCGAGATTTGAACACGGGACCACTAGGGTTGCAGCCGGAGTGACTTAACCGTTACACCAACGAGTAGCTACCGGCCGCGTCTGAAACTTAGCAATACCTTGCTACGCTTTGGTAAGCGTGCAAACACAAAATTAACATGCAACGCACCCCACCTTCAACCGATAGAGAGAGACAGCAGCAGTCCGCCGCTAGTCGGTCTGAAACGGACCAAGAATCGGACTCGGGCAAAGTAACTCGGCGCCGTTTGAAGAGAATGCGTAGCCCCGAAATGGACTTGGATGCGACACTCACGTTTAAATTAAACACATTTAAACATGACATTACGGAGCATATTACTAACCTATTTACTAGCCTCCAAGAAAGTCAAGACAAGAAATTATCTGCAATATCGTCAGATATGAGTGACTTGAAAAAGGAAATCAAGGACCTCAAAAAATGTCACTCTGATCTAGAACAACAGGTGTCTACACTCACGTCTAATTTTGAAATGTGTATGGAAAAAAGCTCCAATACATTAAAAAAAGTTGAACAGCTTGAACAACAACAAGTAAAATATCGAGAATACATTACATTAATGGAGGACAAGCTTGAGGACATGCAGAGGAGCTGTCGCAAAACTTCCATTGAAATAAAAAATGTTCCCAAACATATCACAGAAAACAAGGAAGATCTCGTTAACATGGTGCTGCATCTTGGCAAAACAATTCGCTGTAACATCAGCAAGAATGACATCAGGGACATATACAGAGTACGTGAAACCCGTAATGGTCAGACAAGAACTCCCATTATTGCTGAATTATCCTCCACTATGGTAAAAACTGATATTTTGAAAAAAGCGAAGTCGTTCAACTCTGAGAATAAGAATAAACTACGAGCCAAACACTTGGGACACAAAAAGGACGAAGAAACTCCCATTTTTGTTTCGGAGCAACTGACTTTAAGGGCCTCACGTCTGTTCTTCCTTGCTCGGGATCTTATTAAGTCACAAAAGTACAAATACTGCTGGACGTCTTTCGGTAAAATTTATCTAAGACAAGCGGACAATACACCGGTTATACAAATTAAAACTGAAAACCAAGTTCAAAGTTTGTTTCAGGCATCATGACTGTTTTACACTGTAAGAAAATGTTTAAATTATTTACCAATTAATGTTAAAATAATAGTCCTATTTTATATACAGCGCGCAAACATAACGCACACCACATTCAAACAACATAGTACTTACAATCATCAATCTATAACACATATCTACATCACACATTATTACCATGAAATGACAACCTATCAGTTTACTATGCCATATTATGTATTATACTCATACAATAAAACGATATACTCACCCATATTCTTACATAATCCCCAATGCACCCTGACACATCTTGATAATACTGTAATTCCTTTAAAAAATCTTAATGACAAATAAAAATATAAGTGAATTAGATTGTTCCGAAATAGCCCACTCTTTTGGGTGCTCGGTTGAAGACTTATCCATCAGTTTTCCTAAAAAACACTCCGACATTAGTATTTTTACACAGAATATACGAAGTATTTATAAGAATTTTCCCGATCTAGAGTCTAACCTTACCTTGCTGAATATTCATTTTGATGTTATAGTTTTGACGGAGTGCAGATTATCAGAACATAAAAATATCCCCAAATTAACAGATTATAACTCTTTTGTAACTACATCTCACCTTAACCAAAATGATGGAGTTACAACATACATTAAAAAATGTCATAGCGTCCGGGTAGAAGAAATAATATTAATTAATGCATCTTGTCTTCAAGTTCTCATCCATAATATTATAATTCTTTGTATCTACCGCTCACCATCAAACAAAAATGCTGACAATTTTATCGACTCCCTAAATAAACATTTAGAAACGATTAAAAATTATGAAACCATATTAATAGTTGGGGATATCAATATAAATATATTACCTAGAGACTCTGAAATAACTTATGAGGTAAATAACAGACAAAATTACTTGAATGTACTATCAATGCATGGACTCTTGTCTGGTCATAATCTTCCAACAAGAGAAAACGCATGCCTAGACCATGTTATATTAAAACTAAACAAACATAAAAACTCTGCAACTATTGCTGTAGTTAATACATCGATTACGGACCATCTAACAGTGTTGATTAATATATCTAAAATACAAATCAATAATTCTTTAACTTATAGGACAAAAACAGACTATGAAAAATCACTCGAATACTTAAAAGAATTTAGTTTTGTAGACTTCCTACAAAATGATGATCCAAATTATTTATGTGATAAATTAATAACTACAATACAGCAAATTCTCACTAAGCATACAAATAAAATCCGTGTACCCAGAAGTAAACAATTGATTAAGCCATGGATTACCCCGGGCATATTACGCTGTATTAAAAATAGAAATAATATGCAAAAAAAGCTACGGATCAATCCTAATGATGAAATACTTAATATAACATATAGAAGATATAGAAACTTTTGCAACAATTTAATTAAAAAACTTAAACGTAAATATAATAGAGATCAATTACAAAAAAAATGCTAAGAATAGTAAAAATCTTTGGAAAACGATAAATGATATCACTCAGTACAAACCTACAAAAACACCGAATACCCAACTCCTTGAAATTAAATCAACACCTAATGAGTCAGTTAACATGGTAAACAAATTTTTTGCTAATATTGGAAAAAATCTAGCTCAATCTATTGATAACTGCAGTGCGAATCAGTCGTTAAGAAATACCTCTACATTTGTAACACACAAACACACATCTTCGTTTGTCTTGCTAGAAACAGACCCAATTGAAGTGAAGAGAGTCATAATGAGTCTGAAATCTGAAAGTGCGCCGGGCCTTGACAACATACCTACGACTTTCCTGAAGTTTGCTAAGGATACTCTTGCACCAATCTTATGCCATCTAGTAAATGTCTGTTTTAATAAGGGTGTATTCCCAAGACAACTTAAAAAGGCTATAATAACACCGGTATTTAAGAATGGGAATAGAGACGACATCAATAACTATAGGCCAATTTCAGTTCTTTCTTCAATTTCTAAAATACTAGAGAAACTTATAAATATTAGATTACTCTCCTACTTTGAAAAATTTAATTTATTCTCAAACTCACAATACGGTTTTAGGAATGGCCGTTCAACTGAAGACGCTATTGCTGCTCTAACCAAGCACATTGTTGATCAAGTAGACCGTAAACAGAAATGCCTAGCCGTTTTTCTTGATTTGAAGAAAGCATTCGACACCGTCTCTATTCCCGTTCTTATCAAAAAACTAGAAAACAAAGGTATACGGGGAAAGCCCCTAGATTTGATGTCTGACTATCTTCAAGAGCGAAAGCAAAGGATAAAGATTGGTGAGGTCGTTAGTGAGGACGAGGATATTTGCTATGGGGTTCCACAAGGCAGCGTACTCGGTCCAACCCTGTTCCTCGTCTACATTGACGACCTCTGCCGACTCGAACTCAACAACGCCAAAATCTTCTCCTATGCAGATGATACTGCTATTGCTTTCACTGGCAAATCATGGGAAGAAGTTAAACAAAAGGCTGAAGCTGGGCTCAGACTAATATCTGAATGGCTCAATAACAATATTCTTACCCTCAATGTTACTAAAACCAACTTTATGACTTTTACAAAGTACAATAACACACAGCGCCCCACTAACTACAGTGTAAAAATTCACTCATGCAATCGTAATGCTCCCGTATGCCCCTGTCCTGAAATCGATAAAGTTAAGACAACCAAGTGCTTGGGCATAATGATTGATCAGCGACTGTCATGGCATGCACAAATAGAACTGCTGGCGGGTAGAGTTAGGAAACTTACCTGGATATTTAAAGGTTTGAGACATTCCGCTACGAAACCTCTACTAAACCAAATTTATACTTCCCTAGCAGAATCAGTTATAAGCTACTGTATAACTGTTTGGGGGGGAGCCATAAAAAGTAAATTAATAGAAGTGGAAAGAGCACAAAGGTCTCTCATTAAAGTAATGTACTCTAAACCATACAGATATCCAACTCACCTGCTCTATACTGAATCAAAATTGCTTACGATCAGAAAATTATATACTTTACACACAGTCTTAAAAGTCCATAAACATTTAAATTATAATAATAGCAAAACAACACAGCGAAGAAATAAAAAAATTATCGATAAAGTCACAGTAAGATCCAACTTTGCTGCAAGACAATATGCATCTCAATCCACCCACATTTACAACCTAATTAATAAAAAACTGAACATTTATGGTTTACGCAAATATAAATTGAAACAGACACTAAATAAATGGCTACTACACTTAAGTTACGACGAAACGGAAGCACTGTTTGATAGGTTATGTTAGGTTTTCCTTATCCAAAATGAAATTGTTCTTACCCAGCATGAATTTAGCTTATTTATTTACATCCACATATTATACCGAACATCGTCACACACAACACAGACACCCACAACACACATACACACAACACACAACACACATACACACAATACACATACACACAATACACATACACACAACACTCACACCCACATTTCACCGACAGAAGTACATACGCGCTCGCTTTCCGAATAGCTTTTAAGATATTAGTAATTATAATAAATAAATAAATAAAAAAATTAAAAAATAAATAAATAGTAAACTTTTATACGTCCATGAGTAAACTCTATATTTCTCTTTGTAATAATTACTAGCCTCACTTAATATACGCTACTTACTTTCCAAATTTATTGTTTTCGGCAGAGCGAGATTCCCCTAACACAGGTAACTTTACTTAAAAGGGGGTCTCAAACACTGTTATTATATTGTATTTTAAGTTCGTGAATAAAGATTTTTGTATTTTTTTTTTGTAAATAATAATACTTTAGGTGTGTATCTGTCCGTTATATAGAGTTCACTGTA
This sequence comes from Aricia agestis, assembly GCF_905147365.1. Lineage (NCBI taxonomy): Eukaryota > Metazoa > Arthropoda > Insecta > Lepidoptera > Lycaenidae > Aricia > Aricia agestis. Next base: position 15,505,891 of record NC_056418.1, on the reverse strand, counting down.
AAAGTAGCAGCGCTGAAAGAGCAAAATTTGTTTGTGATTTATATGGGAAAAAAAAAACGCGTTATGAATTTTTCCGTACAAAGGTGAATAAAAGCTATTTCAGCGCTGCTACTTTCAAGGCGAACTCTATGTCGGGGACTCATACACACCCTAAGGTATTATCACATAATTTTGTTACACCCAGTATTTTAGATTTAAATAATTGAGCTACTGTTCTAAACAAACCTTATTGGTATTCGTGTTGGTAACGCCGCCGTATATTACAGCCTCGACACTGAATATTTCATCCCGGAGCCGTATCAATACAGAATTAGATCGTTCGCCAATTTGTAATGTGGCCACGGTATTGCAGTGCGGTGCGGCGTCGGGGCGAAAAAATGCGGCGGACCGATAGGCGGTACAATCAAAAATTGTTTTAACAAAGCTTTAAAGTGTTTTAAGAAGCATGAACTGGCAATTACCTGAGAGGGATTTTTCTCGCTGTATTTTATGCGAGTATGTATACATATTATAAATGTTATTTGATTTAACACCTCCATCGTGAGTATCGCAGACACAATAGATTTCAATTATCATGCGGCAGCCGGCTGCCGCTTGGGGATTGATAGGTTTAAAAATTGTTTTCTGGGAAAGTAATTATAGCTCAGTTAACAAACTAAAACGCTTCACCTGGCCAAGCATACCAGCTTGGTTGTATTTGGGGTTTATGCCCGTTTTTACCAACAACACCTAAAATTTAGGTGTCCCTTAAGCCAATATAAGGGGCACCTAACGTCAGTTTTGTTTCAATAATATAGGGAATGAATTGACAACCCCGTAACTCTTAGGTGACGTATATCACTACATAGTATAAAACAAAGTCGCTTTTTCTGTCCACATGTCCCTTTGTTCCCTTTTTTTTTTAATAGATAGAGTGATTAAAGAGGAAGCTTGTGATAAATATAAAGATATTTATGGGAGTTCGCTATTTTACAAGTAAAATATCAGACGGCCATTCGATAACAGATTCATTGTCAAGGCAACCGTCATCTGACGTCGTCGTCGTTGCCACATACGTCACCTAAGTATTACGGGGTCGTCAATTCATCCCCTAAATTATAAGGGTCACCTAATGGTTTGGCGGATGAATCGCATAATAGGTTGTTTTAATCAAAATATACGTCACCTAAGTTTTACGGGCTTGTCAATTCATCCCCTAAATTATAATGGTTTAGGTGTTACTTAAACTTCGGTGAAAACAAAACTTGCGTTAGGTGCCCCTTATATAGCCTTAAGGGACACCTAAATTTTAGGTGTCGTTGGTGAAAACGGGCTTAGCTCTCATAATTCCACATCGATATCTTGCAGCAATACGTTATAACATAAAACATGGTGACAAAGCAGCTCCGACGTATATCTCTTATTTGTCGTTTTGTCATGTCCAACAACAAAACGCATCTTAGTTAGTTATCCGTTTAAATAGAAACCGGTTATGTTGTTATCGTGTTGGCATAATATCATTTAGGCGGCCTTTCCATCAAACCACACCATTAGACATTAGTGTATTTTCATAAAAAATATGCAATACGTCGTCGCTAGGAGTTAGGACCGACCACCGCGCCGCAGCCAGCAACGCGACGAATTAACGTGGCCCCAATCTTCGCCAATTGATAGTGGAAGGGAGAGAACAAATGAAGCCCTCAAATATTGAAGGTGTTCTCGTAGGTAAAGCATACGTGAGGGTATTCTGTGGAGCAAGTCATTCCGTCCTGAACCTTTTTCTAACGTTGCTATAGTATGTTAATTTAAGTTACTCACTGTTTGCACACGAATAAATGATGTTTACATGTTTAAACTTAATTAAATAACAATCTTCTATATAAATAAAAATTAATCATAAACTTAGTCTCGCTAAAACTCGATAACGGCTGGGCCAAACTCGATAACGGCTGGGCCGATTTGGCTATTTTAGTGTTGAAATATTTGTAGAGCTCCAGAGAATGTTTGTATTAGAAGAGAAGTGATACATAGGTACACCGAGACATCTAGTCTATTATTTGTATCTAATACTTAATGTACTGAAGTGTAATAATATGTAAGTGTAATAAAATACAATTGGAGAAAAATATTGTTTTATTTAAAAAATAATTAATCAGAACATTGTTTGTCTCAAGCTACCTTTTCTTAAAAGTACTGTACCTTACTTCTAAAATCTGTGACTGTGCCACATTTATTTTTATATTGAGGCTGACATAAAGTTAGAAGAAGTTTTGACAGGTCGCTAACTAAGGGTTAGATAAAATTCTCGTGTCACAGTGTTTGTGCGCGAACTTTATATCTACAGTGTGTAACAAAAATAAGTGATAATACTTTAGGGTGTGTTCCTTGTAGAGAGTTCACTGTGAAAATAGCAGCGCTGAAACACGAAATTTTTTTTTACTTTTTTATGGGCAAGGGCCCGAGCGTCACGAGTTTCCCCATACAAAGGTGAAAAAAAATTTGGTCTTTCAGCGCTGCTACTTTCACAGTGAACTCTCTACAAGGAACACGTACACACCCTAAAGTATTATCACTTATTTATGTTACAACCTGTATAGGTATAATATTCGTTAGGCCTGAGAATAGGTTTTTATAAATCTAGTTTTTATATTGATACTAGAAATAAATTACATGGCAAAACAACGGTCATCAAGTTTATTATATTTATAATTTATATCCATACTAACATTAAAATACTAATGTTTGTATGTCTGTATGTTCTGTTTTAAGCTTAGACCACTGGATTCATTTTGATGAAAGTTACAGTGATACTTTCAGTCCCAATTTATTTCAGTAAAATAATATGACACATCACACAATGAATAATATGCTTGAACTATTTTCAGTAATTATTGTTACGTAAGTAAACCGTGTTAACATGAGAGGGAAACCGCTTTAGTATGCATACAATATTAATTAATCAAACGACATTTATGTTATTATTGTATGCAAATATTTTTAAAGTATCTCTCGATCCTCTCTTATTACGCTTATTTATTATTTTATTTATTATATTTAACCCTTAGGGCGCGTTCAGACGTGCGCGTATTCTGCTTTCGCCCTTATAAATACTCGATGGCGCCCGCAACTGTATTGACAAACTCGTTAACGCGGGAACGGAATTTCCGTGAAAAAAAATATCATATGTCTTTTCCCGTTTTCACCAAATTTTATTTAAATAGCCGAACGCGCAGAATTTTGAGAATTCGTTGTATGTAATGATCAGAGATCGGAATTGGGTGTGTGAAAATACCTAAAGTTTGCAGCGGGACATAATATGGAGCTGTTACAACCACTTAAGTTAAACCGGTTTTGGATTTTACCGGTTCAGTTTTGTATTTTTTTTTAACATGTTCCTTACCTTTGAAACACCGAACTATAAACCTTTACAAGCTGCTTATACAGTTCTAAATTAATTTTTTAGTCTCAATTTTTCTTTGTCGGCCAAACACAGAATTTTACATGTCTGCAAAATGCTAATGTGGTTTTAATCTTTTTTACGGTGTGTGTAATCGGTGTTTCAAAGGTAAGGAACATGTTAAAAAAAAATACAAAACTGAACCGGTAAAATCCAAAACCGGTTTAACTTAAGTGGTTGTAACAGCTCCATATTATGTCCCGCTGCAAACTTTAGGTATTTTCACACACCCAATTCCGATCTCTGATCATTACATACAACGAATTCTCAAAATTCTGCGCGTTCGGCTATTTAAATAAAATTTGGTGAAACGATAACACGATAACACAATAAATTAATTTAGCTCTAGCATAGTAGTCACTATTATTATTAACGTTAATTCCCGTGGTGCTTCTCCCCTTCAGTTCTTTGACTTTCGGTCACTGCAACTTTGTGCTGTCTCCCGCTTTATATTGGGGAGCGAATCTGGAATTCTTCCTACTCCTCCTATTTTCTTCTGATTAATTTCGTTGCGGGTCCCAAGACAGCTTTAGCATGTCCCTCGGGCTCCCTGAGATCATATCAAAGGGTTTTCGTGGTTGGATACCGCTGTCGATCCTGGCGACACAAGAGATACAGTGGTGGGAATGTGTGGTGGGCCAAAGCTTGATAAAAAAAAAGTCCTACTAATCTCTAGTTTTTTAGACAACAATAAAACATTATATTCGACTGAATTGTTACACAAATTAGTGTAACTGAGGCACTCAGTGAAAGAACACTCAACAATGAGAAAGTCGAGGGAAGTTTCCTTTCCCTCTTTGTTCAAACAATTCTAAGCTTTATCGGCCTTTGATCAACAGTCCTTAAAGTTCCATGGAAAAACACCGTCGTAAAGATCGGGAATGCCCTTACAACTATATTTTTAGAATTTCGTAGTAACAGGAACGCGTAGGTTCACTCTACCCGTCGGTAGTGTATAATTTAACGCTAGAGAGACCGGAATTCTCAACTACACATCGCATGATACATTGCAATATTATATTCCTTCTTAACGTCATCAAATTAAAATAGTAATAACTCCCCACAAATATCAGTGAGTGAGGAAAAAGAGATTAATTTCTAGTTCAACCCCATACCCCATCGTTTAGACTTAATATTAGCGAAGATGTAAACCAGTCATTTCAATAAAATAACCCCCTATCGACATCTCATTCGTTAATAATTACTAGCTATTTGACCCAGCTTTGCTCGGTATTCGATAAAACACGAATAAAATTACATTTTCTAAAAACCGGCCAAGTGCGAGTTGGACTCGCCCATGAAGGGTTCCGCAGCAGCAATAAGGTTTATTTTTATGAAATTAAGAGGTTTTTGATTTATTTTCATATTTCAGTTGATTTAATGAAAGTTAAATTAAGGTTTACCATTTATGACGTATTAAAAAAAAACTACTGGCTAGATCTCGTTCGAACCAATTTTCGTTGGTAGTTTTTGTAGTAATGTACCATCGAGAAAGTTGATTCCTATGCAATTGACAGACCAACGTTATTAGGTCGAATATGTTAATTATTGTGATGTGTCAGTTGGGTTTGACGTAATAAGACCAAACTACTTAGGTCCCCGATTTGCATAGGAATCAACTTCTCTGATAGTACATCATATATTTTTTAGACTTATCGTGCCCCTACTTTAGAAGTTAGAGGGGGGGACACACATTTCTAACTTTGGAAGAGTGTCTCTCGGAAACTATCCAGGTTATAAAAAAATGAATTTAAAAACCTCAATATGATTTTTGAAGACCTATCCATAGATACCCCACACAGGTTAGATGAAAAAAACAATTTTTCTATTTCAGTTGTATCTACCCCTAAAAATTTTTATAATTTTTCCATTTTTGTATCAAAATCTTAATGCGGTTCACAGACTACATTTACTTACCAAGTTTCAATAGTATAGCTTTTATAGTTTCGGAGAAAAGTGGCTGTGACATACGGACGGACGGACGGACAGACGGACAGACGGACAGACGGACAGACGGACAGACGGACAGACGGACAGACGGACAGACGGACAGACGGACAGACGGACAGACAGACAGACAGTACACGACGTAACTTCGGTGTGTCATCGGTAATTGAAAATACATTGCAGGCGGAATTATGCCGAACTTCCGTCGCGGAACTTCAGCATGGTGTGTTTAGACACTTAGCGTTGATACAAACATTAAACATACATTAAACACTAAAATCTCCTCTTTTTCACGAAGACAGTTAAAGACTATCAGTCAAACTTTGCAAACAATCTACTTAAATCTGTGATAACTCAGGTACACGGGCGGGCGGGCGGCGACGGCGCGGCGTCGTCCTGCGGTCCGCTCATGCCGCAGGGCGGGGTGCAGGCGCTGGAGGCGATGCTGTTCGCGCTGGACGCCGCCGCCCGCGACCACCTCAACCCGCCCGGCGTCAGCCTCGGCGCTCTCGTGCTGGACGACTGCGACAGCGACACCAGAGGGCTGGAGATGGCCTTGGATTTTATTAAAGGTGAGTTTATTTTAGTTGCAACTAGGGTTGCCACGTAGGTTGCCACCTTTATTTTGGCAAATAAAGTAAGTACCATCGAGGAAATTAATTCCTAGGCAGTTGACGAACCTACGTCATGTGGTCGACTTAATTTGTCAATTCAATATTAGCTGTGAATTGTGATCATTTTTTTAGGTCGATTTTGAACAAAGATAATTTATAAAATGGGATTTTGGTGCGATCTCGGCAACGCGGCAAATGTTTGGTCAAGGTCGTTTGCTCAAGGGATGGCCTTAACCTTAGCCAAGGTCCACTTGCGGCTGTCCGTGTTATTGCTTATCAACGTCATTCCTTGAGATTTGTATGAATGTGACAGCGATAGGAAAAGATTGAAGATGACCTTGAACTTTATAAAAGTTAGGCATTCAGACGAATTCCTGACTCGTAATATGGTTACTACAAACAGTGGTGATAGAATCTAGTTTATACTCGTAAGCATGTAAAGTGTCTTATTTTTGTAGTGAGCCTCTTTACAGTCAAAACACAGATCAAAAAACTTGCTTTAAAAATCTTTTATCTTCCAATTTCGAAGTACGCTTAAGAAATATATAGAAAATGTCTCAAATCTCAGCTGGTATATTTTATCAGCCCCTGTAGACAAGTGGCAAAACGCTAACGCTAACGCTAGCGCTAGCGCTACAAAATGTATGGATTTGACATTAGTATTCGCTGGCGAAGCGATGACTTATGTCAAATCGCATACATTTTGTAGCGCTAGCGTTAGCGTCAGCGTTAGCGCTGTGCCACTTGTCTACAGGTACTGACCAGGCGTATCTATCCCTGTAGCGGTAGCATGGCGACCAGCGGAAATGCGAAAGTATGGACAAACTGTGGAAATAAACCTAAGGTGCCGTTCCGATCTTTTTTCGTTCCGAAAAATTCAATTGGACTGGACTGGAATATGACACACTATAGTATATGTCATAATGTAGGATATTATTTGAATTTTTAGAACTATAGTCTGTCATAAAGTGGCTTTTTACTTGAATTATTCGAAACTAAAAAAGATCGGAACGGCACATTAAGTTTATCTCCACAGTTTGTGACTATAGTCTGTCATAAAATGGCATTTTAATTGAATTTTTCGGAACGAAAAAAGATCGAAACGGCACCTTAGGTTTATTTCCACAGTTTGTCCATACTTTCGCATTTCCGCTGGTCGCCATGCTAGCACTACTGATGGGTATAGATGAAGTTATCTTCATCTGTCAAAAAGTTTCAAAGTGTTTTTACAACCAATTACAGCAAAACCTCGTCCGCAACTCTCACGTAAGTATATTTAATCAAACAAACTCTCTCCCTGCCGTTTTCTGTATTGCTTTGTTTTTGTATTTCGCGAGACAAACAAGATTACTCGCCCGCGGGAAGCGGTATTGAAACCTTCAGTGATCATCACCATCACCTCGTAATTGAGTAAAACATCTTAAGGTATTAGATTCTATTTTTTTTTTTTTTTTAAATAAGGGGGCTAACGAGCAAACGGGTCACCTGATGGAAAACAACTTCCGTCGCCCTTTAAGTGCAAGTGCGTTGCCGGCCTTTTATGAGGGAATAGGGTAATTATAGGGGAGGGTAGGGATGGGAAGAGAAGGGAATAGGGGAGGGTAGGGAAAGGAATAGGGTAGGGGATTGGGCCTCCGGCCTCCGGTAAACTCACTCACTCGGCGAAACACAGCGTAAACGCTGTTTCACGCCGGTTTTCTGTGAGAACGTGGTATTTCTCCGGTCGAGCCGGCCCATTCGTGCCGAAGCACGGCTCTCCCACACGGTATATGTTGCTCCTCCTAGATGTTGCTATTCTTTTACGGCGCTTCAAAACTTTTTAGGTGAATAAAAACTATTCTATATTCCCGGAACTCTGAGTTTGTGTATTCCTAATTTCCTCTTAATTGATCAAGCGGTGTGGGAAAACAAACAATAAACACTTTTCCGCATTCATTTTGACCATCAAACCACAGTATAGCAATATGACATAGGGACTAATATTGCTATACTGTGATCAAAACTATGATACTGAATTTTATCAGGAATTGCCGCTAATAATTACACCTGGATTTAAGGTGTCCTACTTATCATGGTATCTTTTTTTTATGAAATAAGGGGACAAACGAGCAAATGGGTCACCTGATGGAAATCAACTTCCGTCGCCCATGGACACTCGCAGCATCAGAAGAGCTGCAGGTGTGTTGCCGGCCATTTAAGAAGGAATAGGGTAATAGGGGAAGGTAGGGCTGGGAAGGGAAGGGAATAGGGGAGGGTAGGGAAGAGAATAGGGTAGGGGATTGGGCCTCCGGTAAACTCACTCACTCGGCGAAACACAGCACAAACGCTGTTTCACGCCGGTTTTCTGTGAGAACATGGTATTTCTCCGGTCGAGCCGGTCCATTCGTGCCGCCACTATGATACTGATCTATGATCTTATCAAGAATTGCCGCTAATATACCTAGATTTAAGGTGTCCTCCTTATCATGGTATCTACTCGTACAAAGCTCAAAAGATGGTCCATTTCAGGTTCCATCAGCAACATCGACGACGCGGAGTACGCGTGCAACGCGACGGCCATGCGGAAGGTGATATCGGGCGTGGTAGGTGCCGCCTCCAGCGTCACCTCCGTGCAGGTCGCCAACCTGCTGCGCCTGTTCAAGATACCGCAGGTCTGTACCGCCGGCGTTATGTACAGTGCGATGCGATGGCCATGCGGAAGGTGATCTCGGGCGTGGTGGGCGCCGCCTCCAGCGTCACCTCCGTGCAGGTCGCCAACCTGCTGCGCCTGTTCAAGATACCTCAGGTCTGTACCGCCGGCTTTATGTACACTACGACGCAACGGCCATTACGTTAAAATCCAAAAAAATTGACATGATCGACTTTCATGATCTTGAATTGAAACGTGCCTGAAGATAAACCTTACACGCGTTTACTTTCTCACTTCCTTTCATTATATTAGGACGCAAATCAAATAAACGTGTTCTTGCTAAATTAAAGCACTTAGCTATAAAATCGTAGCCAGTTAGCATACACGGCAATAACCTCACTCGTTAATAAAGCTTCGTACCCCATAGCAATTACGGTAAGGCTTCAGAGCAAATAAACAAATATTTACTCTCAAGTTATTAAATTAATATATTATACACGATATTTTATGTCCCGTATAGACCGTTTCATTAAAGCTGTCTCTACGTATCCTATATTTTTTGCCAGAAAGAAGTTTATGTGAATTCAACAACCGGAAATTTATTTCGTGAAATTCAAGCTCGGAAATTAAGCGATGGATTTGTGTTGATATAACTTCATATCAACTTCATCATCTGATGTTTTAATACGATTTCGTAGCTTTTATTGAGCTCATACAACATTCAGTGCCGGGCCCAATTTAACGATGATACAGTTTGCCAATGAGTAATGATATAAAGCAATATCACGTAGGTCTCTCTTTCTTCACGTCTTCAAATACAGCTTGCTTTGCTATCGCTTGAAGTGTTAACAATGATGATACCGATTATGATCATGATAAAAACAATGATACAATATAAAATGAATTAAATATACCTTGTCGGGGTGTCGTAGATGATATAAACGACAAAGACGACGATGACGGTGCTCATAATGATGATATTCATCTCGAAGATGATATGTCAAGTATCCTACTTTTTAACATCACCGGAGCTATCGAACAAAATACACTAGACGATAACAATGATGTTCATAAGGATAATGATTATAATAAAGATGATATTGCAGGTGTCGTACCTTTCAACGTTTCCGAAGATGCCAAAGTGCCATAGATGTTCATAGTGTTCATAAAGAGAATGACAATAATGATGAGTGATGACCATAAACCTTACGACAGTATATATTAAGTCTATGGTGATGACGATATTCCAATTTTTCAACGTCACAAGAGCTGTCTTATAAAGCACCCTAGATGATTTAAACAGATTGCTGATAATGATAATGATAATGGTGATTTTACACGGATCGATTTTAGCCGTGAGGCAAGTCACTAGTGGAATCACTGTCCACGCTAGTAATATATATAAGTCAATGGTCCAAGTCGAATCGCCACCCCATTTACACAGTTCTACAAAAATCGCTTGTGAAAATGTCACGTAAAATAGTCGCATTGCGTAGGGGAATGAAATCGTTCGACAATTCATTATTGGTAAATAATCGACCAATTAAAAATGAATAAAAAGGTACTAAGGTAAGGCTACAGAGTAGACAAATAATGTATTCGCAGCAAGCGATCGCTTGCGACTGAGCGTTTGCACGGTCGATTTTAGTCACCAGCGGCATGCGGCCAATGGACGTGCGGCAAGTCGGTTGGCAGTCTACTTTTGGGGCATGCGGCTTGCGCATGCGGCGTAGCCGAATTGCCATTTAGACAGTCGATTTTCGCCGTGCGGCTATAGTCACCCGTGTAAACCTCGGATAAGGAAGACATTAATGACAATATTCATAATGAAGATGACATTCCAGGTGTCCTACTTCTCGACGTCGCCGGAGCTGTCGAACAAGGCGCGGTTCGAGTACTTCACGCGCACCATCCCCTCCGACCTGCACCAGGTGCGCGCCATGGTCGAGATCGTCAAGGTGCTGGGCTGGAGATACGTCTCCATCATCTACGAGGAGAGCAACTATGGGATCAAGGTATGGGATTTCCAGATCAAAGTGATAATGAAACATCACCACCAACTCGCAAAGTGCATGTACTATCTAGTAAGTAGAGGAGTTAATTCGTAGGCAGATTGCGGACCTTCGTAATTTGGTCGCGTTATGTCAAACCCAAAATAAAAATTTCATTCATTCATTCATTTCAAGAACTCCTCAGTCAGACTACTGTTTAGTTCTGTCTTAAAGTCGGGTCCCGGACCAAGGCCGTTGACGTCATATCAATAAAATATGTTCTGTCGGGTGAACCGGGTCTCTTTTTCACCCGATCGGACCAAGGTCACCTTGGTCAGATGTTTTTTTCCCGACCGTGTAGAAAGCCTTTAATATTGAATTGACATAATCCGACCAAATGACGTAGGTCGGTCTGCTGCTGCCTATGAAGCAATTATTTCTTCGATGGTACTATCAGAGAAGTTGATTCCTATGCAAATCGGGGACCTAAGTAGTTTGGTCTTGTTACGTCAAACCCAGCTGACAGATCACAATTAACGTTGAATTGACATATTCGACCAAATAACGTTGGTCTGTCAATTGCATAGGAATCAACTTCCTCGATGGTACATCGCTAGTTTTAATCACGAATATAATTTGTTGCTGTCGCATGTCGCACAGTCAGTAAGAGCATGATAGCAATATTTACATGAGTGAGTGTAGAGATATAATAATGTAAAATGTTTTCTCTCTAACAAAAATAAACATATATTTTCGAATTTCGCATTAACCCATCAATCAGCAATGTTTTGCAAAACAATTGAAAATCTATTGTGTCTGCGATACCCACGATGGAGGTGTTAAACGTATTCGAATTTCGTACATAATGATGCGATTGTATATTTTAACAAAGAAAATGTTTATTTCGTAGAATATTATGAAAATTAAGCATAGATGTAAAGAAATTATAATATTACACATAATAAGATCACAAATGTCTAGGCTTTAGCGTAATTCAATATCATAATAATAATGTAAGCGTATAGTGTAGCTTGTTATAATAATGTAATTTACGCAAACAATACCTTCCAAGTACATATTCGGTAATGAAGTAATGTTAACGCGAAAATGTAAATACATTTTGTTTCGTAGAAGTAAAATAACTAGCTGTTAGCTACGGCTCTGTTCTCGTTTAGATACTAAATATACATAACAATACATAACGGCTTTTAACAATGATCGTGTTTGTATGAGGACAAATAGATCAATTTACTAAATTTTATAGAGGTAAGACGCAAAGGTCGGAACAATAGGCGGTACTAGCACATATTAAAGTAAATAATCCGACCGAAATCCGACATATTGCACACGTCATTTAAATATCAGAATATTAGTAGAAACCCACAGACATAGTTGTACACTAATAAAACACACTTTTCTTGCACTTTTTCCACTATATTAAGATATTATTATAACTTTTAACAAATAACACGACCGGTTTCGAAATTATTCATCATCAGGGTGTGAATAATTTCGAAACCGGTCGTGTTATTTGTTAAAAGTTATAATAATATCTTAATATAGTGGAAAAAGTGCAAGAAAAGTGTGTTTTATTAGTGTACAACATGAATTTCCACCAAGAACCGACAGTACAATCAATTACATATACCACAGACATAGATCAAGATAGATACCGCATGTGTATGTACTTCGCGTGCCATGTCGTGTTCCCAAACGACGAGTAATGCTCGTCTTTCGAAAGTCTGTTCTTTAGTCTGCTATCGGAATCGGACGTCAATGGGAATTTTAAAAATGCCTAAATGCCTAATATTGTTATTTATGCCGTATTGAGCTGTAGAAATTCGAATAGAAACGTTGGCCTAGATCAGGGGTCACCAAATGGCGGACCGCGGTCCGCATCCGGACCGCGGACTCATTGTGTGCGGACCCAGCATTTTCGAAGATGAACTTCGTTAAAAATAAATTTCGGTCTCGACTTACTGGTGAACATCTCTAGGACGTCAATAGCTTGCACCAATATTTTACTCCAAATTTCAGAGAGATAATTAGCAACAAAAACAGACACTTCTCATTGATAAATTAAATAAATACTTTTATAAATTCCATAATTACCTTTGCTTAATTTTTTTTTGATGTGCGGACTGTAAAGGTTGTTTCGTTTCTTAGCATCTATCTTGATTCTTGATCTATGTGATATGTCATATGAGTGGTAGAAACGTTGTCAAACGTCGAAAACCTTTTTTTTACCTTTTATGCTGGTGCTGCCTCTAACGTAAAAACCTTGCAGTTATAATAATATCCTATTTAAAATTGTTTGACTAAAAGAAATCACTTGTAATCATAATAAAATATATCAAAATAAAAATATATCACTAAACACCGCATCCAAATTCGCCCCGCATTTGAAAAATTTTCACCCAGTTCCCTCCAATGGCAAAGAAAATCAGTAATATTTTTGGTCAGCCTTTACCATTATATGAGATTGATAGGGGTACGACGGGGACACAAAGAAACCCCCATGTAACCTGAGTAACGTGACCTCACAAACTAGGATGAAAGGTTATAAATCATAACTATCATTAGACGTAAATGATGAAAGTAGATATCATTTTACAAATACAAGATGTTACAAAACAAAGTGATAATACTTTAGGGTGTGTGAGTGGTTCATTATATTATAGACTAGCGACCCACCCCGGCTTCGCATCGGGTAAGGCTGCGTCCCCATCAGACACGGCGCGGCGCCGGAACCGTGTTACGGCACGACGCCTCCACCGTGATACGGTACGGCGCCGCACCGTGTCACGGTGCCGCGTACGGTGCGTCCCTATTCAGTCGATACTAGCTGTTTGACCTAGCTTTGCTCGGTATCCGATGAAAATGACATTTTCTAGAAATGATTCCTAGCTAGATCGATTTATCGCCCCCGAAACCCCCTATATACTAAATTTCATGAAAATCGTTGGAGCCGATTCCGAGATTCCAATTATATATCCATACTAATATTATAAATGCAAAAGTATCTCTGTCTGTCTGTCTGTCTGTCTCGCTTTCACGCCAAAACTACTGAACCGATTGCAATGAAATTTTGTACACAGTTATTCTAGAGTCTGAGAAAGGACATAGGCTACATTTTGATGTGGGAAAATATCTTATTTCCATGAAAATTATTAATTCGCATTGCGCGTGGCCAGCGCTCATCCCGGGGGTCCTGGGTTCGAGTCCCGCAGGCGGAACAAAAAGTTTTCAATGTTCCTGGGTCTTGGATGTGTATTAAAATAATATTTCAAAAATCTTAAATGTATTAATTTATGTATAATATTATAAAAAATCCAGAAATATATCGATGCAATGAACATTTTAGTTCTAATACGATTCAACAGATGGCGTTTTATTTTTTACTTCATTGTAACATAAAACTAATCATACTTATTAGTTAATATGTTTTTGTTTATAGTTTTTAATACGTTAGAATATTATGTTTAATAAAATTATCACTTGGTATAATAATAATCAATCTATCTTATCTTATAGAACTCCTACTGAATTTCTAATATATGTGACAAGTTGACAACAGAAGGCGCTCTAAAATAAAGGAGTTCGAGTGTACCGTGTTGGCCTATATTCCATCCAGAAAATATATCAATGCAATCAACATTTTAATTCTAATATATGAAAACAGATGGCGTTTTATTTTTTTCTTAAATATATTTTATGTAAGTATAATATTATACAAAATCCAGAAATATATCGATGCAATGAACATTTTAGTTCTAATACGATTCAACAGATGGCGTTTTATTTTTTACTTCATTGTAACAGAACTAATCATACTTATTAGTTACTAGCTGTTGCCCGCGACTTCGTCCTCGTGGACTTCAGTTTATAAAGCGCGATGTCAACAAAATTGGTGTCAAAAGCTTTTATAAAAAAACCCTGGTACCCCTTAAATCAATACAGCCGTGCAGTGTGCACACAATAAGTATTGCATTTTTTTATATTAAACTTTAATTTTATATTAAACTTTATATTTTATGCCAAATTTTAAAGCTTATTTAGCCCCCCAATTACACAACTTTACCCATAAACTATTTATCATTGATAGGTTTAAGGTTACGTCACTGCACAGATAAAGTACTGAGTTATTTAATACCGTAGAATAGATCGAAAAAAATCTAAACTTAAATGTAAGATGATACCACGTCTTATAGAAAGACTTTTGAGCAAGCGTGAGCGCGATGTAGAAGACGCACGGCGCCATCTATTATGAATTTTTGGAACTATAATTTGAACAAATTTACGCATTTTCACCCCCTGACAACCCTTTTTTCCAGTAAAAAAGTAGCCTATGTCCTTTCTCAGGCTTTAGACTATCTGTATACAAAATTTCATTACAATCGGTTCGGTAGTTTTGGCGTTTGGCGTGAAAGCGAGACTACAAGACAGACAGACAGACAGAGATACTTTCGCATTTATAATATTAGTATAGATTATGTGCACTCTGCACAGCTGGTTTTGGGTATTTTGATTAATTAAGGGCCGCGCTACACCGGAATGGCAGCGGCGAGGTGAGCACTTTCAGCGCTGCCATTCCGGTGTAGCGCGGCCCTAAGAGCGGTACCACTTACCAGGGTTTTAAAATGTTTTTAAATTTGACACAAATTTTGTTGACACCGCGCGCTATAAACTAAAGTCCACGCGGACGAAGTCGCGGGCAACAGCTAGTTTATATATATACAAAAATTGCTCGTTTAAAGATATAAGATTTGCGCTCGAACGAGAGTGCTTGTCTGGATTATATAGGATTTTTTGTGGAAAATTTTTTCTGTGAAATATCTAATTTACGCGGGCGAAACCGTGCGGAACGTCTAGTTTTATAATATATATAGATATAGATTAGAGTATAGACGAAGATCATCTTCGAAAATACTTGGTCCGCACACAATGGGTCGGCGGTCAGGATGCGGACCGCGGTCCGACATTTGGTGACCCCTGCCCTATTCCATCAATATTTAGCTGTTGGCGCGCTCGAACATGCTTATTTGGATATAGATCACGAATTATTAAAAATTTTTGAAGTCGGTTAAAAAGAAACCGAGGAAATTTTATCTATTATTTATTATAGATAAAATTTTCTCGGTACACATGACAATATTTGCATTACGCGACTCTGATATGTATTTTCATATGCCTCGTTCAAGTTTGGACACATATTTTGTTCACCAGAATAGGGGCGCGCGGTGTACCGTACACGGCACCGTGTCACGGTGCGGCGCCGTACCGTATCACGGTGGCGGCGTCGTGCCGTAACACGGTGGCGGCGCCGTGCCGTGTCTGATGGGGACGCAGCCTAAGGGTATAAAATATAAAGCCACTGAAAAAATGATTAAAATCGATTCAGCCGTTTTGACTTGTAGTGTGCAAGCTTTCGCCAATGTTTGAGTGTAATCGGTACACCTACACACTAATTACCACAGAAATGGAGATATTTCTGTGCTAATTACTTAAGAGTGCACGCGAACACTACAATAAATACACCAATTAAGAAAAAGCGTCACGGTCACAGGGAAAGATGCTCACCCAAAAAGTGGTGGGGCGCGTCTTCTTGGATTGCACGGACTATAATATTTAGCTTCCATGTTTTTAGACGAAGTATTCTAAAAAATATTGGAGAGCTAACTAAAAGCTCTTGCTAGTTACTACAAAGGCTTGTATTTTGTTTTCATGTGACAGCCATTGTTGGCTAATCTAACGTAGTGACGTCGGGTCGACACAAAAGAACGAGGTCACACCTCAAGTGCCACATGTGCAAGTTCGGTGGGAACTTTTTCTCGGGTGTAGCGCGACGAAAAAGTTTATCTACGCTTCGTCGAAGCGTAAACGTATGAGGGGGTAGTTTACTTGGAGTTTTCGGGCAAATTATTGTGCCTCAAACTACACCTCTTATTGTGTATTTGGCTTGCCAAAGGGGAATTTTACTTTGCACATTAGGCCATGATGAACAACCATGATTCTGCTGCAGGAATCAATGTTGATCATAAGCTAAGAATGTTCTTCTACACGTTCTTCATCATGGACGAACGTGGAGAGAGGGTAAAGAATGGGAATGTATATACAATTTACAATATTAATCATTACCATCATCATCAGCATAATATGTGTGATACCTGGTGATAAATGTGCAATATTGCATGAGATGGCCGCAGAACGAGTGTCTCACGTCGAGCTAGTTCCCGAACCGGTAGTTAAAGGCATTATTTCGACTCAACGTTCAAAAAAGAAATTGGCACTGTCAGAGAAGTTCATTCATTGGCAGAAGACCTACATAATTTGGTCATATCAAACCCAGACATGTCTAACGTTGAATTAAGGCTGCCTTCACATTACGTCGCAAGAGTCGCGCGGCTGCAGCGCTGCTGCCGCACTGCTTGCGACGTAATGTGAAGGCGCTCTAATACAAGCTGACTAAGTAACGTTGGTCCATCATCTGCCGATGAATCAATGTCTTCGATGGTACAATACCATTTTTTACTTTGACTATGGCTTTATTGATGCAGGCGTTCGAGGAGTTGGAGACGCTGCTGCTGCGCGACGACATCTGCATCGCCGTGAAGGAGCGGCTGGCGAAGGACTCCGGAGCTGCAGACCAGCACGGCTACGACGCCATCGTCGAGCGCCTGCTGTCCAAGCCACGGGCTAGAGGTGGGTGGTGATGCTGGAGGAGCTATCCTTTGACGATCTTTGGCTGACGAGTAGCGTATCAAAATTAGGTACTTTTACTTATCAGTAATCTTACAACACCTAAAAGGATTAAATTATTTGACGATACTTTTTTTATGTTAGTTTTTTTCGTCAGATAATTTTCGTATTGCAGTATAGTTCCTTGTTCAATCCAGTCTATTTCATATCAAAGATAATCTTATTAATTGTCAAACTAGAGACCTTGAGATTTCATGCAACATTACGTCCTTAAGCAAAGAATCATCTAATGTTTCAGGAGTAATAGTATTCGGCTCGGACCAAGAAGTGGCTGGTGTGATGGCAGCGGTTGGTCGTCGCGGCGCAGCAGGCTCCTTCAGTTGGGTCGGCTCCGACGGCTGGAGCGCTCGCGCCCTGGTGGCAGCTGGCAACGAGCCCGTGGTGGAGGGAACCATCAGCGTGCAGCCCCAAGCGAACCCCGTGCGAGGGTTTAGAGACTACTTCCTACAGCTGACGCCTGAGAACAACTCCAGGAATCCCTGGTTTGTCGGTAAACCTCGAATGGTTCATATTTGTTAGTACTGCTAGAGACCAGACATACACTCTATGGTACTGCCTAGTTTCTGTAGTTTTTTGACAGGAATCAAGAGAATAGATAAACGGCATGTTAAAAAACTTAGAAACCGCGCACACATCATCTGATTATTGTGTGAGCAGCGTTAACTTATAGTAAGCATATATCTCTTATATCAATACAGTCCACGTGGATCTGATTAATTAATTAATTAAGTAATTCTTACTTATTAGAAAAAGACTCGAGTTTAAGTACTTAGGTCGATAATTGAACTATGAGTTATGACCCAAAAAATTACGCTGAATAAGGTCGCAGGATCAATCGTTCAATTTATCTCTGCCTAATCGTTTTTCAAACTCCATTAAAATATTTCGCTGAAAAATAAATTGGGGGTGCAATTAATAAATCAAATTGTTTGTTCAAAATAAAAAACAGCTCGACTTTCTTCTCGTCCGCGATAATTTATGAGGAATCTTCTTCAATTAATTACGGAACAAAATGCTGAAGTTTTAAAACAGTTTGCGAGTCAGTTATAAGTTATAACCGGGGAAGTTTGTTCAATTTATGCACACAGCGTTTCCGACTATAAAAGGAAAAGTTAGCGGTCGATTTTAATGCGAAATTGATTTGCCATCGATTATTCAGACCGCGGTGACTACTTGGCATTAATCGCTCTTTCTAGTTACTAAAATCAAAGAACTTTTTCTTTCTTTTCATTTCCAAACGCTACTATTTCTAACTCGTAATTTAGTGATTAAACTTCTTGAATTGGTTTTCTAATGATAGCCCTATATTGATTAAGGATAAATCACCCTCAACAGAAATTCTTCTATACCAGGAAAGTCATATTATCCATTACCATCAGTTCTCTCACGTCACGTGATATCCTTTAATTATTATTCTTCTGTAGAGTTCTGGGAGGAGCAGTTCAACTGTCGCTATGGTCGGGCGCCGTACGCACACACGCGCGCACCACACTCACACACCGCCGCGCGTCCGCCCTGCACCGGCCGAGAGCAGCTTACGGCGGATAACACGGAGTTTGAGGCACAGCTGCAGTTCGTCGCTGATGCTGTTTGGGCTTTTGTATATGCTATACGGTGAGTAACACACAAGATGTTATGGAAACGCCAAACTGCATCAGCATACTATAATTTTGAAGCCTATATCAAAATATTAAGCAGTAATATAACATCTTAACTGAAATTATTACCCAATAACAAAACATACTAGCTATTTAGAAAAGAGCTTTGATAACTAAAGCGTTTAAAAGCAACATTTGAAACGAATCCTGAAATTTCAGAATAACGAAACCCAATTTTCATGACAATTCCACATTATTATTATATTTCCCTGCTTGTATAAAGCCTGATAGTTTCGCATTTGAATTGATCATTTACCTAAAAGCCACCATAACGACCTCTCATCATAATTAGGGGAAAGTGTCCCCTAAATAGTTACGGTAATGTGACAATTAGTCCCTACTTTTACGAACTCATAAGAGACCCGTCCTTTGTTTTATAGTTTGGTTGGGTCCGGAAAACTGACCGTGGAAGGAAGACCTTCATAAATGCTTATGATTGCTTTGTAATCACTACCAACATTACATTTTGCGTTTCAGGGATATGCATAGAGATCTGTGTGGAGATGAACATGGTCTATGTGATAAGATGAGGCCTGTTAGTGGACCGACGCTGCTGCGGTACCTTAGACAAGTGAGGTTCGAAGGTACGTACTATAGATAAAATACAGGTGCAATTAAACTTTCCGGACAATTTTTTTTTTGGGGCTAAGGTATCATTAGGAGAGTCCATTTAAACAAAAAAAATAGCCTTTAAATTTTTTTAAAATAACATGTTTTGTACCACTTAAAATCGTTGCAGAACGGTCACTTCGCGGCGGTGGGTAGAGCAGGGGTGACGCGGGGGGCGGTGCGGGAGGCCCGGCCGCGTCAAGCGCCGGCGATGCGTAGTGTCCATTAATTGTGGTGTTTTTTAGGAAAACTTTCGGAAGATATTTCTCAACATTTTAGTACTGAGTGATTATAAAAGAAAAAATCAAAATCAAAATCAAAAATATTTATTTCCAAATAAGTTAACAAAGTTAACTCTTTTAGAACGTCGTGTCTACATGAGGCCTACCACCGGTTCGGGAACTACCCCGCCGAGAAGAACCGGCGTAAGGAACTCGCACGGGGCCACCTTTTACCAAAAAGGTGGAAAATAACAAAGATAGTTTAAACTTATTTACGTTAAGTATGTAAGTACTTATAGTAAGTAAAAATGTGGTACATTTATATAGAAGCGACCTATGGTCAGTCAGCTTATTTTTCCCAAGGTGTGCTATCATTGAGAAAATCAGTTACCTTATAATAAGCCTTAGCACACAAACGATCTTTAACAACTTTTTTAAATTTATTAATTGAAAGATTTTGGACGTCGTCTGGGATTTTATTGTATAGGCGTATACATTGACCTTTGAAAGATTTGCTTGCTTTACTCAGCCTGGTTATTGGTATATCTAGCTTGTGCTTATTCCTAGTGTTCCTGCAGTGAATGTCACTTTTTGTATTAAAATTATTTACATTTTTTCTCACGTATTGTCCAAAATGTATTGAGAGATTACGGTCAGAATTCTTATTTCTTTAAACTTTTCTCTGAGATATTCAAAGGATGACATTTTATAAATAGATCGTATAGCTCGCTTCTGCAGCACAAATATTGTGATAATATAAAAAAAAGGTGTACTTACTTATTTTTATTTTTAACAAGGATCAATATATCTAAATTTGGCCGGTAGGTTTAATTGCACCTTGTATACTGCGCTGTAGTTAAGTACCTATGTGTTATGCCGGTGGTGTAGCATGAATTAGAAAAAAAACTTTCCTTTTAGCCATTCTTGTCTAATGTCTTGTCTTATGTCTAGCGCAACCTACTCAGCGAGGATTTATTATTTTGTAGTATCCAGTATCCACCAAATTGCACGTTTTCATAACCTATCGAAACTTCTTTCATCTCATACAATACTTATGATGAGAACTTGCTTCATTTCTTTCAGGTCTAAGCGGCGACGAATTCCACTTCGACGCGAACGGCGATGGGCCGGCGCGGTACAACATCCTGCACTTCAAGCAGGTCGCCCGGGGCGTGTACCGCTGGGTGCAGGTCGGCCAGTACCGCGACGGCGAGCTGCAGCTGGATATGGACGAGATCCAGTTCAAGTGGGGCTCACAGCGGCCGCCGGAGTCGGTGTGCAGCGCGGAGTGCGAGCTCGGCCAGGCCAAGCAGTACGTGGAGGGCGAGAGCTGCTGCTGGCACTGCTTCAACTGCACGCAGTACGAGGTACATCACCACGACGACATAAATCCAGGTCGAGTGGGGGTCGCGGCGGCCGCCGGAGTCGGTGTGCAGCGCGGAGTGCGAGCCCGGCCAGGCCAAGAAGTACGTGGAGGGCGAGAGCTGCTGCTGGCACTGCTTCAACTGCATGCAGTACGAGGTACACCTCCACGACGACAGAGATCCAGGTCGAGTGGGGGTCGGGGCGACCGCCGGAGTCGGTGTGCAGCGTGGAGTGCGAGCTCGGCCAGGCCAAGCAGTACGTGGAGGGCGAGAGCTGCTGCTGGCACTGCTTCACCTGCACGCAGTACGAGGTACACCTCCACGACGACATAGATCCAGGTCGAGTGGGGGTCGCGGCGGCCGCCGGAGTCGGTGTGCAGCGCGGAGTGCGAGCCCGGCCAGGCCAAGCAGTACGTGGAGGGCGAGAGCTGCTGCTGGCACTGCTTCAACTGCACGCAGTACGATGTACATCTCCAGGACGACATAGATCCAGTGAAAATGGGGGGCAATAACTTAAAATCAACCACCTCCTCTTATCTAGCCTCGTCCCAATTACTGCGTTTGGAGTTCTTACTTATTTAATATTCAAGGTGGATACTGCTGGAAAATGTATGCACTAATATAAAATATTTCTTTTTCAGAAATATTTGATCGAAGTATGCAGTACCCTACATATTAGGAGCACTCTTCTTTCTTTACTCTCATAACCCAATAGGATAGTTGTTGATCTTCACAACTGGCGGAAGATCAGGACCAACTGATATGCACATCCACAATTCTGCAATATTATTCCAGATCCGCTCCCCGTTCTCGGAGACGGCGTGCATGGAGTGCGCGCGTGGCACTCTGCCAGACGTCACGCGCGTGCGGTGCGCGCCCATCCCCGAGCTGTACCTGCGCCCCACCTCGGCCGCCGCCATCGGCGCCATGGCCTTCTCCGCGCTGGGCATACTGCTCACCTTGTACGTACTTCTGTTTATTCTATTGCAAAAACGCATCATTTATTAACATATGACAATACATTTTTAAATCACAGTAAAAGCCTCAATATATTGGGCTCTAAATAGCTGATGATGAGATGCCGTCCTAATTGGATTAGAAATAATAAAGATGCTTCAAATCAAGCAATTCGTGGGCAATTACCATACTCATTCTATGCATTGACCAATATAACCCACATTATCTACTAGCCCAATTTTCCCAAACTTACCTGAGACATCTCCCGCCAGGTTGGTATGCGGTGTGTGGGTGGCGCGGCGTGGTACGCCGGTGGTACGGGCTTCGGGCCGAGAACTATCCTTCGTGCTGCTGACCGGAATCCTGATGTGCTATCTCGTCACCTTCGCGCTAGTGTTGCGGCCTACTGACTTCCTCTGTTCCTTGCAACGGTATGTTCCTTTACCTGCGAACTTATATTTGTTTGTGCAGTCTTACTTCGGCGATTGTAAAATTATGTCCATTTCAATTTGATTAACATTGCTCCAGCCATCAAAAGCTTAAGACTTCCAGTATTTTACAACAGCTTTGATACCATACGCACTTATTCCCTTATCTTGTTAAAATACTAATAATCGTGTTACTTATCCAGGTTTGGCACCGGATTTTGCTTCACTGTGGTGTACGCAGCGTTGCTCACGAAGACCAACAGGATAGCGCGTATCTTCAATGCCAGCAAGCAGTCCGCACGGAGACCATCACTCATTTCACCTAAGTCACAACTGATGATTTGCTCAATACTCGTATCTATTCAGGTAAGCTTTAAATGCGAATTAAGCCTTACGCTCCTTTCCTTCTCATAGCTTTCCAGATCTATATAAAATATAAAAAAAGTATAATACACTTACAGGGCTTGTTACGTAAGCAAAAGGCGTCTGCAACTACGGCAGCAGGCGATTCATCTAATGTTGGCGCCATAATATAAAGTAATTGCTGTTTTGCAGGTGGTGATAGTGGTAATATGGCAGCTGGCATCACCAGCGCGCGCTATCTACCACCATCCCACGCGCGAGGATAATATGCTGGTCTGCGATTCCTACGTCGATGCCTCCTACACCATTACCTTCTTCTACCCCGTCGTGCTCATCATCGTCTGCACCGTCTACGCCGTGCTCACCAGGAAAATACCGGAGGCGTTTAACGAAAGCAAGCATATAGGTCAGTTAATATCTGTAGCATTGCCTACCCGCGGCCATCCTTAGAATGATGCAAAATACAACAATATCTTACTTATTGTTTTTTTTTGCTCGTGCTT
Source organism: Aricia agestis (assembly GCF_905147365.1). Classification (NCBI taxonomy): domain Eukaryota; kingdom Metazoa; phylum Arthropoda; class Insecta; order Lepidoptera; family Lycaenidae; genus Aricia; species Aricia agestis. The sequence continues at coordinate 15,482,412 of NC_056418.1, read as the reverse complement.
TACATGGTTGATTGTTGTTTCCAGGGTTCACGATGTACACGACGTGCGTCATATGGCTTGCATTCGTGCCGCTGTACTTCGGCACCGCCAGCCACGTGCCGCTGCGCGTCACCAGCATGGCCGTCACCATCTCGCTCAGCGCCAGCGTCACGCTCGCCTGCCTGTTCGCGCCCAAGGTACACACAGAGCAGAAACCGCGTCTATTAATTTAATATCGACTTGCATTGGTCATCTCTATTTTATTCAATGGTTTTATTTCTCTTCAGGTATACATAATCCTGATCCGACCGGAGCGCAACGTGCGGGCCAGCCTGATGCCGCACCGGTGGCGCGGGGGCGCAGCGCCAGGGGCGGTGTGCGCGGCGCTGGTGGGCGCTGCTCCCCTGCCGCGCCCACCAGCTACACCATCCACGGATCTATCCACTTTAGATGCCAATGGTATATTGATTGATTCCTACGGTGCTACGGCGATGCAAAAATCACTATGACACTTAGCGGTATACATTATTTAAGAAAACCATTCTGATATTTGCACTTAATAGGGTAATTTTTTATACTTACCTAACTAGTTTACCTAACAAATTGCACAATTTCAGAGAAGTGGACTTTAACAGACCGTCAGGTGCAGACGGACGACCTGAGTCCACCACGGAAGGAGCCGGAGAGGAACGGACTCAAGCTGGAACCGCCCAAGCTGGAACTGCCCAAACTGGACCCACACAAGGACCTTCCCAAGCGGGACCCTCTGGAACTGGATGCACTGAAACGTGAGCACCTCCAGATGGACCCTCACAAGCCCCAGCAGTTGGATCCGCTGCAGCTGGATGAGCTGCGAGCTGGTTTGCCAGTGCCGCAGGGCGCGCAGCGGCGGCGTTCCGTCGCGGAACCCACCATGAAGCTAGCTGTGGCGGTGGTGGGGGGGCCCGCGTTATAGCGCGACCTGCCCCGCGCTCCGCGCCGCCCCGTGCTCGTCTGAGATTATTCACGCTGGGCGATAACGACACGATACCTATACGATCATACGATATACGAACGATTGCTGTCGCCATCGTGAATACGCGACATTTTGAGCGACCTTGTCACACATTGTTAAAGTCATTTTGTTAAAGGGTCGGTTGACAATATTTTATTTATAAACTTTCAATTTGTACAAAATATTCTCAGGAATACCCTATGAATTATGATATTTTTAAATGTTTGTTGTGTACCTATAGTAAGATAGTTTCAGTATGCTGTATATTATTATTAATAATACATTCCTATGTGTTAATAATTTAACTGATTGTTGATTTTTGTTGCGAGAAGTTGCTATAACTAATGGACGACCGAGTGGCGATTTTTGTTACAACCGAACGTCACTAACGAACATTTTTCCGACACATCATCATTAAGAGGATACAACAGGGGCTAGAGAAATGAAAAAAAAGTACGTGAAATATCTATAGCTGTCTCCCTTACCTCAAGCCTATACCGCAGAACGCGATAGAGACAACTGCAGAAAATCCAGAAAATCGACGATTCGTTGTCCCCTGATTCCTTCTCCAAAACTTAACCGATTTAAGTACTTTTTTCATTAAAGATTAAAAAAAGGCTTGAGCTGTGTTCCTATGTTTTGCTTTTTTTGTATAATCTAGCCAAATCTGTTTTCTGGACGTTTGAACACAGCGGAAAATCTGGCCATTTTTTTGGGTTTTTGAACGTTCATATCTTATTTAATAATTAAATTATAAAAAAAAGAAAACATAGGGACATTGTATTAGTGGCCGTAGATATTCAGGAAAAAAATTATAACTCTACTAGCATTATCCAGGGAGGAAACAGGGGACAACGTTTGTATGGAAAAAAGGGCGGTGTGGAATCCTCTTAAATAGCCGCGTACTGACCAAGCAAGCAGCCTCGCGCGGCAGCCTCGCGAGGCAGTTGCTCGGTCGGTCAGGAGTTCAGGACGTGCCTAGTGAACGCGGCAAACGTACCAAGGCGCCTTTGAGCATCGACAAAAACCGACAATGCTTGGCTCGGGCCACGGCACGTTCGGGCGAGGCAACGCATGCGTTTCCCTCGGGCGAGGCACGTCCTGACCGACCGAGCAACTGCCTCGCGAGGCTGCCACGCGAAGCTGCTCGCTTGGTCAGTACGCGGCTATTAACATTTGATTTGAGTTATCGCGGCTGCCTATATAATAAATGCCTATAGGCGTCATGGGTGCCGGTCACCTAATAAAAATAGAAATTATTATTCTGAAGCCACAAACTCACGACTCACGACAGCTACCGATGTATAGATATTATTTTGGTCGTCCGTTTGTACGCCTCAGATTGATGGCATTAATTGATTATTATTTTTAATATTCTAAAAAATGTTTACGAGATTACCGATTGTGTGATATTATTATAAGCTGTAAGTATAATTACTAGATAATATTATTCTTTTGTGATTAAGTAAATAAAGAATATAAAAAATTAAATAAAATGGCTATTAATAATTAGTACTTATGGGATTCATGTTTACTTTATTATAATTACTGAAGCTCTCTCCAAATTATCCTTTATTATATCGAAATAATAATAATAATAAATAATAAAACACTTTATTGCTCACAATTACAAGAAATTACACGTAACACAAGCTCAAATTAAAACAGTTAGGTATCTAAAATATGTGGGCAAAGGCGGTCTTATCGCTAAAAGCGATTTCTTCCAGACAACTTTTGTGTTAACTGGAGAACTTTAATGTAAGCGGAAGTAGGTATAGTAATTATTTGTATACCATTCGATTCGAAATCAAAACCATTGATATAAGAAACAGATCGAAACCTGTAAGGTACTGGTGACTGGTGACATGTATTTTGCGTAACGTAACTGGTGACGAGCGGTCTGAGAGGCCGCTACCGTTCTATTGCATAGAAATTAAGTATATTGGCTTACCGCCATGTTCAAGAATAGTTTGATACTCGTATCTAAGTTAGAAGCATTTTGTACATACACAAGGAAATTTGATGTTACAATGAGAACAGTCTTTACAATCATGAAAATTAGAGATGGGATGAATAATGTCTTTTTATAAAATTATTATCAACATAAATCAAACGGTAACACTTTTTCCATAAAATTAACACAATAATCAACTGAAAAAAAAGAAAACCTTTAATTACAGCTATCATTTCACAAAACTGACAATGGTAAAACTTTACTAATTCTGAAGGCTGATTCTCCTGCCATGGCTCCTGATTTGTTGATCGATGTAACCTACGTCGTTCTCTTCGGTTCCTGAATCATGATCACTTTACTTTGGGATGTAATTTTCGGCAATATTTTCGGCTTCCTGTTCAGTGGAATTCTTGTGTCTATCATTCTCCTCTTCTATAAATTTCAGATAATTAAAGCTATTTCTACGGTTTAACGATTCATTTCTGACTCCCGATTCCCTTCGCCTCTTGTTTGGATGACAAGAATTATCCATCGTAAATAATAGATGTAAAAAATGAAAAAAATCAATAAGCGATGTAACGTAAAAAAGTTACGCTACTGGTGACGTAAGGTCTCACAGGCCGCTATCGAACTTTGCATCCATATAACTTATCGATTTGGGTTAGTCCGATGCAACTGCCTCCTTCTACGGCGCGGTGGCAACCAAACTCGAAGCTACACAGACGCTCAAACCCGGAGAATGCGGGGAAGTGGGTGAAAAGACGTTTCACTGACGCCGTGCAGCCTGTGAGACCGCTTGTCACCAGTTAAAGGTTAATTATAGCGAGACCACACGTCTAAACGATGCGACGCGACACTTCATGTTCCGTAGAACTGACGCGGACGTTTTACAAACGTCAGTCGCTTCGCTGCAGAATAGTGTCGCGAAGTGCGGTGGCACACCTTTAGACCAAATAATGTTAGATTACTAATCTAATATATCGACGGTCCCTACGTATAAAGCGACATGTCAAAAGTAGTGGTTTTCAGGAGAGCGTTTTTAAGATTCAAACTGTTACTGTAGATTACCATTAAACATAAACACAATTATTTTTATTGATCTGTAAAGCTTAGTGTAGGCCGTTTGTCATTATATAACACAATTTTAAATATTTACAATATTTTCGCCAAAATTGCAAGGTGACCGTTTTTACGGTAACAATTCAAGACTGCCCATAACGGTTAAGTCGTATATGTCCGTTTTTACTTTGGAAGATTAAAAATATTATATTAGGTCCTAAATTCATTAAGCACTATATAAAATGGTTCCTATTGTCATAATTTATAAGTTTATCATGTATAAGTAATACAAATTCTGCCTCTTCAGTAAGAAAAACTAAAAAACACAGACATATACGCTGCTAATTTAAGAAGTTTTTTCTATGTTATAATGAACAAATAAAAGGACATGTCATCAATAACTATAGGTTCATAATGAAAAATTCTAATAATATGTGATTATTTGATAAGTTAAACTGTTTAATTTACCAAAATCTACAAATTTTAGCATAAATATATTTCACTGTTTTCACAAAACAAAAGCATCATAATGTTGAAGATGAAGATGATGAGAATGATGAACAGATTTTATTTACAAAATGCATCGGTGCTATGATTTAGATCTAGTTTAAAATATTTTTGCAAATTTGTCAATGATACCTACTGTAAAAAAAATTAACATATTTACATCTTGAAGATAACAAATGCCCAGATCATTTGCCTTTTTCTTCTTCTTGGTCTTTTCGTATACTTGAGCAAGGTCAAATACCTTTTCCAATTTTGAGACCCAGGTGACCAATATTGACGACCTCAGACTTTTATTGCATCTTAATATTAATAAATTCTTTGAGGCTTCATTATAATTTCTACGGTGGACAAGTCTGGACGGTAGAATATAATTCTGAGTCTATTATTATATTCAGCTTTTACTGACTCTGGAGAATTTATGAAGGTCGAAATTTTCAGCATTACTATTGAATGCTGCAGCATTGATGCATCTTACATGTTCCTCGCAGGAACAAAATAGTATTTCATCCCAATTTGCGACTACCAAATTGACAGAACACCTTATATTATTAAGCTGAAGAGTTTGTTTGTTTGAACGCCCTAATCTCAGGAACTGCTGGTCCGATTTAGAAAATTCTTTTAGTGTTTGATAGCTCATTTATCTAGAAAGGTTATAGGCTATAAATTATTACACTATGATAAATAGGAGCAAGGAAACAGGAAAATGGAAAAAACGGGGAAGATTATTTGAAAGGGCTTCTTTTACCGTCGTTAGTCCATCTATCGAGCAAACAAGGAGTGTTCTTTATAGTTTTTAATTAATGTTACATTATTTATTACCTGTGTTATATAAAATAAATAGCAGTTCACTAAATACATAGCCAATTTAACGCCTTTTGTTCGCAAAACAAATCGCCCATGACTATTAACAATGTCGGATGTGCAAAATCGTCATTTTCGTTTTATTTCATAAAATATGTCCTTATAACCCCAAGGCTATCATGAGCTGAAAAGAAAAAATCTATATTATGCGTAGTTTCTGAAATAGCCACATTAAAAATGTCGTATATTACTAAGATTGCCCGCTAACAATGTCGGATAGTCACTACCTACGTTATACCTAGAGTGCACGATGTGCCACATCCGACTATATTAACGGAGGGAATGGACGTCGCGCTGTCACTTGTTTTTTTGCTACCGTAGTTATAATTTTTTACTTTTCGACGCCATTTTCAATGTCTACAAGATCAGCAATTAATACTTGGTACTCAACGAAATGAAGAAAAATATAGTAAAAGGCAAAAAATGCTGATGGTAATATTATGTCAAAAGCAAACGCTAGTGAGGAAAATGGTATTTACTATTCTTTATAATATTTTAAATATTTTTAACAGTATAGCTTATGTTTTATTGCTTAAGAATTGATTATGAGATGAATTCTTAACCCATATAGACCCACCGTGCCCAAACGAGGACACTTTTAAAATTACTTAATTTTTTTGTCTTTCAAGTTTATACTTATTTTAATTGTAAGTGTCAACTTGCTAAAAGTGTATTTTTTTATTCCTAGAAGGTACAAATAATATTAAAATAGTTCACAGTGTTTTATAATTATTTTTCTGAAGCAGTTTCTAACATCCGAAATGACGCCAAGTTAGTATTTTTTATTTTTAAGTTTTTCTTTTAGGCATTTATATTTTTTTACTTGAAAGAGCTCATTACTCTATAACCTATTAAAAATATACATATTAGTGTGAAAAGCTTTAGTCTTTATAAGATTAGGAGTAGTTTTATACAAGTGTCCCTATTTGGGGCCAATGGGCACATTGGATGTAAATTATTCCATTTTTTGGCACCGATCAATTTCGTATAATCAATGAACTGAAGGGTATTCAATAGCTATGATAAATACTATGGACTTCAGGAAGTTACTATGATTGAAGATGACAGTGGAAAGATATATTTAGTCGTATTTCCTTCGCAACCATGTGTTTCTTTATCAGTTTTTCACAATTCTAAGGGGTAGCTGGCTATTGTGCAACTGATACTGTTGGCCAAAGCAGTACAGAAAAGTGTCCTCTCGTATCCGTCAAGGATATGAAAAAAATAAGAAAACGACGAGTTTGACTACCGTTTCGACCAACTAAATCAGAATTTGTTTTACATCGACTGGATTATAATGCCTATGCGATCGGGCGGAGCCATTACAGCGTTTTTCTTTTGGGAAAAGTAAACAGATGTATTACTGTTGAAAGAATGTGGACGTTAGCTTCCTACATTTTTATCAAAGCTATAACAAGGATATGCGTGGGGTCAAGTCAACTGGTCAATCGATTTTCTCGCACTGTTATACGAAACAAAAATTGGTGGTAACTGGCAAACGCATGGCGGCTGCATCATCAAAGTAATAAAAACAAGAATTGAATCAGCTCCAATTTCGGTGGCATTTGGTCGTCATTACTTGAGACATACAAGCGGTAGAATCCTGCAACCAGCAATACATATCTGTACTGCCAAACCTGCAGAATGAAGGGTCACTTTCCCGAAAAACTGTCCCAACAATCGCGTTGTTATGGTGGGCTAGCATTACGTCATGAAAAAGGTCAAAGGCAATTTGAGAAATGTGTGAAAACACGGTACATTCATAAAATATGTATCGAAAATTTTCACACCGTATGATCCCATTGGCCCCATTTGAGGACGGCAATTTTTTTAATATAAAAATTAAAAAAAAAAAGTTTTTTTGTGTTTTCCTAATAATTTTATTGGTTTCTATAAATGAATAAAGAAATTTCATATTTTCCATGGCTCAGTTTCATTTGGGTCTAAATGGGTTAACTTTATCAACATTAATTTATCGTTGGTAACTTAAAATTGTAGGATGTACCACATCCAACGTTCTTAACCGGTTTTTCCAATGTGTAAAATGTCGGTAGTACCACATACGACATTTTTAATCGGTTTTATAAATGGTTAAATCGTCGGTAGTGCCACTTCCGACTTTGTTATGTGGATTTATAAATTGGTAAAATGTCGGTAGTACTAAATCATAATCATTTCATTTACTTTTCTTATTGATTAAATGGCGCTTGTAGTTTGTACCATATCTGTCGATACTTACCGACTTTTAAGAAATTTCAGAAGGCTTTAAAATGGGTAATTTTTGTGCGAAAATTAGGTTTTTGTTGGCACATGTCATACATAATGAATTAATATAATTTTTAATTTATTAATCGTATTTTTCATGGTTTTGCGATTTGGTGACTAGTAGCCGCAATAAAGCCAGACTTCCTTGGCATTTTGCTATTAAGCAGGTAGGCAACAAACACAAAGATTTACTCAAATTAGGAAAAAGTGACATAATTCCCAAAAATAATATCTATAATGCTATTTAAAATACCACAATGGATCAGAGAAAATCTCGCATGAAGAAGACTGCTTTTGAATAATAAAGCTAATAAATACTAATCTCAATTTTTCATGTAAACAAAGGCTGTGGTGGTACGTAAGTGTCCTAAAATGTAGAAATTTTTAAGAACTACTTGACTCCGCGAACTTCGTTTCATGGGCCTGCAAAACAGTCAGTCCTTCGTCAGTACTTTCTGTATTCCCCACACATTTAGGCACTATCATCTCTCCAGCATATCCCGTCTCACACCAAGCTTCATCTCAAGAACCGCAATAGTAGAAATTTTCACAAATTACGTTTTTTTGTTGGCAATAAATTAAAATAAAAATAAAATTTATTGATTATTGTGGACCTCAAACAACAAACACGATTTTTTTGCTCTATATCCATAACTGTAAGGCACTGATGGTTGTTCATGATGAAAAGAAGCCTCAGCCTCCGTTGCAGCAATTATTTCACATCGCTGATTATTTAAAACACTTAAATACTCATATTGGTTTGAATTTGATTGAATGTGTGGCACTAGACCCAATAAAAACGAACAAAAATCTCATAATAGCTGAACGTAAATGATAACAAGTCTAAAAATAATTCGCTACCTTAGAAGTAGAAACGGACATGTACGACATGACGCGGGACAGCGCGTAATTTTCAACGCAGTACAAGACGGTAAGTATAGATGTCCGCATTTACCACAGTAAAATCTAATACAACCTCCGACTTGTCGTCATTTACGTCTTTTTATCTTTGGAATTACTTGTGATAGAAAAATAATAATAGTGTAGGAATATGCGTCTCATTATATAAGCATTATATGGAAGTGCATGATGCAATAAAAAAAAATTGCTATTTTGGACATGACCTTTTATACGTAGGGACCATCGATATTATAGGTATATAAAAATAAGTCGAGTTTTTCTTCCGCTCCTATATCTAAATATAACTCCAGAACGCACAAACCTATTTCCACGGTTTTGCATTCGTTGGAAAGGTCTCGGGCTTCGTGAGGTCTATAAAAAAAAGTCAGAAAAAACTTCAAGAGAAAAGCAGGAAATCAGGGAAAATCATTTTATGGCAAAACAACGTTGACCGGGACAGCTAGTTAGATTATAGATATCCTAAAGAGTAGGATTTTATTTCTTTATTCTAAATTCAAAATATTATGCATCGGAAGCTCCATAATCGTAGCGCAAATTCGTGCCGCGTTATTTAAAAAAATATTCTACAGTCTGTCAATGTCATTGAGGTACTATAGACTGGAGAGAGTCTTATATCGGTGCATAAGCGTCAAAAGCGTGTAATGTTATGTCCTACTTACTAGGACATAACAAATGAGTCGGTCTGCATATTTCATGTAGTAATAAAAGTGTTAATAAAGGTTTTTAGTGAACATTTAATGCTAGATATTGTTGAGTTTTGTGGTTCCGCTAAATAATAAACCATAAGAATGGTCAAAGAATGTCTCAAACACGTGGACTTAACATTAAATACGTAAGTTTTGAACAACGTTTTTTGGGCTTTTCAATCGGTATTTTTGTAAGCTAAAAAGATAATTTATAAGTTTATTAATCCCTTATTCGTGCTATATAAGGCATTAGTGCTAAAAATGCCACATCAATTAATAATTTGGCTATAAAAATTGCATAGCTTTTTACATGTGTTTACGGATTCTCATAACTTGAACTATAGTTAATCAATATCATGAACTAATTGACTTTCTTTCCTGTATCATAATGTGCTTAGAAATAATCGACAAATAGAAATATTCAAGAAAATAAACGCACACTATACTCCACTCGGGCTAACTTGTCGATAGCGGTCGTTGACTCCCTGTCAAAAACTTGTCATTTTCCATATAAACTGCGATTGACAATGAAGTGACACGATATTGTCAATCGTGGTTTTATATGGAAAATGACAAGTTTTTGACAGGGAGTCAATGACCGCTAGCGACAAGTTAGCCCGAGTGGAGTATACTTGTATGAAAATAAGCACTAAATGGCCACGCGATGACGGGCTAAGACTACATCTATACTATAATACTTTATCTATGGTCAATGTCTTATCATGTCACTTGTGAGTTGTCAGATTAACTGACAATAATTGACATCCATTGACATCATTGTTTTGTTTTGATTACACGAATTTTTATTTTAAATGTCCATATTTATCGAAAATATGGCAGAAGAACATGTAAATATTATAAGAAAAAGTACCAGAGACCTACTCAATTATAATCGTAAAATTCAAAGAGATGCGGTAAGTGATATTCACCGTCCAGTAACTGATATCACCAACCACCACCAATCACCTAGGAATAAAAACAGTTGAGACCCCGATATACATATCTGAAAGCCTGACACCATTGGCAGCCCGACTGTATTTTCTTGCAAGAGACCTGAAAAGAACAAAAGGATATAAACACTGCTGGACAAACTACGGAAAAGTATTCCTGCGTCAAGATGATACTTCGCCAATCATCCCTATCAAGTCAGAAAATCAAATTCATCTGCTAGCTTGTGATTGACTATTTCAATACCAATCTCGTGAAATTACTAAAAATATTATTGTTATTAGTGCACAAAGTGTCAAACCTCAAGTAAAATTAAGTTTACTAACCAGGAATGTACTTTGCCACGTATGTAACTTTGAATTACTTACTTTTCTTATTATAATCATACACTTATTACAAAATACACTAAACACACAAAACAGAATAACTTCACAAAAATATTTACAAAAAAACGTGCTCATAATATATTTCATAAATAATATACACAAAATATGTGCATCTCCAAAATATTTATATTATTATCATTACATATATATTACAAATCAAGTACACAAATATAATATTATTCTATATTTATTAAAGAGTTCCGATTATATATTACTGTCACGCGATAACATAACTACTCCCCTATGCATGCAAAAACTTGTAATACTAAGTAAACAATTTATATCGTTATCTGTCCATGAATAATAGCAATAACTACATAATAAACGATGTAGATAACACAAGTAATATTAAAGCAATTCAATGTGAAATTAATAACTTACAAAACCACTTACCTGCTCATTTACCTAGCCTTTCAGTTATCTCACAAAATATACGAAGCATACATAAAAATACAAATATTGATGACCTTGAGGTCAATTTAAGTTTCCTAAAGAATGACACTGATATAATCGCGCTATCAGAATGCCGAATTAACTCACAGAAATCCCTACCACATAGGACAGGTTATATAACATATCATTCAATTAGAAAAGTTAACCAGAACGATGGAGTAGTATTATTTATTAAACAGACACTCGAACATAACGTCAAAGAAATAACAATTGCTGGAGCTTCCTGTCTAGAAGTAACCACGCCATATCATTTTATTGTCAGTATTTACCGGCCCCCATCAGAAAAAAACCCAAGTAACTTTATTACTTCACTAAATAATTACTTAAATTCTTCATATTTACGTAGCAAAAACATAATTATACTAGGAGACATAAATATAAATATAATAGAAGGTCATAATAGTACTTACACCGAAAATTATATCAATATGATGGCATCTAATGGATTGCTACTAGGACACACATTTGACACAAGAAAAAACAGCTGTTTGGACCACGTAATTACAAACTTAAATCCTAATAATTACTCCGGATTAATCGCGGTTCTTAACACAACTATCACTGATCACAAAATGATTTGTCTATTTATTTACACAAAAACTAAACAACACATACGCAGTAAAACTAGAATAAATACAGATTACAAGGCAGCACTGCAAACCCTCAAATCCAAAATTACAGATGACTTATTTACAATTAATGACACTGATAAATTAGCTACGAATTTAACATCTATTATCTCGGACTCTCTTAACCTAAACACCACAGTATCTAAACCAGCGAACACTAAAATAATAATTAAGCCATGGATTACGCCTGGTATATTAAAGTGTATTAGAAATAGAAATAAATTACAATATAAACTTAGGCAGGACAAAAATAACGAAATTCTTAAAATAACCTATCGAAGATATAGAAATTATTGCACTAACTTAATTAAAAAACTTAAAACCAATTACGAAAGAGAACTTATCGACAAAGCTAAGTCAAATAACAAATCTTTATGGAATTGTATTAAAAATATTACTAACTTAAATAAACAAAAAAAAACACTTAATAAAGAATTAATTACACTAAAAAACAATCCAACAGACTCCGCGAACTTTGTCAATCATCATTTTAATAATATTGGCAAAAGATTAGCTGAAAACATAAAAAATAATCAAAATACAATCAATCAATACATAAACTTATTACCATCATGTTTACACACAATAGGCATGGTTGAACCCGACGCATTGGAAGTAAGTAAAATAATTACTAACCTTAAGTCCGAATCCGCAGCAGGTTGGGATAAAATACCGACCAAATTCATAAAAATGGCTAAATCCACACTAACTCCCATAATTACACACTTGAGTGTTATTAGCTTCAGAAATAGAACATTTCCAAAAATATTAAAGCGGTCAATAATACACCCAATCTTTAAGAACGGTAATAGGCAAGATATTAATAACTATAGACCGATATCGGTATTGACAGTAATAGCAAAAATTCTTGAAAAATTAATTAACATACGCCTAATAAATTATCTTAATAAAAATAATCTTTTATCTACATCCCAATACGGCTTTCGGCAAGGACTTAGTACTGAAGATGCCATACATGATCTGGTAAAGCGTATTACAAAAAGCATTGATAATAAAAATAAAACACTATGTATCTTTCTAGACCTAAAAAAGGCATTCGATACGGTTCATATACCACTTCTTCTTCGAAAAATGGAGAAAATGGGAATCAGAGGTCCATTTATGGAACTTATGACCAGCTATCTGACTAATAGAACACAGCAAGTAAAGCTAGACTCAAACATCACTAGTGATGAAATGTTAACTTCTGAATATTCTGTCCCTCAAGGTAGTGGGCTCGGCCCAACCCTATTTTTGATGTTTATAAACGACTTAACAGACTTAAAATTACATAACTGTACTATAATATCGTATGCAGATGACACAGCATTGCTATTTGAAGACGTAAGCTGGTCTACAGTATATAAATGTGCGGAAACCGGACTATATAAGGTAATTGAATGGCTAAACTTAAACTCACTTACATTAAACACAAGTAAAACTAACTATATCCCATTTGCTATCAATGCGTCAACCCTGCCCCCTAGTAATCTTAATATAACCGCTCATCAATGTAACTTAAGACCAAATAATAACTGTTCTTGTCAAAAAATAGATAGGGTGTACTCAACTAAATATTTGGGTGTAATTCTTGATAGTAAATTGTCATGGATCCCGCAACTAACAGCGGTCTCAACCCGCATCAGAAAATTAACCTGGATATTTCGATACTTACGTAACATTATGGATAAAAAACTTATAACAAATATATATACCTCCTTAGTACAATCTGTAATTCTTTATTCCATAACGGTCTGGGGAGGCTCATCAAAGACACATATAATAAACCTAGAACGTGCACAGAGAGGGCTACTTAAAATCATGATAAAAAAGAAAATTATCTACAACACAGAACAACTCTATAAAGATTGTAATGTGCTATCTGTAAGAAAACTATATATACTTCAAACTATACTTAAGACACATAAAAATACAAAAATAGAATCAAGTGTACTGAATAAAAGAAACCCTCGTTGTGTTATCACCCTACCAACAGTGCGTACATCATTTGCAAAACAACAATTTTGCATATGTTCTATTATACTTTATAATAAAATAAACAGACTTAAACAGATTTACTCAATTCCATACAGTAAGTGCAAAAAAACATTAATGAATTGGCTTAAACAATTAACCTATGGGGAGATTGAACAACTACTGCAATAACCGTTCAAATATTCATTTTTATTATGTAATATATATTATTTATTACAATAATATTTTAAACACATATAGATGAGTATATGTGTATACATGTTTGTACTCAATAATTTATATTTACAAAGAATACATAATATTGAAAAATAAAATATATAAGTACACCTTTATTATTACAGCACCTGTAACACAAATAAATAGAGCACTAAAATGTACACACACACACACACACACACACACACACACACACACACACACACACACACACACACACACACACACACACACACACACACACACACACATACACACATACACACACACACACACACACACACACACACATTGAAACTAAAATATAGAAATATTATTTAATTTATACTAGGCCTTTATATCTTAGATAAAAAATCAATTATTATGGAACAAGCATAAATCACTGTAATGTCATAATGTAATTCATGTTAGACCGATAGAGCGGGTCTCTCCTAATACAAGTTCTACTTAAAAGGAGAACTCCACCACATTGCAAAAATGTAAATTTAATGAAAATAAAGATTTTTTGATTTTTTTTTTTTTTTTTGATATAAGGTATGGTCATAGAAGCGATGTATTTCCTTCTAGTTTACTCATAAAACATTTTACGCAATTTTCTGTAAATATATAGCCCTCTTATTAGCTTTTTGTTATAGAACTAGAGGGAGTTCTCATTATCATAAGTTTTTGGATGAATCAATTTAACTTTTAAGTTACCTACCTGAAATTGGAATTATAACAATTTTACAGCGTTAAAGAAGAAGACATAGTAACAATAGCGAACAAATTGAAAACAAAATCCAAAGTGTCTCCCCATGAGCTGCTGACGGTTAAAAATGGAATAATGGACAATCTCAGGTGTATAGAAGTCATCTTGAACGTACATGGTGCCTTGAGAGGCATAACAAGGGAACTTACCGGTACGTTATGTTCAAAATTTGCCTACAAATATATTATTATAACAGAAACTTGTATATTTCCATTTTGAATTCAATTAAAAAAAATTTGGAACCCTAAGAAATAACTTTTATTGAGGATTGTGATTGTTGGATAAAGTGTATTATAAATGCGAAAGTGTGTCTGTCTGTCTGTCTTAACCTCTTCACGCCCAAACCGCTGAACCGATTTTGCTGAAATTTGGTATGGAGATACTTTGAGTCCTGAGAAAGGACATAGGATACTTACTTTTTACTTTTTATCCCGGAAAAATGTACGGTTCCCGCGCGATAAACGAATTTTGGCGCAACGGAATTGCGGGCATCATCTAGTTTACCTATATTTTTAATCAATTTCAGGTAGAAATGCCGAGAACAAGCTAGCAGCGGCAGGCTGCTGTTGTAATCTAGCTCTGGGTGATGAAAGAGCCTGTGCAGTTGTGGCTAAAGTGATGGGCTCATATTTGACTACAGAATTGGACAGCCTGAATAATGAATTAGCGGTATTATATACTTTTTATTACATTCTTTGATTCATGGATGTTGTTAATTCATGCAAGTTTTTTATGCCACTTTTTCTCTTTCTCAAACTGGTGGTAGGCATCATTGTAGACTCAATATGTTCAGAAAATGTTTTGTGTCATATTCATTGTAAATAATTATATATATTTTTGATGTGTTAGAAAATTGAATTAATTTAAATGTTAGAGATTTAAAAGAACTTACTTTGCTTAAGTTTTAAAAGTTTTTCCAAGTGTATAGAGAATTTTTTTTTCAAAAAAATCTAATATTACATACAATCTAATTGTCAATCTATACTCATAAATTTCAGGTAACCTGTGCTTGGGCTCTAGGTAACCTGGCTGGATCTGGGCGGAAAGCCTGCACCGTGCTGACAGACCAGGGAGCTTTTGCCAAACTTATTCATCTTCTTGCAAATGAAGATCTAAAGAATGCAGCGATATATGCTTTAGAACATTATGCTTATCAGATGAAGGATGATTTGAGGTAATAATATTTACATTAGAAATGTAACATTCTTTTAATAAAAGAAGTGCGCTTGAAGCATTATAAGACTGCTTAGAGATTTATAATATTTTTTACTATTGCCAGTGTATTATGAAATCATCACATAGTTTTTTTTTTATTACAGGCCCGAACACCTCTCCAAAATGATATCTTCAATATCACAGATTGGTGTTAACACAGAGACAGTTAGGTTACTATTCATACTGTCATGCCATAATGATTTTGTAACGAACATAACAGAAGATCTACTGCTAAAAACACTACAATACTTACCTGTGAGTATAGTCAACAATGATTTACAACTTGTATACATCATCAGGACTCTAGGTAATAGTGAAAATTATAATTTTATTTTGAATTATTTCCTCTCGAACAATATGAATATAGCTTTTAAACAACTATTAGCAGTAGATAATGCAGTTTTAAATAACTCCTTGATGTGGTTTTTAGGAAATCTGTACAAATATGATGCTAGTAATATATTTTTCAAATCTTTGTTAAGTTCATAGTTAATAAAATAATATAAAAGCATGGAGATGCATTTTAAATCTTATATTAAGATCCTTTTAAGACTTAAGTCACATAGAAACTAAATGATTAATGTATCTTATTAAATGAAAGACCAATAATTCGCAATAAATATATTAATATATCAATTATAATACATTATACATAATATTATATTTTAATAATTAGAATAATATGGATAAGGCTACAAATTTTATTATAATTTAATAATCTTTCTCTCAACTGGAGTCCACACTGGAGCCAAAACTCGCGCGACTCAACTCTTGTGTCGATCACTGTCACATTTTTAATTTTAATCAATTAATTATACTTTTTTTTTTCATAAAAAGAAAATTAAAAGGTCTGCTTGTGCTATTCTGTGGTAAAGTTAATCCTGGGTTAAACATATTCGGTCTTACTACAAAAGATTGAAACACCCGTTGAACAGTTGATTAGAGAAAAATTCAGTACGTAAAACAACTGTTCAACAGATGTTCAATCTTTTGTGGTGAGACCGTACATCTCTTTCTTCGTGTTAACAAAAGAAAAGGCATGATGACACAGGATAAATTTTAACTCAGATTGGCGGAGCTTAGTTTTTTTTTGGCAGTACGCGACT
Organism: Aricia agestis; assembly: GCF_905147365.1. Classification (NCBI taxonomy): domain Eukaryota; kingdom Metazoa; phylum Arthropoda; class Insecta; order Lepidoptera; family Lycaenidae; genus Aricia; species Aricia agestis. The sequence goes on along the minus strand of NC_056418.1, from coordinate 15,465,490 downwards.
GGTCTTGGAATGGCTATATCACGGAACTTAACACTTCGTTAAGCTACCATATTGAGCATATATTAACAACAAATTATATAAATAATAACAGAATACTGGCTTTCCCTATCTTCTGCGCATATTCTATCGATGTGTCAGATTTTTTAAAAAGGTTTGTCATTTATAAAATAACATTATAAGAGCAACCTTTTAGTTTTTCATGAATTCTATTGCGACTGTGGCGCCCCCAACAAAATTTATTTGAAAAAAATAACTTTATATGACGAACAAAAGACACAGACGATAGATTAATGCCCTAAAGTTATATTCGATGTGCTATAACAAAATAGAGAAAGCCACCATTAACAAGATAACTTGCAAAGTAAACTCTGTGATCACTCACTTTTGATACATTTTCAAATGTGGTATACCTTTCCTGGGTACTTAAGTCAAGTTGCATTCAAAAATTTATGTTATTAAGCAATTCAAGTCAAATCTCATATAAAATATTCTCGTTTCTAACTTCTCTGTCAAAATATTGATTGCAAATAGACTAAGTATCTAAAATCGTTATCAGTTCTTGAAACTTTAAAGATAATATTTGTATCATTGTGAAATCATTACATACGGGTTCCTTCATGTAACTTTCCAATGTTGAATAACAATACAATTGACGAATGGAAATCTAGGCACTTAATCACTATGTTAAATATACTCAAAACTTGGAGCGTTTACACATTACACGATATGATTAATCGGTATGATTAATCTTTATGTCCTGTAATTAAGAGAGCTATTCAATTTCTTGTCAGATATCGCGCTAAAATGACATAAATTGGCTAAAATATGTAGAATCACACTAAAAGTTATCTTTCTCACTCCTATGTATTTCATCTGGACTATTATAATAATATTATCTGTTGTGAAAAATGTCTTGGTCATTTTTCTCGCGATAGCAGACAACATTTCAATATTGATCTCTTAAATTACATACAAGATAAAATACATAGGTGTGACAAAGACAGTCGTATGTCTCATACTAATACATATATCGCTGACCCTTTCACACTTATATTGTGTACTTGTATTATAAAATTAGCTCGTCTGTCAAGCGCCCAAAATGGGCGTCTTACTCTAAGAATATTCAAAAGTAGGTATTTTCGAAAATGGTTTGACAGTTCGTGACAGATGAAAGGATAATATATACGACACACGATATCGCGTCGCGTAATGTGAAAACGCTCCTATGCCATGGATTCATAGGCGACTGTTGACGCGCGTTTCGGTGCAGGTAGATATTGTCTTTGCACTAACTGCTTTTAAATTTTTAAGCAAAAACCTAGTGAATTCATAGCACTTCTAACAACTAGTTCTAACAAACAGTTGTCTAAAAATTTCAAATTGGATTACCTATGCCGATTTATAATTTCGTTTCAAAATTTGTGCACATAATGATTTTTGGTGTAGTTTTGGCGAAGCCATCGAGTATGTAACCATAGAAGTAATGTGAGCTAAATATTCGATTAACCAATCACGTTCGTATATAATATGCTGCACCAATGGCAGCACAGCCGCAGTTGTATTGACCAATCAGAGCGCAGCGGACTGGCGAAATTTTATACAAATAACATTACTGTTTTATTGGTTATGTACTCGATGGACAAAGTACTGTCTGAGAATTTGATTCAGAGGCAAAACCTACATGTTTTGGTCGAGTTATTTCTAGTCATTTTGACATAATCTGACCGAACTACGTAGCTAGGTACGCCTCTGAGTGAATTTCTCTGACAGTACGTCGAGCGGTACACTACGGGTTTTGTAAAATGTATATAAAATTATCGTCAAACGTATGTATACATTCAAATCGCAAAATACAAAACAAAACGTAATCTAATGCAGATTACATTTCATAATTGTTCATACGCTAGGAAGTAAAATTTTGTTGCATCTGGAAGTTTAAATAACCCCTTTCAATTCATTTTGATGTAAAACCAAACAATTTAAATGTCACTAAACTAATATGCCTGCATTTTATATTGCTCGATAAATAAATGACATTTAAATTGGTAGCATTATAGTCAGGTTTTGTCTGCAATTAGATCAAAATGATTTGAAAATAGAGTATAGACAAAAGATTGTAAAACATATCTTGTAGCTCCAGATTTACTTTATATACTAGGGTGGCTTATTAAGTGCTCGTCAGCATTTTGTTGCAAAAAATGTATTTTTCTTTGTAGTTGCCTAGATTTTTTTTTTCATTAAAAGGGGATTTGTTTGTCAAGAACTGAACACAAAATTAACATAATATTCTCTCTGCCACCCCTTATATTAAAGTCTTGAAATGAGCGATATAAATCCAAATAATAGTGTACTGAGGCCGTAGCCAAAGTCCCTTTCGTTAAAAATGATTACTTACGAATTTCGTTATCAAAATGTTACATGGGATTTGACATTAGTCTTCGCAAGCGAAATGTCATTTAGCGATGACTTATGTCAAACCGCACACATTTTGATAACGAATTTCGTCATCGTTTTTAACGAAAGATACTTTGTCTAAGGGGGCTGAACCCAAGCTGATGTAACACACTAACACATGCTGACAACTGATGAGATGCCCACGTACGTCAGTCTGGGCTAAAGTAAATCATAGTTTATCATAGTTCTCTCTCTCATTCTTCGTTTTTTATGGAGTGTAGATAGAGGAGAACTATCTCTGTATGTAAAAAGTGTCCGCTGAAATGCGTTAAATTAGGGTGGCGCTACAGTAGCAACAGGGTAAATTTTAAATCATTTAGCAGCTTTTATTTCAGCTATTTTAGGTTATATTTTTCAATATATATTGGTATTAACCCAGTAATTCTGTGACTCGGCTATTCGGCTAACTTCAATTTATATTTTGTCACCAACGGCTACATTCATTCCATACCCTTTGCTGCAGCTAGCGCCACTCTTGGAGGATTTTTCAACTGTTATTTACTGCGTACAACTGGACACTTTTTCAAATATCCCCCATATAATACAGTTCTCCTCCATCTACCCTCCATAGTTTTTTTGTAAGAGAAGACATAACATTGTAGATAAGCAATAACCCAGATAAATGTACTGTCAGAGAGGTTAATTCATAGGCAGATGGTGGACCTACGTAATTAGGTCACGTTATGTCAATCTCAGCCGATAGCTCATGACTAATATTTTGTATTGAATTGATATAAATGAACCAAATGACGTGGGTCCGTCAACTGCCTTTGAATCAATTTCTTCGACGGTATAAAAGCAGTTAGAAGGGAACACCAACAATATTTTATCCAGATTTATACCGCTCACACTGTAGTGTTTATGCCGAAATATACATTATACTGGCCAGATAATGATATTACACATCTATTAGATTTAATATTGAATAGTTTCAAATCACCTCGAAAACCAGGCTAATGTTTGCCAAGGTCCACTTTATTTAATCCTATACAAAATATGTATTATTCTTAATTGTAGTCATAAAAGTGAATACATGATTTCTAAACTGGATCAGCGGGGCTAAAATGGTCGCTTTGAAGAATCATGATATGAATCATATTATGATTAATTTTTCTAAAATCGCAAAATGCAACTCTGCTTGCAATTCATTTCTGTATTTTTGTACTGATTTGACATTTGTCAGTTTGACAGTTTTGACAATTCATTTGCTGAATTGATTGAGAGGATTTGCTAAATGTGACCATTTTAGCCCCGCAGGGCCTTTGCTACCATATCTGCAATGTGTGCAATTCACACGGGCGCCATCCTCTAGGGGCGCCAAATCAACGCCATCTTTAGGGGCGCCAAAACCAAGGACCCAAAAAATTTGCCTAAAGGGGCGCCAAAATCCTTTTTTTGCACACAGGTGCCAGTAGCCCTTACGGGGGCCCTGAACTGGATAATTAATATATTGCAGTATATGTATAGACATAAAGTGACCCAGGCACATTGTATATTACATAATGTATGCAATATGACTGACCAGTACATATATATTTCGGTATATGTTGTTACCTAACTAGTATTGTGGAGTTATGTGTGGTCGGGGTTGTGTTTCCGGTGGTGCGGGCGCCGCGCGCGCGGCCTTTCACCGCCTGTACTCACTGAAATATAGGATTTTTGTTAATCAATAATTAAAAGAATCAGAGCCTGTAGCCAAGACGTTTTCTTTATCCCTTCTTTATAGAATCGCCGATCAAAATGTATGGAATTTACATTTGACGAGTCGAACGTCAACTTCATATTAACGAACGATTATGTCAATTACATAGTACATTTTGATCGGCAATTCTATATAGAAGCAATAAAAATAGTCTTGGCAAAAGGGTTATTTATAAAGCGACAGGAGGCCTATTCCCAAGAATCGAATGTCACCCCAAGTGCAGCTACTCGCGTATTCTCAAGTCTGACGCAGAAGTTACAGAGCCTGTGATTTCGCGTCATGAATCCTCAGCAGACAATTTTCAATACGAAAGTGTACATATTATGTCTGTACTGTTTGTGACATCTGGTATCCCTTGAATCCCGGGAAAGTATCAGAGAAGTTTATTCATAGGCAGATTGCGGACCTACGTAATTTCAAATTTGTTTTCGTTATGTCAAATCCAGCCGACATATTACCTCGACTACTATTAAATTGACATTACTCGACCAAATGACGTCGGTCATCTGCCAATGAATCCATATCTTCGATGGTACAAACAAATATCCCGGAGCATATGTCGCAGTCGACTGGTTAAAAAAGCCATTCTATCAAACAGCTAGCCCTTTGACTGAACAACGCCATTCGATCACACGGCTATACGTCGTTTAGCCGACTTGTTGATTGCAACGTTCAATACTACAGCTAGATGACGCTTAGCCAACTAGTAAAATGGTAAATTAAGTAAGGTGACCATTAGTTTAGTGCTATTATTACACAAGCGTAATGATAACAAGCAGATCAATTGTATTCTAACCATATTGAACACAATTATTGCAAAAAATACCTTGGTGATGCATTTATTAATCCGGTGATTTCTCCTCGAATATTAGTTTAAATTTTGATTCACTCGTATGTGCCCCCATAATTTATTTCTTAAATATAAATATCTTAATACAACCACAAAACACCGGTAAGTTGACGCCATATTGTAAACAAAACTCACCTAGCGCCGCGGTGGTGAGCGCTGAACTAAATTAATCAGACGGCGGCTTTTGAATCAGCTGTAGTGTTGAACGTTTTGAGCGACTCAAATATTCAATTAAAAAGCTAGATGTGTGATTGAATGGCGTTGTTCAGTCAAATGGCTAGCTGTTTGATTGAATGACTTTTTAAGCCAGTTGGCTGCGACACATATACGTTTACCATGTAATAGTCATATTAAAAAATTATTTCCGTTCGATGACCGGACTATAGCAATATATCTCGCCGCACTCAGAGACACTTAATTATGATTAACCTTCAATTTAATGAAGAGTTTGACAGATAATGTGTGAGATTTATGTCAACATTTTATAATTAATTATAATTAAGTAATTAATCTTCCAGACTGAGTGCGGCAGTTAGACTATTATAATTACCTTCTTGCATTTACTTAAAATGAAACCCACGAATTTTGTTAGTGAAAGCAAAATGCAATTAGTTACAGATTTACACATGGTCCATATTTCACGCTAAAATAATATGAGTTATTACCAAATATTACTTAAATTTGATCTTATCTGTAAATGAAAGCAGACTAAATAATGTATTTAACTGTTATACTGTAACATGTCCGTGAATGCAAAATAACATTGACCCCAAAAATATTGCATGATATGAGTGTGTTCACAAGAAAGCTTAGTTTTAACAAGTCTAGTTATTATTATAGTATTTGGTAATGTTAGAACAAACCTGATTAATTTTAACCCCTTTATAAAAATCTATATCCGTGAATAACTAGTCAAAAGTTGTTGTCTTTCGCCGTAGAGTGACTTTTCTAATGTGTTAAAAAAACCCAACAACATTAATTTTATAAGTTATGGTTTGTTAATATTTTTATAAGACAGAGGAAAGGGTATGCCCAGTAGGTACAACCTTTTCCCCTTTCAGTTCCCCCTAGTATCTTCCACAATCTTTCCATTTTTTGGTACACAGGATATTTTTATTAGTAAAGGTGCTTCATTACTCATTACTCATTAGTAGATAGTGTTAGTTTGGCCCCACACATACAATCGGAAAATAATCATGCTTATTATGATGTATCTCACCATTTCCATGTGGTATCACTCTACTGACCACGACTTTCAGTTCGGGGTACGTCTTTAACTGTTCACTATGTACTCTATTGTAACTATTGTGTTCTGTAATCAGATTTCAACGATATTATTTTGGCAGCCTTGAAATCTTTTTTGTTTGGGGTTAATGACTTCAGGCTTTTAAAGAGCGCGATGTGACTCAATTTTTTAAACTATTTTTTTGCCATTTGACCTACTGCTTATAATAGTCTTAGGCTGGTATAAATAGTCAGTACCTAAGATGCGACCCGGTCTCAAGACGCTGTTCGACTTTGTGATTGGTTCAAATGTTGACAGCCAACCAATCACAGAGCCTGAACCGTGTCTTGAGACCGAGATGCATCTTGAGTACTGACTATTGATACTGGCCTTAGAGGATGTTTACAAAAAGTATTGTACTATCGAGAAATTGATTAGTAGGCAGATGACGGATCCATACGTTATTTGGTCGGTTTGTGGCAAGTGAATACTAGTCTTTTATCGGCCAAATAACGTAGGTTCGCCATCTGCCTTTTTCTCTAATGGTGCAATACTATTTTTTAACTAAAATGTTGAGTCTGAGACGTTTCAGTTTAGGCAAATACTTATAAACTGGAGAGTGGAGACCTAATCTCAAATATTAATAATGACCGTTAGTTACCTGTTTCTTCAGGACTCTTCCCGTTGACTGGATCTCCGTTCGGCGGCGGTTTCTTCTTCTCGCTGTACCCTCTCCCTCGGGCGTAATCTGCAATTGGAAAACATTTTGATGCAATGTACGCATGATCCGCCAACCCTGAAAGACCTAAGCATTTCTAAGAATATTAATAGTGAAAACAATGCCCTTTTTCAACAGAATACAGGACGCACCCTAACCACTTGCCACTCTTGGGACATAATATTTAAACTAACTATTTTACTAGCTCGGTATTCGATAAAACACGAATAAAATGACATTTTCTAAAAATAATTCCTAGCTAGATCGATTTCTCGCCCCCGAAACCCCCTATATACTAAATTTCATGAAAACCGTTAGAGCCGACTCCAACACAGGAAACTTAATGGTTGTTGGTGAAAACGGGCATGAGACTAGCGCAGAGTCGAAGCGCATCGAATCGAAATTTAAAACTGAACATAACGAATTCAACCTTAACACCAATTCAGCGTTAACGCACATTATTACTGAGAATTTAAAAAGGCGCGCGCATCCGCGCGAATTCGCTTGAGTGCGCCCGACCAACGTTGATTAACCTCGCAGAAGTAATGTGTGCGTTAACGTTGAATTCTAACCCCCTTACTAATAAACGCTGTATAAGCTTTGAATTGTTATACAGTGTTTTGTCTTTTTCAAACCAATTAAAAATGTCACTTGTGTGACAGGAACAAAACACTGTATAACTATTCAAAGCTTATACAGCGTTTATTAGTAAGGGGGTCTGTGTTCAGCTTTTGGGAATTCTCTTCGCTGAATAGTTATACAGTGTTTTGTCTTCTTCAATCCAATTAAAAATGTCACTTGTGTGACAGGAACAAAACACTGTATAACTATTCAAAGCTTATACAGCGTTTATAAGTAAGGGGGTCTGTGTTCAGCTTTTGGGAATTCTCTTCGCTTCGACTCTGCGCTATTATAAATTGACCCTTAGGCTCCTAGGAAACAGGTTATGGTTGTTAAAAACAGGCATGTGCTACTTGCTGTGTGTACTCACTATTGGCGTAGACGGTGGCTCTCAGCGGTTGTCCCACGGCGTTGAGTTCGGGCAGCGTCAGCGGGCGGCGGTTGTTGCGCCCTCGAGATCCCATGCTGTATTCCCTGAAAGAAGTAACATGTTTCGTTATGATTGGCACAATAAACACGTCATAAATTTTTTCAAAACGCTCAAAATGCCTCATATTTTGAGCGTTTTGATCATTTTTAACGCTAAATGGAACGCGGGATTGGTTAGTACTAAGAAGTTTAGGTTGGACATTTTTGTAACACATTCACCATTTTGTGAATGTATTACAAAAATGTCCAACCTAAACTACTAACCAAGTAACCAAGCAACATTGGGTATTAGGAGTGAACTAATGCGAAGAAGTCAAAATAGATCCATTTGGTCGAAGTTACGCTATAGCTTTATAGACATAGACCTGCCTCGTCTCCATTCCACTCTCACTCTCTGACACTCACTCTCTAAGCGGGTCCCGCCACAGGTCTTGCGGGTGGAGCGGCAGGTAGCTGTAGCCGTAGTCCAGGCCGCCGGCGCGCAGGCTCGCGTGTAGGGAGTTCTTCATGCACTGCAACTGTTGTGGAATGTAAGCCTTATTGTTGATGGCGTAAGATTGACTTTCCAGGCACCAGTGTAATAACGAAACGATAGGAGATTCGAGGCAATAAAAGAAGTACAAAATTATAAATAGCGTGATGCCGCTTAATATAACAATTTTGTAGAACTTTTAGGCATCCTCGCCTCGTCTGTCGTTAGGTCTTGTTTGGATGTGATCATAACGCTGGCTTTGAAAGTATTTGGCCAAAAAAGGCCTTGGTGCTTTGTCTATTGAAGGGGTTTTTATCTACAAAATGTGTCAATAGAAGGCATACGAAGGGACTCTAAATTACAGATCCATGCACTTTTGGATGTAGACAAGTCTAAATCTACCCAAGTACATGATAATAGTTCTTTAAGAAAATTTGGAATACCTAGCTAAGTGCTAACCTAATCATGACCACTAAAAACACCTACATGGAAGTTTATAAATATCTAAACTTTAAATACTACACATAATAAAGAAAAGAAAGAAGGGGGAAGAAAGAAAAAGAAAGAACGACGGTGCGGAAACGGAACAGCGTCACCCGCACACAGTAGTAAAGCCACTCTACAGACGGACTTCCGTCCGCGCCGTGGCTTGTACGGGTGGGAGACGGGAGTGGTGGGATATGCGGTAGTGGGTAGGATAGAAAACTGGTTAGGCAGCTGGTAGGTATGGTATTGTCTTATCGTGAAGCACGTAGAAATTCGTACTTATCGCTACTTGTATTTAACACTCTCGTACAATAGGAATAGTTTCGGCGTTGGTGATACAGGTAGCGGTAGGTCAATGTACGAATCTCCACTTGATTCAGTATCTCAAATGGTTGAGAAATTGGTAGGACGTAGGACGCGGGAAGGCGGTTCTACGTAGGATGTGGTAAGGTAGTTTCGCGTACTACGCTGGAGGGTGGTATTGCATACAACGCAGTAAGACGGCACTGCATAGGATCCTGCGTAGTATGCGTAGGAATAGGATACAGAAAGGAAATACTGCTTAGGTAGGAAGGCGGGACTTTGTAGGACACGGGAAGACGGTAGTGTGTAGGGAGGAAGGCGGGATTGTGTAGGACACGGGAAGGTAGTACTGCGTCGAGAGGAAGGCGTAGGACACAGGACGGTAGTGTGTAGGATGGGCGGTGTGGGACGAACAGCGGGCGGGGTGAGGGTGTGCGTGTGTGTGACGTACGTGCGCCGCGCCGTCGAACAGCAGGTTGGTGACGCCCGCGCCCCCGAGTACCTCTCTGCGCTGGCGCTCGGCGTCCGCGCGCAGTCGCCGCACCAGCCGCTCCGCCTCCGCCAGGCGTGCCCGCAGTTCCGCCCGCCCTTCGCCCTCGCCCGACTCCGAGCTGGCCCCGGCACCGATGTCCCGCGCGCGAAACTCCAGCTCGCGGATTTTTCTAGATAGATTAATGAGGTTGAATGAGAAATTTGGTACGAGTTGCATAATACTGAAATCGAAGGCTATTTGTTATGGAAGTGTGTCTTTATTTTCATATAATATATAGGGAACGACAGCTACAGGCAGACCGAAATTTACATCATAGAAGTCACCTTGAGAAGAGCATTTGCATATTTATGAATGTTTCTACAACGTCCAGCAAGATTTATTACGTTGAAACAATAACATAAAAGTGTATTAGTACTCTATCTATTCTGTGGTATTAGCCACGAAATAATTAGCCCAAAAGCAGGGATATATACCTACCTAATATATATTATAACAGCCCCAAAAAAATAAAATGACAGCAGAGTTTCCCGCACTTCCTTATCCTAGTCTCATCATTTCGTCAACGTCTCAGCATCTTCAGCTACTCCAAAGACACTTAATGATGGATAAACGCTCAGGCACTTTTGGACGTTTATCCCTAGATGGTAAAATGTATTTTTGATATTAAATGGCCATTCTGCCCAACTCACAGCTCCTGTTGGGGTACCACAAAGTACTTTATTATATACTGTGGGGTACTCACTCAGCCTGCGCGTCCACTAGCTCCTGCAGCTCTCTCGCCCGCGCCTCAGTCGCTTGCACCTCGCCCCGGGCCGCTGCCGCCTCCAGCTCCAAGCGGGCAATCTCCGCACGGAGATGCTCCTGGAAAAACACTTTGTCATCATTGGAGATCCAAGTAAGAGCCACGAAGCAGTCCCCCTCCCCCTTCGTCTCGGGTGCTCCAGCTGTCCATCATGTGTGCGTTTAGACGACGCAGCGCCCCGTGTGAACACCTTGGTTATTTGTATATAAAAGAACGCAACGGCAGCACTGCGTCGACGCAACGCGCCGTGTGGACTGGCTCTTAGGCTTCTTACAGACGAACGGCACTTGCCAGCGGCAGATACAACTGCAGCCGTCGACAGTTGACGGCAGCCATCAACAAGTGTCGACGGTTTCGCTACTGGAGATTTAGAGAAATAGAGTTCTCTCTATTCTTTATATTGAAATCGCCTAGAAGTTTTAATGGTACAATCAGACAGTAGCCTGAAAAGTGAAAATATTAAACTTTTTTTAATTCTCAGACTGTTCTTGGGACAGGCATTGGAGAGATTAAATCGAACCCGATGTAAGAATCAAGATCATTTATTCACATTATTGTCTCATATATTTTAAGAGAATATCCGGAGTGATTATCTTGCCTTAAATTCTTACAATGCAAACATAGTTAATAGTTATTAAGTATAAGTCTTCTACCTCTAATAATATAGTCATAGCCCATAGGCCCATTGCCAAAACACGTTGTTTCTTAAAATTTCTTCTGGATAGATGTGTGGTTTCATGAATAATCTGATGTGACATTAAAAATAATTGTTGTGAAGCTTAACCATTGATCTGTGTAAGAGTTTAAATGGATAGTCGTAACCTTGCAGTTGTTATGATTCATCTGGATTACCTCACGACACAGCTGCCGTTTGTGATCTGACGGAAGTGTTGTTTGTTACTCTTAAAGATGATATGAATATGAATGACCGAGGTAATACAGAATGGCCGTAAAGCACCTGGGGCTCACATCTCACTATGACAAATGCGAAGGTTTCTGAATTTGCTAATGTCTTTGATTAGTCTTGAAATTATTATTATTTTTTCGCGAAGGATTTAAAGCTTGGAGAAATATTGCTTTGTACGCTATTTTACTATTAATTCAGCGTTATTTTGATACTGACAAGTCATGCTGATAGCAAGGGCTACTTTAATCACTTCGTCACAAACTCCGTGATCAATAAGTCTGGCTGAGGGCGTAACTTGTAACCAACAATGGAGTCGGGGACTGTTTCACCACTTCCTGACAACTGCCGGATAGGGTATCTACAACATATCTGACAGATACAGTATGGAGTAAGTATATATCTGTCAGATAAGTTGAGGATAGCCTATGCGGCACTTATCAGGAAGTGGTGAAACAGATTTGCTTACCTCGTTGCTCTCAGCATTTTCTTCAGCGACCGGACTGTTCTTGGCAGATGATTCTTTGTTGAAAATCAGTTGAAACTGCAAGTCTGAAATTATTGAACATCACAATAAGGACAACCTTTTTTCGCGAAACAATTAATATCACGCCAAGCAGCTTTGGATTTATAAAAAGGCCGTATAGGCTGCGTCCTAGAGACGGCAGCATCTTAAGGGAGCGGCAGCGTCCTGAGTGGCGTGCAGATTTCGTACAGGGGCGGCGGAAATAAAGTAGTCTAAGTGTTTAGTATCTTGAACTTATATTGGACGACTATCACTGCTTGTCTTGTGATTCTTATGTCATACTAATGGTCAATTTATACTAGCGCTCCGTGGTCTAGTGGTTAGAGCGTGGCTCTTGACTCCGGAGGTCGTGGGTTCGAATTCCGCGTTGGAAATATGTTTTTCATTTCCAAGTTTGGTTAGGACAATGCAGGCTGATCACCTGATTGTCTGACAAGTAAGATGATCCATGCATCGGATGGGCATGTAAAAAGTCGGTCCTGCGCCTGATCTCTCGCCAGTCGTGTCGGTCGTCTGTCCCACTAGGTTATGAGAGTGAAAGGAAGAGAGAAAGTGCTCTTGTGTACTGCGCACACACTTGGGCACTATAAAACTACTCCTGCGTAACAGGCCTGGTTTCAATGAAACTGGCCACCGTCACCGAAACCGGTGCGGGGAGTATTATTACTAGCGCAGAGTCGAAACGCATCAAACCGAATGTTGCATTTGTTAAGTCTTTTGTAAGAGGCTTCGATGCGCTGTTCGATGTTCCTCTCAGAGAGATCGTACCCCTATTCCGCTCTCTCAGCGCCTCGATCTCAGCGTGCAGACCGCTCAGCATGAGCCGGTGCTGCTCCTGCAGGAAACGCACGCTGTGCTCCAGGTGCGCCACGCGGGCGGTCGCGTCGCCGCCGATGATGAACCCGCTACCGCCATCTGGTGGGGATTTCTTCACCTGGAACCGATGGCCACATAATATCTGAGAAGTTTTTTTTTTTATGAAAAAAGGGGGCAAACGAGCAAACGGGTCACCTGATGGAAAGCAACTTCCGTCGCCCATGGACGCTCGCAGCATCAGAAGAGCTGCAGGTGCGTTGCCGGCCTTTTAAGAGGGAATAGGGTAATAGGGGAGGGTAGGGAGGGGAAGGGAATAGGGGAGGATACGGAAGGGAATTGGGCCTCCGGTAAACTCGGCGAAACACAGCGCAAGCGCTGTTTCACGCCGGTTTTCTGTGAGAACGTGGTATTTCTCCGATCGAGCCGGCCCATTCGTGCCGAAGCAAGGCTCTCCCACGTATAGTTGATCCGTAGGCAGATTGCGGACCTACGTAATGAGGGTGTTTGATATTCTATTTGCCATTTAGGCCTTACCTTAATTCCAAATTTATATGGATTTGACAGATTTGCAAGACGTCTCACGAAATTGAAATCTGTCAAATCCATACAAATTTATGCCGCGCCAGTCGCCACGTCTCGCCTCGCCTCGTCGCATTGCGGTCTGAATTGACCCTTAGGGTCTATCGTGTCAAATCAAAGACCTTAGAATGTAGATACAAAAACTTTATGGCTTATTATGTCACTGTGTCAAATAGCCATATTATCGTAATACATGACAGCTATATCGTGATTTGTGACATATGACAGCAGTTTGACACGATAGACCCTAAGGCTACATAGCGGCACCTGGTGGCAAATAGAATATCAAACACCCTCATTTTGTCGCGTTGTCAAACCCTGTCGACAGATCACGACTAATATTGATTTGATATGACCCGATCAAATAAAGTAGGTCCGCCAGTCGCCATCTACTTGAATGAATCTTATGGGCAGATGGCAAACCTATATTTCTTGGTCGAATTAGTTCAAAACAATGTTTGTCGCGAAACGAGGCATGACTTCGGCAGCCCCGGATCTAGGGGGGGCAAGCCGGGGTCTGTGCCCCGGGCGGCAAATTCAGGGGGCGGCCAAATTCATACTTCACGGACCAATGGACAACTCATCATTGACCACGTAATAAAATATATAATAGCACAAGTACAGCAATTTCATGGCCATATCAACTTGACCGATACCCTGAGCGCGGACTGCGGAGTGAGACGTGCTGCATGAACATTTATTATTCGCGAGGCGCGTAGGCATAGTTCAAAATACGCGCCCGGCTCTCGCACGCTTTTAAACCCTACCCTGTTAATTATATTATAATATATCCTACATAATATTGATAGCTGAAATTATATGGATGATAAAGGTGAAAATAAACATAAGTAGATAGGGGGGGCGGCATGGGCGTATATAAGGGGGGGGTCCTGGGGGTCCGGACCCCCCACTTTACTATCCATCTTACTTGTCCAATCGACAATATAATATTATTGTCATCGATTGTCATCGGCCGCCTCGGCGAGGTACATTATTGTATTTTTTTTTCTATTTACAATAAGTATAATAAAAAAATTTATACTGTGGAGCGTGTCCGTAGGCAGAGTAGGTATTTAGGCTGCTGCAGAACCCTTCATGGGCGGGACCCCCCCCCCCCCCCCATCAAAGCTATATATACGCCCGTGGGGGGTAGCATTTTTCAGTTTTTGCCCCGCCTGAAAAAAATTGAAGATGCGGGGCTGTGACTTCCACATTTCGTGAACTGGGCATTGGGCAATAACAACCGAAATGAGTGACCGAAGTCAACGCACTTTGTTCACAAGTTCAAGGCCCTTTGCGTGTTTACATTGTGGTTATGACTTATGAGGCCACACCAAGCGTTGTACTGAAACTTAATACAATTAAATTATGGTAGTAGATGGGTACTAATTTATTAAACTGACACCACAATACAAATATATTATACTTAGTTAGGTAATGAAATAGAGACACTATCGACATCCATCCAGAATCCAGATGGATGTAGTTATTTGTAATTTTGTACCTACGTAACTTACCATCGAATAAATTGATCATTAATAAGCATTTGATGGATCTACGTATTTTGGTCGCGTTTTGTCAAACCCAGCTGACAGTTGACGACCATTGAATTGATTATTGATATACTTAAATTACTAGCTGCCCCGGCAAATGTTGTTTTGCCATAAAATGATTTTCCCTGTTTTCCTGCTCTTCTCTTGAAGTTTTTTCTGATTTTTTTTCTATAGACCCCACGGAGCCCGAGACCTTTCCAACGAATGCAAAACCGTGGAAATCGGTTCGTGCGTTCTGGAGTTATAGCGTCAGGGCCTCTATTATGAGCTCTTAAATCCATTCACTTTACGTCCTTATACAGTCAGTATAAGGACGTAAAGAGAATGGATTTAAGAGCTCATGATAGAGGCCCAGGAAGGAAAACCCGACTTATTTAGATAACCCGATTAAATAACGTAGACGTCCGCCATGTGTCTATCAACTTTTCTGATAGTACGTGCGTTTGGATTGAACCTCCGACCATCCTGTTTGTATTTCATTACGTTGCGACTTGCGAAGTCTTCTAAACGGCCGTTCAGTCAATGCACACAAAGAACAATGTGCATTGTGCATATTATGTTTAAAGAATGTTGAACTAACAATTAACTTAAACAGACGCTGATTAAATTGGCACTTAACCTTTTAAACTCTATCTTTGATCTAGTCGCGATCTTTGAGATAGATCGCGCGGGAACCGTACGTTTTCCTGGGCCAACGGAGTTGCGGACGTCATGTAGTAATTTATAACAATGATTCATCCATTGTTCTACGTTATCACCTTGCTTCCTTATTTAATTCAATCTCAACTAGATCGTTACTAGGTATAAACAATAGGTGCTACCGCTAACCGCGTCTACATACAGAACAAAATATAATCCTTACTAACATTATTGCGAAAGTACCGTGTGTATCTGTCGGTCTGTTACTCCATCTCCTCAACTGTTAAGGCTTAACTGTGGCTTAACGTAAAAGGCTTGTTATTTTTTCCCGGAAAATGTACGGTTAAAGGCACACTTAGCCGAACCGAACGAATCGAATCCCCAGAAGGCCTTACTGGAGTTCTGACTTCTGCTAGATTCGACCGATTCGACGCGGGCACATGTGCGAGGTTTCATAGGATTTCATATACTTACTTAAAGAATTCTAAAATACGTTTCTTTGGGTTCGTTTCACTCTTTCGGTTTCGATAAATGTGCGTTCACCTTTTCGGTAGCCTCGATAAACAAACGCCACAAACGTGGTTGCGGACAAAAAGTGCTTACAGCTGCTTGCGCGGCCCATCGGATTGGCCATGGCCCATGGGCCATGCTGCATTCATCACACTACGCTACTTCGTTTGAAGGTGCGCGATATATGGGCTACTTCTTCACGCTTAAACTGCTTAACGGATTTTTTTAAAATAAGGGGGCAAACGAGCAATCGGTTCACCTGATGGAAAGCAACTCCCGTCGCCCATGAACACTCGGAAGTCGCAACATCAAAAGAGCTGCAGGTACGTTACCGGCATCTTTGCCAGATTTTAGCATGACTTTGTGATACGTACTTCGGAGCAAGTGACATAACATAGAATAATTGAATTTTAGCGCGTACAAAGTTGCAACTTGCAATGCCAACGTATTTTATAATTTTCCGATCGATTCGATATAAAAACTTAGACATGCTATGCTGGTTATAAAACCAATTTCAATAGATTAATTAGACATAACTCATTAAAATATTTTCGTGTCTACCTACCCGTAGAAGTCATTGACCTGAAAAGTCTACTCGAGTTTTCAGAATAAACGAAAAATGTTAAGTGGTTTATTTTTACAATTTAGGTAGAGTGGTTCAATGTATTTTACTAAGAGGGTTTTAGGTAGGTATTAACAAGCTGTGAACAATAACAAGTGTTGGGAAATTCCAATTGGTTTTCCCGAACTTTTCCCATTGTTCTCCCTTTTTTTTTGTTTTACCCACCCACTCTGGTATAATATTAAAACATGATTTTATTAATGAAAAAAATACCAGCATATTAAACACAAAGTACCTACTAACCAAATTATTATGCAAACTTGCGAAGAACAAAACATCGTCATCGCGTTACGAAAATTTGTACCTACCTATTTAGAACATGAATATTTTCTAAAATTAAAAACTGACGGTTTTTTTTCCCTTCGAAGATAGCTTAGCAATAATGTTTTTAATCCTATTGAAATAACTAACCATCTGAGAATTAAAATTAAATAAAATTACTGAAATGGACGTACAAAATGTTCTTTGTTTATTTTCGCTTCTTAAAACATCCGTGCTGTTTTCTACGGATATTTCCTCTAGTAGGATCTTAATGCTACACATTAATACTCCTTCACTACCTACCTGTAACTTCGTAAAAGGTGCCGTAGGCACCAGAACTTTAGAGGCCATCCTTACACTGAAAACTCACACACACGAGCGTCCACGAAGGAGATTCGACATTTATGCGCGTCGCCGGCCTTGCAACGCGCAATCATTAAAAATAACACAAAATGTGTGTATTGCTTCGATACTTTGAGGTAGATAGTGGTTGACAACCGAAACCTTGAACTAATGACCAATTTCAGTGGTTGCGTTTGTGCAGGCGGGTTGCGCGGGGTTGCGGGGGAGGGGTTATTGATCGCGCCGTCGCACTCCAGCCGTGAGTCACGGGGTTCGATGCCGGCCGTGGCGATCTGCCAAACGTTGCAAGACTCAACAGGGATAATAACTTTATACAAATAGTTCGCTCTCACTTCTCGTAATAGATCACTCGGTAACGAAGATTAATTATTGATGCGAACGTTTTCCATGCAAAATACCATGAAATATTAATTTTTCCAAGAGTTCATTACTTATGCTATAATAACACTTAACTAATCGTCTATTTAATAAGACATACAAAAAGCAAGTTAGGTAATCACTAATCATCACATAGCTTATTACTGTACTGGACAGGATGGTACTGGTCCACAAACGAGCTGAAAATCGTCTAATGGGAAATCTTCTTCAGACACCCGGAGAAACAGGAGGCTACAGCTTACAAGTGCTTTACTCGTCAATTTAGCTCATTAGAACCCTGGAGGTTGGGGTTCCAGTTATCATAATACCTATGCAGTTAACTCAATACTTACTGAGCGTGGAAAATGAAAGGGACCAGTGAATAATCGGAAATTAATATTATTACATATGCACATACCTAAACTATTATAATAATTATTATTTTTATTTTGTATTTTAATTTTAAACAATCCTTTTTTTTTGTATAGTTATTAGTAAACAATCAAATAAACAACTAATTGCGTACGGTACGCATAACTCGTATCAAGTGCTCTTTGCCATAATTATATAATAGTTAAAAAAAACACAACCACCAATCACAATCCACTAGTTGCAACCAACTGTCAATGTCAAAACTCAAAAGTCAAACGTCAAATTCAAAAATAAGAATTCAAATTTCAAATCAAAACAAACAAACAATAATTCGTCGATTTATTATTTTAAGTTTATATCAATGGATGTTGGTGAAAAAGGATGTGTAACTAAGGTGCAGGCAACTTCAGATTTAAATTTGAAAGTAAGTTTCAACAACATTCTAGCAAATAACTCCAGAGCTCAGGGCTAGACAGTACTCTTTCCTATTTCTTGCAGTACGTTCAGCCTGACGAACTGGAAGTGACATGGAAGGCAGAGAAACGAGAGAGGATGAAGCAGAGGGAGCAGAGAATATGGGAGCAGTTTGTCCAGGAGAAAGATATTGTGAATGTAATTTGTAAAGGTAGGTCACCTGATCATGTTTCACTTTAACTCAATTAAAATTGCATATGATGTGAATTTATAATATACTAGCTAATCGGGCAGACATGTTCTGCCATATTATATTATAGTGTTAAAATATTCTTGAGAGTGGAGTTTGGACTAAGCAAGTTCTCAACTTTGGTAGGGTTGATTTAGGATTGTGCGCTGGTCTGCTTTGTTACTCTGAGTATAAAAAATATGTGTTGGCTGATTCTCAGACCAGACAGGATAAGCACACAAAGTTTCAACAATATTGGTCCTGCAGCCTGCCATATCGGAGAAGTGTGGCAAACACCAAAATAAAAGTTTTTTGGTAAGATTAAAATAGTGGAAAATATTTTACAGATGATCCCTACTATTTCAAAGAGGATCTTCCAGAATCATACATATTGGATTTACTGGAACAGGAATTTCAGAACATGCATAATGAAGAAATTGATATTGATGTTCAGGTAAAAACTTGAAGTTAATTAAGTTAAAACACAGATATTCATGTTAAAAATTTTGGGGTAAATATCATGATAATAATATAATTTATGTTGTTACATAATAAAATACATACAAAGACTAACAAAACTAGACAGGTAACCTTGACAAGGTTACCTGTCTAGTTTTAAGGGCGAGAGAAATTGAAAATAGGTATTTGAAAATGTATTGCTGTCTCACCAATCTCAAGTCTCCCACCGCAGAGCGCGATAAAGACAACACGACAAAAGTTCTAATAAAAGAACAGAAAATCTTTGATTCGTTGTCCGTTGATTCCTTCTCCAAAACTTAACCGATTTAAGTACTTTTTTCATTAAGAATTAAAGCAAGGCTTGAGCTGTGTTCCTATGTTTTATTATTTTTTTTGTACATTCTAGCCAGTTTTGTTTTCTGGGTGTTTTGTTTTATTTTTTGGGATTTTGGACATTCTTATCTTTTTTAATAATAAAATTATGAAAAAAAAGAAAACATAGAGACATGCTAATGCCATAGATATTCAGGTTAAAAATCATAACTCTACCGGCATTATCCAGGGAGGAAACAGGGGACAGCATTTGTATAGAAAAACTGTGGTGTGGACTCCTCTTAAATATTATGTTATACTATGAAACACATAATATCAATTAACCAGAGTTAACCCATCAATCCCCAAGCGACAGCCGGCTGTCGTATTGCAATTGAAAATCTATTGTGTCTGCGATACCCACGATGGAGGTGTTATTAGTAACAAAAATATTTACAAAGTGGATAAGTTAACAAGGTACTGTTTTTGTCTGCCATTTGACTATTGTATCAGACAAAGACTGGGGTATTCATTGCAGTGTAGATATTTTTATATTTAAAGGGTTAACTAGTATGAATAAGTCATTAAATGTGTGACATGATTACCAGATATAATTAAAACAAAATAAAATATAATAGTCAGGGAGCTGTAGAACAAATTTTTTTGTGATTACTAACAAGCTAATTTTTCGTGAGTAGCTACTCAACAAAACTTGGTTGACTTCTGTACCCTAAAACAAAACCCTAACCAGCTGATTTTTTGTGTATTGGTAGGTTAATTATATTGACCAATAAACTACTTATATACAAAAGTATTATTAATCCGATCTGGACTTACGGTATAGAACTCTGGAGCTCCGCAAGTAACTCAAATATAGAAATACTGCAAAGGTTCCAAAACAATGTGCTCAGAACTATAACAAATGTACCATGGTTTATTCGGAACTCAGAAATCCATGAGCACCTGCAAATAGACAATAAAG
The DNA here is from genome assembly GCF_905147365.1 of Aricia agestis. Lineage (NCBI taxonomy): Eukaryota > Metazoa > Arthropoda > Insecta > Lepidoptera > Lycaenidae > Aricia > Aricia agestis. The sequence continues at coordinate 15,445,037 of NC_056418.1, read as the reverse complement.
GAAACTGTAAATTCATACAACAATAAATATAAGAGCAGACTTAAACAACACCAAAATGTGCTTGCGCAAAATCTCCTCAATACAACAGGAGACACTGTTCGCCTTAAAAGGAAACAGATTTTAAACTTGGAATGATGTTCAAGGGAACAACATCCACTTACTCCTATTAAAAGCGACCTCATCAGATTATAGCTTCAACTAAAGCTGATTGCTGATAACAAAAAGGGAAAAAAATAATAATATAGTTATATAATTTAAGAGTAACCTTGTCCTACAAATAAAACAATCCATATTTTAGGACCATCAAGTCAAAGTATGAAATCCTTTCTATCTCTGTTAGCTACCACTTTCGAGATTTTTTGAAAATAAAAATGTTCGTCTTATCAAAATGTAGCTACTTACAAAAAATTTGCTTCTTAGTAATCACAAAAACTTTTGTTCTAGGGCTCCCTCACTATAAAGAGAATACTTTTTAAAATTAAAGTTAGATGTAATTAAAGTTACATTTTATCTAAAATTATTTCAGAATGAAGATTACTCAGAAGGTTCAGAAGACGAAAATGATTTAGATGCAGCATATTCTGATGTGGACAACACATATTACATGTATCATGAAGACGACGAATCAGGTATAAGAAATAGTACATTGAGAGTAGTTAGGATAATGTTATACATGTAACAAATTCGACGACCTCTGTGGCTCAATTGGTTGAGTGTGTGGCAGCTCAAGCCGGGGGTCGCGGGTTCGAATCCCGCCGACGGAACAAAAAGTTTTCAATGTTCCCGGGTCTGGATGTGTATTAAATATGTGTATCATATAATAAAAATCTTAAATATATGTATAGTATAAAAGTATTAAATATATTTCCGTTGTCTGGTACCTGTAACACAAATCCTTCAGGTACTTAGCACGGGGCCAGACTGACGTGGTGTGAAGCGTTCATAGATATTAAAAAAAATAATAACAATCTATACATGTAACGATTCTCTTGGGTATTTTTTGAGTATGAAATAAAGGGGCAAACGAGCAAACGGGTCACCTGATGGAAAGCAACTTACGTCGCCCATGGACACTCGCAGCATCAGAAAAGCTGCAAGTGCGTTGCCGGCCTTTTAAGAGGGAATAGGGTTAGAGGGGAGGGTAAGGAAGGGAAGGGAATAGGGGAGGGTAGGGAAGAGAAGGGAAGGGAATAGGGGAGGGTAAGGAAGGGGATTGGGCCTCCGGTAAACTCACTCACTTGGCGAAACACAGCGCAAGCGTTGTTTCACGTCGGTTTTCTGTGAGAACGTGGTATTTCTCCGGTCAAGCTGGCCCATTCCTGCCGAAGCAGGGCTCTCCCACGTATATTATTATATGTATATACATATATATGCATTACAAAGAACAATATTAAGAGGAGTCCACACCACCATTTTTGCATACAAATGTTGTCCCCTGTTTCCTCCCTGGATAATGCCGGTAGAGTTATGATTTTTTTCCTGAATATCTATGGCCACTATTAGCATGTCCCTATGTTTTCTTTTTTTTTTTTCCTAATTTTATTATTAAAAAAGATAAGAACGTCCAAAAACCCAAAAAAATGGCCAGATTTTCCTCTGTGTTCAAACACCCAGAAAAAAAAACTGGCTAGAATATACAAAAAAAAAATAAAACATAGGAACACAGCTCAAGCCTTGCTTTAATTCTTAATGAAAAAAGTACTTAAATCGGTTAAGTTTTGGAGAAGGAATCAGCGGACAACAAATCGAAGATTTTCTGTTCTTTTATTAGAACTTTTGTCGGATTGTCTCTATCGCGGTCTGCGGTGGGAGACTTGAGATTGGTGAGACAGCAATACATTTTCAAATACCTATTTTCAATTTTTCTCGCCCCTGGTGTATCCTCTTAACACTGCTGGTATACTGTGCTATTCACAGCTTGTCACTTGCCACTTACAGATGTTTCCATTTGAAGGACTTGGATTATAAAAGTACTTTAAATATTGTTTGATATTGTAGGTCAAGACGAAGAATGTAAAGAATCAATAGATAGCGCACCGTGCACTGTAAGAGAAGCACACAAGGAGCCTGACATGATGCCATCATTAGTAACACCTAGATCCGACCATGAGAATAAGATAAAAAGTAAGATCAATGTGTTTTATGTTCTCTAGTAATAGTGTTGTGTGTTTATATGTGTATGCATTAAAGAAAGCTGCTAAGAACAAAATCAATAATATGATTATTGCTTAAATTATTAGTTAGTATAATAATTTATAAAACCTTTGTTTTTTAGGTCAATCATCAGAGAATATGATTGAGAGCAGTGTTTACTGCGCCAAAATAAAAGAATTACAGGAGAATATAAATAACGAAGCTGTTAAAATGATGTGAGTATTTCAGGTACAACATTGAGTATCATACTGAAATCCTATTTTCTAAAATCTTACCCCCTTACTAATAAACGCTGTATATGCTTTGAATAGTTATACAGTGTTTTGTCTTCTTCAATCCAATTAAAAATGTCACTTGTGTGATAGGAACAAAACACTGTATAACTATTCAAAGCTTATACAACGTTTATTAGTAAGGGGGTTAATCTATAACGGACACATTTTCTTAGTACTTTTGTCAAAAAAGTCATTCCTTTTGCAACTTCAACTTATCAAAGTATTTTTTCCTTCCAGCTCATTTTTAGAGACAACTGTCATCAACATAGAGCCAGAAGATGTGGCAAAGTTGACAAAGAGGTCCAGCGAGTTCTGTGTGAGATTCAACAGGGTGCATGTGTACCAGCTACAGAGACAGGTACTTTAAAATAAGTAAATATTAAGAAGTAATTACGAAAATTATATTAAACTAGCTTTCCCGGCAAAGTATCTTGCCCATATTATTTTATTGAAGTGACAAAATAAGTATGTCACCATGGCAACGTCCATCGCTATCCCGTCTCACAAACAATGGTCGCCGTCAGTCTCGAGTTGTAATAATTTACTATAATTTTTTTTTTTAATGAAATAAGGGGGCAAACGAGCTAACGGGTCACCTGATGGAAAGCAACTTCCGTCGCCCATGGACACTCGCAGCATCAGAAGAGCTGCAAGTGCGTTGCCGGCCTTTTAAGAGGGAATAGGGTAATACGGGAGGGTAGGGAAGGGAAGGGAAAGGAATAGTTGAGGGTAGGGAAGGGAATAGGGTAGGGGTTAGGGGATTGGGCCTCCGGTAAACTCACTCACTCGGCGAAACACAGCGCAAGCGCTGTTTCACGCCGGTTTTCTGTGAGAACGTGGTATTTATCCGATCGAGCCGGCCCATTCGTGCCGAAGCATGGCTCTTCCACGCTATTCATTCAACAAAAGCACTTATCAATATAAAAAGTACCCAGTAGCTGATTTTCAGACCCGCTGAATATGCATATAAAATTAGGTAAAAATCAGTAAAGCCATTTCGGAGGAGTACTGTGACTAACATTGTAACACGAAAATTTTATATATAAGATACCATTTAACTATATAAATTACATGTATACTCTACAGATACAAAACAACAAAACACTTTTGTCAAATTTTGCTGCTTGTCTCTTTTACTCGCATGCGAAAATACTATTACTTCGTTTCCGTAGACGATAGCTATATCTTTGTACGTGAGTGAAAGAGACAGGTAGTGATAGCTATATAGTTCATACCTACTATGTTCACGAGATAGTTATCCAGAGCCTTTCTTCATTCAGCTTCGCGATATAACTCGTCACGCGGACACGGCGCGTGCGGGGGGCGGGGCGCGACATACGCACGCGCGCGCGCTGTGCGTACGCCTCGTGTCGATGCTGCAGAGTGTCTTGCAGGCTTTACAGGCATGTATTTATTTATTTATAAAAAAGTAGAGCTCAATGGGGCAGTAGACGATATACAGGTGTAACAAAAGTAAGTGATATTAAGGGTGTGAATAGGTCCCTAATATGTACATATATACTTTGTTGTGAAAGTGGCAGCACTGAAAGAGTGACTTTTTGTGCTTTTGTAGCGGAAAATTCGACGCTGGGGCGCACAAAAAAGGTGTCTTTCAGCACCTCTACATTCACAGTGAACTTTATAATAAAGAATCACATACATACCCTAAAGTATTATCAGTTAGTTTAGTTACACCTTCTATAAATTCTGTGTCTCAAAACTTTCAAAGTACGTACTAATGATGTAAAATACTATGTACAATAGGTCCTATTGACCATTTATCATGATATTTATATTATTTTACAATTACAGGCGGTAAGCAAGCTGTTATCAGCGGGTGGGTGGTGCGACGCGGGGGGCGGAGCTAGCACGGGGGGCGTGGCCAGCGCGCTGCTGTCCGTACTGCGGGACAGCGCCGCGCCGCACCTGTACGTCGCCGCCGGCGTTGACGTCGACGTAGTGAGTATTCAGTCCACGCACCGCCATTATGTGATGGAAAATGTTTTATTTCTATCTTCAAATTTTAATATCGCCTAGGCAAAAGAGGTTATAACTATTCACTGATTTTCCACAATACGTATGCACGGTTTCAACATGAATGGCGAAATTCTTACAGTGTTCAAAAAAGTCAAAGTGACACTAGTGTTTTTCTTTACTTAAAGGTTGGCATTTAACTGCAGTAGCTTACTTTTTTCCTTTATTTTTTAGAACATGGCGTCCATCTGCGAGCAACTAGACGCGGCGTTCAACGCACACGCTACCAGAGTCACGGAATATCTGAACAATCTTACCACGGTAACTGAGGTTAGAGCCGAATTCACCGTTTGGACTTTACTTACCATTACGCAATGCATAGCATGCATAGTAACAGACTTCAATCTGTATATTTTTAAATAATTGTCAACTTAAAATGAACAACATTTTTCTATGAGAGCAATGCTGGAACTCAAAAAAAGAAAAGCCGTCTTCATACCCATACGAACGCCCGGATCGTCAATTTGTATGGGTATGAAGACGGATTTTTTTGAGTTCCCAGCATTGCGCTCATAGAAAAAGTTGTTAATTTTGACAGACTCATTTGATGGTTTCAAGGATAACGGTGTTTACACTAACATCTTGTATATTTATCAATTTGCCTATTATTCCAGTTCCGCAGTTCTTCATATGCTGATAAGACGAGTAGATCCAACAAGAAGCGATTTATTGGAGCTCGTGCTAAGAATAACACACGTAAGTATCGGCTTCTATTGTGTTTTTAATATTCTTTAAAATATACTTACTTACCAAAAAAACCATTCAATTTAAAATGTAGCAGGTAAAGCAAAAAATTATACAAAGAGATTTGTTTGTTTACATCCAAAACCACCTGACCTAATTTAATGCACAACTCACTCGGAAAAAACGGTTCCCACTCAATTTTCTTTTGTGGGTAGTCAAGTTTATTTCAGTCACGGGGAACATTTTTTAGGTACTTAATAATGACATTGATTATTTTGTTTGTTAGTGTAAAAATTCGCCCATAGCACAGGCTGCGCCTAGTTTAGGGGACTGTCACTTTTTAAAAACATTGTAAATTATGTATGACAATAACGATTTTGTATTTGTATTTGACTTTAGGTGCGGTAGACCAGCGTCTATCGATGTACTCGATGGACGCGCCGCGCCCGCGACGTCTCGCCACTGCTCGTAGTTCGCTCAGGTAAGTACCATTGAGGAAATTGATTCCTGGGCAGTTGACGGACCTACGTCATTTGGTCGGCTTATGTTAATTCAATGTTAGCTGTGATCGTTCGGATGGATTTGACGTAACGCGACCAAATTACGCAGGTCCGCCATCATGTCTAAGAATCAACTTCTCTGATATAGTAGGTACTATTCATAAAGTTAATATACCTAGCGGAATAGAGCAACAATCTCGAGCTGTCAAACGTAACCAAAATTGGTTTTCATCTGTGTGAAAAATATGTGTACGTATACACTTACACACTACTACTTGGTACTACACTACTTGGTACTACACTACTTGGTATTATTAGAGATGTTGACATTAAATTTGACTCAGGTTGATTACTTAAATATCACTGTTTTATGCCACGGGAAAAAAGCAGTAGACGTGTTTTGACGTACTATCAAATAAATTAATTACAAATTAATATGCGATCTACTTAATTTTGGTCTGGTTAACACTTAAACCTTCAATTTAAATGAAATTAAAATCTAAATATAACTAAAAAGAGAAATATAACTCACCTTATGCGGCAGTTGATTAAAAAGCACTTTTACTTTATTGTTTCAGCGGCATGTCCAAATCTCGTATGAATGCGGGAACTCAAGACGTCAACTCCAAAGACACACCAAAGAAGACTGAGTCTAAGCCTAGGTATTCCTCTTAAGCCCGGGCGCGCACTAGCGGCCGGGCCGCGGCGGCCATCGAAAGTATGGTGTGGCCGCTTGAAAGCGCGGCATGCGGCCAGGTGCGCGTGGTCTATGGCGGTTTCATACTAAGGTATCCATCTCGATGGCGGCCGCGGCCTGGCCGCTAGACGTGCGCGTCCGGGCTAAATATTGATACAAGATCAAGGTCACCGAAAAGAATGAATGCTACTTGAATGCGACTACATATTCAATTCTTATGCGGAATATCATCTTCAAACATTGTCGCCCCACCTAATAGATAAATATTAATACTTGCATAGGTTATTTTGACTGCATTTCTTATCTTTACAGACTGCGTCGCCGCCCGCTCCCTGAGCCGCAAACTCTAGTGGAGGCTGTTGACTTAGTAAGTTACTTACTTATTCTGTAACTTTTACAATGAAATGGACCAGGGTCTAAGCTTTTGGACACTTGCAAAGTTGCCCTTCTTTTATGTGTATAATTGAAATTTGGAACGAAGTTCCTTATCGCGCGTTGTGAAAGGGGGCTAGACAGAAAAAAACATACGAAAAGTTGTAACGACACTTTTTTATTAGTACCTGCATAGTATGAGCAGAGGGCGTTGATAGTATTCCTGGGCGTCAAGTAAATGGCGTTTTTTTTTTATAAATTCGTTCCATCCGGGAGTCCCTTGACACCTTTCAAGTTTTTTTTATTTCATGTTATCGTCTAATCTTTTGATCCGAATGATAAATGAAGTGTCATTGGTCATTATGATTACATTAATAGTAAATAATAGATGTTTAAAATATATTATTGTTATTACTTTATTACAGAATTCACTCAGCCAAGTTGCGACTCCACGCTTATCGGCGAGAAGCGAAATCGTCCCACCGCTGAACATAACTACACCTAAAACTAACATCAAGAAGAAAAGTAGCAGAACTTCTGTGAAGGAAGAAGGTGGTAAAGAAGAGAAGAAAGTAGAAGGCTCAAATCACGATGGAGATAAAGTAAGTGGATATTTCGAGTATTTCTTAAAATGATCATTTATAAAGTTCAGACTGATAAGTGTGTGAGTGTATTACACAAACTTACCACAGTCTTCGAAAGGATTTCTAACTACACAAGGTATTTCACTCGCACGTAGATAATTAGATATTGCATCTCTTTTGCATAGTCCTGGGAACGCAATAAAAAATTTTCGACAAACATGTGCTGTCTTACTCCCGACAGAATCAGGGCCCGTACCACGAAACCGTTTTGAGACTCAAACAATCGAACAAGAATGCCGCGTCCTACTGTAACAAACGTAAAACGACGTTGTTAGAGCAGGACGCAGCATTCTGGTTCGATTGTTTGAGTCTCAAAACAGTTTCGTGGTACGGGCCCAGAATCGAATCAGCTCGATATCAACAGCTTTTGCTACTTTCGACATATTATAATATGCTAACGCTAAATCGTGCAGCGGCTCAGTTTGAAACTAATCAAACTCATAATTCAAAATGGTATCAGTTTCGGGGGTGAGATTGATGTTTAAGTGCCTCCTATTTCAATGATGTTTGACAATTAAAAACAACATATCAACAAACTGGTTTATTTAGAAAAATATCGCAGAAGCATTTAAATATAGCTTAAATAACAAGTATCGAAGCCAAGCGTGAAGCGTTCGCCTAACTTAACATATGACTTTGTAATAAATAACGATTAATAATAAAAATCTCTTTGTCGACATCAAGTATATGACAAGGTGGCGTTGCTAGAGAGTGAGGAATGAATTATATCTTGTAAAACTTTACCATGAATTATCTGTTCAAAGAAAATACATGTATTATCTCTTTAAAAAAAAGGTTTTCGACTCTGTCGACTTTAAAAAGTACCCTCATATAAAAATATCTCATACTTGACTACATTAATTGACAAAAAGAGAGTTTAACTCCTGTAACCAAGTTCTTATTCTTACTTAAATAATAGTAGGAGCCGAAGACTGAAACGCTACTTTAAATTGCACCTTTAAATCTCTTTTGCCTTGTTTCGTTTTTTTCCTTCATTTATCTATTCAAGAGGGTTATTGATTGGTTATTTTGACGTTAGGCAATCAAAAGCGTTAAGATGAACCTCAGTCAAATAACCTCAGAGACTTTTTTGCCTGGCAGAATATGGGTAAGTGCCACTTAGTTTAAGTTGCGTTTTTGTGTCAAATATTATATAATTAATTGTGTTGATGACACTTAAACCTTTAACTTGAGCAGCGTTTCAGTGTTCGGCCGATATAAATAAATAGTTTTGTGCGAAGTTCGTGGTGTTGAGCGGTGAACGGTGTGAAGTTAGGCGCATTTGCCGCAGATGGGCTGGTTGTCCATTACGGAGAACGTCGGGTCTGTTACTGGGTTTCTGCAGAGCTGTGGACAGAAATTTATTATTAGATAGTGATATTAGGAATCAAGTACAGTCGCAGAGCACGTAGATTTGTACTCTGACCTGACGCTAATTGTTTCACTCGTGACATATAATTGTTGACGTATGTAGAAATGCAAAAAAATGCTATCTCAATATGTGTACGAGAGAAAACGATAGATAAATTCAATGTACGAACTTCAACGTGCTCCGCAACCAGATTGTTTTAGGGCTTATTATTATTATTGCTTTATTATTTTTTATGTAAATTATTTAAAGCGCTGGCGCTTAATATGCTGCCTAGGGGTTAGCTCCTACTGCAAAGTGACGCTTGACGTGAGAATATTCTTTAAATTGCGTACATTTTGACAGACTTCAATGTAACTTTTGTGACATCCCACACATTCCTTGTCTGTCATAGAATCACACTGCATCTACGCGTCACGTTGCTAATGGGAACCAACCCTAAGGCGAGTATTTCGGTTAGAAGTGGCTAAGCTACGTTTAGCTAAGCCGTTCTTAGGTTTAAGATTTCGCTTTTATTTTTACGCATTTATTATCTTTAGGGATTGTTATTTTTAAAGCCATCCTAGTCATGTCAAATGATCTATAATTCATTCTATCAAAACTTATTGTCACAGCAAATAGTTAATTTCCTTTTATTGCAAAATAGTGCAGTAAAAAACTCAAAAATTGTGTGTTTTTGTGATACTCTAATTAGATTTGTTTGTATGATTGAAATTTTGGCTTTAATGTCCAAATAGTCTTAGAATGATGATATGATTTTATGATCTATCCTATGAACAAAACCTAGCATTTAGGCTATTAGGCAGGCTTTGCCGTAGCTGATAGCGAGTTAGTGCCTTCCTGCCACCTGCCACCCTGTCTCACCTCAAATTCTAATGCTTTAATGAAGTTGCCAGTTGCTGGAAATAAAATTGTGCGTTCATAAAGTGATATGGCTCTCGGAAATTTTGATAAATGTGCCAGTTGATGTCACAATAAAGGGTTCCCACACAAAACTGAAAATTCGCATCGCATCGCATCGTAATGCCAATTTTAATATCAGTTCTGTCGCAGATATTTGCGATGCGATGCGAATTCGCAGTTAAGTATAGGAGCCCAAAGTTCTTATTGACACATAATATTTTGTAGTATGATATTTCAGTGTATACTGTATAATATGCCACATTGCAGTATAGTGAAATGTCACATTTATTTCTATGTAAAGTAACATTATTATGGCCATCGATATACCATAGTATGGAAGAGTAATTACTGAGTCAAAAAATATGTAGTTCCACACCAAAGCATAGTACTTTACTCGGGAAACGAAAATTTTTTTGACGGACCCGAGTATGACGAGCAATGTATGTCCCTAGCCGTGTTTCAGGCTAGCCCCTGTCACGTGTAACGTTTGGATTCATTCAGCCAGTGATGGGCGAGCTGTAGCTGTACCTTTTTGCCCTATCTGCAATGTAATGTACCACGTACCTTGCAAGTGAAGCACTCGCGATGCCACTTGGCGTCTAGCGCTATGATCGCCTTGTCGACGATGGGCCGGCCGCAGCCCGCGCACCGCGCCGCGAACTTCTCCGCGTAGCACACAGAGCAGTACGGACGACCGGCCTGGAATTACAGTCGATTAGTTATTTAGTACAGTGTTGTCTCGCTGTTGCTTTGAATGTGTGAAAGAGAAATAAAACCCAGAATAACACAAGAAACCTCATTGGAATAGTGGTATAACTACGAGATGCGATGCGAAGAGGTCCTATCGTATTGCTAACTTCAGCAAACTTCGCAAGTATGAATATTATGAATGTCATAAGTTGGCATTGAAAACCACTGTAAACCAGGAGGGCTACAACGAAACTAGTGACTCAAACGAACGAATCACATAACCGCGTCCCACTCTAATATCATCAGCGTTTGTTAAAGTGGAACGCGGCTTTCTGATGCGTTCGAGTATCAAAACGGTTTCTTTGTACGGCCCCTTGATTGACTAGCAATCGAGCCAACCACTAAAAGAATAAGAATGCATTTATTTTTAGTATCACACAATTCATCATAAGGGAGATCGCAGACGACAGACTTTTTGTGCGATCGAGTCTGCGGCGCCCATACAGTCGGCATGGCGCGGCCATGCAAACTGTATGTGCGCCGCAGACTCGATCACACAAAAAGTGTGCCGTCTGCGATCTCCCTAATATTAAGTCAGTGGTACAGTTCGACCATAATATTAATACATTTCTAAGTACTATAATGACTATAATGCTGTGTGACGCCAAAAATTAGCCCCAGCTCAACAAACGCAGCAAGCAAGCCCGCTGCACTGATATTCTGAATAAAACCCTTTGATGTAATCTCAGGGAGCCCTAGAGACAGGGCCCGTAACACGAAACGGTTTTGAGACTCAAACAATCGTACGAGAATGTTGCGTCCTACTCTGACAAACGTGAAATGACGTTGTTAGAGCAGGACGTGGCATTCTCGTCCGATTGTTTGAGTCTCAAAACCGTTTCGTGGTACGGGCCCTGGGCCGGACCGTGAGCTTACGAGGCCCTAGGCTGAATCTACTTAGGGCCACAACATTTTAACTGCCAGTTCGTACTTCGTAGTACCAACACCTAAATTATAAAACCTTGATCGTAGGATTCTCAGGGATACCAACAAAAATTTTATAAAATTATGAATTCTTTCACATTATCGTCTATTTTTGGGGAGCTCATGGGGCCCTGGGCTTAAGCCCAAATAGCCATATAGTAGATCCGGTCCTGCTCAGAGAAGGTTATAGGTGAAGGTTATTTCCACTGACCTGCTCCATGAAGCCACCACCTCCCAGCTCCTTCTTGCAGCCGCCGCACACGAAGTGGTGCGCGTGCCACGACACTCCCAAAGCTTGGATCACGCGCTGAAACATTTCAAGCATTATCATTAGCATCATAATAATCTTCCATCGTTTTATTAAAGGCATCTTTTAAATCTATAACCGCCGTACTAAGAGACATATAATTATGATTAACCTTCAATTTTATGATGAGTTTGACATATAATATAACTAGCTATTTGACCGAGCTTTGCTCGGTATTCGATAAAACACGAATAAAATGACATTTTCTAAAAATGATTCCTAGCTAGATCGATTTATCGCCCGCGAAACCCCTATATACTAAATTTCATGAAAATTGTTGGAGCCGATTCCGAGATTCCAATTATTCATATATATATATATATATACATATATACAAGAATTGCTCGTTTAAAAATATAAGATAAGATAAGATGTAATATGGGGCTTATGTCAACATTTTGAATTATTTATGTAAGTACATTTGAGATCTAATTAATTAAAGGTACAAGTTGGACCGAGCGACACACGACAACTGCAGACGACATAATATTATGTCGGCGCGACACTATTGGTTCGTATGTATTTATATTATGTAATACCCTCCGCAGCTAGCGACACGAAGCGAGTGACACTTATTCATAGAAAAACATAGAAACCAGTAGTGTCGCGACGACACATCGTCTGCTGCCGCTTCATGTAGCCGGCTTCCAACTGTACCTTAATGATCCACTCTGAGTGCGGCAGTATAAATCCTGAAGACTGTCTATAATAGTCTTTTTATAGAATCTAGATTTTCGTATAGCCTACCATCATGAAAACAAACACCTTTTGAATTATAAATGTACGTAACATAAATAATTCAAAATGTTGACATAAGCCCTATATTACATTCTTATCTTATATATTTAAACGAGCAATTCTCATATATATATATATATATATATATATATATATATATATATATATATATATATATATATATATATATATATATATATATATATATATATATATATATATATATATATATATATATATATGTATACATATACAGGAATTGGAATCTCGGAATCGGCTCCAACGATTTTCAGGAAATTTTGTATATAGGGGTTTCGCGGGCGATAAATCGATCTAGCTAGGAATCATTTTTAGAAAATGTCATTTTATTCGTGTTTTATCGAATACCGAGCTAAGCTCGGTCAAAAAGCTAGACTGTCTATAATATCTAGTCTTTTTCTAGAATCTAGATTTTCGTATAGCCTATTATCATAAAAATAAACACGTTGTATGCTATTTTTTAACTATGGATACTGAAAACTATTACATAGGCTTTAAAACTCAAACTATAAACTATTATTAAAGATATTGCTAATTTTATTCTGTTTTGTATTGTTAATATTCTGGAAATATATTTTAATTTTTGCGAACTATTCTCGTATAGAGGTCGTCGTACTTATATTTGTGGGCTTATATTAGAAGTTGGAACAGGTGAGAGCCAGAATATTATACGAGGTGAGGTGATAATATTTCATATATTTTACGATGTCGTTAAATAGGTCGCACAATTTCAAGTATTTGTGTCTGTTTGTCACTGGAGTTGAAATGACGGTCTCGAGAGAAAAGTTTAGTGCAGTAAGGGTGATAATATGTGTTGCTTGTGTTGAGTTCACTGTGAAAGTAGCAGCGCTCAAAGAGCATTTTTTGTGAATTGTATGGGAAAACTAATGATGCTGGAGCCCATGAAAATCTAAAAAAAAATACTCTTCAGCGCTGCTACTTTCACAGTGGACTCTTAACAAGGAACTCATACACATTACACACCCTAAAGTATTGTCACTTAGTTTTGTTAGGCATCCATTACACGATCATACAAGCGACAGTCAATTCCGTCAATCATGAATTATGTTTGACTGATGGACTGACGAATGGTATTAGACGGTCACTCAATTCTCTTCAGTTTTATGTCAGTCAAAGCCAAAATTTTCTCAGAGAAACTTTACAAATTTTTTTCCTATTTTGTCAGATGTGATCACTCACTCAAAATTCGTGACTGATGGCTGCATGAAGCAAAAATCAAGATATCCAGATTTTCGTCTGTCACGCTCTTAAACGGTAGGTTATCCATCAGTTACAGCCATGACTGGTAAAACTGACAGCAAAACCTATCGTGTAATGGATGCCATACAACCTGTATACACGGAATGTGTTTTTTTATTAGTAAGGGGTTACGAATAATAAAAACTAGTAAGGGGTTAATATTGTATCTCATTTATCGCGCGGGAACCGTACATTTTTCCGGAATATAAAGTATCCTATGTCCTTTCCCGGGACTCAAAGTATCTCCACGTAGGTTTACCGTTATGCTCTTGTTCTTAAAGCACTAAAAATCAGAAGCTCAAGTTTGTTCAACACAAATATTATATGTATTAATTGTTTTGAAGAATATTGTAAAACCGAAGACTGCCAAAAAGATCAAATGTAGGAGTTATTTATATGAATGATTCATTGACAAAATAGCGTTGTGTTTTGTGGTGTTATCTTATTGTTAGCTAAAATTTTCTAAAGGCCTTTTTCACCACTTCCTGATAAATTCCGGATAGGCTATCCACCACTTAACTTGACAGATATATTCGCTACACATTTTCATCTCTACAATTATTTCTCATATATTATACAGGCTAGCTGGAAAAGCCTTTGCCACTGTATACACATACTAATGTATGCAAAATGTAATAATTACATTTTGTTCTTTGACAGGTAAATGTTTACAACAACATAAAACTTAATTTAACATGTTGTACTTTCCAGGTGATTCTTACAAACAATTCACTTTTATTTGCGGTCACTTTGTGGATAATTATTATTTGATCAATTAGCATATATTCGATAAATCACACCTTTGCTGTCAGATGTTTACTTGACGCACCGGTAGGTGACTCAGAGGACCTTATGGCATAGAGCAGCAGTTCTCAAAGTGTGATCCGCGGAGCCATGGAGCTCCGCAAAGGTCTTCTGGGGGCTCCGCGAGCGATACATAAATTGTTTTTAGAAATGTCACCAGCTGCAGCATAGAGACAATTTATTGAAAAAAAACATTATTTTTTGGGTCTGTCAAAAATGTCACATCTTAAAAGGGTTCCACTACAAAAAATGTTTGAGAACCGCTGGCATGAAGCGCTATTTGACGTATAATCGTAGTATGTACTATTAGAGACATTGATCCATTGGCAGATGGCTTACCTACGTAATTTGGCTGGTTTATGCTAGGACCAGTATCCCGACAAATGAATGAATCAAATTCCTAGTCTAATTTTATAAAGTTGACGAACTAGACTTTATTGTTATGGTTAAGATCACTTTCAAATTGGCTTACTTATATTATATCAAGTATATTATATTGGGTAACTTTGGACACCAAAACTGGGACGACCTTTCGAATAAGGGAAGAGGCAAAAATTTCTCATATTATGGGTCTGCCTTTGATTTTTTGTGAAACAAACAGTTGCTCATGAATTAGCTTCTAGTATTATTACTTCCATGTTCGATAACTACTGTGAATTATGAACTTTATGACTATTGTAATAGGGTCGTTAAGACCAGCTTGTATGAGTCAGCGACGTAGGATGTGTGTGGTCTGACCGTACATGGTCACAACGAAAGCGCAGGTTGTGCATTGTCTCAATTTGTCCTCTGAAATTGAACTTATAGGCTTGTGGTTACTAGCGCAACATGATAAACTACTAGTTACTATACTGTACTCGGCGAAACATGGCGGTAGCGGTCATTGACTCCCTGTCAAAAAAAATGTCATTTTCTATACAAAGCCACGATTGGCAACATCTGACACTTCATTATTAATCGCGGTTTATATAGAAAATGACAAGTTTTTGACAGGGAGTCAATGACCGCTACCGCCATGTTTCGCCAGGTACAGTATAGTCATGTATAGTAGATCATCTAACGCAGCTATACCCAACCTGCGGCACGCGCGCTGGGCTTTATCACTGGCCCGCGTGATGTTAAACCATTTTGAAATTCACGCCCATCGGCAAATAATATTGTAAAGTCGTCGCGAAAGTCGTGAAATATTTTCCACTTTTAAATCGTTAATTTTGAAGAACGTTATTTTTTAATCCTTAATTTTTTTTTGTTGCGGCCCGCGAAACCAAGAGCAAAACATGTTTGTGGCCCGTATGAAAAAAGGTTGAGGACCACTAATTTTACGTGTCTCTGTGTTAAGTATGTTATATTTTAAGAACACGGCTGTTAGTAACTCTTTACTCTACTTTATGATAGTTATACTTATGAGGGAATAGCATTATAATACTAACAATTTAAAGCAGCCTCCACACGTTGGCCGTGTTTGCCGAACAGAAGAGGACGGCGCTATACTAAAAAAAGAGATCGAATTATTTGCGTCCTTCTTTCTGGTATAGCGCAAAAACGGCCAACGTGTGGAGGCTGCTTAAGAGGACAACACTTTCGTTTTCATTCAATTTATTCAAATATTTCAATGAAAATAAAAGTGGTATAATTAATTTTGTTGCCTTTCGATTTTTTACCTTAATATTTAAATGCTTAATATGATGGTGGATCTGGTGTTGCAGACTACGCCCCTGATATGCAGCGCAAAATCCCGTGGATACTGTACATTATACAAAGTAAGCCTATGTCCCCGTCCCCTACTCTACATCTGTCGATTTCATCAAAATCTGTCATTTTTTCTTTTCACTGGAGGCGTCCCAATTTTTACGTATACATGGGTCATGACATTAAAGTATATTTATAGATTAGCTCATGCTCAGACATTACTATATTTGCCAAAAAACGTATCGGCGCCGCTTTTGACTTTATACTTATAAGGAGACGACGAGGTTATCATATAGAGTCTAAATAACAACGTGTCTTATTATATTACACTAGCTATTTGACCGAGCTTCGCTTGGCATTCGATAAAACACGAATAAAATAACATTTTCTAAAAATGATTCCTAGCTATATCGATTTATCGTACCCGAAACCCCCTATATACTAAATTTCATGAAAATCGTTGGAGCCGATTCCGAGCTTCCAATTATATTATTTATATGTATATATACAAGAATTGCTCGTTTAAAGATTTACATTGTAATTTGCAACAAGGAATAAAAACGGAAATCAGGATGCGAAGTGTCGCTTGAAAGGCAGCTCTTTTACACCTCTGTGGGGAAAAAACTTTAAGCTTTTATAAAATGACGAGAGCTTTTATAAAATTACGAAAGCCTGGCTCTCGCTGGCTCGCGGCTTTGATTCACTGGTTTCTTGGCTATGATTTTGCAGGTTGCCGGTTAAAGGTGTGATTAAAAAAAAACAATAATATTCTATATTCATATACCTACTGTGATTGGTTTTATGACAAAGTTAAGTATATTTTAAAAAAATGTTCGAAGGGGTTTTTGAGAGAGGGAAAACCGTATACCTAGGTTTAACTAAATGGCAAAGACATTTAGACTTCAGAGGCTCTTATTTTATAAGTTGTGAATATCCTTTTTATGGAAAACTAAATTATATCACACATAGAGTTAAGAGTAGGTGACACCGGTGTATCTTAATGTAAACACTACTTAAGATAATAAGATGAGTCAGCCAGTCGACCGGTGAATCAAATTGTTTAGACTACGATATTTGTATGACATATACATATACGATAATTGTTTACCGGAGGCCCAATCCCCTACCCTTTACCTTTCCCTACCCTCCCCTATTTCCTCCCGTACCCTCCCCTATTCCCTTCCCTACCCTCCCCTATTACCCCTTAGAAGGCCGGCAACGCACCTGCAGCTCTTCTGATGCTGCGATTGTCCATGGGCGACGGAAGTTGCTTTCCATCAGGTGACCCGTTTGCTCGTTTGCCCCCTCATTTCATAAAAAAAAAAAAAAAAATACTAGTATGACAATTGCTATGTCAAGAACTCAGCGAATGTATATTTATGCAGGTCTAAAAGATGGTATTATATTGAAAATGGCAATTCGCATATTTATGTAATTGTTATCTTTAAATATAGATCCTATCATAAGGTCGTCTCCTACCTATTTGTAGAATCCATTGCATTGTGAGAAGTTCAAGGACAGATATATACATTATGATGTTTAAACATGCCCAGTCTTTTGACAGTTATTGAATATGATGGAGCCCTTTCTACTACCAGCCTCCTTAGCATGACCCGGGATAATTGGATTCCAGTCATCGTAGAGAAGAAATAACTATAATTTCTTGGCCATGCTAGCTTAACAGATGTAGTGGCAAAGCAAAAAATCGAGGACCGCGGTCTGCGTGTCGCGGAACGTGGTCTTAAACCCAAAATTAATGTCATGCCCTTAAAAGGGCGGTATATTTTGAGATTTGTCATCGACAGTCATCACACTGTTAACACCAAATAAAGGCCTAATAAAATTCTTGTTAAATCGACACGGTAGGGCTGGCAATTACAAGAATATGATGTTGATTCATGTCGAGGACTCGGAATTACAACACACGAAATATAAAGTAATAATTTTGCCAGACGAACGAGGAATATTTTACAACAAAGCTGAATAAAATTAATTGTTGTTATATATTTTAATTGAATATAATATAATGTATTGTCCAAAATCTAAACCAATTAAGTACTATAACTGTAAATAGTCAATAAGCATTTATTCCATTACTAGCTGCTTGACCGAGCTTTGCTTGGTATCCGATGAAAATTACATTTTCTGGAAATGATTCCTAGCTAGTCAATAAAGTATGTACGACAAAACTATAGCTAGATTAGTAGATAAGATTCTTGGTATACTTTGTTTGTAAGTTCTACATAAAAGCGATCGAGCTTGCTCCCTTTTAAAATCTTCGATTATCGCATTATTTATTTTTGGCATATCGGTTATTCGTCAAAATTATCACCTGGGCAAAGTCTTTCCTTTAAAATCAACAAACATCTTATCTGCTGGAAATGGAATGTCGACAACCCTATAATTACAAAGTGTTTCATTCCGCCTCACCATATCGGGTGGCTAATGTATTCGATATGGCTTTATTGTCGATTAGTTCATTCGTTAATTCCTTCGAGTGTTTACAACTGAACTAGATCCTTGGCATTATTGCGCGGATTGGGTGCTGGTGCGATAAGAATTGAGATGTTGTCTGCAACTTTGATCGTTCATCGCACAGAAACCGCTCATTTTCGAGAAAATACTATCATATGTCCTTTCCCAGAACTTAGTTTCTGCATACCTTTCATCAGCGGTTTAAGTGTAAAGTGGTATCAGACAGATACACTTTATAGAATTTATAACGTTAATCTGAATTGCAATTTAGTACTGCAATTCCCTGCAGCTTATGGCTAGATGGTCGTTTAGGTTCGCTTGTCATAACTCCATATTGCCCATTTCCCTGACGAGCGCCCATGCACGTACTCGCCTACCTCCGAGTCATCACAATTAGCTCATAATTTCTCGGCAGTAGGCGGTATTATCACAAACCGTTCTATATTAGGTGGCATTGCGTCATATATTTTCGTATCATTTTCCCCGACACGGTATTAGTCATTTCCACATGGTTTTTAATGTAAAGTGCAAAGGATTACATTTTTTATTGACCCTACTTCCGGTGGAACCGGATTGACTCGTCTGTGAATACTATTGTTTATGCGTTTGCTACTATTTAGCATTTACCAACGATATCAGTTGACCTTGTATCTTTCAAAGTATTTAAGAACGCTCAATGGGTTAAATCGTCTGATGAACTCTGATAGAAACGTTGAAAGAGATCTGTATGTGTGTAAACGAAAGCGGAACCTTGACTCTATGTAACGTGTCTGTAAGTCTGTTAAATCCACATATCACATAATATTATAGTCTTGAAAGTTTTTAGCTCACTGTCACAATTCCATAGTGACGTACTACATAGGGTCTTTTTGAAGAATGAATTGGCAGCTCCTGGGAGTTATATATAGGTGGTTTGTACGGTATTCTTCGCTAGGCAATAAAATTTGCCGTTCGAATCATCGAAATTGATAGCCAAACTCATTTTCGTTGACACTCAGAACCCATTCCAGCCTTTCATTACTCATAACTCATACCCCATAGCTGCAACTCATTGCTGACACTACAATTTGCTTTAGAATTTCCTCCTTTGCGGCAGTGACGCATCCCAAAATATTTTAATGGTCCTTTACTTTTAAGAGTCATATTCTCCAATATTCAGCCTCAAAAGGTATACTCACATCAGTGATGGGGTCCCCGCAGCCGTGGCACCTTGGGCTGTAGTACTGAGCGTAGCACGGCACGCAGTGGACGAAGCCGTCGTGCTGGTGGAACTTGGCGCCGTCGATGGGCTTCCGGCAGCTCTTGCACGTGAAGTGCTCGGGGTGCCATTTCTTGTTCAGTGCTGTCACTATCTGGAAGGAGATTAGTTGGTTGGTTTTAGGGTATATATGGGAAGATCACATTCAATTGCAGCAACAGTGCTGATGTACATCAATACTTCCATATGGTGTACCAGAATCGCTGGGACCTGGCCAGAGCCAGGTTCCAGTGTTTCTCCACTGGGGTGATCCAGAGGATCAGCCCTGAATCTGAATGTATGTCCAGCATTTTAACACGTTTCGACCCAGTTTTGCATCAAGTACGAAGGGCTTTCCGCTATTGGAGTGTAAATTAGTGCTGTTGAAACATGCTTAATTGGGATGGTACTTAAAGCTGTAATATGGCTCTATTAGAGCTTACAGACATTCGGTCTCAAACCTTTTGTATGGAATGATCTGGAAATATCCCAAAAGTTACTTACTCTGCCTTGGATTTGGGCGTTGCAGCCGTTGCAGATTGCTGGTCCCGCGTCTCTGGTTGCCTGTAACAAATAATAATAGTTTTGGTATTCTGAATTGCTTACAAATTATTTAAAACAAAGATTTAAGTAAAGTTATAGTTCCTATATTGGTTAGAGCATAGATTTCGCTGAGAGATGCTGATAGCTGGCTAGTAGCTGACAGAGTTAACTATAAGTAGAAGGGCTTAGCTAGTTACTGGCTAGAAATTGTTAAAATCAGCTGTCAGCTCGAACTTGTAGGAACTCCGCAACAGTAGTTCTTGTCTCCATTTAAAAAGCCTCACTTATAAGAGCTACTAGCATGACAATATTGCAGACTCATTCCTTACTCGTCTTAAGTAATCAGGCTAATTTAACGCTCGTTTATTCGTCCTAAAATAGCTGCACCGTCCTTGTAGTCGAGTGCCGATAGCAAGGCGATCAGTGTCGATTTTAAAATGACATCATCCGATAATACTCCGAGCATATGTGACTGAAGTACTGCTTTGGTTTTATGATCCCCGCTGACTATCGAGTAGGTATAGTTTAGTATCACTGCATACTGAACAAAGTTCCCTCTGTCGTTCCTATAATATTATGATTTGAAACAACATAATGGATTTTGGTGCGGTTTTTTAGTAGATGGTGACTTGAGAGAAAGGTATAAACGTTCAAAAATAAGGTTCAGCGATACTAAAAGGTTAACATCAAACTTCAACGGAAATACGTAATAATCCTATATATAAAAATGGATTTTCAAATGTGTTAGTCGCGCTAAAACTCGAAAACGGCTGAACGGATTGGGCTGATTTTAGTCTTAAAATATTCGGAGAAGTCCAGGGAAGGTTTTAAAGTAACACGCGGTTCACCGGGATAGCTAGTATGTGATAAAGAAGTCAACATAGTATAAGTGGGTAATGGGTATGCCATAAAATATTTCATAATTGACTGTTTATTATGTTGCAGTTATGTCACGGCTATGTTACACGACATAACATTAATTGTATGACTACTTGTATGAGCAATTAAACGATCACAGAATGCACTTATTTAAATTATTACAGTAATTAATAGTAATTAATTGATACATAGTTGCTAAGTGATAATATTAATAAAGATTAGATTAATCGTATGTAACAAAAAGTTCATAATACAAAATTGTTTTTTGTAAACGAGTTTTGTTATTATGTTTAGTAATTTAAAACTGAATCGCTACAGACCTACAATTTTATAAAATTGGCTGGCTGGCTAGCTCAAATTGCTATATCATACCCGGTGGTTATGAAAATTGGGCACATAATTTATAATTTACAGTAACATTGGTCTAATGGTTGACACTAGATCAGCTGCCTTACTCCCGACCGCGACAGAATAAGAATCGAATCGAGAATCGAATGAGCTCGATTCATTTGCTACGTCCGACATACTCTAGCGCAAAATCGTGCTGTGGCTCAATTTGGAAAGTGTAATTGGATCTCAACGGTTTTTCCCACTCCTGACAGCAGGCTATACGATCATGCTGCGGCTCAATTTGGAACTAATCAGACTCGTAAATCAAAATCGTATCAGAGCTTGTGCCACGAAACCGCTTTGAGACTCAAACAATCGTACGAGAATGTTGCGTCCTACTGTAACAAACGTGAAATGACGTTGTTAGAGCAGGACGCGACATTCTCGTCCGATTGTTTGAGTCTCAAAACGGTTTCGTAGTAGGCGTATAGTTTCGAGGGTAAGGCTGCTGGTTGAAAAATCAATGGGAAAATAAATAAGTACAAAATTTTAGTTCGCAGATTCTTTGCAACTCTCAAGTATTTTAGACAGTTTAACACAATATAATATTATGTGCGCAAGCGCTATATTTGTGTGTGTTCATAATTGTCAATTTTTTTGTTATTATAGACATTACGCGGCCCGTTTAGAATTAAATTGAACTTCCTATCCATACTAATATTATTAATCTAAAAGTGTGTCTGACTGACTGTCTGTTACTCTTCACGCCTAAATTTTTGAACCGATTTTGCTGAAATTTGGCATATTATATTGGGCATATATAAGTATATTATTTGGCATATATAAGTTCAAAGTATGTATACTTTGAACTCCGAGAAAGGACTGTATAATAATATGATACTTTTTGTCCCGGAAACACTACGGTTCTTGCGCGATCAAATAATTTGGCGCATCAGAGTTGCCGGCGTCATCTAGTAGTCTATACTTATATAGTAGATAATATACACATCGGCTTATTTCCTATCAAGTAATGGATGACAAAGAAAGCCAAGGAGTCACGCCGACCGCGCCTTATTAGTACACTATCGAGAACTCGTCGCTGTGTGGGACAGGTTAGAAGCTGATAGCTTGATCGCTAGTGGTTACACTTGTTGCTTTTGAATCGATACTTCAGCTTCAGTCTCGGTACTTACTTAACGGTTAATATTGATCTTTAACGATTTCAAAGTTTAAGATTGAAATAATTGTCTTACATAAGGTTTTTAAAGTTATTTCTCCCTTAATTGACTATCCCTATTTCTGTTTTCTCTGCCTCTATTTCATGTTGCAGAAGTCTAAGTTGCAGGTTTTACAATACACAATATTTAAAGATTAGTTATTTTGTCAGGCATTAATGCTTTTACCGTTTGGTGTCCGTGTGTAAAATAACAAGAACGGACTACAATGTGTCCAGTGCAAGTGTCACGACCAAGACTAATTCTTATGATCTTAAGCCCATATCCGAATGGCGTTTAGGTTCTACGCTTTATATCTTACATTTGAAAATATAATTATAAATACACAAAACGCACAATGCTACTTTTCGCGCTGTAACACAAAAAAAAATCAAAGTTGAAAGCCATGTTCGCTGTAAGCTTATGACGTGTGCGGCGGATGTGGGGCGCTCCGACACAAGGTCAAGGCGAGGGCCGGCTGTTGTTTGTACCACGTGCTCATCATCACAACTGCAGTTGACAATCTATTACATGTTTCCTTTTTAGATTCAATTGAATCTAAAAGCACGACGATTATATTCGATTAATGTTTGAGTAGTTATTTTTATTAGAGTAGTGTATGCCGCTATTGTTTCTTTGTTTGAAGTGTTTTTCCTGATGAGAAAAAATGTACGGTTCCCGCGCGATAAAGATATAAGATTTAGATGCAAATACTTTTATTCTTCCCTGCCTTACTTGCTAAACTGTACGTGCGCGTGCGCTGTTAAACTATTAAAATAACATTGCTTGCGTATGTTTAATTTTAATTCTTTTACCCAATGACTAGATTCTAATTTCAGAAAAGATGCTATTCCATGGCTCAAGGTGGTGAGAGGTGACAGTTGATTGTGGTCCCAATAAAACGTAAGTCACCAGTAACCACTGGCGCGTCGCCAGACGGTGTCGACCTTGGTGACAACGATGTTCTTACTCCAGTTATTGAGGATTTGAGACTATTTCTTAATAGTGTTCTGACTATTGTTTATAGTAATACTAGATGTTGCGTGGGAACCGTATACTTTCCCGGGACTCAAAGTATCCCGATACCAAATTGGTTCAGCGGTTTAGGCGTGAAGAGGTAACAGATAAAAATCAAAATGAAAATAATTTTTATTCCGAGCAATTTTTTTACAAAAATATTTCTGAACGTAATAGATAAGATAGACAGACAGACACACTTTCGCATTTATAATATTAGTATGGATAGTTAGTCCCCGATCTTTAAAATCTTCTTAGTATTGTCACTACATATTATAATATAAGTACATAATATATCCTGTGGTATTTTATAATAGATAGCTTCTTAAGCATTTCCACAGTATACGAAAGTGTAGAAACACTAACAGACTTAGAAGCAAGCTGACAGATTTCCTTCGTCAATCTATGTTCTACCTTTTTAGCTTTTCCGACTCTACCGTACAAAGAAACTCCTGCTGCAGTTGTGCAGAGCTTGGCTCTCGACTTGGGAGGACGTGGGTTTGACTCCGCGTTGGAACAACAAAACGTTTCCTGTGTAAGACAATGCAGGCTGATCCCCCATTTGTCTGATGACGATGCATAGGCACGTACAAAGTAGATCCAAGTTCTCTTGCCTTTATTTCTTACTGAATCTTCATATTATTAAGCTTTTGAGTGCTCTGATTTCTCAACCTTTGGGAATTATTGTATTGGCAACAGATAGTGTGGCTAGTAATGTGGCATTATAAGACTCAATTTAAATTATTGCTTCATATACATGGTTAGTGATGATGAATGATGATTTACTCCTGGCCAGGGATTTAGCTCGCTTTATATTCTAGCAACAGAAAGCTAGAATACAGAATAATTTTGCATATTCTAATAACTAATTCAATTTCAGTATTGGTTTAAGATTCAAATAAATTACAAACAAGAATAGAATACGGTGGGCGATTTTGAATTATGAAATTACCTTACATTAGATGTAAAATTATCGTACATCTAGATATATTTATCTTTTTTATGTAAAGAAGAAAATATGGTCTTTTATAATCTTCATAACATTAATATGGTTTCTGAAGTTAGCAACTACGCTTAAAATGGTATTTTACGGACGGAAAAGGACTTTAGGTTTCTTGGAAAATTACAATCAGAAGGAAAAAAGGAATCCTTAAGGTGAGACCACACTTCGCGACACTTCATGTTCCATAGAACTGAAGTTTGTAAAACATCAGATTAACGTTTATAAAACGTCACTTCCATCGTACGTGAAGTGTCGCGTCGCGTCGCGTAGTGCAGTCTGGCCTTTACTTGAGCTCAATAATAGTTGTTTTCGTAACTCAATAATTAGTTGAGCTCAATAATAGAGTGTTCAACAAAAGATTAAAGCACGTCTTAACAGCCATTAAAAGTTGCACCGTTACTAGTAGTGGATTTAAAAACGCCTCCCACGCAGCGTATAAATCGCAACGTAGGCGCATAAAAATCTATTTGTAAGAGTCGGGACCGAAATACCCCGCGACTATACACACGGGCCGTACGGTTCACGTGGGCAGGTACGTCGCTGGAACGTTCGAATGCCACATGCAGATAGTATCAGAGATGACCTGCAG
The DNA here is from genome assembly GCF_905147365.1 of Aricia agestis. NCBI lineage: Eukaryota > Metazoa > Arthropoda > Insecta > Lepidoptera > Lycaenidae > Aricia > Aricia agestis. The sequence continues at coordinate 15,419,607 of NC_056418.1, read as the reverse complement.
TTTGGATATTACCATAGACTACTTAGGCATCCATTACACGGTAGGTTTTGCTGTCAGTTTTACCACAGTCATGACTGTGAATGATGGATAACCTACCGTGTAAGAGCATGACAAACGGTTGCATGAAGTTGATTGACGAAAATCTGGATATCTTGATTTTTGCTTCATGCAACCATCAGTCACGAATTTAGAGTGAGTGTTGTCTCATCTGACAAAATAGGAAAAAAATTAGAATCGTAATACCTTTGAAAATTTACTTTTAAATACCTTTGACTGACATAAAACTGAAGAGAATTGAGTGACCGTCTAATATTCATCAGTTCATCACTCACCGTCAGTCAAACATAATTCATGATTGACGGAATTGACTGTCGCTTGTATGATCGTGTAATGGATGCCTTAGGGATAGATATTACAGAGAATATTACGCAAAGGTCGGAGCAGCGGGAGCTCATGTCAACAATTCCACCGAAATCCGACATGTCGCAAACGTCATATCAGAATATTGACAGAAACGTTGTTAAACGTCGAACGAAACTTTTTGTTTACTGTCTATGCTGGAGCTCTGCGTGAAAACCTGAGGTGAGAACGTTGCAGTTATATTATATCCTTAAATAAATATTTATGAAGCTTATTCTAGCTTATTATACTAAATCGCTAATTCATTTCTGAGTCAGACTTTTTGCGCTTGTCCGTTGTCGCGATGTATGAGTTATGACATATAGTTCAAAGTTTGATTCAATTTAAAATCCATCAATATTGACAGGATAATTATGTAGTGTTAAGTAGGTATACCTACGACAAGTAAACAAGATGCGCTTGAGAGCAGAGATTGCACAATATCCGCTATCTGTCAGAGGCAGGCCACAACACTGCTATGCCTTGCGGCATCGTAAAAATCTGTGACGCCGCAGAACGCATCGTGAAAATTTTGGATGCGGCACCTCATCGTATAGTGCTATCTCTTGCTTATCGTACAATGTCGTATCCGATGACATTTTTGCGTTGCGACATCGCATCTTATTTCTGTGCCATGTTGTTTTTGTAATAGGACGCCGCGTCGCTATCTTGTGGGCTGTGGCCTGGCCCTCAGAAAAATTATATACGAAATTTTCGTTGCAAGATACGTCAAAAGCTACGCCTTTTAAAGAAAGGTGAGAATGAACGCAAAAACATTTTTTTTTTCTTAAAAATCTACCAATAAACCAACCAACTACTCGACAATATTTTATCCATGTTAATAATTTAAATTTTATTTAAAGAGAAACAAGATTAAAACCCAATTTACTATTTTGTCAATTATTCGAAGATTTTTACAATCTTTATGACTTTTTGCAATCTTAATGGATTTTTTATTGAAATAGCCATATTAGTGGACACCTGACTACCTCTTGATAATTTATTACATCCTAAACGTCAATAACATGAATAATTATCAATTAAAATAAGCCAAACTTCTAGACTCAACAATATGTGAGGATCTTTCTGCATAACACAACAAAATGTGTAACAATTTACAATACAAAGTGATAATAATACTTCAGAAGGTGTCTGATGTATGTGTCTTTTACATTATACATAGAGTTTACTGTAAAAGTGGCAACACTGAAAGAGCAATATTTTTTGTGATTTGTATGGCCAAGCGTCCCATAGCATAATAATTTTGCATGGGCCTTGAGCGCGGCGCCCGAATTATGAAATTCCATAACGAAAAAACCTAAAACGCTTCAGCACGGTGTTTGTGTGCGTGCGACTAGACAAATGCAAATCATATTAAGTGCATAAGTTGATAATTAATGCTATGCAATGGCTTTACCGCGGCAGTCCCCGAGTGCCACACGCACGTATAATGTAGGTACCTATTATTATTGTTTTATTATTGTAATGAGTGTTGTAAATTGTTTTGGCCCGAGATACGTTATCATATAATTGACCTTGGTATAATCGACAGTTCATAGGTACATGTTCGTAAACAAAAACATCAATTTGGGTTCAGTAGAAAACAGAGTACCTATTACTTTAGACCTTATTGTATAATATTATAATAAGGTTAGTAATTACTAATTACACTTATATCTCAATGTTAGTAATGCAGTTTCATTTGGGACTGTATACGTATAGCCACTAGCCGCCTACTGTCTACGAGTTCGAAGTTTTTGGTTCGGTTGAGAAATAGGCTTTAAATTTTCAGAAGCGTTACGTGAAGTGAAAAATTCTGAGTGAAAGAGAAAAATGAACGTAAAATGATTCGTCAGATCATCAGATATCAGCTGTACAACCGAATCGTCGCAAGTTACCGGATACTCAAATGTTGTCGTGGGCCGAACGGCGAACACAAAATTAGCGTTTGCGCTCTACAAACATTTTTACCAGTCTGTAGAATCACAGAAAATACATTAGTTGGTAGAAGTTGGAGTGACGGTTCAGTTGGCCTAATATTTTTCGTGGAAATATGATGAATGATTTCGGAGCTATGTTGATTATAACACATGACAATCAATATAATTCAATTATGTTTTTTACGTTAAAAAACTGTGATTCATCTAGTAAAATTAAAATTATAACCAGTGGCGTAACTATCTGAGGCCAGTTGCAAATTGAAGGGAAAATCTTCACGTTAATAACAAAATATAATTAATCCATACTTCCATACTTAGTATCTGTTAATGTATAATAATTTAATTAATATTAAAAATGCGAAAGAGTGTCTGTCCGTTTGTCTGTTACCTCTTCACGCCCAAACCGCTGAATCGATTTTCCTTAAATTTGGTAAGGAGATAATTTGAGTATCAGCAAAGAATATAGGATACTTTTTATCCCATAAAAATGTACGGTTACGAATATTGATATACGAATTGAAAAAAATATTTCTCGCTCGCGGCCTCTGCCGGGCCCTCTTGGGCCGGGGGCCCGGGGCATTTTGCCACATACGCCATTCTATTATTATATTGCCACTGATTATAACATAGATTTAAACTATGATTAGTGATTACCTTATACTAGGAAATAGATGTCAGCCCTTTCAATTCGTAAACAAGACGGAAAGGATTAGTTTTATGATATTAACCTATTTAGCCTATGATAAGATAGATAGCACATATTACTATTTGATAATATACCTACATCCTTCAAAATTGGATTAACTATTACCATTGTTGTTTTGTCCGTTTTGAGCCAATCTTATCAGCAGCTTATCGTTGGTTTCTATTAAAGTAATTTCGATCTTGTAATAGGACTTAGATCTACCCACAGAAACTATACTTACACTTTCTGTGGATAGATCTAAATAATAATTTAACTAAAATTAAAAGGGAAAAAGTAAACAAAAAGTTTTCTTCGACGTCGCGGCGGCACATTCTAAAGCCGGGTCCGCAGCGATGTGTTATCGTGTTTGCTAACACGATAACATGTTTTGCTAACCAAATAGGGGCGTGGCCTAACAGTTTTGTTAGCAAAATCACAATAACATGTTTGCCAAGACGAATGGATAACATCCCCCGCGTTCGCCTGCGGGGAGGGGAAGGAACGCATTTTATGTTCGCACTCACGAGAAGAAGACGTCCGTCCTAATTTATCTATGGTCCGTCCGCCTATATATCTCATATCAGGAGGAATCACATCGTTCCTCCATGTTGTTTTCTTCTCTTTATCTGGTAAAATCATAGTCAATAGCACTTGAAAATCGCTTTCTGAACATCTAAAAAAAATTTTTATACCGAACCTATCATCAATTTTTAGTTCTTGATAAATATTGAAGGAACGAGGTTGCAGGTATAAATTTTTGCGTGGTAACAACGCAGCGCATTTCTGTGCGATGTTTTTGCGATACGACACCGCAACGCAGTGTTGTAGCCTGGCTCTTACGGGCAAAACAATATCAATGTTACCATTCTCCAATAGACGCAGTCGGAAATATAATATGAATCATTACCGACCTCCACGGTTTCCCTTTAAATATAAATATGACAATGCTCCTGTACTCCCATTTTATACTCGTTTGCCAAAATAGTTGGTAACGAGTCAATGTCCATAAAATTACTTGGCAGACGGTCTGAGAGATAGGACAGAAGAACAATTCACAAAATAGTTTCGATCCAATTCTTACTAGAATATTAAAAATGCGAAAGTTTGTCTGTCTATTTGTTACTCTTCACGCCTAATTCCCTAACCCCTGAACCGATTTTGCTGAAATTTGGTATGGAGATACTTTGAGTCCCGGGAAAGGACATAGGAAAGTTTTAAGTATCCAGTACGGTTCCCGCGCGATAAACGTATTACTTTCGTATTATTAAGTACGTATTATTTTATTATCTTTTAATTGCAAAACTCAGGCTCTGATCATTTTACGAAAGCAATAAGATGAAATATAATTTCAACAAATTATTGTGATTGCGTAAAAAAATGTCATCTCTTAAGTGGTTTTAACTTTATCTCGCAGTACAAGGTGAATAAAGTATAAACTAATAAAATATTATCCACGCAACAAATTTTAATCAAAACCGGCCTAGCCTTATTGCTAATTGTTGTGTCGAAACAAAATGTTACGAGCTGATAAGAGAATTTGTTATGAATTATGATACATGTAGCTACTAGAAATATATACCTTTAAAAAGATATAGAAGAAGTAATAAAGCCGATTGTGATGTACCCACGAATAATAATATTATTATTTTTAACGTGGGGAAATATTTTATACGTCCTCGGCAACTTTGGTCCTCCCCAAACCGTACCGTAGTAGAGTAAACAAGTCCCACGACTAAAGTTAGATTACGTACCTCGCTGCAAGCGACCGCGACCGACAAAAATTCAATTAAAATGCCACATTATGACCCGGGCTTGTAGGGTCCAATGTTAATTTTCTCATTTCTACCGACATTGGTCTAGCGACCCATGCCGGTCGCTTGCCGTGAGGATCGGAAAGTTGCCTTTATATCAGTGTTTCACTGTTTCCCAAACTTCTTCAGCCTATAAAATCAAGCACGGTTTTCATGGACCCTCTTAATAAAACAAACTGCAAAAAATCGCATTATGTATGGTCCAGAGATGACACCGCGGACCCCCATACATATACTCCCGGACCACCAGGGTTCCGCGGACCACGGGTTGGGAAACTTGATGAATATATTGGTTCAAAATTTAAAATCTCGGTGCATTTAGGTGAAAAACATAATAATTATAATCTCAAAATATTGCATTAGCAACAATAAATGCATGATATTATCACATAGATAGTACAAAATTCTCCGATACGCCTGCGATAATGTATCATCATTATCGATCCAGGCGATAATATAACACGAATTACTGTTGGCGCAATAACATTTCAGTAGATCAACGCCCGCTTCTTTATAATCGCAGATTTTTACTGACTTTTCTATATGACATTCCCGGAGACGCCTCCTGAAGGCTAAGCAAAGCAGCAGAAGAAATGTAGACAAATGGATGTACTAACAGATTTAAAGGCCAAACTCTGTCAATCCTTTGTCAATTAGAAAAAATGCTTTTCTATGGTGGCCATGCTGAGTGTACTGGTAATACGGTTGTCTTTATATTTTTATTGAAATTTCTAATATAAATGCCCTTTTGTGGTTCTTTGTGGATGACGTTAATCACTTTTGTATTAGGCGAAGCGTTTGCTCGTTTAAAAAAATACCGTCAAACTAACCGATGTAAAACGTCAAGACATTGAAGGCGCAAGGAGTGGGACCTGAGCGCACTGTAGCGAGCAAATGACTACACCAAATAAACTCTACTAAATATAAATCAGTAATCACAAAGTGAAAGTGTTTCTTGTTTGTTATGGTTGCGGGTTGCCGGTATTGATTTTGTCAACACTGTTAAATGGGAACGAATTCAGCAATTTGATGAGCAGAATTATTTAAAACGCTACTTTTCAATTGAACGGCTCCAACGATTTTCATGAAATTTAGTATATAGGAGATTTCGGGGGCGATTAATCGATCTAGCTAGGAATAATTTTTAGAAAATGTCATTTTATTCGTGTTTTATCGAATACCGAGCAAAGCTCGGTCAAATAGCTAGTTTATCAATTAAATGAAGATTTTGATACAAGCCCCATACATTATCTTTCAAACTCTTCATTAAATTTAAGTTTAATCATCATTAAGTGTCTCTGAATGCGGTCGTAAGACAATAATTTTTTTGAGATCTTTAATACAAAGAGTTTTCTACACAGATTCCGCCGTACTCAGAGACATTTAATTACGATTAACCTTCAATTTAATGGAGAGTTTGACAGATAATGTATGGGGCTTATGTCAAAATTTTGATTTAATTAATAAATATAATACAATATATTTATTAATTAAATCAAAATTATAATCATAAGTATAATACAATATACGTTACTCAGTGTTTTATATGGCAGTATATATGAACCTATGTATATGTATAATAATATGTATAATGTATATATTGTATAGTATTGGTTATATATAATATCGCCATAGTAGTATTAGTATATTGTAACTTGATATATATGTAGAATGCCTAGTCTTTGTTATTATATGTATCAGTATTTATTGTTTATATATTTTCATTATTTATTTCTTGAACATCGATTATCTTCTCCAAACAGGAAGCACCTGTGTCTTTTAGTTTTGTCTCTGCTACCACCCAATGGTTGACTGGTAGAAAATGCCATATGGCATTAAGTCCGCCATTGTACATTGTGCAAAAAGTATAAATAAATAATTACATTTAAGTAATTAATGTTCCACTCTGAGTGCGGCAGTTAGAGTACTCTTAAGTTAGTAACTTAACAGTGGAAAACCAGTTTTTTAGAAAGCCCTAGCCGGTGTTATTTTAAAACTAAATTATAATAAAAACAATAACGGATAAGTTATTGCGATTGGAATGAAGTTACAGGAACCTAAAGTTGCTACTTACTGCTAAATTCATAAACTTTTCATTTTTGTCCAATCCAGTGTGAATAATTGCATTCCAGTGCATTTCAGTATCCGTTTACATTATTCTAATAGTAATCAAACGCTGGATTGGATCACTGGATTGGAATAGTGTAAACCGGCCATAATATAACGAGGAAAATGACAGTTTTAACATGCATTTTCATTACAAAATTTTTCACTAGAGGACACTGGCATGAAAAATCTTATGCCGGCTCTTGATATAGGCGAACGCGTTGGCCAACGCGTCTGCAGACGCGTTGGCCCAATGTGTAGAACGGGCGTTCGCGCGTTGGCCGTAGGTATTTAGACGTTGGCCGACGCATCTGCGAGCTTGCCGCGCGGGTCGGAAATGCCGGCAAAAGATCAAAGGACATTTGTCGCAAGCTTCGCGCTCCATCCACACATAGGCCGCGCGATCAGTTCGCCCGGAGCGGCGATGAAGAGTGCACGTTTCCTTCTTGTGGCGAATTAACATCTAACTTGACGAAATGGCGAACAATATGAGTATCGAGAAAACATTTAAATTTATTGGGCCCTATGGGTCTATACAGACGGACCGCATTTCAACTGCAATCCAACCGCAAATTGCAGTTGAAGTGCAGTTTGAACGCAGTTGACACGACTGCAATAGAACTGCAAACCGAACGCGCAGTCGGATTGCAGTTGACTGCAGTCGTGTGAACTTCATACCGACTGCATCCAAAATGCACTATCCCACCCACCCGCACGCTCCACTCTCCCGCGCATGGAATCAGTAGCAGTGCAGTTTGGATGCAGTCGGTATGCGGTTCACACGACTGCACGCCAACTGCAACTGAACTGCAATCCTACTGCGCATTTGGTTTGCAGTTTTATTGCAGTCATGTCAACTGCATTCAAACTGCACTTGAACTGCAATTTGCGGTTGGATTGCAGTTGAAATGCGGTCCGTCTGTATAGACCCTATCAGAGTAAAAACTGCCTGTGGAACCAAAAATCGTATCAAAAGTTGCAAAAAAAAAAATAAGGTTATTGGACATTCTATTTTCCTCACGATGTTTTTAGGGTTCCGTACCCAACGGGTAAAAACGGGACCCTATTACTAAGACTTCAACGTCTGTATGCATTTCTGTCTGTCCGTCTGTCTGTCTGTCCATCTGTCTGTCCGTCTGTCTGTCTCCAGGCTGTATCTCAAGAACCGCTATACTTAGCTAGATTTCTGAAATTTTCGCAGATAATGTACCTATATCTGTTGTCGCTATAACAACAAAATATACTAAGAACAAAATAAATTAAATATTTAATAAATAATAAATATATATTATTAATTATTAATCATGATAATTATAATAAGTAATAAGTAGATAATAATTTTTATATATAATAAATAATAAGTAATAAAAAAATTAAATTATTTTAATATTAGGTATAAAATATGTAAAAGTGAGTTTATTTCTTTGTTTGTTACGTTTTCTCGCCTTTTACTTATTTAATTCGAGAATACCCTTTTAAAACTTTTTCTTGTCCACATTTACAAAGTAATTATAAGCTGTGAATAAATATACAGCTGCAGCTGTTAGCGACTCAACATCCATTTTGAATCCGTCCGCACATTGGCGCGATCCAAAGCATACTGAACGACCTTCCTATGTGTGGATTACTCACAAACGCCGTTGCAAGCGCACTGCCAACGCGTCTGCAGACGCGTTGGCCAACGCGTTCGCCTATATCAAGAGCCGGCATTAGATATATATCAATAGGAGCTTTTAATTTTACACAAATGTTCGCGTGGGGGGGAACTCTGACGTGAAAATTTACAGATCTGAAATCATTTAGATGTATTTCGCTACACATTTACACCGAAACCCGGGTTTTATATCGACCTTGCCGTTCACAAAATATAAATAATTTAATTGGCACAATAGATGCTCCAGCGGTCCTTGGTTGTAATATTAGATGTTTACTGTACATTGCGATGTGCTATTAGATCTTACGCCTATTGTAATAACGTCGAAAATGATCAAAGTCGGCTACCGTACATACCAGTGTCTAGTTGTATTAAATTTAGTTATTGTTTATATTCTGGAGTTAGTAGTTACTAATACTTCGTTTGGCGCAAGGAAAATACTTTCATATAAATATTATATATATATATTTCCAGGACAAAAGTAGCCTATAAGTTAATCTACCTTCCAAGGGTTATTGCCATATTAAGTTTTATCAATTGATTCTGCCGCCTTATAAAATTATGATCGTATAGTATTACACATTTTTCTTGGAATATATATGCGTAATATTTTCTAAAATTAAGCTAAACAAATAAAGATATAGTCACAAAAACTTTAATAAGTTAACTGAAGATTTTTATGATGATTTTCTAGTTCTCAAACATTACTTTAAAATACACACTATGTATTTTTGTTATTGTTGCTATATGGAAATATAATGTAGTAATTTTTTTTGTTTTAAAATTCTGTAATCGTTTTCATTCACTATTGTTTTGAACCAAGTTTAAATATAATAAAATTGCATTAATTATAATGGGTATTCTTTATTAAAACTATTATTTATTTAATTGCATGTTATACGTAATTTAAATACTAATAATATATGTTATAAAAATATATACTACAGAATAAGGAACTTCCTTTTTGGAAGTCGGTTAATAAAAGTTACTCACCATGATGTCTGATATCCGTGCACACACCCAAACACCACTGTTACAGAGTTACAACTGAGCCTCTTCGCGAAATGTACTAGTGATGTATACCATTAGTCGATGTTTTGCAAGGATTCTCCGTCCTTATTGTCGATAAAGTCGATATCATTGAGTGGAGCCTCTTCGAGGAATGTGCTAGTAATTTGGCTGTCGATATCGATGTTTTTGCGAGGATTTCTCTTCCTTATCGATCTTCCCATCTTATTAAAGATGGGAAAAGTTACAAAAACTTCAATAAAGTCGAAATGTCTTGTAACAAGTCACCACGATATTGTATAATAATGCAAATTGTAGTTTTTAATTAGGCGCAAGCTTAATGTGTTTTTTATTTATGTCACTGAGAAAGCAAGCGCTAAACATTTTATGAGTGTCATAAAGTTTCTTGAGTAATAATTATATTTATAAACATTTTATTACGGTGGTAAATTTAGATGCTGCTAAATTCTTGCAAAACATGTATCTATGTCATCAGTATCGCGCATTCTCCGATGCTTTTATTACATTCATTTGGAATATCCTGGCGCCGAAACTTCAATGTAGAAAAACTTTAATGGGTTTTTTTTATGAAATAAAAATTTAAGAAAGGACTGTCTCAGTCAAATGTCCTTTCCAACATCAACTTGTAACATTGTAAACTTAAGTAATAAATTCTGAATGAAGCGTGTAGTGTCGGATTAAAACGGCAAAATATACCAACAAAAAAAATATCCAAAGTATGTAAGTAATATGTATTTTTGTGATGTACTACGTTTCATAAGCCCTATTACTTTAACGACATTACAGCGAACAGTGTTTAATATATATACTGTTTATATATCACTAAAATTGACTATTACTCAGGACTCTTATATCGATATCGACACAAACTGCTCGCATCACTAGCCGCGACCGAAAATAAAAGCGCGTTATCGCGCGGGGTGACGTAAGCGATGCATTCGCCGGCTGCAAACTGCGGGGGCGCGGGTTCGAATCCCGACTAGATTATATTATATAGACAAAAATTTGAAAATGTAACTTCTTTGACCTACCATAATGGTTGTAGCTCGACTCACAATTCCGACTATAGTTTAACAAAATCAACATAATTCATGTAAAATGTATCAGGAAAACGTAGAGTCTACGTTTTCTACATTGTAGAGTATGAGAAACTTAAGATACAAAATATTATAATAATTCCGAAGCCATGCTGGAAGCGCTAAGGTGTCCATTTGTAACTCCCCTATTTTCGATCCAATAACTTAGCTTTGGCAGCGGTAACTTTCATCATAATCGACCCAGTAGTTTCCGAGCATATTCGATGCAAACACACAAACTTTTGGAACGAAGTTCCTTATCGCGCGTTCGGCGTAAAGGATGCTAGACAGAACGATATTTGACCTCGACACTTTTTTATTAGGTAATGTTAGTGGCAGAGGGCGTTGATGTAAGTATTCATGTGCGTCAACTAGATGGCGTTTTTTTAATACTTTTTTTAGTGTATACAGGTTTTTTGAACATAAGAATCGTTCCATTCGGGTGTCCCTTGACACCTCTCAAGTATTTTCTTTTTATAATTAGTACTAGATGAAGCTCGCAATTCGTTTATCACCGTACATTTTTTATGATAAGTATCCTATGACCTTTCCCGGCACTCAAATTATCTCCATACCCAGCAAAATTGGTTCAGCGGTTTAGGCTTGAAAAGGTAAGGTAAGGTAAGGCAACAGACAGACAGAAACACTTTCGCATTTATAATATTAGTATGGATAAACCATATTGGATTGCTCAAAATTCAAACTCAAACTCAAAATTTTTTTTATTCAGAATAAATTTTTGAAAATGTTCTCTGAAAGTCTACATGAAGCCTACCACCGGTTGCTGATGATGAATTATCCTATTACTTTAGTTGATTTATATGTTATCAGAGCGAAGGTCTCCCTGTGGTCATCTGTTTACCGTGTGAGTCCGTGTACGTATTGTCTACAGTAATGAGCCAGCTCATGTGGTGAATGAATAATGTCTAATTATATTGTTTACTAGTTAAGTCGTATCTAAATATAGTGTAGAAAAAAATCCACCATTCATCGAATATTGGCAAGTCTTCTTTCATAGCCGTGTGCGAACGAGATAAGTAAATATTAGAGTGAGAGACAATAGTAACGAAAAACTACGAGCTTATACTTTTTACATTTTCAACACAATTGCGTTTATGTTTAGTAAACGTGCCGAATCTTTTGCCATTTTCTGCCATAATATACGTATTGCTGAAAAGTTTCTTTACTTGCAACGCACCTGCAGGCTGCAGCTCTTCTAATGTTGCAAGTGTCCATGGGCGACGGTAGTTGCATTCCATCAGGTGCTCGTTTGGCCCTTTATTTTATACAAAAGAAAACATCGGCCGGTAAAATTATTATATTAAAGAGATATTAAATATGTGGACACTTAAATAATAAATATTATGTCCTTTTTTTAGGGTGGCGATTGCAACAACGGAGAGAACAAAGCCTCAGAGATATCCAACATCAATGAAAGGTAATATTATTACGTGCTAGGGTTCGAAGGATTTGGAGAGAAAGACCTGGTGACTCTCTTGAAGACTTTATTCACTAAGTCTAGGTCACACAAGCACGCACTAGGTCACACTTAGCACTAAGTCCAAACACTAATCACTAGGTCCAATCACTAAGCACTATCACTGTCCTAGGTCGTAGCCAAGTCGCAGGTTTCACTGGTTCACTCACTATTGATCACTTGTTGTCGCTATGAAATCGCCTCGAAGATCGCTCAGATCAAACTGAACTGCCGGGCCGTCTACCTGCGGCTTTTTATATGGCGAGACGAACTCCAGAAAGTTCTCGATACACGTAAACAAGTAAACAAGTGTGGGAACTTTCTAAGAGGCTCGAGCATGTACCACAATAAACATAAACATGTTAACACGTAAACAAAATAAACCGGTAAACACGTAAACAAATGTTGGACTTTTCTAGAAGGTTCGAGTATGTACTTGCGCACCTCATGCCATCTAGTATTGAGTAGGGGATTTATGTTGTCGGTGTTCCCTCGATAAGTTTTGCTGGTTTGACGCTAGATGGCACTATATGTCCGTGAAAATATTTTCCTATAATACAAAGGTAACGTAACAACTTTTTGCCATTAGGTATAATAATGTAGGTATTATACTCACTAATGGGAACAGATATTGAAATAGTCGTCAATAGGTACTAGGTACAATTATTTAAGAAAATAATATTTTTAAAATCTCACTCTTAAATCATGCAGGTCAACATTCAAGGTATAGTAAAATAATTCGAAGAACCTGTAACCTTGTTTCGTTTACAACAAAAGTTCGAAGTTTAAAAATGCATTTAAACATTGCGTGCTACCGAATTCAGCGGTTAATAAATATCGCATAATTAAGAGGATACACCAAGGGCGAGAGAAATTGAGGTATTTGAAAATGTATTGCTGTCTCACCAATCTCAAGTCTCCCACCGCAGAGCGCGATAGAGACAACACGACAAAAATTCTAATAAAAGAACAGAAAATCTTCGATTCGTTGTCCGCTAATTCCTTCTCCAAAACTTAACCGATTTAAGTATTTATTTCATCAAGAGTTAAAGCAAGGCTTGAGCTGTGTTCCTATGTTTTATTTTTTTTGTATATTTTAGCCAGTTTTGTTTTCTGGTTGTTTGAACACAGAGCAAAATCCGGCCATTTTTTTGGGTTTTTGGACGTTTTTAATAATAAAATTATGAAAAAAAAGAAAACATAGGGACATGCTAATAGTAGCCATTCAGGAAAAAAATCATAACTCTACCGGCATTATCCAGGGAGGAAACAGGGGACAACGTTTGTATGGAAAAACGGCGGTGTGGACTCCTCTTAACATCGGATAACTGGGCCTTTCTTAATGAACAGGCGCTCAGAATGTACAGTTCCAATTTCAATGTACAATCGTCGCAACATCCATACTTATATTATTATAAATGCAAAAGTATGTAAGTATGTTACCTCTTCACACCCAAATCGTTAAACCGATTTTGGTGGGTATGGCGATACTTCGAGGAAATTTCCCCAGGAAGTTGTGTGTATCTGGGGGCACGGCAGTGCCCCAGCCAAGCTTTTTAGCAAAGGCACGGCCGTACCATACTTTTCTCGAAGCGGTTTGCGGCTATTTTAGACCCCCTCTATCTTCTGTGTTAACAAAGCTAGGGATTTAGAATTTCGGTGACTAAGAGCAAGTATTAAGTTTTAATACTTGCTCTTAGTCACCGCTGAACTTACAAATTACATAATATTTTGATAAATAGTTTAATAGTTACGGATGATCAAAGTTACTACATTTTGTCACTCACTGACTGACAGATCATCAAAATTCTAAGGTACTTCTAGCAGACTTAGAATCTTGAAATTTGGCAATAAGGTAGTTCATTATCCACAATGAAAGGAAAAATTATGAAATCGGCCAAGTGCGAGTCGGAGTGGCGTACATAGGGTTCCGTACCGTAAATTTGTATGGGAACCCCCCTTAAATAATAAGTTTATTTACTTTTTACTATTTATTATTGAATTTGAAATACAATTGAGTATTTTCTAAAATTTTGGAAATCAATAATTTTCTTTATTTTATAGTTATTATAGTGGCTTGGCAATTTATTTTATTGATACCTTCACTGAATGTTGATTTAAATTTCAAAATAAGTTGAAGGCTTGGCTTGAATGTGATCTGAAAACTTTTTACGATAGATATATTGCATAGCTATGCAATATTTTGCTTGGCTCCTTTTTATATTTCATGTTTTTGGTGGGATAAAGATTTAAGACTTGTTTAAAGATTGACATGAGTAGGTATATCTAGTTTCATTCTCTTGAGCCTATGCTACTATTTCCAAACAGAAGTCAAATAAATGTAAATGTGGGAAAATGTTGTACGTGCAACTTTGTCATAGATAGAGATTTTGCCAAGCAACTCTAAAAAAATCCCGATCGTTCTGCTCTTTTTGTCATATTTTATTGCAAAACAGACGACGCTATTAAAATACATTTATATGCATTTTCTATGTTAGTTAGGTAACATCGTACACAGGAAGAAACAATATCATTCGGTGTAATTTTCTTCAACAAAATTTCCTCGTCGACTATACGCTGCGATGTCACGCCCACATATGCCCATATTTGGTCATCTGTGAGTTAATGCTGAATTTGGCCGGCTCCGACCCATCGGCGGCCCACGGGCTTGAGTCAGGTGGTCCACGAGGGACCAGCTATATTTGATAGCGATTATGTAATACTTTGTGCTGTCTAGCTCTAAGATCCCTGCATTTGATAGTTCTGATAGCGAAGTTAGGTGCAAATGCGCTTGCGATGTGCTATGTCAAATCTCATACATTTCTGATATCTAACTTTACTATCAAATCTGCCTCTTTCTTGTAATAAAAGTGCCCCATATCCTTCTCCGTAGATTACTCTATATTTGTGCATTTCATTAAAATCGTTCTAGTTGTATGGCATATTTAAAGCCTTAAGGTTAGTTGCTATTTAGTAACATTACGTATTTGATGCTAACGAAATGGTTATAACATAATAACTTCCTAATAGTCAGCATATGGTCGCATGGCAAGGTCAATTTTGATGTTTCTTGTAAATATAGAGAATCTCTACATTCCAACACAGTACGCGGTGACTCACATACGACATGCATTTTAACTGAAAATACACCGCCTTTACAAAATTAAACATCTAATAATATTCCTGAATATTATGAAGATATATTAAATGGTAAAATATGCGTCTGTCCGTCTGTCGCCTCCTTCACATTTTAACCGCTGCTGCCCTGAACCGATTGAGATAATAATATTTGGACTGTAGATTTTCAATGCTTTTCGTTCCGCAAATGGACGTAGGATGGTTTTAAATTTAAGGTTACCCGCCATTGACTAGCACCCGGTTTCTGAAAGGCTGATTAACACTAAAATTAACTAATCGCCTGTTAAATCTCTTGTCAAGTAACAATTGGGTTGCTAGAAGCACGGTTAGTTAGTTTAATTTGATCAGCGCGTCAGTTGACGGTAGCTGTTCAATTTGACTCGGGAACGATATGTCAACCGCCATTTTGGGTTTCCGAAACGCTTGTCAAGCCGTGATCATAGATTAAAGGTTTGTCAAAAGCTGTGTCAACTAATCGGTAATTCTGGGTGAATTAACTTGTGAATTCAATTTATTTTTTATGTGAATCTACATTTTCTCTTTGAAACTACGTTATTATAAGGTTCGTAAACACATTTATTATGAAGTTTTAATAAAAATTCGTAAGAAATACGTTGATTTTGCAAATAAATTGTTTATTTGCAGTACTCGTTTTACTTGCAAAAAATGTATATTATAATCAATTTCATTTCTATAATGAAGAAGAATTTAGGACTCGATATCGTCTGAAAAATTGAAATTCGGAATTCTGACAAATGAACGAAAATAAACAAATCACATGTCAAATCAAACTGATCACAGATTAGTTAATTTTCGTCTGATCAATGTTTCAAAAAGTATCAGATTTGAAATTCGCAGAACATTTTTGAAAGCAATGACAATCTGCAATTCCTTCTTTTCACATTTAATTTGCATTTTTGATAGTTAATAGTGAAGCAATGAACGAAAACAAACAAATCGCTAGTCAAATTAAAAATGATCATAGATTAGTTAATTTTTGGCTGATCAATGTATCAGAAACTCAAACTGATTTGACATCCATGCTAAATTAACAGCAGTGTTAGTTGATCAGTGATTTGACAGACCTTTCAGAAACCGGGGGCTAGTATAGGGAATATTACGCAAGGGTCAGAGAGAGCCGCGGAGCGGAACAGAGAGGATGATCCATCCTCCATGGAGGATGGAGGTGGAGGATGGAGGATGGACAGTCCTACGGGATGGGAGTGCGGAGGCGTCGTTACGCGAACCTCCAAACTTCTGTTTAATCCAGGGCTCCGGGCAAGGATAGGAACCTGCCCGGCTCAGCTAGTCCCGGCGCCGAGGGGAACTGAAGCACTTTGCCGAAGCGCTCCCTAACTTTGGTGGAAGTCCGGTCCTTTAAGGTAGACCGGCCGGTCGTGGAGGGAGTCCTCCGTACACGGCTGAAGGCAAACCGCAGATGGTTTTAGTGGGTAAGAGTCCCACATACCCCCGGGGGGCTTCAGCTTAACTGAGCCACATCCCCAACCCGGGGCACCCATAAAAGGTTTCCCCTGCGCATCAAAAAAAAGGGTCAGAGCAGAGGGCGCCACTAGAAGATACAGTAAACCATCCGACCGAAATCTGACATATTGTTGCACACGTCATATATTGGATATTGACAGAAACGTTCAAAACTTTTTGTTTACGGTCTGTGCTGGTGCTGCCTCCAGCATGAAAACATTGCATTTTAGCAACTACTGAATTCAAAGTGCCTATATTGCAACGTTGATAATGAAGTTACGGCCAATGTGACAATATGCTGTTGCCCGCGACTCCGTCCGCGTGGACTTCAGCTTATAGCGCGCGGTGGTTCCCGTTTCCGTGTAGGCTACATTACTGCAAAATTTCCACGACATAGTTGCTTCCGCGGTACGCTTACTTCAAACTTCAATGTTTACAGACAGACATACACGTCATACTTAAACCGTCTTTTGCATCGGGGGTTAAAAACTGGGGTCGAACATCAACTCTTCTTATTACTTCCAAATAAAAAACGTGAATGGATTTTTCATCCTTACCACGTTATAAAAACACGTTAGAGTTAGCGCTTGTGCGATGTAAGTGACGTACAGCGCCATCTATTATGATTTTTTGGAACTAACTTAATTTGAACAAATTTACGCATAAACACCCCGTTCCAACCCCTTTTTCCAGTTAAAAAGTAGCCTATGTCCTTTTTCAGGCTTTAGACTATCTGTGTACAAAATTTAATTACAATCGGTTCAGTAGTTTTGGCGTGAAAGCGAGACAGACAGATAGACAGAGATACTTTCGATTTATAATATTAGTATAGATAATCCGGATCGTAGGCAAGCGCCAAGCGGATATTAACCATATTTCCATGAAATAATTCGATAAGCTATCATTTAGCTTCGTATTGTTTTTCCAGTAATAATGATAAAGTAGATTATACTGAGGTGGATAATATTGTAGCCATGACTGATTATTCGATTACATTGTACTAATATTTGGAATGCTTTCATGGAAATGGTGGAAAGTCGATATGTTATCAATATAAACAATAATTATATCAAGTGCCTACGTGCGTTTTTATTATCGCGTCAAATCCGTATCTGTATCGAATTCTAGAATGCTTTTATTAAAAACTAACTAACCTAACCTAACCATATAAAAGTCTAACTATGCTTATGCACCATGCAGTGGCTCTCTCACCTCACTAACCTCTTGAACCTATTAGTTTCAAATATTACAACTGCTCAGGGCGAGCCGGGCATTTCTCCAGTGCGGCAAATATGAGGTCCGGCAAAATTTACTTATTCCTATCTTCCAACTAGCCATTTGTTGGATCGTGGAAATATTTGAGTAAAATACTTAATTTCAAGGGCGTCGCCAGCCGATGGCGCAGGGGTGTGTAAAGCTACGGGCACGAGCTCTTGACCATAAAAAACTTGTAAATAAGTTATGAACACATTGTATTTATTTTAATTATCAGATTTTAATTCATAGTGGTCGTTGTTTGCATTATATTTGGCAACTTTTTTAGAATCTCTAGGGGGGGGGCAGCTGCCCCTCTTTGCCCCCCCTTGGCGACGCCCTTGCTTAATTTCTCCCATTATCCCCTAACAAAACTAGCTCATGACTTATATGGTTTTCTGTGTATAAAGTGCAACTGCTTACGCCCTAAAGAAGCAAAAAAATATAAATATGTACCCACGTATTTTTATTTTCTTGCTTAGTTACTACAGTCGATAGACATGACTTAATCTGTCTAGCGCACTCGGATATCTGATGAAGGAGAGCCGTAATATCATGTTAACTCTCACATTCTTCTAATTGGCGCGCTACAACATATATTTTTCTCAAAGTGGCAGTAGACAAGATAAGTTTGGGAACCCCTGGGTTAGACACATATAACGGATATTGTAATTTATAAATTATTAGGACGCAGGAGATTAAAGCGATACCATGATATTAAACCCAGGGTTAACTTTAACCTCCAAAAGACCAAGACGTTCCAAATTAGGAAGGCAGGTTCATTAAGCATTAGATGTAACTTGCATGCTAATGCAGTATGGTAATGCGGCTCTATTGGCCATAAGTTCCTCACGTATGACCCTACGTGACCCATTGTCTGCCCGGCAAGGGCTGGTGAGCTCAGCACTGATATCATCGCTTTCTATTGCCTGCTGGAATGCTGGATCTTAGACGACTTAAGTCTACCCCTATGAAGACTATCGAATATCCTCTATAATAGTCAGCTGATACCATTTTGAGACCATTCCGATATGATTTTAGTTTCGTGTTTACGTAAAGATGAAGGAGTAATAGAATAACATGGGTGGGACCTCAGGGTGGGACTTTATTGAGACGTTATTACAATATCGCATACGGCTGATAGGGCATTCCGTGTTCAAAAGCTCCCCAGTCAATCTGGTGTTACAAACACAATAATGCAAAGCTCTTTTTTATAGAAAGCTAGATCAATGCACAGGCCAAATCGTTCCAGCAGGAAATTTGAAATTGAGCACATGCATTCCTCTTTTGACATAGGCATCCACAAAGAAAGGATAATTCAAATGCCACCACCAAGACGTTTAAATACTATAATATCAAATACAACATATTTCGTTCGGGCAAAAACTATTATAATATACTCGTTTTAGCAAACTGTAATGCTGCGTTTCCATGTTTGCCAAGGCTTGTCCCACAAGCACAAGCGTGTAAAGAGAGTATCAGGCTTGGCTTGCGTGAGCTTGTGGACGATGGTATCCGATCCGGTGTAGTGTCGGTTTTTGGACACAGATCAAAGGGCGCTTGCTTGGATACGTAATTTGTACAGTGACGTATTCACGAGCGTGTAAACGACTTCCAAAATATGCCAAGCGAGATTTGTGGACGCTTGTGCCTTGTGGATGCTTGCCAAGCCTTGGCAAGCGTGGAAACGCAGCATAAAGTTTCCAATCAGAGGTATATTTGAATCTGCTCCAACTTTCAGTACCAGTCGGATCCTGTCTCGCCTTTCCGTGCCAATGTCAAGGTCATTTCCGCTGTGAAGGGCGTAATGTCTGGAATGTTCCACGCGGAAACTCACAACTGCCTTTAATGGGGTTAGGCTGAGTTTACAATGTTGCCACAAATAACACATTTAGTATTTGAAAAGAAAACAGACTTCAAAATTGTACGTAATTGAGAATTAAAACTCTCTATCTCCAAAACTACTGAACCGATTTTGATGAAACTTGTACTATTCCGTAAGTTGAACAATGCCTAATACAACAATAAAAGAACTACTAAAATCAGACTGGTAGATCCAGAGATGTGCGAACACAAACATAATAATATACATACATATTACATACATACATTTACTTTTGAAATTTGGCACATTTGTCCAGACGGTGATACAGGCTAACATATATACGAAAACGGGGAGTTCTGGAAATATAACATACATACGCGTTGAATTGATAACCTCCTTTTTTGAAGTCGGTTAAAAATAACAGAGAATCGGTACTTATAGGCGAAGTAGCTCGGCGACTTTCGTGTTCCCTGATGAATGATTGCACTATACTTATGTATTATAAATGGGTACTATTATATTATATACAGAATTTGGTAGAAACGTCCCTTGAATCCTTTTTGTGTGTTATGTCATATTTTAAGTGTTGCTGAATCATTGTTATTTTACACAGACTGATGTGATATTGTTGCAATATTCATTGAGAGTCTGAAGCCATCTGAAGTATTGCACGATGGAGCCACATGGTCTAGATCAGGGCTGACCAAACTGTGCCGCGGTGCCCTGGTGCGCCGTGGAAAGGCAACAGGGGCGCCGTGAGTCGATCCTCCATCCTTATCCGAAACCACAAATATCAAAAAAATAAAATTATAATATTTTTAGGTGAGGCAGGTAGACGATTCAATATATTTTGTTTATTATTATTTACCTGCATAACCTAGGTATAATCATTAAAGGTGTTTATTTATGCAGCTTTTTCTAATAGCTAGATAGAGTAGGGGTGACAAAATATTGACGTGCAACTGCGCAGCAGGCTGAAAAAGTTTGGGAGCCCCTGGTCTAGATGCATTAAGCTAAGTAGCGCCACAAGGCCGGCACATAACGAGCTGGTGTCACGCAACTGTTAAGCTGTTCGATATCTGTTATTGTGTGAAATATCCCTCCGCTTCCGATGTATCATTTGTCAGAATTAGCGTTTCTGATCTTTTAAGGTTTTAAGGAACGCCTTTGGGTAGATACGCCCAGAGAAAGAAAATGGCTCTAAGACCGGTATAAATAGTCAGTACTCAAGATGCATCTCGGTCTCAAGACACGGTTCGGTTCTATGATTGATCGTAATTTTGGCAGCCAACCAATCACAGAACCGTGTCCTGGGACCGAGATGCATCTTGAGTACTGTCTATTTATACCGGCCTAAAAAGTCTCACTCTCCTAGCCTCAGCCATCTTTTTATTTGATTGTATATATCCGTCATTTGACTATGTATATACGTCCTTTTCTTAAACTGTGACTTCTGGGTTAACTGAATGTGTATTGATATGTACATGATATGATATGATATATGACATGATATGATATATGTACTTAATCTAAGAAGAAGTAGTCTCAATCATAGAGACTTTTCAATTGATTTTTGAAATATCCATCCTTCCTTTTGTCTGTTACTACTGTTAGATCTAGACTAAATCTACACTACTATTATAAAGAGGAAAGATTTGATTGTTTGTTTGTTTGTCTTGAATAGGCTCCGAAACTACTAGACCGATTTGAAAGATTCTTTTAACATTTGGAATCCTACATTAATTCTGCTGAACATAGGCAAAATTTTATTTTGGAAAAAAATAGGGTTCCGTAAGATATTTGGGATTTTCGGACGCAAGGTGTAAAAAATCAACCAGAAATGTTATTTTTTTTCGCGTACGCTACCTAAACTATAAAAGATAGAACCATAAAATGTTTTAAGTAATTGTAGATATTTTAAATATCTACAAAAAAGTCCGGGACACACTATACCTATCTATGTTGAGTGAGGCACAATAACCATTTTTTTATTAAAAAATCTTGAAATGTTTTTGGACTACATTTAAATGCCTTTATTTTACTCATGGCATTTATTCTTATCAAAATAAATTATTTCATTACTAAGTACAGTTAATGTAGATAATATTTGGTCTTTGAATGACTAAAATTGGACGTTTGGTTTTGAAGTTATGGCGAAATTAAAATATGTATTACGATTTCTACTGCACGGCCCGTTGCGAAGTGGGCGTCATCAAGGAGGTCGCGTGCGAGAGGGAGTTTAGATCCATCAGTTCTTTTCAGAGTTAGAATATTACACGCTATTAACATTTTCTTAAATATTTGAAAATGCCTAAGAGAGCCAGGTCTCTTATAAATATATTAGTCACTTCAATAAAATAATATGGGCAAAACAACGTTTGCCGGGACAGCTAGTCATACATAAACTTATAGCCAAGTTTATGTATGATTCAGTCTAGATCTGACAGATTTTACAGAAGCCTCAATCATAGAGACTTCTCTATTGACTATTTAGTTATTCATCCGTCCTATTGTCCGTCACTAGGCTGTAAGTTTATGTGTGATCTTGTCTAGATCTAGCCGTCTCTAATGTCTAGATCTCTCGTTACCGAAATAACAATAAACAACATTGTTAACGAAAATGACATCAACATCCAAGATGGCCGAGGTCGTGTCAATCAAAACGTCTGCAATTGCTCCATAAAGTCTATCATTGTCATTATATTAATGTACTCCCACTAAATAACATTATAATTATGTAACGCCTACATAAAGATCTTAACTGATTAGAACAGTATCATCATTATACTGAACTGTACACTTCTTGAATCTTGATAGACTGATGGCTGAACTCTGACGAGTCAGAAGTCCCTTAAGTTAAGGACTAGCTCCTAATTTATATGCTATCTCTTTTTCGCAGGACAAATAGAGAAGGATAGACCGTGACTTAAATAATCTCAATAAAGCACCATTGAGGAAACTGATTCCTAGGCAGTTGACAGACCAACGACATTTGGTCGGATCATGTCAATTCAATCTTGTTTGTGATTCAAATGTCAATTCAATTGTGATCTGTCGGCTGGGTTTGACGTAACGCGACCAAACTACGTAGGTCCCCCATCTGCCTAGGAATTAACTTCTCTGATAGTACATATTTGTTTTAACGCTCAGTTTGTGCACACGGAAAAAGAAGTTACATTTAATTAATTGCTAAATATTATGTCACCGATGGCGATTAATTTTAGAAGTTAATTCTATTATGAATATAGTTACATACTTCTTAGAATAAAACTTAAAAACAATTACATTAGCACCGCACCTAATAATGTTATCATATCCAAATCCCACTTCAGAAATTAAACATATACCACGCAATTATTCTTCGGGGAAAATATTAAATTAATTAATAATAAAAAAGTGACAACGTTTTGTCATGAGCACTAGGGTTTAGGCTCGGCATACACGTCTAGACACAACCCTCTGGAGCCGAGTGCTCCCCTAATGACGTCACAAATATTAATTTGCCAATGCTAGATCAACTTACATTAATTGCCTTGAAATCTTTCCTGCGGATATTTATTCCGCTGTTTGCTATTCGAAAACGAAAGGAGCTTTTGTAAATTGCAATAATATTATCTTTTTTATATTTGCCATATATAAAATAAAACAGTAATTGATATAATATTATGTTATTTTCTTTATCAGAAAAGTTGATTGATTGATTTAAAGTTTGAGAATAGGTATGACATTAAGCGTTTTATTTCAGTACCAGAAACGACTGCGCAGAAGGAAAAAAAAATGTTCAGCTCATTTGCGTTACAGACACTAATCCACTAAAATCCACCCCCAGAAAAGAAGAGGTACTAAAAATTTATCACATTAATTATGGCAATTGTTGTAACAATTAAAAAAAAGTATTTGCAATAAAAATGAGAATTTTGGGCAATTTTCCAGATATTAAATAAAGATAATGTGAAGTCACCAAAAGAGTTACAAACCGGCACATTGAACGTAGACAAATACCGAATGACTTTGGACGTGCCAGAGCAAGTGATCGACAAGCTGATGCGGTACAGAAGTAATTACATGCAGTACATGCTGACTAGTGCTTTGTATGCCAACAGTTCGTTGGGGAAGCCGTTAGAAATGATCAGCAGGTAATATATTTTTTTAATGAAATAAGGGGGTAAACGAACAAACGGGTCACCGGATGGAAAGCAACTTCCGTCGCCCATGGACACTCGCAGCATCAGAAGAGCTGCAGGTGCGTTGCCGGCCTTTTAAGAGGAAATAGGGTAGGATAGGGAAGGGAAGGGAATAGGGGAAGGTAGGGAAGGGAATAGGGTAGGGGATCGGGCCTCCGGTAAACTCACTCACTCGGCGAAACACAGCGCAAGCGCTGTTTCACGCCGGTTTTCTGTGAGAACGTGGTAAATTAAATCTTCTTGTGAATGTAAAGTTCCGTACCATTATAGAGCAATATAGGTAAAAAATGTGTTTTCTGTATGGGGCCCTTAATTATTTATTATTAAAGTACAAATATAATTAAGAATATTTTGAGTATTTCAGTGTCTACCTGCTACCATTATTGATTACGAGCAAAAAAGGCCAAAAAAATCACGTTTGTTGTATGGGAGCCCCACTTAAATATTTATTTTATTTTGTTTTTAGTATTTGTTGTTATAGCGGCAACAGATATACATAATCTGTGTAATTTTCAGAAGTCTAGCTATAGCGGTTCTTGAGATACAGCCTGGAGACAGACAGACAGACAGACATCGAAGTCTTAGTAATAGGGTCTAGTTTTTACCCTTTGGGTACGAAACACTAAAAATGAGAGAATAATATGTTCCATGGATGTTTTACTTACTAAAGTAATAAGTAAAAGTATAAAGTTCGCGTTTGGTAATATTATAAACCATTTTTAATCCTTATATACATATTTTCATTCATTTCAGCGTGTCCGAAAAGATTGTCGACGACCTTCTCCTGAATTGTGTCAATGAAATGGAACTGAAGGAGTTTGCTGAGGAGCTGTGCAAGAGTGAGATGAACTAAATTATTTGTTATTCATTTTAAATAAAACATTTTTCGTATTTTTAAAATAATTCAATCTTTTATTACCATTTCATATTTTGATGCTTCAGTCTTTTTGAGTTAACATACGTGGTATATTACCAAAAGTTTTTTCATGTTCTTTATTATAATTATAACGGTTTCAAGAAAAGTTCTCATAAAATATCTATTGACATATTTTAAGAATAAACATTGAACAGGTATAAAAGACATCGAGTACCTACTTACCATCTAAATTATATCTTAGATAAACTCTATATAATTAGTATCATAACTACTACTAATAAATAAGGCACTTACACATAAGACTAGGGTAAACCCGATTCTTATATTACTATCAATAGTCTCAGTATTAGTCCTGGTTCCGTAAAACATTTTTTTATTACTATCAAGCTGATTTTTTGTGAGTAGCTTCATTTTGATAAGACGAACAACAATTTTATTTGCGAAAAGTCTTAAAAGTGGTAGCTAACAGAGATAGAAAGGTCCTAAAATATGGATTGTTCTATTTGTAGGACAATGTTACTCTTAAATAATGTAACTATTAACCTACCAATATACAATAAATCAGCTGGTTAGGGTTCCGTTTTAGGGATCAACAAAACTTGGTTGATACGGAACCCTAAAACGGTTTATTTTTTATTGTTTATTAAATATTTTCGGGCCATCAAATCAACCTATTAAATCCTTTCTATCTCTGTTAGCTACCACTTTCAAGATTTTTCGCAAATAAAATTGTTGTTGGTCTTATCAAAATAAAGCTATTCACACAAAATTTGCTTGATAGTAATAAAAAAATTGATATTGATACGGAACCCGGACAATATAGTTCGAATATCAAAATTGATATAAATGTTTGCTACAAATAAATAAATGCCACGTCAATCACAATCTAATAACGTGTTATTAACCTTATGATTATCGACATCAATATCGTATTTTCTATCAAAGAGAGGTTATTGACACTATAAAACTTCGTCGTCCTTATTTAATGTTAGTCGAAAAGAATTTAACACCTCACCAAATTTAGTTTTCTGTCTTTTCAGAGTGTCGTTTTTCTCCATATGCGGTAATTTTGTAATGCTTTCAGAACTTGAGGTGTCTGTTTGATAAGCTTCTTCAGGCGTCGGTGGGTTTGACTGCATAGTACGGGACTTGGTTAGTTTGGGACCTCCAGCTGCAAATATCGACTCGAGTTTTGTTTTAAGTTCATTTCTACTTAAACTATTTTCTTCCTCGCTATCTGAGTCTAATTTCTTTTCTTCTATTTCGATCGGTCGTAGGTTCTGTAATGCTTCTCTAGATGCTATATCTCTCATTAAGTTTGAAGGTATAGAAGGCCTCTCTCTTGTCCAAGAAATTTCGTTGTTTTCGACTCGATCACCAGTAGAATTTGATCTCCTCCTTTGTTCGTCTGTTACATTTTTATTTTCATTTTTCATTTTATTCTGAAACAGATTGTTAAGTTTTGACATAAAATGCAATTGCTTATCACTTCCAAATACCATTGGCGTATCGTCGAAAGAATTGTTAGACTTCACACTTTCTCTTGGTTTATTTTCTTCTTCAAATTCAACTGGCTTAGATTTTGATGGCCTAGAAGAAATAGTATACGACTTTATAAAAGTTGGGCTTTTAAAGTAGTTTTCGTCGAGTGGTGGTGGACTCGGTATATTTGGTATATCTTCTTTAGAGTCACCAATAGATTCATTCAACCCTGTTTTGTCTATCGTATCTGAGTAGCCAGACTCGTCAGTTCTAGAATCACTGTCATTGAAGGCGGTAACGTCTTCGTGGTCCGTAATTTCTTCAGCAATTTCTTTTTTCTCAATATCGTTTTTCTCATCTTCCTCAGTAAGCATTGGTAAGTCTTCCCTGTGTACCTGTGCCACTACATCGTATTTAGATAATACCAGATTACCCAAAGATGCATCCGAACCTGCGTCTGATAGCTCGCTTAAAGACTTCCTGTGCAAAACTGGTTCATCCGTTAATGATACGACGTCTTCGTCCTTCTTATCTTTTAAACTGATTATTTCTCCGTAGGAATCTTCTTCGGCCTGCAAAACTTGATCGAGCAAGTCTATAATTTTTGCTTCCTTTTCAGCATTATTTTCAACAAACGCGTGCTGTACAATTATTTCTTCAGTAACGATAGGCTGCTTTAAAGTATCATGCCCAGTGTCCACGGTTATTTCTTCAATAATAGGATTATGTGTTATTTTGTCACCTCCACTAATACTACCTTTAGTAGTACCAGGAGGAGTCGGTGATTCAACATAAATTTGTACCGGCGGCTTTCCGTTCACTTGAGAAGACTGTTTCAGATTATTCTCAAGGTTATCGTGGTCTTTTTCTTTCTCTCTAAAGCAGCACATGCATATTAAGTAAACTGGTAGACCTGCAATATAATAACAAAATGACAAAAAAATATTACAAAAGTGTAGGTATTACAAAGTTTATATCTTATTATATTGCTATTAATTGATATGTAAACACTATACTTAATATATTTTTATTCTCACCGATTGCAATCCAAATTAAAACACGTATCCAGGTCTGTAAGTTGAGATGAACCATAAGCTGGATGTTCAGGTAAATGCTGATGCACGGAATTATCGGGACAAGGGGAGTCTGAAAAATATTTGGTTTTATTAGGCCCTTTACTTATTCTCACGTAATTGCTTTCAAGTCTTATAGATTCTGTAGTTTGGTCTACGTTTGTAAATTATGGAGTTGATTTTCTATCATCAAATCTTTGACTGAGATTTCGTAAGCCCTCTTTCACAGATTTGTGTTAAGCATCCTGCTTTTAATATCACGGTATCTCTTTTGTTTGCATAGTATTTCGTTTTTCAGTGTTAGATAGTCTTGCCCACCTTAAACGCGACCTCCTCTTGTATCTTCGGCTGCAGGGTCATGCTCACCACCGTCAACACCGCCAGCAGATGCAATACTATCACGTATATCAGGGGGCTCCCCGCCAACCGTATTATCAGTCCAATGGCGATGCAAAACGCGACTGTAAAGTAAATGCATTAAAATTTTACTATTAACGACGTTTTTTTTTTTATATATGAAATAAGGGGGCAAACGAGCAAACGGGTCACCTGATGGAAAGCAACTTCCGTTTCGTGCGTTGCCAGCCTTTTAAGAGGGAATAGGGTA
Organism: Aricia agestis; assembly: GCF_905147365.1. NCBI lineage: Eukaryota > Metazoa > Arthropoda > Insecta > Lepidoptera > Lycaenidae > Aricia > Aricia agestis. Next base: position 15,391,508 of record NC_056418.1, on the reverse strand, counting down.
ATAGGGGAGGGTAGGGATGGGAAGCGAATAGGGGAGGGTAGGGAAAGGAATATTGTAGGGGATTGGGCCTCCGGTAAACTCACTCACTCGGCGAAACACAGCGCTAGCGCTGTTTCACGCCGGTTTTCTGTGAGAACGTGGTATTTCTCCGGTCGAGATTCGAGATTAAATTGGAAGTAGTTTGGAAGTATATTTTCTTGTGACATCTGATTTTTTCTTAAATTTCTATGACAAAAGCTTACCAAATAACAATAGATTAATGAGAATGATGTTTGTAGTAGTTTTGCATGGCAGCTTCTCTCCACATCCAATCATGTGCTTCCAATATCCCGAACCAGCTACGTCGAATTTTGAACGATATCTGAAATGTATGTTGAAAGCATTATCAAATTGGAATATTCTTACATTTAGAAGCATAAAAATATATGAAATAAGGACAAAATCAACAACATTCTTAAATATTTACATTCTTTATAATCGTCTTGTTTAAAAAATATTCTGATTAATCTGGAGAAATACCTTGATACAACAACGCAAGCGGCAACGACACTGTAGGCCAGTAGAGTGCCAAGACACATCATCATGATCAAGTCGCCCAAGTCCAGCATGGCTCCCAACAGAGCTGTAAATATAAGTAAACGAATTTATATTTAAGTAAAGTAAAAAACTTTAAAAAGATAACCAAATTTATCGATAACTTTTGAGGATATTGAAATTCTGTCAGCGGTATAATCTTCCTATACTTATATTATGAATGCGAAAGTGTGTCTTTATAGCGTATCATTAAGTTTAAGCGGTGTAACTGTAGGAATATTCACCAATAATAACAGTAGGCAGTACAGTCGCGAAGATAAGCGTCTGCTGCGACGTGCTGACGGTGGCCAAGCACGGGCACAGCAGGCCATCACTCGCCATCGCGTACAGGATGCGGGGGATAGGGAACATGCTGCCGAATAAACTGGAAAGAAAAAATAACTGTTAACAAATAGATGGGATTTTTATAAAGAACTCAATAGGTAAGCTTAAATAATACACTGATATGCTTGTAAATAATGAGCTTGCTAAACCTTTATCATGATGCCTTTAAATATAAATAAGAGATGGTGCAGCGGAAAGTAGTTTCCAAAGTCCTCTAGAGAGGCTAAAATCACCACTCTGGTGTTGTAAATTATTATTACACATTTCAAAATTAAAACTCTCTTTACTCTTAAAAAGCCTGTGATGATTGAACTATTGTTTACTCTTAATGTAAACATGCAGCTAGAATTATCACCTGGCCAATATCCCAAAAATGAGGCCGACTGCGGCAATCCACATGGCCCACTCCATACCCACGTAGGTAAATGCTGTCGTTACTGTTGACAGTTTGTCCTGAAATTATAAAGCAAATTAATTCATCTACCAATCTTAGACAATATTAACCTTAGCTATATTTAAAATAAAAATGACTCGAGGACGGCTGAACCGATTTGGCTAATTCTAGGCTTGAAATATTCGCGGAAGTCCGAAAGGTTTACATTTGGAGGGATGTGAATCGAAGGTCACCGGGCCATCTAATTAACAAACAAAGGAGATAAATCCGTTACTAAAGTTAGTTCATAAAAGGTTCTTAATAATGAAGAGTTGTACCTGCAAGTAATAAGGCACCATCATGGTGACGACAGTCGATGTGCTGATATACAGAAGCAGCAACACGCCTATCACGCACAGAATCGCGATGGGTATGGACCGCCGTGGCTCCCGTACCTGAAGAAAGAACCAGTGGAACAACTTTAATATGGTACCATGTTAAAGAGATCAAAACAGAACGTATGAGCTGGAGAATAATTGAGATTGAGAGGATTCAAAAGATCACATATCGTCTTTGTTGCAAACTTTTAAAACGTTTGCCTTAGGAAATCTATCCTTGAAAGATTTTAGTAATCATATTTTACTTCAAGACAGCATGTTAACTCTGACCTGATGATAATAAAATTTTATTTTACAAAGCCAAACAGTTGTTTGAAAATGCAACATTCTATAGTCGTTAAGCTAGTAGGAGCAGTACTAGTTGTAGTAAGTTGTACCTCTTCAGCAGCAAATGTCAGGAGATCGAAGCCGACAAAGCCGTAGAAGCACACCGCAGCTCCTTTCACCGTACCCCACACGCCGTAGGGGAAGAATCCTCCGTTCCCCGCAGTCACATTTGTAGGGGACAGGGTCCAGTTGCTGTAGTCCGCTGGAAGGAAATCAATGTTAAAGTGATAGAAAATGTCGGTATTCCATATATGAAGAAAATGAATTCAATAGTCGAAAAGTATCATGAAATAAATGTATTAATATGCACTAGGCAGACCTTCGGAAATCAAAATTCAGACCACATATTTTTTATATCAATTAATTTAATTCACATTATTTTACCTTTAAACGATCCAGCGATGATAACAAAGAAAATAATAACGATGGTGATTCCCGTGAACACGTGGTTGATCATTGTCGACCGTCGCACACCGATGCACAAGATACCTGAAATATTACACACACTACATGATTTTCAATTGCGTTAACCATACTTGGATATAACAGAGAGCCATGTTGTAGCTGTTGAAGAAAAAATACTAGTATCCTGGTAAATACTGATATCCAAAAATATTGAAGTTATTCCAGAAACAAATAAGATATGAAAATAGTTGTACGGATATTTTGGGTATTTAATCTGCTAGCTGTGGTATATAAAACTACTCTAATCTAGGCTCGAATCAAGAACTTGATGGCAACAACATACTTACCACCCATAAGCAATACCACAAAGAACGCCAGGAAGTCAAAGTACTGCGAGAACGGTGCCACAGCGATGGGAGCGAAGGACTCGAACCACGCCGACATGGTGTGGTTAGAGAGGGAGTCCACGAACATGCTCAGCCCGCGCGCCAGGCTCGCTGCTCCTGAAATATTTTTTATCGTGATCGTCATCTACATACGCTAAAAGCCTGACCAAATAAAACGCCCGTTCTAATAACGCTTTATGTTTTGCATCAATACCATCAAAAGCTAGGATGCGACTGCTTGGACGTGACAATGACGAATGTTAACGTTCAAATTTTTAAAAAAGCTTTATTTTATGCTGCTTTTGATAACAGCTATTAAATAAAAAATAACGTCTGTTAGATTTTTTAACCTTCTGCATGAAGAAAATACATCAAGAGCAAATAATATTATGATTTGTATTCATGATAAACTACGCTAACCGATAGTCCAAAGGTACCTAGAACTTAATAAGGAAAACGAGTATAAGAAGGCTCTAGAACGTACCAAACAGTCCCTCCAGTATGAGGCACCAGCCGACGACAAACGCGACGAACTCGCCGAGGGCCACATGCGCGTAGCTGTACGCCGACCCTGCCAGCGGCAGCCGCGACGACCACTCGCCGTAGCATAGACCTGGAAATGCAAATGGTAATGTTGCAGTCATCTGAAGTAGCTAGCAGGATGGGGATGAGTCATAGTTTTGTACAGGCTACCAGGTAATGGTGGGACCATTACGAATCCTGTAAAGCCTTTTAACAACTGAATATGTCACGGGAGCTCGAAAAAGAAGCAAAAGGCTATCTTTAAAAAACTACGTATGTATGACATCCAGTTTTTGAAGAAAGTTACATATACGAATGGAAATGTAATTTTAAAACACGTTTATTAAAAAGGTTAGAGTAATAGCTAAGCAATCGCCTACATTGGATTTTGGACTGGGGTCGTGGATAAAATGAAATTAAATTCCCTTACTTTCACTTGTTGACATCACCTCATAATGTACAAAATACACACTTTTGATTTTAAATAAATACGTCCAAACGAATGCCAACGTGATTTTCAACTAAATAATTATGGAAGCCAAATTTTTAGTTACTCTTTTGAGAAAGAAATTATAACGAATTCAAGTCAAAAGTTTGCATAAGTGGGAAGTACGCCCAGTAAACACTTTTTACACGAATCAGCATATCTCACCAGCAAACAGCGCAGCGACGGCAGCGAGCAGGTACGACATGACGACTGACGGCCCAGCAGTGGACATGGCGGCGCCGCCCAGCACCACGAAGGCGCCCACGCCCGCGGAGCTGCCCACGCCCAGCGATACCAGCTCCCATAGCGAGAGACATCTGGAACATGGACATTTGGCATTCTCTTATACCAATTATTTTTCGGAGTGGGACAACTAAGGCTAGAAGCAAATCAGTGTGATGTTATGACGAACATTTCTTCAAGAGTAACTCATCTCATGAAGCTTCTTAAAACTCGGTACAAAAATGTATCTTCTGTAAAATATTTAGGTATGATTTGAGATTTGGCTATATGGACTATCGTCTATCAGAGGCTTACCTCTTATAGTCCATAGTCCACACAGCCTTAGCTCAATTCTATCTAAATATTTTAGAGCTGTTATCTGTACTCGTATGGTAAATACCATAGGAATACCAATAACAGCTTTAAAATAGCGATTCATGTGAGACTTTGTGTCTACAAAATTTTAATGTCCACCATTATTGCATTGAGGAACCACGTCTCATCGAGTACTTTGCGTAATACCTTTTTAGGTCTCCATTATTGACTCGTTCGGAGCTGTAGGTTCGCCGCCTGGTCAGCGCGCCGCAGAACTTCCCCATTTATCACCAGCTAGCGCAAACCCACATCACAGCTGCTTGCTCTTGACTGGAAAATAACATATTTATAAGACGCTAATCGTTTGATTAGTCGCAAGTTGGTTTACTTGAATTTGAAGAAAACCGACTTGGAGGTCCTGAGATACAAATAGGTATCATAATAGCTTATGTTAATGATCTAAAAAATGTTGTCAAACACTGCAAACTATATCAATTTGCTGACGATACATGTCTTGTTGCGACGGACAAAGACATATCGTTAGCGAAAACTAAAATTCAAACAGATTTCTCCGCAATATGTAAATGGTCACACGATTCAGGCCTAGTACTAAATCCTAATAAAACGAAACTAATTCACGTAAGATCTAGACATAAAAATGAAGAAAATATTGAAGTTACAGCACACTGCCATGAATGTCTCCATACACCAAACTCACACTGCACTAGGGACTGTGTCAAAATAAATCAAGTCACAGAACACACCTACTTAGGACTAGTTATTGACCATAAATTTAATTGGGAAAACCACATAAATAAAGTTTGTGATAAACTAAGAATTATATTGTCAAAATTTTATATAATACAGCATTCTGTACCACGAAATATACTATTACTTACTTATAAAACACTGGTAGAAAGTTTAATAGCTTATGGTTTAAGTAGTTACGGACGCACCTATAAATCATACTTAGATCACATTTATAACATTCAATATAGGATTTTGAAGTTAATTGTATCCCCTAAAATTAAAAATCAGTACTCGGACAATCCTCTAGGTCTGTTTAGATATTGTGGCGTCCTTCCCATACATACTAAGGTTGAGTATGCACTGCTTACTGAACAATATTTTCGTTATGATATTCAATTATTAAAAAGTCACCATAAATTTACACGAAGTATAGCATTAAAAAAACTATGTACACCGAAATTTAATAATGAATATGGCAAAAGAACCTCTCATTATATAATACCACACTTAATTAACAATTTACCTGAATATACTAAAAAGAAAATTACTAAAAGAAATATTAAACATGTATTAAAAACATATTATTTTGATAAACTCGAAGGACAATTTAATAATATTTGTACTTAATTAAACACTTCAATAATATTTGTAATTAAACTCAATCATTAAATAGTGTAATATCAAAACCTCCCGTATAGTGTTGTAACTTGTTTACTTATTAAGGTAGGTATTTACGCACCAAGCGGCGCAGCGAACATAAATGGTTTTATATCAGTTATGAAGTCCCATCTGCCCGCTCGATGCAAATTATAACTCGAATGGTTACAATTATCAATTATGTAATAATTTACATTCATTTGTTATTATTTTAATTATAGTTACAAGTAGTTGAGAACGTTATCTCTAGACAAACTCGACAAGAGTTTTAGGCATATCATAATATAAAATTGTAATTAGATGTAAGATTTGAAGAAGTAAATAAATAAATAAATAAAATAATCGGATGCAAAATGTAGTGACCAATGGCCGTATAAGAACTAAGAATCCAGATGCAACGATATAATACCTACTAGTATTAGTCTAGTAAGAAGAAAACTAATTCGAAAGATACAACGTAGATCCTAAGCTGACAACTACAATTAAATATACAGGAAGAAGGCGGCAAAGATTTATTGATGAAGATTTTAAGAAACAAAAAACATAATAATTATGCAGATAATATAGCAAATGCACCAAGTGACGTACAATCAACATCCACTTATAGCGCGAGTGTTTGCTATGCTTATGATAGATAACTCATAAACTGACTCAGAATTGTAAGAAATTTTTCCTTTGGACTTTTACAGTAGCGTTAAATGATCTCCACTTGTTTCTACCATTCCCACCAAATTGCACGGTAGAAGTTTCTAGCAGGACGATTTCAAGAACCGATGCCTGTTTTTGGCTAACTTGTGTGGGTGAAGGCAGGCCCTGAATTAGGACAGAGAAGCAAGTGAAAGTGACGACTTGAAAAACTGGACGGATTTCAGTTTGAGAGACAAAAAGAAGGATGTCGTTAGTAAACAAGTAGGTACTGACGAGTGACGGTAGCTAAGTACTGACGGACTGAGAAGAAACTGAGTAGGACTGTTGAAGATGATGATGATAATTCTATTACAAACCCGAAACCGTTGGAAAGGTTAAGTTGGCGATAAGATTAGAGATTAAACTGCAACCGAGAGCGAGCAGTTTACCGCAATACATTTATACGAGTTAGGGATGTGCCAAATGTTTTATGAAAGTCCGTCACGAGTAGTATTTTAGTCTTGTCCATACTATCCATACTAATATCATGCGAGTAGTATTTTAGTCTTGTCCATACTATCCATACTAATATCATGCAAGTGTGTCTGTCTATTACCTCTTCACGCCCAAACCGCGTTTTGATGGGTTTGGTTCCCACGCTTTAAAAAAATTTTGGCGCAACGGAGTTGCGGACGTCATCTAGTACTATTATTATGAATCCGAAAGTTTTTCAGTCTGTGTTTGTGTCTTGTACCTCATCGTTCTCAAATCGTTGAACTAATTTAAAAGTTAGGAAGTGAGAAAGAAGATAGTATGGAAATACTTTGACCGACTCGCCATTCAAATTGAGTATTTACGGCGGGAAGTAGCTAAAATTCGCGTTCAACACACACGCACAGATTACGATATAGTTACTACGTAAACACCTGTATTATATCCTAAGGCTTAACCAATCTTAAAACAATTGATAAGTACCTATTGAAGTTTTTAATAAATATTGGTCTAATTAAAGAATTGTGAAACATCTAAATCGACAACCCTATGCCTTGCCGAAACCTGTGTGTGTTCACGTACGTTACCGCAATACAGTACAATTTACAAAAGATACTCCCTTATCACTGATAAAGACACAATGTGAAAACAAAATATTTGGGTTAGCTGTTGTGAAATTACTGAAAGGGACATTTTAACGTTTCCGAATAGGTTAGAAGCCGCCATCTTCTCTTTTTGAAATTGGAACATCAATAAATGTAATAAAGTGTAATAAATGTGTAACTCGGGTGTCGTCTGGTAAATAGTGAAAAAGGTGCAGAGAATGAAACAGATTAGGTCTCAATGGAAAACTATCACCATACACATGAATACGCGCAGCACTCTTACAGCTAAAGAACGGTCACAGAACACGCAGATAATATAAACAGCGAAATCTACAAAGTTTTTGTCTTTTATATTAAACATACTAGATGTCCCGCGCGGCTTCGCCCGCGTAAATTAGAAATTTTACAGAATCCGTAGGTACATTTTCCCATAAAAAATATTTCCCCCGTTTTTCCCACATTTTCCTGAGTTTCTTCTGTCGTATTAGTCTTAGAGTAATAATATAATATAACCTTCTCGATAAATGATGAGTCTTACTCGATAAATGATCTATCTAACACTGAGATAAGTTTTTAAATCGGACCTGTAGTTTCTGAGATTGACGCGTTCAAGCAAACATACTCTTCAGGTTTATAATATTAGGTAGATATAGATTTTTTTTAATTATCGCTTGACAAACTCGAGTCTCGATCTAAAAGACTATGAAATGGTATAATATGGTAGTGATGATGATGATGATGATGATGATGAAGAATGTAATTTGCATAGTAGCATATGCTTTCTGTTCTTAAAACAACGCCGAAACTCCCAAACTTGTATCTATAAAGAATCAGGAATTCTCTCAGCACCTTCCGAACCACGGTATACCAGGTATATCTCGGTGCAAAATCTTACTTGTTGGTAGCATATGCTTAGAATACTTCTCACGAAACCGAAGTCACCATATGTTTCCCTATAAGTTTTGAGGAGTTCCCTCGATTACTTATGGATCCTTCATCAGATCACCACTTTTGTGAATATAATACCAAATTGGGATGATACCCTATATACCAAAAGAAAAATTTTGAAAATCGGTTAACAAACGGCGGAGTAATCGTTGAATATAAGAAAACGAACATAACACCTCCCCCATTTTGAAAGTCGGTTAAAATTGTAGCCTATGTGTTATTTATTTACACTATCAAAAAGGATCACCAAAGTAAAGAAAGTTCTCGCGCACGTAGCCACAAAGATAGATATAACGATAATATAATTTTTTCCGTGCTCTGAAATGCGACAGGATGGAATGACATATCAGTTGGTTGTCAAATCTAATGTCAAATACATATTGAGATTGCGTTCAGAATTTAAATTCAAATTCAAATTCAAATTCAAATATTTTTTATTTGCCAGAATATGGTACAAAAAGATGTTAATAATAATAAATAATAGCACAAACATATTCTGCCATACACGGCGTGCAAATATTTAAATATAGATAATACATAATAGCTTGGATTACAATAATTAATTAAAACAGTAAGATTGAAATAAATTAGATACAGTAAATAACATTTTATAAATTCATTAATAACATTTTATAGATTCAATAATTACATTTTATAACTTTTACATTTTATAACTTTAATAATTATTACATTTTATAAATTTATTAATTACATTTTATTCTTAACTTGTTAACTTAAGATTTATAATTTAATTTGTCTTTATTATTATTGATTTATCTTTCGATTTCTATATAGTCTTATTAAAAAAATAATCGGACAGAGTAACAACTGAAGTTAGCTAAAATTGTGTTTATTTATGTACTATGTATTTTGAGACTATGCAATTTTGTCGCGTTCGCGATTCACTTTCACTTTTGTTGAGTTTCAGAACGCGATATTAGGTCCTCCAACGCGCACGCGAATTTGAACTTTATGCAGCGGTAATAAATTACAAATTGACTCTCCATTTTATTTAGAAAACGTTTGTATGGGAAATAGAAAAATGCTGTTTTGAGGATTTTCCCGGCAATTATTCGAATTTTTCTCACCTTTTAAACCTTCCCTAGACCTCCACGAATAATTCAAGACCAAGATAAGATAAATCCGTTCAGCCGTTCTCGAGTTTTAGCGAGACTAACGAACAGCAATTGATTTTTATATATATAGATTATATACTTACAGAAGACTTCGCTATAATCAGCTCAAGAGAAATGGGACACAAAATGCGCTCTATTTATTTGAATCACGCAATTATTGTGCGTGCGCCCTATTAGGGCGATTTAGTATGTAGATTGTAGACGTACCTATACCCAGTATATTATCACAATGATATTAGTAGAATTTCCAGGTTTATTACAGTAGACACGTAATCACATCTGAGACACCTTAAATAACTAGATATGACTATTGACTGTGTTATAGGTACTAAGGGTAAATCATGCTAACGGTATTATGATTAACCCTTAATGAACAGCAACAACGTGTTTTATAATAAGGATTAACATACCTAAATTATCATAGCGAGACGCAGCGCAAGCGGTGTCGGAGTAGTACTAACTGAATACTGATAAGGATGCTGAGTGATAAGATAGAGCCGAGATACATTGACTAAAACAGGTGGCCCCATGCATTATGACTTCTGAGGTAAAAGCTGAAATTTTCCGTCCCAATATCTTACTAATATTATAAAGGCGAAAGCACGGACGTAAAAAAAGTTTGTTTGGATGTATGGATGTGTGGATGTATGGATGTTTGTTACTCTTTCAAGCAAAAACTACTGAACGGATTTTAATGAAACTTTACAATAATTTAGCTTATACATCAGAATAACACATTGGCTACAATTTTAACCGACTTTCGAAATGGGGGAGGTGTTATGTTCGTTTTCTTATGTTCAACGATTACTCCGCCGTTTGTTAACCGATTTTCAAAATTTTTCTTTTGGTTTATAGGGTATCATCCCAATTTGGTATTATATGCACAAAAGTGGTGATCTGATGAAGGATGCATAAGTAATCGAGGGAACTCATCAAAATTTATATGGAAACATGTGGTGACTTCGGTTTCGTGAGAAGTATTCTAAGCATATGCTACCAAACAGTAAGATTTTGCACCGAGGTATACCTGGTATACCGTGGTTCGGAAGGTGCTGAGAGAACTCCTGATTCTTTATAGATACAAGTTTGGGAGTTTCGGCGTTGTTTTAAGAACGGAAAGCATATTATGCTACTATGCAAATTACATTCATCATCATCATCATCACTACCATATTATTATACCATACATCGTCCCATCTTATGAGCCTATAATGACCCTGTCATTGGTACTTTTCAAAGTCTTTTAGATCGAGACTCGAGTTTGTCAAGCGATAATTAAAAAAAATTTATACTTAATATTATAAACATGAGTATGTTTGCTTGAACGCACTTATCTCAGGAACTACAGGTCCGATTTAGAAACTTATTTCAGTGTTAGATAGCTAATTTATCGAGTAAGACTATAGGCTATATATTATTACGCTAAGACTAATGCGACCGAAGAAACTCAGGAAAATGTGGGGAAAACGGGGGAAATATTAGAAATTACGAACTACTGGAGCAATTTTTATGGCAATATTTGGCACAGATATAGAGTATACCAAACGAAGGGAGTAGGGACATAAGAGCTATTTTTTATGGGAAAATGTACGGTTTCTGTAAAATTCCTAATTTACGCGGGCGAAGCCGCGCGGGACATCTAGTTTGTCCATATGGTGGAGATGGGGAAAGTTAGCTTTAAAATAAAACAGCTTTTACCCAAGTATGCAATCTAGGAACGGATCAATATCATAAAGTACTCTGTGGAACGGATCAACTAGCAGGAAATGACAAAGACACTACATCAAAAGAGCCGCGATTCGCAAGTTGGCATTTTCAGAAGAAAAATGCTCCCTAAGAGGCCGGTCTTCTCATTTTGAAGGCCCTAATAGCCTGAAAATGTAACTGTTAGTAAAGTATGAGGATGATTATTCTGTCGCGTAAAACGGGGCGAAAATTAGCAGCAGGTCTGACCTTCCGTATAATCAGCGTTGCCAGACGTCTCGATTTTGGCGGGACGTCCCGATTTTTTCATCAAAATTGAATGTCCCGCGCGGGACAGGCTCAGCTCGCTTTTCGGGGAAAGCTCGAACGTACGTGCAGCGCGGCGTGCTGAGAAAGAAAGGTGCGTAATGAAGAACAAGAGTGTGGGAGGTAGAGGGGTTGATTTTATATAGCTACTTTAGTTATTTATTGTCACGTAAACGTTATTTTAACGCAAATAAAAAGATAATAATTAAAAAAACTTTTGATGTTATACCTTTTTTTACTTTGTCCCGCTTTTGACCGAAGAACCACCATCAACCACCTACTTTTTCACTTAAAAAGTTCCAAAGTCCCGACTTAGCACAAAAAAAAATCTGGCAACGCTGCGTATAAGTGCCATTCGTCAGAGGACTCCAAATGTTTTAACCAGTAGAAGATGAATCATGCAAGGCGATGTAGTAACGAAAGGAAAATAGGCTAAATTTTAAAAATTTAAGGTTAAGTTCGCCATAACAAATCATGACCACGGCAGAAACAGACTTTGAAGTTGTGGAGAAGAGATAATATTATTTTCTAGAAAGAAAGAGCTCCTAGTTTAAATGGTATGTTTAGATTACAAAGCTAAAGTTTTACCTATATAATACATAAAAGTAATATCTACTAAGCATAGGTTGATGAACTCAAATCATTTTACATTCTGAATCACACTATCAAATCATTGCGATATTTATTGATAATGTTCGTTTTCATACACACTGACACAAATAATATTTACTTACAAAAATATTCAAATTGTAAATTAAAGAAACAAAAAAGAAAACAGTGCAGAATTCTGATGAGAAACAAGCTATGCTACGATTTATACGAAGACAAAAATTGTAGCTTGAGAGATCGGATGAACTTAGGCAAAGGTCCTCCAAGCTTCTGACTCTGTCGTTAAAATAAGGTACCCGCAGTGGCATATTATCCAGAAGTTAAAGGCACCGGTATAGGGCGCGAGGGCACAAAGAAGTAGATACGTGGTAGTCGGGCTGAATTATAAAATGAGTAGAGAAGGTCTTATCTATATATTATGGTAAATAGCTGTTGTCCTACTTATATTATGAAGGCGAAATTTTTGATGTATGTGTGTATGGACTATGGATGTTTGTTACCCTTTCACGCAAAAACTACTGAACGGATTTTGATGAAACTTTACGATAATATAGCTTATACACCAGAATAACACATAGACTACAGTTTTAACCGACTTTCAAAATGGAGGAGGTGTTATGTTCGTTTTTTTATGTTCAACGATTACTCCGCCGTTTGTGAACCGATTTTCAAAATTTTTCTTTTGGTGTATAGGTTATCATCCCAATTTGGTACCATATTCATAAAAGTGACTGGTGACCTGATGAAGGGATCCGTAAGAAATCGAGGGAACTTCTCAAAATTTATATGGAAACATGTGGTGACTTCGGTTTCGTGAGCAGTAAGCATACCGACAAAACTTTTGTCCACTCTCGAGGTGGAGGAGTTCTGGCCCGCCGGTGTAATTTACAGAAAATTTCGGGGAAGGCTCCCCAATGCAGCGCGCATCACGTCGCCGCCAAGGAAGACTACGTGATGATAGTGTGAATGTAAGAGTGTTGTGAGAATAATAATATGTTGTAGGATAAGACTGTTCGGTGTGCATCCGTTGTCTGATTGCCATAACACAAGTTCAACTTAGCATAGGATTAGACGACGTGATGTACACTGTCTACTTTGTGCTATTGTGTATTATTGTATGAGTATAATAAAGCATATTATGCTACTAACAAGTAAGATTTTGCACCAAGGTATACGGTATACCATGGTTCGGTGCTGAGAGAAATCCTGACTCTTTATAGATACACAAGTTTGGGAGTTTCAACTTTGTTTTAAGAACGGAAAGCATATGCAACTATGCAAATTAAATTCATCATCATCATCATCACTACCATAAACCATTTTACCATGTATCGTCCCGTTTTGCCCCTATTATTGGTAACGATGACAAAAATGGTAAATCCACCATAGAAAGTATCAAGATACGGTTTTTGACCCCCGTAGAAAATAAAAGAGTGATATAAATGATACTAGTATGGTCACTGATTTTATTCAATCATTTTGTATACTTAGTAGTCTTAATAAAAACGCCTCCGTGGTCTAGTGGTATAGAGCGCGGCTCTTGACTCGGGAGATCGTGGGTTCGATTCCCGCGTTGGAAACATATTATTTCCAAATTTGGTTAGGACAATGCAGGCTGATCACCTGATTGATGATTGACAAGTAAGATGATCCATGCGTCGGATGGGCATGTAAAAAGTCGGTCCTGCGCCTGATCTTTGGCCGGTCATGTCGGTCTACCGTCCCACTGGGTTATGAGAGTAAAGGAATAGAGAGTGCTCTTGTGTACTGCGCACACACTTGGGCACTATAAAATTACTCCTGCGTAGCTGGCCTGGTTTCAATGAAACCGGCCACCGTCACCGAAACCGGTGTGGGAGCTATTAGTCTTAATTTTAACAACTTTTTAGGCTATCCCGTCTTTAAATTTCAAAGTAATCATTATTATCAGTCATTTTAACATTTACATCAGTAGCCAAAAATCCAGTAACTAACCACTAAAGAAATCATGATCATTAAAAAAATAAAATAATTTACTTTCTATATGTGTATTTATTATATTCTATGAATGTTACACATAAATCCTTTAACTATACCTAGCTATCAACACATTACGCATTAAGAAAATTCTTTCACGATGAGCTAAACATGAAAATGTCTATCATGGATAAGTAAACATTGATATCACACTACAGATATAGACTTTAGTACTTACTTTACCAACAGGTAGGGCAATCCAGGTTCTGAAACACTCCAAACAACTTGGTGCTCACACCACACAGATGACTTATCAACTGAGGACCCGCTACAGGAATGCTGTTATCAGATAGATTAGTTACCTCTTTTATCTATAGTACTCCATATTGCGTGACGCATTCTAATTAGATTTTACTAGATTACATTGTTGGTTAACCATTAATGCTATTTAACTATGTTATAAAACAATCAAATCGGGAATAGTTATGTAAAAATAGCAATTAAAATATAAAGTTTTGACGGCCATCCGTTATATTGGTTGCTATACTCGTAAGTGCATAGCAGTTTTGTATTTAATAAAACTTGTAAGTTCCTGTGAAAAATAAATAGCAATATTTGTTTTACGAAACCGTATTGTAAGTGACAGGCACTAAGTTAAACTAAAATAATTATATTGTATTTAATACTGCTTTTCACCAGACATAATTTGAAATATTTGGTAGGTAATCTTACTAACTTAACATTAACAAAAAATTTGTTCTTATGCAATAAACGTATTTGTCAGGTATAATATCACGATTTACATAAACTATTTGAAGTGTCACAGTCACTTTTACTAGTTTGATACAAATCTGATTCTAAAATATTCAATAATCTTGATAAAATATAATAATTACATAGACAATTTCTTATGTGCACAGAATGTGGTTATAGACAATCAGAAACCTGCTAGAACGAGTGCCAATCGTTCCAGATCATTGAAACGCAAGGTCAAATCTTTAACTGATTTTATGTTATTTTGCTGCATCCGATTCAGTTATTCTGAAATAATAATATAAAAAACATCGGACAACATAAGAGGTACCTTTGTATAAGGTTTATAATAAACCCTCCTACGCCGGTTTCGATGACGATGGCTAGTTTCATTTGAACCAGGCCAGGTACGTAGGAAGAGCACTCTCACATCCTTTTGTCGTAACCCAGTGGTACGGATAACGCTGTTGGCACAAACGGAAGATCAGGCGCAGGACCAACTTTACATACCCATCCGATGCACGGATCATCTTTCTTGTCAGATAGTCAGATAACCAGCCTTTGACGTGGGAGAGCCATGCTTCGGCACGAATGGGCCGGCTCGACCGGAGAGATACCACGTCCTCACAGAAAACCGGCGTGAAACAGCGCTTCCGCTGTGTTTCGCCGAGTAAGTGAGTTTACCGGAGGCCCAATCCCCTACCCTTTTCCTTTCCCTACCCTCCCCTATTCCCTTCCCTACCCTTCCCTACCCTTCCCTACCCTCCCCTATTACCCCTTAGAAGGCCGGCAACGCACCTGCAGCTCTTCTGATGCTGCGAGTGTCCATGGGCGACGGAAGTTGCTTTCCATCAGGTGACCCGTTTGCTCGTTTGCCCCCTTATTTCATAAAAAAAAGCCTGCATCGTATTCTCTTTGTTGTTTCAAAGCGGGAACCGAACTCTGATTCAAGGGCCAAACTCTAAAGTTTAGAGTCTAAACCACAGCGGTTTGGACTATTGAAACCACGGAGCCGCCAGTGATAGTGAGTATTCAATAAAATATAATAAAATAAAATGTAATATACGTCAAATTATTTAAAAGAACCAAAACATTCTAAAAAAGAATACGTTTAAAAATTACAGTCAAAATTTTAACATTTCATAAAGTTAGGATTCAGGAACAAAAAGAACCAAATTACGTAAACCTGCTTATAACTTCTTCATGACTACGCATTACTGGTGAACTGATGATTGATGTAAGACGTTACCTACACGATAGTATACAACTCATGTAACTCACCGCACCACGCACGTGACCAAAAATATTGTCTTCGGTACTACTGAAGAGAACCCTTCAAGAAAGGAACGAAAACAATCGTAAGACTAACTATTTTACCAATTCTAAAAATAATAATATAATCAGTGTCTAAATAAAAACTAATTTCTACATTTCGCTTTGTAAGCCTGGACCCTAGGCCGGGGCCCTATTGATATGGCTGTTATAGAGTTAGCTACGCTTCTGAAATTAATAAAATTAATTAAGCCGAAATATTCTTGCTGCTCCGGCGGCCTGATGATTTATTTTGCACCGACGCGTTGGCTGTAAGCAAACGCAAAATAAAGATGATAATAATATTATTCTGATAGGCAAGTCGAAATAGATATACTCGATTCTCGTCCCAATTGTTATAGGCTTCGAAAAAAACTAAAGTTTTTCTAAATTCTAAAAGAAATTAAATGAGTAGGTATGCGAATGCTACAAAAACTTATTTTGTAATAAATAACAATTATAATAATCAACCTGACAAACTGCAATGTTAAAACATGAGCAACACTCAACAGTCATGTTGCAATCAAATGTGAACGAACATTTTGGTATGATCCAGGTAAAGACGTATCAAGAAAAAGCATTACTTATATAATTAAAGAAAAAAAAATGCTTTTGGCTGTTATAGCGATTTTCCTAAATGAGCGCCATAAATGTGTCACAGACGCAGAGAAACCAGCAACTGCGAGCAAAAGGCAGCAAAAAGGAAGTTCTGTCCAATATCGATTCAATTAAGCAACCACCTGACACTTTCTGCGCGCCACTGTCACTTGCCGCAGTCGCGATTCAGAATGCGCGCGCGCACCACGTCGCCATTTTGAAAAATTCGCGCGTGATAAGTGTTGCGGTGAATTCAAATTTGGAGAAAGGATTTAATTATTATACTTAAGTGTAACGGTAAGTTGTTTTGATAATTTTTCTATTTAACATCAAAATTGGATTAAAAATATATTTTTTGTTAACTTGAGGGTAATTATACATTATCATTTTTCAAATTATGATTGAGGTCGATAACTAATAGAACGAGAATTGATACATAGTAATTAGGCATGTATTGATATTGCTAGCAATATTTTGCTTATAAAAACTAGCCTTGAGTTTACTTAAATTGTTAACTTTATGGTAATTATAAATATGCCGGTATGATTATGGTTTTTGCCTTCGAGATTGACTCGTACTCATAAAGTTATTAAGACATAACATTTTTTTAGGTACCTACATAAATTATTATTCTTTGGCACACTTAGAAGTTGAGAGCCTTTTTTACATGGGGAAATGCTTTACGTATCCCCGGCGAATTGGGGATATCGGCCGGAGTATGTGGAACTCCCTCCTAGTTTACTAAAACCTGTGATAGTAGCAGCGCTGAAAGACCATTTTTTTTAACTTTATTGGACAAGCGCCCCAGCGTAACGAGCTTCCCCATACAAAAGTGAAAAAAAAGGTCTTTTAGCGCTGCTGCTTTCACAGTAAACTCTCTACAAGGAACACGTACAGTGTACACGCCCTAAAGTATTATTATCGCTTAGTTTTGTTACATCCTGTATATAAAACTAAAATTTAATGTCAAGGCTGGAAAGCCTCGCATATACAGGGTCGGATTTAGCCTTTAGCCCCTGGACCTTGGGGCACCTTAAAAATTACCGGAGGTCAAAAAAATCTCTTCAGAATTTGATTTTTTAATAGTAAGTACTATTAAAAAATCAAATTATAAATCAAATTAATTAATAAGTACCTACTCAACACGCAAAACGAACCTGAGTTTATCAAAATAAATAAACGATAAGTATATAAACAAAATTTCTAGTAGGTAACTGTTCTTCTAACTGTTTATCAAAACTGGCAAAGAAGCAAATAGGAACTGCCAAAGAGTATTTTGGCGACCTGTCGGTAAAAATGTGAACCTTGGACATAAAATTAAGATTTGTTTTAACTTTTCACACAGATAATATAATTAATGTATTGTTGATACTTTTAAAGAAAGACAGTTGTATAAGGTTTTGATTAAACAACTGTCCAAGGATTAACAAATATGTTTTTGTTCGAAACCTCTTAGGCAAACTTTCATTTGCAAATTAAAAATAGTCGAAATTAAAACTACGAAATCGTTTTTTGCTCATTAAAATCATTAATCAGCAACATGAAACTATTTTAAATCAATAAAAGTCGCAAAAATTACCCTAAATTTGGACAAACAAAAAAATGATCAGAATTTTTTCGTACATATTACTATAACATTACTATAAATTAAGGTTCGGAACTACTTATGGCTTAAAAAAATAAAATTCGTCTCAGAAATGTCAGTCACCCCATTGCACAATATAATTATTATTCATCACTGAAACAAGTAACTGTGGTTAAGCTAAACTGACCGTAAAGTTTTAAACAAAAGACCTACACGACTGACTCCCACTTAAAATTCCTTATATGCTTAGTTTGTCACGAAATAATAAATCAGTCAAAATACGATACTTGTCAACTTGATGTCGTGACTATAACGATCTAATAATTATTAGTTTAACGCTTCAATACAATAACTATTTTTTATACGTGGGAGAGCCATGCTTCGGCACGAATGGGCCGGCTTAACCGGAGAAATACCACGTTCTCACAGAAAACCGGCGTGAAACAGCGCTTGCTTTTAAATTTATGATGATTGATAACTTATGTACAAAATTAATGATGATTGATAACTTATGTATAAAATTAATTTGAATATTTTTAATGTAAAACATATTTTTGTACATGATTATAATTTAAATATATATTTGCATGCTATTTTATACATAGCTAAAAGTGTTAGATCTTAATGAAAAAAATAATCATTACCATCTACTGTATTCACCACTTTTATAGCAAATAAACGAATTGAATTGAATTGAATTGCGCTGTGTTTCGCCGAGTGAGTGAGTTTACCGGAGGCCCAATCCCCTACCCTATTCCCTTCCCTACCCTCCCCCATTCCCTTCCCTTCCCATCCCTACCCTCCCCTATTACCCTATTTCCTCTTAAAAGGCCGGCAACGCGCCTGCAGCTCTCTGATACTGCGAGTGTCCATGGGCGACGGAAGTTGCTTTCCATCAGGTGACCCGTTTGCTCGTTTGCCCTCTTATTTCATGAAAAAAAAATATTTGTTATTATTTGTTGTAGCCACCACTTTGAATTGGGCAGCCAATAGGACACCAGCCCGGCTAAATTATATTCAGATCTTTTGAAAATTAGATGCTAATCAGTACCAAGTTTTTTTTGCTGTTGTTAGTATTCTTCTAACGGAATATTTCATTCCTATTAAGCTGATTAACGGCCTAGACGTCGAATTGGCTACTGCCTACTTGTCTAGATGGCTGCAAGCTGCAACATTTTCGCAACAAGGAAAGCCGATTTAACCCAAGTTTTAGCGAAGTTTACTTAAGTCATCTTAATTCTTACACGGCTTCTGTTTTTTTTTCTTTGAAGTAGCCATAAAAATATAAACCTTGCCGCCTAACAAACGATTTTACCACAGCCCATGACTAACCTCGAGGCCGCCATTAGCAACCTACTATGAGGGCTTACTCGGTATTCACAGTATCTTTACAATGTTACCTTCACAAAACAGGCAGTGAACTTGAGGTTTCGAGATAATACTTTCCTGTCCTTAATGTTTCCTTCCATCTACCGCCATTCAAATATTATGTTGCTATAAGAGTATACATAATATGTTATGTTAAACTGGATTCTTGGCATATATTTTTGTTTTCCTCGCTATTTTTAATTTTTTCTGAACAAAATTATGTTTTATACAAAATTCTGACCCTATCGACTACAATAACTGTTACCATAAATATTCAAACTAGATGACCCGGTGACTTTCATATCACTTATAAGCGTTACCTTATCCCTAGACTTCAACAAAAATTTCGACAGTAAAATCAGCCCGAATCGGTTCAGCTGCTCTCGAGTTTTAGCGTGACAAAATTGAAAATTCATTTTTATTTATATTAATATTTCAAACACAGTTTTCATCTCTAAACAATACTGAAACACGTGCAAGTTGTATTATATTGATAAATTACGATTATTGTTTTGAACTTTGAAGAATGTGCACGTTTGGCCTTCAACGTGGTTAAAAGAGGTCCTTATTGTTGTAATATTAATAATCATGAAAATAAAATTTGCATTTTAAAATGTTTTCGGACTTTAAAATTAATGTAATGTTTTTTCGTCCCAACAATATACACCGCGCCCAGGGTACAAGAAAAGTTAATCCGCCTCTGAGATTTTGGTCTGGTCCACATGAAAGTGATTTTATTGTATTCCACTCCCCGAAGATAAATAAATAAGTTAAAATTCAAAGTTAGCTAGTATTGTGCATTTGTGCCATATTTGGTATAATCACGGGTAGAGGCTAGAGCTAAAATTCACCATAATTGATTATGCATTGGTTAGAAAAAAAAATTGCTTAACGTTGTGTTAAATTAGCTATGTCCACACTGTGCACTTTCAATTTTCGTCATCAACTTTCATATTGGCGCATTCAATAATTGAATGCGTCAAGGAACGCAACGCCAATATTTTCATTTTTGAAGTTTTGGATACGGTCAGAGGGCATGCGTCGCGGGCATGCCTCACGGTCGCTGTTGACTGCGCTATAACGCATGCCCTTGACGAACAGAAAAAGGCACAGTATGGACAAAGCTATTCAACACTGAAAATAAAAAATTGTTGTCGTTATTTTACATTTGTGTTGTGTATAATCTATCTTGTGTATAATCTACAATTTTTAGTATGTCGCGTAAATGTTAGTGCTGCTAATTTCTGATACATGTGTGATAACTGATAAGATGACTTATTTTAACCAATGATGCTCAGTACTTCATGACTAGTAACAGTTTACTTCCATTATGTTGGAATTGAAATTAGAAACCAAGACAAATCGTTGGTACCACATTTTAGTGCTCTATAAATTGGATATATTTTGGTGGCTTACCTAACTAAAAGAAAGTTTTCAAATGTGTGAAACCTCATTAATATAATAAGTTATTCTTAATTTTATATAAAAATTAAAAAGTAACAAAGAACCATTTTCTTTCGAAAAAAAATCTTTTGTAGTGTGGCACATTACTTAAATTTAAATAGGTTACATATTTCCAAAATAAGAGCTATTCTAAAAATATTATATACGAGCTTTTGCCCGCGGCTTCGCTCGCGTTAAGAAGTATTATTATATACAAACTTTCATCCCCTATTTGAACCCCTTGGGGTTGGAATTTATCAAAATCCTTTCTTAGCGGATGCCTACGTCATAACATCTACCTGCATGCCAAATTCCAGCCCGATCCGTCCTGTGGTTTGGGCTGTGCGTTGATAGATCACTATGTCAATCAGTCAGTCACCTTTGAGTTTTATATATATAGATTTCAGCCCGATCCGTCCAGTAGTTTGGGCTGTGCGTTGATAGATCACTATGTCAATCAGTCAGTCACCTTTGAGTTTTATATATATAGATATTTGTGTTTTCGTCCTCAGTAACCTTAAAGCATTATGAAAATAAAGTGTTTAATTGAAAGGTGAAAAAAAAGTTCAATTTTGTATATATAAGTGATTAACTTTAGATTCAGAGTACCTGTACAGTGTACATAGCTAGTACATAGTTTGTATCAATTGGTTTTGATTTCTATGTAATCAAAAATTTAGTAACAAATTAATGGGTGCTTGACATGAAATTAATGTGATAAATTATGTATTCGTAATTAGGTATGTCTTTTTAAATTGGTAGCATTATAGCTACCAATACTGGACATAATATTATTTAACAAAGTGTCCAGTCTGCTGGACAAAGGTTGACGAAGGTTTCATCTAATTATTGGCATGACTCTAATTTGCTGATCGTGGCTTAGAATTTAGATGTACATATCTCAACGATGTACAGAGGACACTGCACCGCCATCGAATATGACTAGAGCAGTGTGTTCTTCATAAATATAATATACTGTACAGGTTTTCCCCTGAATTGAACCACAAAAGCAGTAATATTTATATATTCTGTGACAAAAGCCTAAATACAACATACAAAATTTCGATATTTAGATCGAAGTAAACGATTCAAAATCTTGTCACGCCATTTCTCAGAAGGTCATGATGTTGTCACGGTAATTTACCTGCACTATATTGTTGTTAGTGCTCTAGTAGTGGCAGTTTTCATCGCCGACCGTTCGAATACGCGCAGAGAATACATAATATCCTGAAAATAGCTTATCTATATTATTTATGTCAGTGCTCAGCTGCTCAGTAGCGAGTTTAAAAGGGGGGCGCGGTTAGGCCACCGCCCAGGGCGCCCCTTTTTGTGCTTTCGTAACAAAATCTGGCCCACTCTGCGGCGCTGGTATTGCTAGAGCCGGCACTGATTTTCTGATTTCAAAGTACTTTTTAAGCCGATTTTTTTTAGTAAATGCCTTATTGCCTTCTATAGTATTAGACTAAGACAAGACATTGTATAATTATGAAGAAGTTTGTCTAATAATAATAATAATAATTAATTATTAAGAATGATGTAATATAAAAGTTTGGCAGCTTAATGATTTGTATAAATATAACATAATTTCTCGTCTTATTAACATTATAATGGCGATGCCGGCTGTTGGCAAGTGATCTACTACGTAGCCAGTGCTAGCTTGCCAGCCGATACTTGACCGCTTGCCACCAGCGTACATGGGCCTTTATACTGTATAATGTATACATGGGCGTACCGAGGGGGGGGGGGGGGGGGGTGTTGGCAGGGGGGGTAGGGGGCAGCTGCCCCCCCCCCCCCCCCTGGATCATGTGGACGTCCCTACTAAGTATATTATCTAGTACTTTTATCTATAAAAATAAAAAAATAAGAACGAATTTTTGCCATTTGTTTGCAATACAATATTTTTACAACTAAAAATTATTAATTTTTTATTCTTTATAAACACCTAGCTTATGAAAAATCTGATTTGCCCCCCCCTGGCCCAGAACCTGGGTGATTTGCCCCCCCCCCCCCCCCCCCCTGGCACCAGAACCTGGGTAATTTGCCCCCCCCTGGCCCAGAACCTGGGTACGCCCATGAATGTATAGCAAAGGCAAGTACAATATATTTTAAAATTTCCATCAAACGCTAACGAAAATGCGAAGGCATTCATGATTCAACATCTATTGCCATTATATGTCTTTTTAACCAACTACCTGTAGGCGAAAATATTATAGTTGATTTTCTTGATATTCTTGGCTCTGATAACAATGAACATTACGTTATAATATGATATATATTATAACTCGAAGACATTTTAGACAAGTACCAGATAAAACTATTCACTACCCTACCACCTACATAATCGTTATCGCAAGACAAAATCATTGTTGTTGTCTGTTGATTATCGTGCAGAACTAATAACTCTCACTGCAGATTACTAAATAGTAATACTATTACTTAGTACTTTATACATTATAACTTCTTACGTATGAGTTATGACATTTTTAGACACTCTAAGGACAACAAGTTGTGAATATTGCATGTTCAATCCAAAAATTTTAGGACACTCTGCCTTAGACGTGCTGAAGAAGCTGTGCGCGCACATTGTGATTTCTTAATTTGTCATAACTCATAATGTGTGATCAGTATCTTTGGCCGTTTTCTGGGACAACTGCAGCACAACGGCGGTGGAAGCCGCGCTCGGGTACTAGTAAAACCTAACAGCCACAGCAAAAAAAGAAACTACAGTCAGTGGCGGCCCTAGGGGATGGCGATCAGGGCGATGCCGATCATCCAGGGCCTCGCGCTTGCAGGGGCCTGCAAGCAAGGTATTTTTTTGAATGACAAAGGGTCTCGCAAAGATCTGCCGCTCAGGGCCTTGCTGACCTTCCGCCCGGGGCCTCGCTATGGGTAAGGCCGCCACTGACTACAGTCAAGTCAATCTTTGCCAAAGCTGTACATTGAAGGAAATTTCAAATTTGAGCTAAGAGATTCTTATGTCGTTATGTAATTCAAGACATTACATATTATTACCGAATGGAGCTATTACATAGAGGTAGACAAGTAGCGGCCTCGGTTAATACCCTTGAGGCACGCCACTCAACAACAGCTGAGGTGCTGCCGGTTCTTTTTGAGATGGACAGTCCATTTATTGAGGCTAGGCTACTAGTTGAATACTAAAAAAAACAGCCAAGTGCGAGTCGGACTCGCGCACGAAGGGTTCCGTACCGTATAGAGGAAAAATTGGCCAAAAGTTGTGTTTTTGTATGGGAGCCCCTACGGAGTTAATACTTCATGGGAGCAGCCCCCCTTAAGATTTATTTTATTTTAATTTTATTATTAACAAGCTGTTGTCCGCGACTTCGTCCGCGTCAGCAAAATGTGATAACAAAGATAATAAAAAAGAGAAAAAAATCCCTTTTCTTTATAAAAAAAGGTTAAATATTATATCCGCCTCCTTTTCGGAAGTCGATTAAAAAGTAGCCTGAGTTATTCCTTACTACATCAGCTATGTGCCCAAAAAAGTCCCATCAAAATCGCTCCAGCCATTTCAGAGATTAGCCGGAACAAACAGACATACAGACAAAAATTGTAAAAAATGTTTTTTTGGTATCTGTACCCTATAAAGTGAAACCTGGTTAAATGGGATCTCAAAGGACCAAGACTTTTATACCAATTATTAAGGGCTCCCAATAGTCCAGTTATCCAATTAAGCAGGTTAAAATTATGGGTGTCTCATTTACAGAGGCCGGCACTCTCAGAGGTCAATATGTATCGCTATTCAATTTTAAAAGCTTTTATTTTTTCTGTATTCTTTTTAGTTTTCGTTTTCCATCAATACACTGAGGCCGAATTTCCTCGTTGTTTTTAATAATTTTACACAGGGTCTACTTTGGTTATTATCCCTACACAGTTCATCACGCGACTTTCCACTATTTCAACGTCTATCAGATTATGCTTAATCTGATAGACGTTTATACTGATAACGTTTTATATTTACGTTTCAACATATTTTACTCTTTTATTCCCTTGTTTTTTGAGATCAAAAACTGAGATAGTACTGACAAAAACGCATGCACAATAGGCGACGCGAAATGTATGTAAACAAACAAACTTGATCGTAATTTGTCTCACTTATACAGGTATATAAGCTACAGAGTCTTAATTATAGAGTTAAATATCGAAAATTCTTAGAATTCAAATTTCATTTAATCAGTTTTAAAAATCTATTAACAGAGGTAATTTAATGAAATACTGCCGGGACCTCATTGCAACTATCAATAATAGAGGTTTCTCGCTAAGCCAGATCCCGCTTAAACAGGTTCCACGTACATTCATATGCATTTAGTAAAAAACGATTCTTTCAATGTTACAAACAGACACTCCAATTTTATTTATATGTATGTATGTATATGTATAGATATATAAATATATAGACGTATAGATGTATAGATTATTAAAGTACGTACATATTATAATGGGGGATTCTGTGAAAATTTCTGTGTCTGTGCGTCTGTCTGCAGGCTGTAACCGCTATAGCTAGACTTCTGAATTTTCACAGATTGTGTATATCTGTAACCGCTATAATAACAAATACTGAAAACAAAATAAAAATAATATTTAAGGGGACACCCATACAAAAAACAATTTGCCCCATTTTTTCTCTATAACGGTACGGAACCCTTCGCGCGCGAGTCCGACTCGCACTTGGCCGATTATTTAGTACAATGGTGTCATGGATATCTATGTATATTTTCACATCAATATTCAATTTACAACACGTCTTATTGTATTTTAGTTTACAAACCGGTTTCAAATTCATATTGATAAAACGACCCTGTAATTAGGTGCTGTATTATAAATAAATAAAAAACGGCCAAGTGCGAGACGGACTGGCTCACGAAGGATTCTGTACCACTATATAGCAATAATAGGCATATTTTTTTATGGAAGCGCCCCTTAAACAGACATTTTACTTACCTACTTACTTTGTTTTTTATTTTTGTTCTTTATAACGTCAAGAGAAATACATATTTTGTAAAAAAATCAACTTCAGCTATTACTGTTCTTGGGATACAGCCTGGATTCAGACAGACGGACGGAGAGCGAAGTCTTGTCGTGCATAGTCAGTACTCAGCCAGTCAAACAACTAACTATTCAGGATTTTTCTTAACCATTTAGAATTTAGACCTTGGTATCTTTTTGCTCGTCAAATAGAACTGTAAGCCACAAATCAAGCTAACGAGCGCTCGTGGCGAACTCGTGAACGGAGTCGACAGTCGACACGTTTTATCCGATCAATTAATATGAATGCAAAAAATATGGCAAGGTTATTGACTATGAATAATTGTTTAGGGCTACCTCATGTGAGATTATCTCAACTTATTTATACTACGGTCGGACTAAATGACCAGTGACGGACTAACGGCCGTTCCCAATATTCAATCTATCTCTGGTTTGATATACAACCGATCGCAGCTAACAGTGAATTGTCATAAAATATATGTCTCTAATATCTAACGGCCGTTAGATATTGATCTATCTCTGGTTTTGCCCTACTAGAGGTAGGAATAGCTCACATTAGACATTAGAGACATATATTTTATGTCAATTGTGAGCTATTCCTATCTCTAGTAGGGCAAAACCAGAGATAGATCAAATATTGGGAACGGCCGTAAATATGTGAGCTATTCCTATCTCTAGTAGGGCAAAACCAGAGATAGATCAAATATTGGGGACGGCCGTAAGAGGAGACCACACCGCCGTTTTTCCATACAAACGTTGTCCCCTGTTTCCTCCCTGGATAATGCCGGTAGAGTTATGATGTTTTTCCTGAATATCTATGGCCACTATTAGCATGTCCCTATGTTTTCTTTTTTTTTTTCATAATTTTATTATTAAAAAAGATAAGAACGTCCAAAACCCCAAAAATATGGCCAGATTTTCCTCTGTTCAAATACCCAGAAACAAAACAGGCTAAAATATACAAAAAAAATCACCGGTACAAACCCCTGTTAAAATTTCGAGGTGACAGCGAACCCAGCACCCAAACATAGTAATTAATGAAATCCTTTCAGCTGTGAGTTGCATCTATGGACATTTCTAATAATCACCCCCTGAATGAACCCCTTGCATACCGTGGAATGGCGAACCCCTAGGGGTTCGCGTACCCCACCTTAAGAAACCCTGCCCTGCCTGCTTCACCACTTCATGATAAAGTGTGCCTGATAGCCTATCCACAACTTTTTTGACAGATTCTGAATCTGCCAATTTAAGTGGTGGATAGCCTATCAGTCGCTTATCAGGAAGTGTTGAAACAGGCCCTTAAAGTCTTCAAAATTTTCAGTTTGTAAAACATAAACTTCTGTCTTGAATTTGTCTTACTAAAAACCGGTACAGCTCAAAGACAGTTAGTTCAAGTGTCGTTTGAGAATAATATTTTTATGTTCCTAATCCATACTTACTTAATAATTACTAATAATAGCTCCCACACCGGTTTCAGTGACGGTGGCCAGTTTCATTGAAACCAGGCCAGCTACGCAGGAGTCATTTTATAGTGCCCAAGTGTGTGCGCAGTACACAAGAGCACTCTCTATTCCTTTACTCTCATAACCCAGTGGGACGGACGACCGACACGACTGGCGAGAGATCAGTCGCAGGACCGACTTTTTACATGCCCATCCGACGCATGGATCATCTTAATTGTCGGGCAATCAGGTGATCAGCCTACATTGTCCTAACTAAACTTGGAAATAACATGTTTCCAACGCGGGAATCGAACCCACGACCTCCGAGTCAAGAGCCGCGCTCTTTACCACTAGATCACGGAGTCGTTAATTACTAATATTATAAATGCGAAAGCGTGTCTGTTTGTCTGTCTGTCTGTCTTACCTTTTCAGCCCAAACCGCTGAACCGATCTTGCTGAAATTTGGTATGGGGATACTTTGAGTCTCAGGAAAATATATCTTTTTATCCCGGAAAAAAAGAGTTGGCAACATATAATCTGAGCGAGACATTAGACAAGACGCCGCGTTGGTAGCCCTACGTCCTACACTGTTGAATAACATATTGTAATATTATTATTACATTTATTACTTCTACTGTATCATATCACATAATATAATGTATTATGTATGACAAAAACGTGTCCGCCTGCGACCGGTATATATTATAATTTAATTATAAATCATACTCGTTACAATTATTATAATAACTGTATGAATGTAAGTAAGTATATAATCATTGTGTAACTTGTTAATTTATACTTACACATAGTATCAATTCGTCTTGAGCTTAATGGTGTGTGAAAAATCTGTTCAAAGAAAGGGCTTAGAAAAGTTTAACCGCATTTTTTTACTATGACTTAATTAGTAATATAGTTTGTCAAAAAGGAGTAGATACTAGATGCTGTACAAAATTTTGAATTCATTAAAAAATATGAAATCCTTATTATAAAAAATAAAAATGTGACAATATTTAATGTGTATTTAAAGCGTTCTATGTGGAAATACAAAGAGAAAAAGTCGGCCAAGTGCGAGTCAGACTCGCGCACGAAGGGTTCCGTACCGTTATAGAGCGAAAGTAGGAAAAAAATTGTGATTTTGTATGGGAATTATTAATTATTATTTATTTTATTTTATTTTTAAATATTAAAGTTCACATAATATAATAAAGGATTTTGTGAAATTTTAAAGTGTCTACATGTTGCCATTATGGATAACGAGCCAAAAAGGCCAAAAAAAGTCACTTTTGTTGTATGGGAGCCCCCCTTAAAGATTAACTTGAATTTGTTTTTAGTATTTGTTGTTATAGCGGCACCGGAAATACACAATCTGTGAAAATTTCAGAAGTCTAGCTATAGCGGTTCTTGAGATACAGCCCGTAATAGGGTCCCGTTTTTACCCTTTGGGTACGGAACCCTAACTACCACCGTTTTAGCGTGATTACGTTTAGAAAATTTTGTACTGCGTCTACTCTTTCTTGACCACTGAGGTACTTAAGTATAATATCTCAGCATGGGCGTATATAAGGGGGGTTTCCTGGGGGTCCGGACTATCCATCTTACTTGTCCAATTTCGACAATAATATATGTACCTCGCCGATTAAAATCGGTGCGGTACAACTCGCACTTGGCCGCTTTTTTACGTTAGGGATCCCCCCCCCCCCCCCCTTATCAAAGCTATATATACGCCCATGTATCTCAGTGTTCTTGACGGACTGTATGTGCCTAGGTATAGGTAGTAGGTACACTCAAAAACAGAACCGACTTTTTCTTTGTCGACTTTATTCGAAACTGTACATAAAAATCTATAAAATTGTAACTCCAATATGAGGATATTGAGCAAAATATTATAAATTGCATTCTCTAAGGGCCTAATGTGACTTATGAGGCAACACTACTGGCCCTTCAAATAGAGCGTAACATTTGAAAGTTCTAATATGTCGCAAATCTACTGACTTTGATTGTATTGTGTCGCATAATATTATGTTCCATTAAGTTTGTTTATCAATATTCAATACTATGTTGTAATTATTGAATACGTCGATTCGATTTTGATATGGTTTTAAACATTCACATTATTTTTATTTATTTATTTAAACAAACGTGTGTTACTTTAACAATAGAATTTAACGCCTCCGTGGTCTAGTGGTTAGAGCGTCGCTCTCGACTCCGGAGGTCGTGGGTTCGAATAGCGCGAAAAAAACCAAACTTGGAAATAACATGTTTCCAATGTTATTTCCAAGTTTGGTTAGGACAATGCAGGCTGATCACCTGATTGTCTGACAAGTAAGATGATCCATGCGTCGGATGGGCATGTAAAAAGTCGGTCCTGCGCCTGATCTCTCGCCGGTCGTGTCGGTCTTCCGTCCCACTGGGTTATGAGAGTAAAAGGAATAGAGAGTGCTCTTGTGTACTGCGCACACACTTGGGCACTATAAAATTACTCCTGCGTACCTGGTCTGGTTTCAATAAAACCGGCCACCGTCACCGAAACCGGTGTGGGGAGTATTATTATTATTACTTTAACAATATAATTAATATTATGATGCCTACAATTCGTTGCACCTAGAAGTACGCCTGATAGTTTTGATAGGGCGCCCGAAAACTACATTTTTACTGGAAAAGTCCTTTCCACTTTCCAGTGTTTATTTTCTTCAGCTCAAGTTATTTGCTAATGTTTAAGCATTCTGGAATACTGTTCACCGGTATGGAATCCAACTTATCAGACGCATTGTGATCGCATCGAGCGGATACAGAAACGTTTTGTTTATTTTTTATGTTTCAATAATCCTACGTGCAGAAGATTCTTTAGTTATGAAGACAGACTAAATCACTTCCAAATATCGACGTTAAAAGCGCGCCGCAAAATGCTGGATATGATGTTTCTTTACAAGGTTAGACATGGACTGATCGATGCGCCTGATTTGCTGGAATCCTTGTCATTTAGCGTACCCAGAGTGGATAGTCGTTTCCAACATCGTAAAACTTTTTCTCTATCATCATACAGGACAAATTTAGGACAACATGGCCCTTTGTATCGCATGTGTTCATCATGTAATGCTATCAATATGACCTATGACATATTCTCTGGTTCTCTTGTCTCGTCTAAAAAGACTCTTAAGGAGATCTTCGGCTAGGGTAATTACTGTTTTTTCTTTGTAAGTAACTCTAACTAAATATGTGTTTAAAAATAGTAGTTAGTTGACACAATTTCTAATTGTTATGTGCATGTGGTGTTCACTTTTTAGAGAGATACATTCTCTGGCATTATTCGTTTTATACTTAATTATTTATGGCTACATGTATTGTGAACTAGCTGTTGCCCGCGACTTCGTCCGCGTGGACTTCAGTTTATAGCGCGCGGTGTCAATAAAATTGGTGTCAAAAGCTTTTTCGAAACCCTGGTACCCCTTAAATCAAAATACCCAAAACGGCCGTGTAGTGTGCACGTAATATGATTTTTTTTTTAATTAAACTTTTTTATACCAATCTTATTTAGCGTTACTACTTACACAACTTAGCTGCATAATGCATTACACAACTTTAGCTTTGCCCAATACCCATAAACTATTTAGTATATTTTATTATTGGTAGACTGTTGTTTCTGATATCTATGTTGGTAAGTGAGATATTTAATAACATGTATAACAATCGAAAGAATCAAAACATTAACTTAACATGGTACCACCTTTTATAGAAATACATATGAGCAAGCGATAGCGCGATCTAGGCGACCCTTGGCGCCATCTGTTCCAGTTTTTGGAACTAACTTAATTTGAACAAATTTACGCATAAACACCCCCTTACAACCCCTTTTTCCAGTAAGAAGTAGCCTATGTCCTTTCTCAGGCTTTAGACTGTGTACAAAATTTCATTACAATGAGTTCAGTAGTTTTGGCGCTGTTGTTTTTGAATTTGATATCTAAGTTGGTAGGTGAGTTATAAGTTAGTAACGTGTGTAACAATCGAAAGAATCGAAAAGTCCAACTCAACATGGTACCACCTCTTATAGAAATACGCATGAGCAAGCAATAGCGCGATCTAGGGGACTCTTGGCGCCATCTGTTTTGCATTTTTGGAACTAACTTAATTTGACCAAATTTACGCATTTTCACCCCCTTACAACCCCTTTTTCCAGTTAAAAAGTAGCCTATGTCCTTTCTCAGTATTTAGACTATCTGTGTACAAAATTTCATTACAATCGGTTCAGTAGTTTTGGCGTGAAAGCGAGACAGACAGACAGACAGACAGAGATACTTTCGCATTTATAATATTAGTATAGATTGTATCTTGTTTTGTGAACCTAATAAAAAAAAAAAGAGAGAACTATAAGATGTAAGACCATCTTTAGAATAGAATAGAATAGTATTTATTTCCAGGAAATTTGTTTAACAATGGTTCTTAATATTTATGTATGGTATCAAAATTTCTGCCTCATTGGCGTGGAAATATTGTCTAATTATTATTTCCAAAAATTTTCTTTAGATCTTATTCTAATAAACATGCAACGTGCCTTAAGTAACTACGTCTTATTTTAAAAGATCTTATTACATATTTTAACATAATATTATAACAGTAAAGTCAAAAACATACCTACATTAAAGTCATTTGATAGTTACGTCATAGTATTTAAAAATAAATAAATTATAAATTTGTATATAGTCCATTCTGTTAATAAATTATTTGATTGAATGATTGATTGTGATTGAAGAGAGATAGATATACACTTTCCTATTTAAAGTATTAATCCTTCGATCGTGGAGTCTTGGAAATTTATTGTTAACTAGCTGTTGCCCGCGACTTCGTCCGCGTGGACTTCAGTTTATAGCGCGCGATGTCAACAAAATTGGTGTCAAAAGCTTTTATAAAAAAACCCTGGTACCCCTTAAATCAATACAGCTGTGCAGTGTGCAAACAATAAGTACTTCATTTTTGTATGTTAAACTTTATATATTATGCCAAATTTTAAAGCTTATTTAGCCCCCCAACGGTGAGCTTATGGGGCTTGATGGGTTAATTTACAATAAGTGAGGATATTAAGAAATTTAAAAAAAACCCGCCAAACATCTTTAAAAAGTAATGAAATAATATATTTTACTGACTTTAAGTTTTAATAATTCCTAAGTGTAAAGTGATATTTTAGTCCATAACTGTTGTCAAGGTGTGTCGGGGGACCGCCAACAGTGTCTTTTGCATTTTGTATCGCCATGTCACTGATTGTCTCGATTTGGTTTGCTGAAAACTGACCCTTAAACTATTTAATATTATATGAAATCAAACATCTACATTAGCGGTCCCCCGACACACCTTGACAACAATTATGGACTAAAATATCACTTTACACTTAGGAATTATGAAAAACTTAAAGTCAGTAAAGTATATTATTTCATTACTTTTTAAAGTTGTTTGGCGGGGGTTTTTTTATATTTCTTAATTTAATTTTATTTCATGCTTTTTAAACTTGTGTTGGTTATAGTGCAGAATAATTCCTATCAACAGGATCATATTATATCCCAATGAATACTATCTAGGAATGTCCTTTTGGATGAGGCCGTCAATTTGAGTTCAAACATGAAACCTCCACTTTGGGTTCATATGGAGCTCGACTCCTATCCTACAGAATCCAGGTGATGCTGCAGTAGCAGCATGCAAAAATTTATTGGTTATCTACGTCTTACTAGTTGTCGCAATTAAAATGAGCCCAAACACGAAACCATTGCTCTAAGTTGGTGAGGAGTTGGGTATCCTATTGATTACCAGGTGATGCTGCAGCACCAGGTCAACTTTCCATTAATGTGTAAATATTCATAAATGTCACGAACTAGAATGCAATAATGCCCACCCAACGACTGCAAGTTGCTAATCGGCCCTTCACGAACCAGATGAACCACGATTTTTTAGCACGGAGCAGGCTGATGATGATGAACTATACCTAAGAACACTCTCAATTAAGTCAGCTTTCAAACGAAACTAGATCAAAATCGGTCCAACCGTTTGGATGCTACGATGCCACAGACAGACAGACAGACAGACAGACAGACAGACAGACAGACAGACAGACAGACAGACAGACAGACAGACAGACAGACAGACAGACAGACAGACAGACAGACAGACAGACAGACAGACAGACAGACAGACAGACAGACAGACAGACAGACAGACAGACAGACAGACAGACAGACAGACAGACAGACAGACAGACAGACAGACAGACAGACAGACAGACAGACAGACAGACAGACAGACAGACAGACAGACAGACAGACAGACAGACAGACAGACAGACAGACAGACAGACAGACAGACAGACAGACAGACAGACAGACAGACAGACAGACAGACAGACAGACAGACAGACAGACAGACAGACAGACAGACAGACAGACAGACAGACAGACAGACAGACAGACAGACAGACAGACAGACAGACAGACAAACAGACAGACAGACAGACAGACAGACAGACAGACAGACAGACAGACAGACAGACAGACAGACAGACAGACAGACAGACAGACAGACAGACAGACAGACAGACAGACAGACAGACAGACAGACAGACAGACAGACAGACAGACAGACAGACAGACAGACAGACAGACAGACAGACAGACAGACAGACAGACAGACAGACAGACAGACAGACAGACAGACAGACAGACAGACAGACAGACAGACAGACAGACAGACAGACAGACAGACAGACAGACAGACAGACAGACAGACAGACAGACAGACAGACAGACAGACAGACAGACAGACAGACAGACAGACAGACAGACAGACAGACAGACAGACAGACAGACAGACAGACAGACAGACAGACAGACAGACAGACAGACAGACAGACAGACAGACAGACAGACAGACAGACAGACAGACAGACAGACAGACAGACAGACAGACAGACAGACAGACAGACAGACAGACAGACAGACAGACAGACAGACAGACAGACAGACAGACAGACAGACAGACAGACAGACAGACAGACAGACAGACAGACAGACAGACAGACAGACAGACAGACAGACAGACAGACAGACAGACAGACAGACAGACAGACAGACAGACAGACAGACAGACAGACAGACAGACAGACAGACAGACAGACAGACAGACAGACAGACAGACAGACAGACAGACAGACAGACAGACAGACAGACAGACAGACAGACAGACAGACAGACAGACAGACAGACAGACAGACAGACAGACAGACAGACAGACAGACAGACAGACAGACAGACAGACAGACAGACAGACAGACAGACAGACAGACAGACAGACAGACAGACAGACAGACAGACAGACAGACAGACAGACAGACAGACAGACAGACAGACAGACAGACAGACAGACAGACAGACAGACAGACAGACAGACAGACAGACAGACAGACAGACAGACAGACAGACAGACAGACAGACAGACAGACAGACAGACAGACAGACAGACAGACAGACAGACAGACAGACAGACAGACAGACAGACAGACAGACAGACAGACAGACAGACAGACAGACAGACAGACAGACAGACAGACAGACAGACAGACAGACAGACAGACAGACAGACAGACAGACAGACAGACAGACAGACAGACAGACAGACAGACAGACAGACAGACAGACAGACAGACAGACAGACAGCCAGACAGACCGCCAGACAGACAGACAGACAGACAGACAGACAGACAGACAGACAGACAGACAGACAGACAGACAGACAGACAGACAGACAGACAGACAGACAGACAGACAGACAGACAGACAGACAGACAGACAGACAGACAGACAGACAGACAGACAGACAGACAGACAGACAGACAGACAGACAGACAGACAGACAGACAGACAGACAGACAGACAGACAGACAGACAGACAGACAGACAGACAGACAGACAGACAGACAGACAGACAGACAGACAGACAGACAGACAGACAGACAGACAGACAGACAGACAGACAGACAGACAGACAGACAGACAGACAGACAGACAGACAGACAGACAGACAGACAGACAGACAGACAGACAGACAGACAGACAGACAGACAGACAGACAGACAGACAGACAGACAGACAGACAGACAGACAGACAGACAGACAGACAGACAGACAGACAGACAGACAGACAGACAGACAGACAGACAGACAGACAGACAGACAGACAGACAGACAGACAGACAGACAGACAGACAGACAGACAGACAGACAGACAGACAGACAGACAGACAGACAGACAGACAGACAGACAGACAGACAGACAGACAGACAGACAGACAGACAGACAGACAGACAGACAGACAGACAGACAGACAGACAGACAGACAGACAGACAGACAGACAGACAGACAGACAGACAGACAGACAGACAGACAGACAGACAGACAGACAGACAGACAGACAGACAGACAGACAGACAGACAGACAGACAGACAGACAGACAGACAGACAGACAGACAGACAGACAGACAGACAGACAGACAGACAGACAGACAGACAGACACGTCAAACTTATAACACCCCTCTTTTTTGTCGGGGATTAAAAATATGAATAAAGCTGATAGTATTCGTATAAATGGAAAGTTTTCATGCAGATTGAATAATCGGTGATGATGTTGATGTTTATTTATTTAATTCACATATTTGGTATCGCATTTGTGTTTTAGATTGTGAATTTTCGAAGCTAAATCAACAATCTCGGCCAAAAACTTGTTTGGAAACTTGCACCTTTAGAACCTGTCGTGCGAAATTAATTTTGACAAAACATTCCAGTTCAAAGCAGTTGTACATGAATACAATTCTATATAGTGTATATTTTTAGAGTTCTTTCACATAACGCCAGTAGTGCGGCAGCGCGACTTCTATACTATAAAGAGCAGCGCGACCGCCGTCACAGAGTCACAGAATATATATTAGTACCTAGTCCACCGGTCGACAGCCGCGTGACTCTAGTCTAGTGACTAGCGAATAGCGAGCATAGCGTACTAATGTGAACTGTGAAGGCAGTCTGAATGATGTTCATATTTTACCGGTGTAAGTATATTATTTTGTTATGATCATCGTTTACTGACGATAGTATGGAAATAAATTGTCCGCACAACGCTTAGTGCTGAGCGGTGTACCTCAAGGCTCCGTACTCGGACCACTTCTCTTTATACTTTATGTGGCAGACCTAAGATGTGCAGTTAAAATGTATTTCTCCATGTTTGCTGACGATACGAAGATTTATGCCAATCCCGATTCACACTACCAAGCATTACAAAATGCTTTGTATAATGTAAATTGTAAATTGTAAATTCTATAATGTCATGGATAGAACAATAGTTACTCAGTCTTAATGTTTCAAAATGTAATGTATTACACATAGGAAGGAAAAATCCCCATAGGACATACTTTCTTGGACAGCAACAACTAGCGTCAGTTGAGACCCAGAACGATCTAGGTGTCACTATTAGTGTGGATTTGAAATGGGAAACACATATTACAGCAATTGCTAAAAAAGCCAACTCGCTCCTCTTTTTGGTCAGTAAATCTTTCAAACATCTCACACCCGAAACATTCTTGTTGTTATTTAAAACTTACATTCGACCTCTATTGGAGTATACGTTTGTGGTTTGGAATCCATACTTTAAAAAAGATATCCAACTACTCGAAAAAATTCAGAGACAAGCTACAAAGTAGTATATAATAAAAATTCTACCAAATTGTAAAAAGTACCACGATGCTGACAACCCTAATGTTTGTTTTGATAATATTTAATTTTTTAAAAGTACCTACCGACGTTAAACTTACACCTGATGATGAATAATTTCGAAACCGGTCGTGTTATTTGTTAAAAGTTATAATAATATCTTAATATAGTGGAAAAAGTGCAAGAAAAGTGTGTTTTATTAGTGTACTAGCTGTTGCCCGCGACTTCGTCCGCGTGGACTTCAGTTTATAGCGCGCGATGTCAACAAAATTGGTGTCAAAAGCTTTTATAAAAAAACCCTGGTACCCATTAAATCAATACAGCTGTGCAGTGTGCAAACAATAAGTACTTCATTTTTGTATGTTAAACTTTATATATTATGCCAAATTTTAAAGCTTATTTAGCCCCCCAATTACACAACTTTACCCATAAACTATTTATCATTGATAGGTTTAGCCCCAATTTCACCAACGTCTGTTAGTGTTAACAGCTTGTTAAAATATTCTGTCTTCTCTTTCATTCATATGAAAAACGAAACAGCTAATGTGATACTAATTCGAGCATTAACTTTAACAGTCGTTGGTGAAATTTGGTATTAAGGTTACGTCACTGCCTGCACAGATAAAGTACTGAGTTATTTAATACCGTAGAATAGATATAACAATCGAAAAAAATCGAGACTTAAATGTAAGATGATACCACCTGTTATAGAAAGACTTTTGAGCAAGCGTCAGTGCGATGTAGAAGACGCACGGCGCCATCTATTATGAATTTTTTGAACAAATTTACGACCCTTACAACCCTTTTTTCCAGTAAAAAAGTAGCCTATGTCCTTTCTCAGGCTTTAGACTATCAGTATACAAAATTTCATTACAATCAGTTCGGTAGTTTTGGCGTTTGGCGTGAAAGCGAGACTGACAGACAGAGATACTTTCGCATTCATAATATTAGTACAGATTATGTGCACACTGCACAGCTGTTTTTGGGTATTTTGATTAATTAAGAGGATTCCACACCGCCCTTTTTTCCATACAAACGTTGTCCCCTGTTTCCTCCCTGGATAATGCTAGTAGAGTTATATTTTTTTTCCTGAATATCTACGGCCACTAATACAATGTCCCTATGTTTTATTTTTTTTTCATAATTTAATTATTAAATAAGATATGAACGTTCAAAAACCCAAAAAAATGGCCAGATTTTCCACTGTGTTCAAACGTCCAGAAAACAGATTTGGCTAGATTATACAAAAAAAGCAAAACATAGGAACACAGCTCAAGCCTTTTTTTAATCTTTAATGAAAAAAGTACTTAAATCGGTTAAGTTTTGGAGAAGGAATCAGGGGACAACGAATCGTTGATTTTCTGGATTTTCTGCAGTTGTCTCTATCGCGTTCTGCGGTATAGGCTTGAGGTAAGGGAGACAGCTATAGATATTACACGTACTTTTTTTTCATTTCTCTAGCCGCTGTTGTATCCTCTTAAGGGCCGCGCTACACCGGAATGGCAGCGGCGAGGCGAGCACTTTCAGCGCTGCCATTCCGGTGTAGCGCGCTGCGCGGCCCTAAGAGGGGTACCACTTACCAGGGTTTTAAAAAGTTTTTAAATTTGACACAAATTTTGTTGACACCGCGCGCTATAAACTAAAGTCCACGCGGACGAAGTCGCGGGCAACAGCTAGTTATGAATAAAAACAATAATATATAATAAAGTAGGTATGATTAGTTCTGTTATAATAATGAAGTAAAAAAATAAAGCGCCATCTGTTTTCATATATTAGAATTAAAATGTTGATTGCATTGATATATTTTCTGGATGGAATATAGGCCAACACAACACACTCGAACTCCTTAGAAATGCAGTAGGAGTTTTATAAGATAAGATAGATTGATTATTATTATAGCAAGTGATAACATTATTAAACATAATATTCTAACGTATTAAAAACTATAAACAAAAACATAACAACTAATAAGTATGATTAGTTCTATGTTACAACGAAGTTAAAAAAAAGCGCCATCTGTTGAATCGTATTAGAACTAAAATGTTCATTGCATCGCGTCGATATATTTCTGGATTTTTTATAATATTATACATAAAATATATTTAAGATTTTTGAAATATTATTTTAATACACATCCAAGACCCAGGAACATTGAAAACTTTTTGTTCCGCCTGCGGGACTCGAACCCAGGACCCCCGGGATGAGCGCTGGCCACGCGCAATGCGAAGTAATTTTCATCGATATTTTCATGGAAATAAGATATTTTCCCACATCAAAATGTAGCCTATGTCCTTTCTCAGACTCTAGAATAACTGTGTACAAAATTTCATTGCAATCTATTCAGTAGTTTTGGCGTGAAAGCGAGACAGACAGGCAGACAGACAGACAGACAGACAGAGATACTTTCGCAGTATATTTCGCAGTATTTATAAGTCGCGGGCAACAGCTAGTTATGAATAAAAACAATAATATATAATAAAGTAGGTATGATTAGTTCTGTTATAAATTATAATAATAAAGTAAAAAATAAAGCGCCATCTGTTTTCATATATTAGAATTAAAATGTTGATTGCATTGATATATTTTCTGGATGGAATATAGGCCAACACAACACACTCGAACTCCTTAGAAATGCAGTAGGAGTTCTATAAGATAAGATAGATTGATTATTATTATAGCAAGTGATAATATTATTAAACATTATATTCTAACATATTAAAAACTATAAACAAAAACATAATAACTAATAAGTATGATTAGTTCTATGTTACAACGAAGTAAAAAAAGCGCCATCTGTTGAATCGTATTAGAACTAAAATGTTCATTGCATCGCGTCGATATATTTCTGGATTTTTTATAATATTATACATAAAATATATTTAAGATTTTTGAAATATTATTTTAATACACATCCAAGACCCAGGAACATTGAAAACTTTTTGTTCCGCCTGCGGGACTCGAACCCAGGACCCCCGGGATGAGCGCTGGCCACGCGCAATGCGAAGTAATTTTCATCGATATTTTCATGGAAATAAGATATTTTCCCACATCAAAATGTAGCCTATGTCCTTTCTCAGACTCTAGAATAACTGTGTACAAAATTTCATTGCAATCGGTTCAGTAGTTTTGGCGTGAAAGCGAGACAGACAGACAGACAGACAGACAGAGATACTTTCGCATTTATAATATTAGTATAGATTACCTAATAGAGTAGTTTCTGAGTGGAACAAGCTGCCTGAAAATATAATAATGGCACCTACAGTGAATTCTCTAAAGAACAGACTGGACAAACTTTAAATCGTATGATACACACGCATCAGCTTATAAGCTGTGCTTATTGATATAATAATAATAATAGACCGGCAACGCAACTCTTCTGATAGTAGGTAGTTGCTTTCCATGAGGTGACCCGTTTGCTCATTTGCCCCTAATTTTGAACTATGAAGTAGGAACCGCTAGACTAATAATTACTCGGCCGGCTAAAAGTCTGCAGTCTGGGGAGCTCTTATGGGAAGACTGTCCAATGTGGCATATTTTAGTAATCTGTCTATATTAGCTGTATATGTAGCAGGCGGATTGTATAATCTGCCGTTTTACATTACGGCTAGCTGTTATCGAAAGCAGACGGCCTACTACAAAACCGTTTTGAGACTCAAACAATCGAAAGAGTATGCTGCGTCAACGTTATTTCACCTTCGTAAGAGTACCGCGTCCGGTATTCTCGTACGATTGTTTGAGTCTCAAAACGATTTCGTGGTACGGCCTCTGGGCCGTTTTGTAATTCGGCGGTTTTACGATTAGCCGGAATCCGGATTGAATGTGGCTGAATCAAAAACCGCCGGAAAGTGTTCGTTACGTTATTCAAAACGGCTAGCCATAATGTAATAAACGAAACATTAGCCGCCTCTTTTACAGTTTTTATTTCCGATTCTTAACACTCGTGGCGATACCTGTGACACAACAACAACAATGGCGTTGGATACCGAAAATGTGTTGCCAAATAGTGAAATTTTGAGTGAATTAAACAAAGAAAACAGTAATTTTAAGAACAATTTTCAGGTGCAATTAAAGAATTTCTATTATTCTCAATGTTAAACAGTAAAGAAAGTTACGGTACGTGAAAAGTACAGTACGATGCGGGCTGCGGCTAAACATTGGCCGCCTTATTAAAGAACGTATCGCTATAACAATCCAGCTAATCGTCAAATCGCCTCATTACAAAACGGCCTCGTTTTTTATAACAGCTAGCCGTAATGTAATACGGCGGATTATACAATCCGCCTGCGACATATCCATTATCAAGAAATTTACGAGACAGCGTGTTCCGTGTTCTCGCCTCCGTCCCCTTCCCTATTATCTAGATCTAAGTCTATTTCTGGACTAGACCTAGCTCTTAATATAGGAATACCGTGGAAAGTCCTGCAGCGCTTGATCTTGCGTCAATCGATCATCTTTCCCTCTAGGTCATAATAGTAAAGGTAGACAGTGCATGTACTGCGCACACACTAGGGCACTTCTCTCCTGCGTTAGCTGGCCTGATTTAAATAGAAGAAGCCATCGTCACCGAAATCGGTGTAGGAGCCATTATCATGGAAAGTATATTTTTGTATGAGTGTAGTTCATCATTGTTCTATTGAAGGTTGGATGTTATGAAATAATATGACTGATGTTATTAAGTATGTACTTTTAACAATCGTTCGTTGTAATTTAAATAGCGATCAATGTAATAGCTGTCTGTATTTTATTTAATTTAAGGTGCTCATCAACTTGTTACTAGATGTAACAGTGTAATTTGAGAAAAAATAAATTACTATTGTAAAGCGAAAACTTGTTTTGCTATTAATTATTGTCGATTAAAGTTACCTTAACTCTTATCTCTACAGATTAGAATATATAACTATAATAAAATCAATACAATATTACACTTACAATAAAGTAAAGATAGGTTGGGTTGAAAAGAGCGCTTTTAAAAAAATCTCCCTCTGGCGGTGGAAATTATTGGGCCTATCAAAAGATTAAAATGATGATAATGATTAAACTTACAATTCTATGTTGTCGAAGCCACAATTTATGTCTTAATCCACTTTATTTATATAATTTATAGAACTTGTAGCAAGATTAAAATTTTTAAAATGTCGAAAAGGAAAACATTGCGAATAAAATAGCTTGATTTGTGTAAGGATAAACGAGATATAAAAGTATTAAAATGTGGGTGTCACCTCGATGTCAAGGTATACCGGTGCCATCATCATCAGACACTGATCATCAATCGATATCAAACAACGCAGAATAATTATGTTCTCTAAATCCTATAATAATCTGGTTAACACTAAGTATGCCTTGTAAAAAATTATACGCGTCATAAGGTCATCGGTGTCATCAATTTTGAGGAATTTTATTTTTTGCTCGCTCGTATTATTTTATTAAATCTATAAAAGCGTAAACTTGAACTGGGCTTATTTCTGGTTTTCTAAAGTCTAAACCTTTTATTCATTTAGGTAAACACTTGGAATGCCTTCGCCAAAATTTGTACGCGGCATACTCATTAAAAGGTCATCGGTTTTATAAATTTCGAAGGTTTTTGTTTTTTGTTCGCTCAATACACTCTCATTATGTTATTGAATCTATTTAAAGGTGTATATTTTGGGCCTTTTTTGATAACCTGTCCATTTTTTGGCATATTTGGCATATCTTACAGTTTTCTGAGGTCATAAGAAGCTTATTGCCCATATAAATATCTACTTATGTATTTTTTTTTCAATGTAATTGCCTTTTTTGCCAAACGATCAACGATTAGTAGATGATTAGATCAGTCGGCTATCGGTATGACATACGTCACGGGGCTTTCTCCGCGTTCCGTGTGATTTGGCGCGCGTGTCCGCATGTGATGACCATTTTAGTCCATACCGAATACCTGACGCACGTGGTATCACTACTATTCTGTATTGAACACTAGTAATGACGTTTAGTACTGAACTTTGGCAATGACGCCAAATTTAAATGTACTAGAAGATGTCCAGATTTGATATTAGGTAATGGCAATAGCGACAACGTCTGTTTCAACTCTATTAAGTTAGGTGGCATTTTCCGGGCCAAAAACTTATATTGTCGCTGCGAAAACCTCCGCCCCATGTATAATACTAGACAAATTGAGAGCTGTTACTTTTAATTCTCTTAAATTCGGATGAAAAACACAATATAATTGATGCTTAGGTATAACGGCAAGGCAATCTAAGATTTTCCCCAAAGGATGCGAATTGCCACCACTCACCACCATGTGTGTGAAAGTGGAGTGTTAGTTTTCCCCGTCTGATGACGGAGTTCAGTCACATCCTAATCCTCAGACAGCGACAAGAAGAATAAATAACAACAATGTATGTACATATATACATTATCGTCGAGTGACTATTTTTACCTGTGTGTTGCTACGTGTCTATATTTACACGAACTAGACATTGCTGATTACACCCAAATAAAGTTTTGTTTGAGACAAATAAGGCTTTGTTGACTCAATAATCGCATAAAAAATAAAAATTGCAAGCTTTATATTCATTTAAACCCTTTTACTTGAAAGTTGAAACTGAAATTGCATTGCTATTTTAGTAATAGCTTAGTTTTTCTATTTTAAAATTTAGGCATATTATGGCACACCCGAAGTGATACTTTCCATTCACAAAAGTAATATTTTAAAAGTGTGTTATAATTAATATTATCATTAACACTAGCTAAGATAATGTGGCTACTTACATAATGCAATGGCAACGATTGGTTTTCTTAAACACATTCAAGAAAATAATCACACTATAAAGTTATAAACTTTTCATTTTAATCAAATATGTCGTCGGAAAATTACAATTTCTATTTAGCTCTTTTCAACTTTTTTGCTTTTACTACTTTCTTTATCACATGAGCATAAAGTCCCCAAACTTGTTACAATAAGGTGTTTTCGCATTGGTGTAGATTTCTGGTTTTCTTGTAAAATTATATCCGTATTATGTATCTGTAATATGTCTATGTTCGTATTTTATGCAGCACTG
This sequence comes from Aricia agestis, assembly GCF_905147365.1. Classification (NCBI taxonomy): domain Eukaryota; kingdom Metazoa; phylum Arthropoda; class Insecta; order Lepidoptera; family Lycaenidae; genus Aricia; species Aricia agestis. The sequence goes on along the minus strand of NC_056418.1, from coordinate 15,347,087 downwards.
TGGTATGTTACGCTTACCACATAAGTCGTATTATATTATGATCAAAATATAAGCTGGACATACACACATTTTTCTAATAGACCAAGATTAATCTTAATTGAAGCATCATAAGTTTAAATAACCAAAATTAAGTATGGAGTTTTGTGAAAAAGTTTGTAATTTTACAAAAAAAATGGAGTTTTAGAAAAAAAAATTTTTTTTTCTAAAACTCGATCGACAGAAGTTCAAAAACCTTTGTATTGAAAACGAAGTACGGCTGACGTTAGGGGCACCTAACGTCATCCGTACTTTGTCTGAAAACAAAATCAAATGCTTCAACAGCAAACATAATATTGTGGTCACAGATGTCTTCTATCGCCTATATATATTTCTTAATAAAGAAAATGTTTTAACTAGTTTTATGTATCTCTAAACAAAGGATATTTTCTGTGCAGCAGGACAGAGGACTATCTCATATGAGTTCATTCTTCAGTCTGCGTTGCGTTGCAAGTTCTTTCTTGAGATCGCGTACGATGCTTAGATCTAAATATTTTTTATACATTTTTTTCAGTATTTTTGCAGTTTTTTCGCTAGTTGTGAAGATTGCCAGGTTAATGTGCCCTCGGCTTTAAGTATTTTCGTATCATTGTTTGCGCGCTAAGCCCAGCTGTTAAGATATAACCAAACACTCGCTGTGACGAGACACTTTAGTTTTACACTGTCACTGTTTAAAGTCGTGCACCCTTCTGAAACTGTGAATATTCAGTGCTTTTATTTTTCTTTGTTTTTTCTTTTTATTCGAATCCCCTGTACTGTAAGGTAAAGTTAAACCTTTAGAATTATTCTTATTATCTTCATTACCTTTTATCTATAGATCTGGATAAGCGAGTGCTTGAGTGCATACTTGGAAACTATGCCTTTGTTCTCAGTTTAAATTGTCTGAAATTAGTTTTAGTTAAAAATGTATTATGTAGTTAGTAAACTTTTTCTGCCATTTAAAGGTCTTGTTGTTTGAAACTTAAAGCTTTCAGTTAATCTTCCATATTCATTATCTATCATTTAGCTTTCAAAACAGTGACAAGTACAATCACAATTCAATACAAGTTACAATTCAACCCCTTTTCTGCAAAAGAATAAACATTATTTTATCTAAGATCACTTAAAATCTTTAATAACAATAATAATCAATTATTTTCCTGCCTAAAATCTCCAAAATTTGAACTTTCTGTGAACAAATAGTGACATTGTTATCACAATGAGTGCAGTCACGGTGACGCGGCAGTAAACACTGACGCAGCTTCGCCAAGATGACACTGCGCATTGAACGTGTTAAAATTTTATTCAGAATTTTTGGCCCGAAAATCGGGATTTAGATTGTTATTCACAAAAATTCGCAAAAAAGTACTCCGAAGTCGTTAAGTAAAAGAATTATGGTAATTATCAGAAAATACTCAATGAATCTGAAACTATAAATGAAATTGGACTTTTTGTCTTTATTTCTTATGATTATGTTACCTGTGTTAACCGGGAAAATAAATGAATTACCCTTTTACAGTCGCCTTTATCGAGTATTATGTTAGTTATTTCCAAAACAAAAAACCTTTTAATCCCTCGATCGCGGATTCTTGGAAATCTATTAAGTACGTTAGGTACTTTATGTTTTTACTTTTAAAAATTAACTATATTACCTACTAGCTATACAAACTCATACTTAAGGATAACCCAAAAATCCTTCAACGAGGATAATAATAAGCAACATTAACCAACACTGAAGGTGATGATCTTGGAACACAGATTACATCGTAAACTTCATTATTTAATCACTTGATATAAATTGTAATTAGTTTACTATGTTTACATACACCTAAAAGATAGATAAGATGAGAAAAGCGAGAAAAATTTCGCATGCGCGTGCTACGGGCGCGTGATTTTCGCATCTCCTAGGCCTAAAGTAAATAATTGAATCCTGGTTATCTCTCTATTTTTGTATTCAAGAAAAAGAAGGTATGATTTTGACAAACGCTTTGAACGAGACTATAGAGACTAAAACTAGATCACGAACTAGATATTATTTAACGAAATCTGGTATTTCTGAACAATCGATCTTTACTCTTGAATCCACAGTGTTTTATTATAAGTTTGAAGTGTTGTGTGTCTATCATCGTAGCTCATAAACAGGTGAACCATCTTTCATAATTATTATACTATACTTTTCCTCTTATAATACCGTGATTCTCCTACAGGTAATATGTATTTGTTTATTTTCATCAATATTTACCGGAAGCGCAATCCCCTACCCTTTTCCCTTCCCTACTATTCCCTCTTAAAAGGCCAGCAACGCACCTGCAGCTCTCCTGATGCTGCGAGTGTCCATGGGCGACGGAAGTTGCTTTCCATCAGGTGACCCTTTTGCTCGTTTGCCCCTTATTTCATTAAAAAAAACTGGATCGATTTTGGTGTATGCCACATAGAGAGTAGACACCGGCTTTTAAGAGGGAATACGGTATGTTTCCTTCTCAAACTGTCCTGTTCGAAAACTATGTATCATTCTACATAACATGAGTGACATAACATCCTGACCATGAGTTCTTTACACCCTAAGGCCTAATGTATGTAATCTGTAACAATACAGGTTAGTTTGGTAGTGTGTCGACGGATGTGGAGTGTACCGTGACGGCCAAGGCCGATCCGTCACGCTTCTCGGGAAATACAATGTGGATAGTAAACTAATTTGCCATGATTGATTTTGATTTCATTCTGTATCTTCATGCCAAATTTTATCCAAATCGGTCGAGCGGTTTGAGCGCGAAGAGGTAGAGACATACAGATATACTTTTGAATTAAGTATATTAGCAGTAAAAATTCTTTGTCACAAAATATACTTACTTATCTAAAAATCCTAAACTGTCTTGTTTAGCTCTTGACCGCGGATCCGCATTCAGAGTAAATAACCTATGACGTATCCCATAGAAAACGTACATTTTCCAGCTGTAAAAACTAGCCTATGTGCTGAATTTCCCCGTATTTACTTTGTCTGTACAAAATTTCATCAAGATCTATCCTATACCGTAGCTTTTTCGAAGCAAACAAACAAATCTTAAAATAATATTAGTATTGATAAACAGTCGACTTTAGGTACGTGTGAATTGTGATCTTCTACTAGTTCTTGATACCAAAATTACGTCATTCAGCATTAAATTTTACTGTGGTGTAGCACAATAAAATGTATCATAATGTAAAACTGTGTGCAAAATTAGAAAACCGGTAAAATTATTTCGATGTCTGTGTCTGCCTGCGATGTGGGATTCCCCTATCCTTTCATTGACCCCACAATAAAGGGGAAACCCTCCCGATTAGGTACTCTTCTTAACAGTCTTCAATTGTTACTAAATATAATAAGTTTCTGTGGCCGCAGTTGCCAATTGCCATTCAGCAAGTTAAAAAAAAAATCGTTTTATGATATTAAATCCTAAGATACTGACATCGCATACATGATGCATTACACTACAGACAATAATTATATTTTGACTCCTTTGGTTTATAGGGCGACTTATCGCGACTAGCTTCTAGGTGTAGAAGAAACTTCAAACTGCTCTAGCAGTAACATTGGAAACTGCTCTAGCAGTAACATTGGAAACTGCTCTAGCAGTAACATTGGAAACTGATCTAGCAGTAACATTGGAAACTGCTCTAGCAGTAACATTGGAAACTGCTCTAGCAGTAACATTGGAAACTGCTCTAGCAGTAACATTGGAAACTGCTCTAGCAGTAACATTGGAAACTGCTCTAGCAGTAACATTGGAAACTGCTCTAGCAGTAACATTGGAAACTGCTCTAGCAATAACATTAGAAACTGCTCTAGCAGTAACATTGGAAACTGCTCTAGCAGTAACATTGGAAACTGCTCTAGCAGTAACATTGGAAACTGCTCTAGCAGTAACATTGGAAACTGCTCTAGCATAACTGCTCTAACATTGTTATTAAAATTGTGCTTGATCGGGATTCGGGAAGTCAAATCCAGGCGCCAGAGAGATCACGATTGATGACTAACAGTAACTTCAAACTTGATATACTTCGACCAAATAACGCCATCTACTTGATATGATCCTGAATACTCTTTATAACTAGGTACTTTGTGCTTTAAGCGTGCTAACAAACAGTTCTCTTTCCAGATGAGCTGCGGGCGGTTATTCGCGGCGTTACGGCGCTGCAAACAGCTGGAGGGCGGCGACAACACCACGCAGCTGTCGCGCTGCCTGGGCCTGCTGGACCTCACGGCGCTGGGCGTGGGCAGCACGCTCGGTCTGGGCGTCTACGTGCTGGCCGGCGCCGTCGCCAAGACGGTGGCGGGCCCGGCGGTCACCATCAGCTTTCTGATTGCTGCCATCGCGTCCGCTTTTGCTGGTAAGTAACTATCTAAGGTTAGGACGTTGGGATTTGGAAGTGCATATTCCCATGTCCCAATTGTCCAGAAATGATGTAAGCATGAACTAACCATGGCTAAGGGTTGAGAAAAAACTGTCTTGTTCTTACACTACGTCAGTCGTCCATTTCGATTTTCGCTTGTTATTACACATTTTTTTTACTAGCATATTCAGGTGTGAATAATTGTGATGATTGATTGATAATAATACAATGATTTATATATATTTTTATGTAAAATCTCAATTCATATCAACTAAAAGTTTTTATTAGGTACTTATCCCAGATGCAAATGTCGACAGTGCAGCAGCTGTTATTTATCTGCCTAATTAAGCGTGTAAACTGTAAAACCTGCAAAGAGTTATGTCCAATTAAAAACAACCGCAAGCTCGGAACCAGGTAATCCCTGGCCTGGCACCGTGTCCTTATAAGGCGGTATTTTCGATATAAACCCAAACAAGTTTGTTAATGTGTTTTCCCCTGAAACAAGTTCTGCCGTCTGCAGCAGAGACCCAGTTCTGTTGACATTTGCAGTTTATGCCGAAGTTTCTCCACTTTTATTTGAGCTTTCGGAATAAAATTACAATTGATTTCATCCACCATTGAATTATTAAATATATCATCTTTCTGCTTAAACATTATTAGGTTTTTAACAATTATACCTACCTACTTTATTAATTATTACTACAAAAAAAATAAACTTGCTAGGTCGTTGGAGTAATGCCAGAAACCTTGATTGTCTCCGTGAGGCGTGATATCACAGCTAACTATCGAAATTAAACTTTTAATTTTTATTTTTGCAATCAAAGATTTTGTAATTTTTTGTATTTGCAATATTGAACAATCTTTGAGAAAATTCTCATGCGGCCTATAATATTATTAGATATGGCACGGAGGTGAACGTCCTGCGATTGCCTAGTAAAAGTAAATCGATCACCTTTTACGCAAGATTCAATCAAATCTAGATATTAGGATTGCTTACAAAATATCCAGTAAATCCTTAGCGTAATTTTCTAATCTAAGACCAATTTATGCGTATCGTTATTTCTGTTATGTTCCCAAACAAAACAACTGCATCCAGCTATGTGACATTATTGTGCCGAATTTGACGTGATAGCTACCGAAGTCCCAAAAATATGGTAGAACATCCGCACTTCCATACTAATAATATAAATGCGAAAGTGTGTCTGTCTGTCTGTTACCCCTTCACGCCTAAACCGCGTCAGCGACGCATAGTGTGGGTCCTTCCCGTTTCATACCACATATTTTTCATACCGCGGTATGAAACAGCGAAGTACTGTTTTTGAATTGCCTGTTTCGTACTGCGGTGCTTGGAGTGGTATGAAACGACGAATTCTTTTTTGGTAAGGGTGGATTCGTACCATGAATTTTATTAAATATTTTTAGTCAAATCACTTATTTATACTGGCGTATAGAAAAGTGGTAACAAGAAGAAATAAAAAAATATTTTGTATAAAGAAATGTAATTTATTTCAAAATCAAAAAATATATTAATATATTATACTATCAGATTTCTAACAATAGAATCACAGTTTGATTTAAATTACACATAGAACTTTAAAATTAACCTAACACTGTATAAATACAATAAACACCGCTCTGCGCTCCAAGACAAGAATAATGGATGTGGGTAGAAAAGCTGCTGGTCTAAAGTGGAGCTGGGCAGGGCACGTCGCCCGCATGCACCCGGACAGATGGGCGCGTCTAGTTACGGAGTGGCTACCGAAAGGTCGGCGAAACAGGGGCAGACCCAAGAAAAGGTGGCGCGATGAACTAGACGCTGTTGATAAAGAGTGGCCAAACACAGCAAAGGATAGAGACGTGTGGAAGGAAAGAGGGGAGGCCTTTGCCCAGCAGTGGGACACAAACGGCTAATTAGAATAGAATAACACTGTATAATTAATTTTAAATTATCAAAAAGAATTTAAATGTACTTATGGTCCGGGAGCAGTCAATCTCAAAAGTGCACTCATAGTGTGCATTGATTTTTTTGATGAAAATAGATAGTTTAGAAAATACAAATAAAAAACCGGCCAAGTGCGTGTCGGGCCACGCGCAATATAGGTAGGAGGGCTCCGTAGTACCGCTAGTTTTTTTAAATTTTTGTATGGTTGTAACGTGGGAGAGCCATGCTTCGGCACGAATGGGCGAGCTCGATCGGAGAAATACCTCGGGCATACAGAAAACCGGCATGAAACAGTGCTTGCGCTGTGTTTCACCGAGTGAGTGAGTTTACCGGAGGCCCACCGCCCAATGCCCTACCCTATTCTCTTCCCTATCCTCCACTGCCATATTACCCTATTCCCTCTTAAAAGGCCGGCAACGCACTTGCAGCTCTTCTGATGCTGCGAGTGTCCATGGGCGACGGAAGTTGCTTTCCATCAGGTGACCCGTTTGCTCGTTTCATATTCTTTGATTTATTTCAATGAATTGTGTTGATCTTTTTGAATTTTTTACATCATCAGGTTTTTTTAATAAAGCACAATCATACTTAGAGTCTTTTCGTATACCATCAATAAATTGCCCAATATGTATTTGGTTTCTCTGAGATGAATTTATTTAATTTAAATAATCAAATAAAATAAAATAATAATATGTAAATAAAAATTATAAATAATAAAATAAAATTAAATAATTTATTATTTTATAATTTATATAATATGTATAGATATTTTGAGCTTGACTGTACTAAAATCTGTATTTGGTTTCTCTGAGATGAATTTATTTAATTTAAATAATCAAATAAAATAAAATAATAATATGTAAATAAAAATTATAAATAATAAAATAAAATTAAATAATTTATTATTTTATAATTTATATAATATGTATAGATATTTTGAGCTTGACTGTACTAAAATCTGCGCTGCGGTACGAATCGACTAATTCAAAAAAGACCTTTGCTGTTTCGGACGCCGGTATGAAACAGGCAATTCAAAAACAGTACTTCGCTGTTTCATACCGCGGTATGAAAAATTTGTGGTATGAAACGGGAAGGACCCATAGTGTCCATTAACTGTGGTGTTTTTAGGATAACTTTCTGAGGCTATTTCTCAACATTTTAGTAGGTATCTACTGGTGATTATGAAAGAAAAAATACGTGTATTTTTATTTTTAACACGGATCAATGTATCGAAATTTTGAAGGAAGGTTTAATTGCACCCTGTATTATATGAAACTTGAAAGACTACAAGAAAAGACTTTGTAACCCATTTGAGTTCTAAGCATACATGTAGGTACTTGATTCTCCAGGTATCTGCTACGCGGAGTTCGCGTCTCGCGTGCCCAAAGCGGGCTCAGCGTACGTGTACAGCTACGTGAGCGTGGGCGAGTTCATCGCCTTCACCATCGGCTGGAACCTCATCCTGGAGTACGTGATCGGCACCGCCAGCGTCGCTAAGGGCATGGCCAACTACATCGACAGCCTGTGCAACAACACCATGGCGAAGACTATGACGGAGTGGGCACCGATGAGGATCGGCTTTATGGCGGATTATCCGGACTTCTTCGCTTTCTTCCTGGTGCTGCTTATCACTAGTGAGTATTTTAATGGCATGTAAAAACAAATTAAAATTAAAAAAACGATGCTCGAACAGCCTACGTTGGGCCTTTTAATGATGAATAACCATGATTACGCAGCTGTGTAGGTATAGTTATAGAAGTCGGTCATGGCCAACGCAAACATGCCCCTCTTCACATTCTCAATCCCCTGTTTTGGTCCATCTTAAACCATATACCTAGCTAAGCAGAGTTATAGGTTAAGTAGTCATAGGTTCCAATATCAAACTAATGACGTTATTGTAGAAAAATAGTAAATACATTATGCCAAACAAGATGAGGTAATTTTTGGTACATCTCTGATTAATCTATTGTGTTATCAGTGAGTTTCCCACGGTTGAAGCAGGAAAAATTCACGTGTAGCATGGCCTCGATCGAACTTTGGCTGTTTTAGCCCTTGTAAGGCAATGGAGATTCCCCGAAAACTGTCAGTTATTTTGCCCTAATTTGATAACAACTATCCAGCCACGTAAAACTAGTCGGCAGAACTTTAAAGATAAGATCCACTTCGCTGATTAACTCGATATATTCTTAATTGATGTCATTGAAATCATAAAACGCATGGACAGACTGCATGTTGTGCAACATTGTTTTAGTTTGGCTAGACATTTCTGTAACATCTAGATGCCAAGAATCTTTTTGATTCTACCGGCTTAGGCGGCCTGAGCATAATATGCAGTTTTTTTTAAATGAAATAAGGCAAACGAGCAAACGGGTCACCTGATGGAAAGCAACTTCCGTCGCCAATGGACACTCGCAGCATCAGAAGAGCTGCAGGTGCGTTGCCGGCCTTTTAAGAGGGAATAGGGTAATAGGGGAGGGTAGGAAAGGAAAGGGAAGGGAATAGGGGAGGGTAGGGAAGGGAATAGGGTAGGGGATTGGGCCTCCGGTAAACTCACTCACTCGGCGAAACACAGCGCAAGCGCTGTTTCACGCCAGTTTTCTGTGAGAACGTGGTATTTCTCCGGTCGAGCCGGCCCATTCGTGCCGAAGCATGGCTCTCCCACGTATACTCCCACTAGTTTTATTACCTATGTAGTTTTACAGACCACTGGCCATTTCTATTTTCGGGCGATGGGTTGGCAGTTGGCACTAGTCGCAATATTCAAGTACCCTCAGTGATCACTATCTTGTCCTTTCAGTTCTCCTGGGTGTGGGTGTGAGCGAGTCCACCAAGCTGAACAACGTGTTCACGGCGCTCAACCTCGCCACCGTCGTCATCGTACTCGTCACAGGAGCGCTTTGGAGTAAGTCATATTCATAACTTTTAATTAAATAAGGGCGTACGTCTGGCATATGTTGACTTATAATAGTTATTCATAATCTCCTTGCTACCTAGACCTGCCACAGTGATTATAAAAACAAAATATTAATATGCAACGATACATGGGGTGACTATGCATAACAGCAATGCAAAATGTATTTCCTTTTCCTTCTGTTTCGATTTGAACTGACCCATAAAATTCAGAATATGAATAATAATTATATATTCAGTATATCTTTTTGTCTAGGCTTCTTTATTACCAAACCATTTATAACATCTCTGACCTGCCAATCAAACATTACAGGCGACACCAAGAACTGGCGTCTTACCCCCGAAGACATCCCCGCGGAGTACCGCGACGCGGCCGGCGCGGGCGGGTTCATGCCGTGGGGCTTCGCCGGCGTCATGGCGGGCGCCGCCAAGTGCTTCTTCGGCTTCGTGGGCTTCGACTGCGTGGCCACCACCGGCGAGGAGGCCAAGAACCCCAAGCGCGACATTCCGCTCTCCATCGTCATGTCGCTCACCATCATCTTCCTGTCCTACTTCAGCGTGGCGACGGTGCTGACCATGATGTGGCCGTATTATCTACAGGTATTTGGCCTTTGAAGGCAGTTGTCCCAAAATAATTTAAGCCTAATCTGAGCAATTTAAGATGGTAATCATGGTAACATAATGCCCTTGTATTTAAACCAAACAGTGATAGCGTATGACAGAACCCTAACTTTATCAGATTTATTTCACCTCTGACAGACTTCATTGAGAAATAAAATAATTGCATCTTTTGAGATTTACTGATATCTAGTGTCACAATAAATCAATCTCATCACCATCATTTTTGAATCAACTCTTAACTCGTGTTTTAGGACGAGGACGCGCCCTTTCCCTATGTCTTCGAGCAAATTGGCCTGCCAGTCATCAAGTGGATCGTCACAATCGGCGCCGTGTTCGCGCTGTGCACGAGCCTGCTCGGCGCCATGTTCCCTCTCCCACGCGTGCTGTACGCCATGGGCTCTGACGGCGTGCTGTTCCGACCGTTCGCCGTCATCAACCCACGGACCCAAACGCCGCTGCTGGCGACGGCGTTGAGCGGATTGTTCTCTGGTGAGTGGCGAATTGAAAAACCTATGCTGTCCCAGGCAAAGTTCTCCCCCAAAGTCTTTTGATCCTCTCAATCTAACGCAGCCGTAGACCAACCTGGCTCGTATTTGTCTAGTTCATCGCGCCATCTTTTCCGAAGCCGGCCACGGCGGCATCGTCCATCATCTGGTGACTGGAACCCGTTCTGTGGTGATCTTTTAACATGCTTTTTAAAGCTAGGGCTGTATGTATGTAACGGAATGATTAATTTGAGCAACTATGAGCATGATTTTTACCTATCTCCAGAAGTCTGTTGTTGGTAAAAAATGCATGTTTTTTAAGTTTTTGAAAATATTATTTATTTAGGAGAATGTTCATGAATTTAAATCGAAAGTTAAGTTCCGTAGTCTGAACATTTTATTCATATTCAAGACACCTTTTTAGTCAGTAATTCGGGTTTTGGGATTTCCTTCTCTTTTAGTGTTACAGTCACAGGTGTGATAAATACAATGAGGTTTATTGTTTGTTACAAAATGCGGTTTTGGAGTAACTACTGCGTTAACATTAAACCTGTATGTATATGTTTACGATACGATATTATGTTTCATGCAATTATGATTCACCTGTAATAATTAACTCGCAAATCGTAATTATTATGACGCATTTAAGTGGAATTAAAGTTACGTATAAGTTTTTTGTTTTAATTTTTCAAAAAGTTTCTAGATGAATATTGAATGAATACAAACGAACGGCATGCGTCGACGACAGTCGGCGTACGCGTCGACGGCTGCCGTCGTGTGCTGTCGACCTAACCTAATATAACCTAACCTAACCTTACTTTTTGTCGTATCCAGCAACAATGGCAGCGCTGTTCAACCTGAACCAGCTGATCGACATGATGTCCATCGGCACGCTGCTCGCGTACACCATCGTCGCCACCAGCGTGCTCATACTCAGGTATACACTCCGACCACGAGTTAGAACAACTTTTTCACTTGAGTCTTGACTTGTCTATGTCCAACTATTGGATAGTTGGACATAGACAATTTCGTCTTACTAAAATTCCTTAGCTTCAATATAATGACCTATTGCATTGCAAGACATCGTCTTAGTGCTTAAATTCTCTTTAAGTTATACAATCGATGCGACAGTAGAAATGATAATTGATAGCGACCACGCCAATTTTAGTGTTGGTGGCCGATTTCATTTAAACGCAAGACCGTCATGCCCAAGTCTTTGCCTAATGTTAAAGACATTATCTATATATTTTAACATAAAAACTCAAAACAGACAAATCGACACAAAGGGATTGATATCAGGCCATGGTGGCCGGATGCCGGATGGCCAGATGCCACAGCAGTAGAGAGAGGTTACACATTAATGTTTTGGTGCAGATACGAGGAGGAGAGTAGTGTGCAGCTGAGCAGCAAGGCGCTGCCGGAGTCGCCGTACAGCGTGGCGCGGCAGTCCTTCAACCTGCTCGGCCTGAAGGCGCCCACCGCGCTCTCCTACACCATCGCCAAGTGGACCATCGCTATATTCTGTGAGTACCAAAATATACCAGGCATACTAGGCGCGTACTTTTCTTCTTCACTCGTTGTTGTTTTCGTTCGTTGCGTCGTGGTTTCGGAATAACACATTGTATACAAATCTGCGGAGCTGTGAAACGAAATAGTGCCAATACTAGATACGTGCCGAATGAAACCGGCTTTCGCTTTCGCACCAATGGCAGCGCGTCTACCACAACATCAGCCTATAAGAGGGCATCATCCCTTCCTTACCCTTCGTTTCTTCTTCATAAGACGTGCTTTTAAACACTATGTGTAAATCAAATCTTGTCTAAGTATTACAATATATTTAACGACACCTGCTTTTTTTTTTTTTTTTTTTTTATTATTCTTAACAACTGTTGCTATTTTATATTGCAACAACTTTGCATCTCTACATTTGTTTGAATACAATATTTAAATAATTAAATACTATCCTAAATTATATTATTACAAACTAATACAAGGTTATACTACACTACACTACACTATTACTTTTGACTAATATAGAAACTAATAATTAACACTATAATTTAACAATATTTGAACTCATCCAGGCACGCCTTAACCAAGACATACTCTACATAGTTATAATATTGCTGCTTTTACTTTTACTATAATTACTTCATATAATACAAATTGTACAATTACTAAGTAACACATTACTATACATATTTTATTAAGACAAGGAATGACTGAATATGCCTGCCAATCAACCATCCATTCACCTATTATAGTTATTTACAGTTTTAATTATGTTTCTAGCGTAATTTAAGAAATCGTTTCTCGTTTTTTCTGAGTTTATAAGCTGTCTTAGATTTGTTTCTTTTACTGCCAGTCCACACAGTATCTCTAGGTCCAGCCTTTCTTTGGCATAAAGCGGGCAATCATTCAAAACATGCATGATGGTTTCTTCTGCGTCAGGATCACATCTGCAGCTGGGACTGTTTCTGATTTTGAATCTATGTAGGTAGTGGGCGAGGCCTCCGTGTCCGGTCATAATTTGGCTGAATGTATTGTCTAATTTTATATTTCTTAAGGTTTTATAAGCCTCGTGTATATCAGGAAAGAAAATTTTGGTTATGGCGCCAGTCGAGCTTTGGGTATATTCTAATTGCCACTCTTTAAGTGTGTTTTGTCTGATTAAATATTTGGCCGATTTAACGGGAATTACGCAGTATTCTGGTAATGTTTCTTTGTTCGTCGCGGATTTTGCAAGATAGTCAGCTCTTTCATTGCCTTCGAGTCCTATGTGAGCCTTTATCCAGTAAAATTCAGCATTTTTTCCTTGTGTTTGTACGTCTTTTAGGGTTTTTCTTACGTTAAATGCTACTGGATGCAAATTTTCTGGATCTCTGATGGCTTCGAGAGCAGATTTTGAGTCCGATAGAATGTTTATATGAGTCACTTGTGGCTTTTCTTTTAGAGCTTGCAGGGCCTTCCATACAGCATAAAGTTCCGCTTGGAACACAGAACATTTGTCGCTTAATTTTATCGTCAGACTTTCTTTCTCCTCACCGCTTTCCCACCAAGATAAGGCTGCTCCCACTCTTCCTTCTATTTTACTACCGTCTGTGTACACACAAGGATAATTATTTTGTATAGTTTCAAGGTCCTCTGAGTTTGTTATTAAACCAAATTAATTTCTTCTCTTACAGCTGGGTGCGGAAGATCGAAAAAGTGAGTCAGTTGTTCTACTTCGTTTCCTGGGAATAAATCTGTGGATATTCCGTGTTTTATTTTGTATATTTCAGCTACTTCCTTTACTCTCATTGTAAGTGGTAGTATCCCACTGAGTAGAAGACTGGAATTTAGTGACACAGTTCTATGAGCTTTACATATTTTTAGGGCAAATATTCTCGTGATTTTATTAAGTATGGTTTTGGCATACTTTTTGCAGACAACAGGCTGCCAAACGTTGGCCGCGTAGAGCAAGGTTGGTTCTATTATTGAAGTGTACAGTATGCGGAGAATTTCTGGATTGAGGCCCCATGTGGCTTTAGCAGCTTTGCCAATAATTTTGTATATGTTCAATGCTTTGTTCGCTTTATCCTTAAGATGCTGTTTAAAATTCAGTTTCGGATCAAGTGTCAATCCTAGCAAATGTACTATTGGTGTTGTGGATATATTCATATTTTCCAGTTGTATAGATGGAGCGTCGTATTTTCTTTTCTTTGTAACTATAATCATCTGTGTTTTGTGAGGTGCGAATTTCATTTTGGTTTGTTTGCTCCATGCTGAAATCGTTTTTAGTGCTTCATTAGCTTTTTCATTGACACCTGCTACACCGGCCGCAACAAAGCAGTGTGAGTCCATTTTAAACTTTATTGTCGTTACAGTCGCGGTGGCTCTGGCGACATGCGCGCTTCTGAACGGCGAGTCGTCGAAGGCGCTGGGCACGGTGGTGGGCGTGCTGGGCGGGGTGCTGCTGCTGCTGCTGCTCGTACTGTACCGCCAGCCGAGACAGGACGTCTCGCACCTCACCTTCAAGGTCAGTCTAACGACCAGGACAGGGTTAGCACAACGCAAATTGTGCCATAGACTTGAAATTTTGGAGAGTGTTCCCCGTATGACGTAGGCGTGCAATAAGGGATTTTTCGAAATTCCACCCCTCAATGGGTGAAAAGTGGGGTTAAAATAAGTATGGGACAACACGATTCTTTAGTCCGATCTGCTCTAGCATAAATTACAAACACGTGCAAAGTGAAGTTGACGACGACGACAGTGCTTCATCATTCGTATGTCTGTTGCAAACAGCAAACGGCATAATAAGTTTCTCCTTTTCAAATAATTGCATCTTTTGTTCCACATTCTAAAAAAAAACAATAATAATAGAGTTAATGCGAAACTGTAGTGTCGTCTGTCCGCTTAAACCGACCCAGGGTATGGAAATACTTTGACTGTTGGGAAAGGACACAGGACAGTTTTTATCCCGAAGAAATGTCGTATGAGACAAACATAAGGACAATAAGTTACAAGTAGTTGCGAGTTAATGTCAGTAGTTAATGTTGCGAGTGTCCATGGGCGACGGCCGACGGTAGTTGCTTTCCATCAGGTGACCCGTTTGCTCGTTTGCCACCTTATATAAAAAAGTAGATTTGTATACCTCGATCGTGGGAATCACAGACACAATAGATTTTCAATTGTTATGCGGCATCCGGGTGCCGCTTGGGAGTTGATGGTGATGGTAACAAACGTAATGTTGCAGGTCCCCCTCGTGCCGTTGGTGCCGTACGTCAGCGTGTGCATGAACGTGTACCTGATGACGCAGCTCGACTACCAGACCTGGGTGCGCTTCATCATCTGGCTCGTCATCGGTCAGTACACGACCTGACCCTTTAGCTAGGACCTTTACTTCATCGCTTCTATATAGAATACATTTTGATCGGCGATTCTATAAAAAAGCGATAAAGAAAACGTCTTAGCTAAAGGCTCTGTTTTATAGTTACCGAAAAATTTAGATATTGAACTATTTCTTGTCTCTCTCACTCGTGTTCTTATTTATTGCTATCACGTTTCCGCCAAGAATCTAATATCTTGATTTCTAGAAGATAAGCGATAAGGTATATGTACGCGAAAGGATTAGTTTTTTTTTATTCTATCAACCTATTTCTCTCTGATCGAACCACCATAAAACTTCTTATAACAGGATAGTGGAGACCAGCTATTTCACTAATACATTATTTCTAATTCCAGGCTACTTAATATACTTCTTCTACGGCATACGGAACAGCTCGCTTCGGGAGAAGGATATCGTCAAAACCCCGAACGGCATACACGACGAGAAGCACATCGTCACTAAATTCTAATCACAAGAGGGAGGAGACGGTGACAGATAGCGTGACAGCTGTCAGAATGACAACACAAGTGGCGGGAAAAAGCTAAGTCCCAAAAAGGTATTTTTGATTTTGTAATGGGAATTTATTTTGCTGTTTCACTTGACCAATCAAAAAAGAACAAACTTACATTTATATTGTCATTGACAGGCTATCAAATTAAAAATATAAAAACAGTTGTGGCATGCTGATTCTCGCCAAATGAGGGTAGTCCTGTGATTGTTATTGGTTATTTAGATTTTATATTTAGGTTAGGTATAGTTCATTCGCATAGGGAAGCATAGTGTGGTTTTATTGACTTCTTTTCACTTATCTTTTTTTTGATTCTTAAAATTAAGAGGACCAAGACCGCTGACCAAGACAGTTTGATATCAAGAATATGAAGTTATGTTACTAATCTCAAGGTTCTTAACTTTAAGGAGCGTTTAGTATTGGCGATGAGACACACTATTCTCATGCAAATGAACTAGTTATATTGTTTCCAAGAAACAATTTTACTGTATTTTGACTTACTTATAGCCTGGTCACCGAACACTTAGAAATTCACATTGGAACTCTTGCTACTCCTCTTTCGCCCGCATTGTTTATCTATCTCGTTTCCACAAACATGCCATAGGAGCGCGATATCAATGTTCGAATTTCTACATGTTCGGCGACCAGGCTATTGTAATTGCGTTTAAATAATTATGACTCTGTGATAGTATGACTGTGGTGATATTATTGTTAAATGGTCCACTTAGGTCCACTTGTGCCAGTCGGGATTAAATTTAATCATGAATTTATCATGTTATCTCTCTTTTTCCTTGTATTTATGAAAGAGAAGGCAATATTAGCAATAATCCAGAATGGCGTTAGTGACATTGTTGTACATATTTTCTGTCGATGTTTTAATGGCTGGCATCCATGTGAAACTAGATTTAATAGTTCAAGCATTCGCATATTTACCGGCGTCCGTCTATGACCTATATAATAGAGAAAGAAAGTGGTCCTAGTGTCATTCTAAAATAAACTGTTTTGCGACTATACTTAAGGTGTAGATTAGGTCACATTTCATTGTAATTATTCATCATGAACAAAACATGAGTGATTCTATAGTTTTATGCTCAGTTATATAGTAATAATTTTCCAAAATGTTTAAACAATACTTAATTCAAATAATAATTCGTATTTATATGTGTTTAATAAGTACTGGTTACTGCGATATATTTTTGCATTTAACAAAGTTATAACGTTGTTTTCATCACATCACTTTTTATTAATATAATAGAATAACACGACGTCTGATAAGAGAATTTTCTAACGCTTCTGATAAAGCGCATACTGAGTAAGTATATTATGTTACACCCGTTGTCTAATTTATTTATTTTTTGCCTAGTAATGCTAAGTACTCACATACGGTTAGTTTTGCGGTCCACACAGTAATTATTACTCGATTTGGAGTAAAACTATCGAGCAATGCTGAATGTGTAGACGAAAGTCCGAGCCGCGGGTTTTGCTTGACGTTATTGCTCAATCGAGCGAAACCGTATGTGAGTACTTAGCATAAGAGGGATAATTATCATTTAGTTATTTTCATGAATGTTGTAAATATTGTTTGACAGATATTAGGCATATGACAATAGTACTATTATAATAATATTTATGTATCAGATAATTTAAATGTCCATTTGTAAAGGTGTTATTTAACATATTGTTTGTAGTGAAGTTAAATAACATATTGTTTGTAGATTATGATATAATATTTTGTTAATGAAAACTATAGTTGTTTGTTTGAATTTAACTTGCCATGATTGTAATAAAAAAGTATGTTTATTATTCGTTTATGCATGTATTTTATTACACATATTCCATCATAACTGTCAGCGAGAAACGGTATCACCACGGAAATGTGCAGATAAATAATTGCATAGAAGAATTTTGTTGTCTGCTAACATTTTTTCTCATTACACGTAATAAATAAATAAAAAAAAACTGAATAAATAATAATTTATTGAAACATAAATAGTATAAATACAACACAGCCAAATCTAACATGTAATACTGAGCGTATACTTTTAATTATGTAAACTAAGTGCATACGTAAATGCGTACACCTGTTGCGTACTATACGCACGCAAAACTTTGGTCGATGATTAAAATCTTCATCGATATAATTGGATGCTGTTAAGCATTGGTGTGTCATCCCACATCGGACTAGTTTTGAGTAATCGGTGTTTTAAGTTTTTTTGGAATAATCTTTAATTTCTGCTTATTTTAAGCAAAAAAATGTTATTGTGCGGTATCTTTTTTTTTGTTGAAATGCGTAGATTATGATTATGAAAAAACATTTTAATTTTACATTCAGTTTTAAGAGAAAACGTATAAAAATGGTTAATGCAATATTGCTATAGGGCTTATTACTGTATAGCATTAATGTCCTTTGTGCTATTTCACATAAATGCAAAATTCTGATTTGTTCTTTCAATACAAATTTAAGTGCTTTAATTTTAACAAAATGTTATAAAATTACCTTGTCAAGCCCAAACCGCTGAACCGATTCTTCTGAAATTTGGTATGGAGATACTTTGAGTCCCGGGAAAGGCCATAGGATCCTTTTTGTCTCGGAAAAATGTGCGGTTCCCAGACGTGAAAGAAAATGATTTCTGCTTATACCGCTACATGGATTTTGATGATATTTGGTATGCAGATACGTTATGTATCGGAAAAGGACAGAGAGTTCCCGCTTCTTCTTCCCTTCCCGCGCTTCCCGCAGAGTGCTCTTATGTATCGCGCACACATTTGGGCACTATAAAATTACTCCTGCGTAACTGGCCTGGTTTCATTGAAATGAGAGTGCTCTTGTGTATTGCGCACACACTTGGACACTATAAAATTACTCCTGCGTAACTGGTCTGGTTTCATTGAAACCAGAGTGCTCTTAGTTCTTGCCCAAGTGTATTGCGCACACACTTGGACACTATAAAAATTACTCCTGCGTAACTGGCCTGGTTTCATTGAAACCAGAGTGCTCTTGTGATTGCGCACACACTTGGGCACTATAAAATTACTCCTGCGTAACTGGCCTGGTTTCATTGAACCCAGAGTGCTCTTGTGTATTGCGCACACACTTGGGCACTATGATATTACTCCTGCGTAACTGGCCTGGTTTCATTGAACCCAGAGTGCTCTTGTGTATTGCGCACACACTTGGGCACTATGATATTACTCCTGCGTAACTGGCCTGGTTTTATTGAAACCGGCCACCGCCCCGAAATCGGTGTGGGAGTATTTTTATTTATTATAATTACCAGCATTGGACATTGGGCATAATTATTGAAATACTCGTTAGTCTAATTAAATTATTAATCTAATTGCAAACTAAAATAATTAGGATACATTTTATACATATTATTATTAATCAACTTACGGGTAATTTCAGATGCACAATTACTTCATCAATCTGATTCATTTGTAATCTGATTAAAATTACTAATTACTTTTTGCCCAACTCTGCACGTGATAAACTAATTATTTCTACATTAACTGAATTTAATCAAAATCGGTTCAGCAGCTTAAACTCAAATTAATAAAGTTTATTGCGTGAAAACCGAACATTTTCCATGATAAAAAATATTATCCTATGTCCTTCTCCAAAACCTTACGTAATATCTACATGTACTCAATATCGATATCTTATGCCAAATTCATTGTTGTTGACTGCGCGGGAACCGTACATTTTCCGGGACAAAAAGTATCTAATGTCATTTTAATTGATTCAAAGTATCCGCATACAAAATTTTATCAAAATCGGTTCAGCGGTTTAAGCGCAAATCATTTTAGAAACAAAGTACATAAATGCTGTATACAAAACCTCACTAAGAGGAATAAGCATTAACCATTTTTGTACTCTAGAATATGCTACAGTGGGTTTTCAAAAAAATGGATTTCACTGTCGTAAACCTTATGTTATAAAGAACAAAACTGCATTATTAACTCAAAACCCGATTTTATGTGGGATGAAACACCAATGCTTAACAGCAGCCAAGAAAAACTGATTTACATATTTTATATCAGTTTGATATTTTTTGCACTCTTTCATGATTTAAAAATGTACAATACAATTAATATATTTTGTAATAGGCTGGTAGTAAATATAAGTATATTTTATTTGCCTAAATTTAAAAAAAAGCAAATACTAGTATTAAAATAATTTAAGTTTATATGCCATACTTATTCTCCAGTTATTACCATTCAAAATTTTTCTTAACATAATAATAATAGAAAGGAATTATTTAGAGATTCTGTGAATCTTTGCCCACACATAGACGCTAGAGTAGAGAAAATACTATGCTAATACGAATAAAAAGAACAACAAAAATATTAATTACATACAGGTTGGTAATAATAAATAATTTGAAATACAGAATATTGTCAATAATAATTGGCAGTGTGCACACGCTAAATCCGACATCAAAATAAATATTCATCAAAATATTAAATAAATAATACAACTAGATTCATAACGATTAGAATAAAATAATCAGATATATTTATCATTATCTAATACAGATTTCATAAAAGCTATTGATTACATATTCTTTACTAATCCTAGTCTAAATTGTATCAAAATTTTAGGTAATACTTTGGTAAGCACTTAACTAGTAACATTTAATATCTAAGAAACCTATTACAACCGAAATAATAGCAAGAAAGCCGACACAATGGGTGTGTCACAGGGTTCTAGTCTAGGTCTTTTATTAATTAATGTTTATATGACTGACAAAAGGGACGCAAGCCAGGGTATTTCAAGCAAAAAAAAAGTCTATATAATATAGAAAGCAAGCTAGAGTATTTCAAGCAAAAAGGTTAGCTTTTAGTTTTACTTAATTAGCGATAATGTACGAACCTATTGGCTAGTAACATTAAAATATTATAATATTTTATATTTATAATGAGATATCCTAGTACACAATGAGATTTTGGTATTTAGATCTTTTGTATTAATAATTATTTTCAAGAGCTTTAGTTTTGAATTTGTGATATCGAAGTCAATATATATTTACAAATAATAAAATTTCAGAAATTGAGAACATCACCTTTATAAATAATTAAGTTACCTACATTAAAAAAGGAACTTTCGTCAACTTATTTTTAAAAGTTTTCATTATACGTCTAATTATTATCATATTGGATAAACAACTATTGAATGTATCAAAAGGACAACCGCATCACCATGATATCTAATGCGCTACTAAAATCTAGATACTTGATATAAACGATATAACAGTAGGTGTAGGGCTTAGTGCATCCCTGTGCCGTACCTCATCCTCAGTCGGAATCGGGCCTGACGGCAGGATGGCTTGTGGGAGGGGTCAGCCGAGTGCGTGCGCGGCCGCCAGTAGAGCGGTATGGCTGTCAGCGTGTTGCTCCGCGGGCTCGTCCAATCGCGTGCGACGACGCTCCGCGCTGTGCCACGCCCCGTACGTGAAGTAAATCAGCAGACCTGCAATTTGGTTACGATTAAGTAAATATCAGGAAAAATACTTTTTATAACAAATGACGTAATAAATATCTTTATTTGTAAGATCGCCGATCATTTGGGATTTTTATTTGTCACTTCATGACAGTGCGACGTGGCGCAGTATTTTATACAGCATCTCTTAGGGTCAATTTTTACTAGCGCTGAGTTTCAGAAGTAATGTGTGCGTTAACGCTTTGGAGTTAAGGTTGAAATTGTTATGTTCGGTTTTTGCGCTTTGACTCTGCGCTAGTATAAATTGACCCTAATCGTCCGATCTCCTTCCGATTTTAATCCGATTTTAACTGTAATAATGTTTGATTTAGCTATTATTTTTGATCTTTACTGCCAACATTTTAACTACCGATAGTAAAACTGACCTGCCGCTATCCAGATACTGAAGCGCACCCAGGTCATGTAGTCGAGGTTCAGCATGAGGTATACGTTGATCAGGATGCTCAGCCCCGGCAGCCAAGGCACCAGCGGCACCTGGATCCATCACACGTCAATCGTCATATACCGTCTTTGTCTGATATATTAGAAAAGTCACTTGACATGCAAGGACAACAGCAATAAAATGGATGTCGAAATTTTATTTCGAAGTGGATTGTTTTACATATCATTCACATGATAAAAACAATACAAAAAAAATACGATATTAGAAAGAGTGCAACATCCTAAAAAATGGAGATTCAATTATGTTTTGTAATCTCACGCCCTGCACCTACTTAGTTTAGTTGACATTTGTACCGACAAACACCCAGCATTGCTTGTGAGAGTAGGACAGACAGTATCCCCCTCTCGCTCGCACTCACCGAGAACGCCAGCTTCTTCTCTGACACGGGCTGGCGGGAGATGCAGTACAGCGTGCCGATGACCAGCACCAGCCCCAGCGCCATCACCGCGGTCGGCCACGCCGCGCCGGACAGGATCTTATCGCCGTGGGAGTCGATCGCGTTCATCATCATCATGCACCACACACCTGATGAGAGATTAAATTCTAAATTTTGAGGATCAACTAACATGTTGATGTCGATCAAGCCTTATAGTAGAGGGTAATAAGGCTCTATTTACAATGGATTAAAATATCAGAATATAGTGTGAGGTGAATAGGGGAATAAGCGTTACATTAGTATCTGTTTAAAAGCAAAAATATCTACTCAATGTATAACTTACACAAGGTAGGCAAGGTAGCTTGTGTCTTTGTCTATAAAGCGTCTTTCCACCGTTGCAAATAAAGGTTGCTGTATAAGTTATTCACTGTGCACAATCACAAATACGAATAAATATTAAAGCCTTACAAAGTTTTTTTCTTTCCTTACGCCTCTAGTCCACCGACGCATTCGCATGCGGCAGCGAAAACTGTCAGCAAACTGTCGGTAGTATGGCAGAATTTCGCATACCGTACGCTTTATCTCGCTCTAACATTAGCTTGAATGAATTAGTTGCGTGCAAGGACGCGAACAAGACTTATTCGCGTCCTTGTATGCAATACTTAGTATGGATAAGGACGCGTACAAAAATGCGAATGCGTCGGTGGACTCGAGGCGTTACACATAACAAAAAATAAACAAATACCGTATAGTGTGACGAGCAGCGTGACGGTGCGTGCGGAGCGCGGTGTGGGCGTGGCCGCGGCGTCCGCGTTCACCAGCAGCCGGAGTGCCGACCGCGCCGTCAGCGGCACGTCGTTTGTACGCGTCGCGCCTGTACGCTCATACCTGTCGGGAAGAGAGTGTAAATGAAGGATAATCATTACTTATTTGTAGCCATAAGTTGCATAAAGTAATTGAAATTAAGCATAAAATATTACAATAATAAGTAGTAAGTTAAATGCAAAAACATGTACGTCACGTGTGCATACACGTGTACGTCACGTGTGCGTACACAAAGAAAGCTACTGATTTATCCTAACCTGATTGATAACTTTCAAAATAAAAGTTTAGTCTTAGGTCTACTCCTAGGATAAATATTTAAAGTTTGACTTGACTATTTTGAAAGTTTAGAACTGTTGTAATTTTTTATACATTAAACTATGTTTCGGTGTACCTCAGTATGAGCACGCAGGCGGCGACCATGGAGTACGCCAGCAGCGTGCCGATCGACATCATGTGGATCAGCTGCTCCAGCTCGAAGATCATCGCCAGAGTGCCTGAGAGAGAAAAATATATGTCATAATATTTAAGATTGATAAAATACCTCTGTTATTATTTTCTGTAACTCAAAGCAAATAATATTAAATGCACAGTCATTCAATGACCTATTTGTCGGGGTTTCTCTCGTACACGGTGACCAAAATGCGAATGCGCAGGGAACGAAACTATTACTGCAACTTTTAGTCACCATGGCCTAGCCAGCTTAACATCGTGTAGATCGCGATTTCGCTGTCCCTGTCCGCCTGTAGGGGGCGGGGCGAGACGGAGTGTCGTATGTACTGACCGGTGAACAGGCCGGCGACCACGGTGCCGACGAGCGGCGTCTGCGTGCGCTCGTCCACGCGGCCCAGCCACCCGAACAGCAGACCGTCCGCCGACATCGCGTAGATGATACGAGGGAGAGGGAACACAGCGCCTAAAAGGCTGAAATAAATATTTTAAATTATTAATAACAGCAAAAACAATGTAGATAATATTTCGATATCTAAACTCGTTTACAAAAATATGCTATATTTTAGAATCCACTACTTCAAAGAATCATCGCACGTTTCTGAGCTAGCATGCTCAATGCTGCATAGCATGTTGAGCTTGTTTTTACGACAAAAGTTTTCCAATCGATTCCAAAGAATCTCTTAAAGGAATACTAACATCAAAAGCAACGTTAGTAACATAAATGTCGCCATATTGATGGCGTATCGAATTCGCGAGTTTTAAGAATCGATTTTCCAAACATAATTATTATTAAAATATTAACCTGGAGCAGAGCGCGCAGACGGCGCCGACGCTGACGGCGTACTTGGCCCAGTCCCAGCCCAGCTGGTCGTATACGAACGGGAACGGTGCCTTCTCGTCCTGTAATAACACACAGTAAATCAGTATCAATGGCTTATCAAACATAAGAAGGGCCCCGTATCCCCTTTGGGTCCCCCCAACCTAAGTCAATTTTCTCGACAAAAGATAGAAGCCCAGCCAGCCAGCCTCATATAATTTATACGATAAAGCAAAATAGTGGCTATGCCTATGCCGGAATTTAATAATCATCAACATTACCACCATATCGTTAATGTGGGCGTGGCGTGCGTACATGACGTAAATCGTACACGAACGCGCACGCACATGTACACATTGAAAGTAGCTGAAGCAACCGATTTGCTTAGTTTGTTGCGTCTTTATTCTCAGGAGTTCTATTTCTACTTGTAGATACCTACACTTACACCTAGTGGGCCAGAAGTGCAGTACCTACACAAAGTGGGGAAGTACTCCCACCTCATGAAGCAGTTCCTACACCTAGCGCAACAATACCTGCATGTAGTAGGGCAGCATGAGCGTGAGCACGGAGGAGACGCCGCAGTAGGCGAGGAACACCACCAGCAGCGACGCGACCACGGCGAACGGAATCGACTTCTGCGGCCGACGCGCCTCCTCACCCGCTGTCGCCACGCAGTCGAAACCTGATGATGAAAGATAAGGCATCGTACTTATTTCGTTGAGACACATAGGATAGAAGTAATTGTATAAAAAAGACTAAAGGCCGTTATCACTTATCATACTAGCGGTTGGCAAACGGTTACAGGGCCGGACGGGCATGCATAGTCTATGGGCATAGTAGACTACTGTACCATACTTGTCTATAGTCATGATTGGTGTTGTTGGTGATTGTATTTGTACACCATAATAAACACGTTTATTAGCGAATGCGACGTTTTTGCAGTTCAACGTTTTGCAATGCAACATGCATCTTCTTTTAAGTAAATAAAGTCCGTATAGTCCTCTGAAAGAGGTACTCACCAATAAACCCATAGAAGCAGACAGCAGCACCCTTGATGATACCAGCGATGCCGTACGGGGCGAAGCCTCCGGAGCCGAAGTCTCGGCCTTCGGTTTTTGGCACTTCGGACGCAGGAATGCGCCAGTTCGCTGTATCGGCTGAAATCATTTAATTTTTGACATAAGTGTCAAATCGTCAAAATAAAAACTCTTTCCGCGCTGCTTTCAGAGTCAACTCAAAGGGAAACAAACACATCCCAAAGTATTATTTGTTTCGTTACGTTGGTTTTTTTTACTGTCAAAGTATTGCATATCCGTTCAGCAGTTAGGGCCAGGCCACAACACTGCGTTGCGGCATCGCATCGTAAAAATCTACGACGCCGCAGAACGCATCGTGGAAATTTCCGATGCGACAGTGACTATTTCCAACGAAATTTTGCGCTCTGACATCGCATCGCATTTTTGAGCGATGGTGTTTTTGCGATAGGACGCCGCAACGCAATGTTGTGGCCTGGCCCTTATAGCTGACCTTTGAACGAGCCGGAGATGATGACGAAGAGCACGACACACAGGTTGACGCCGGTGCACACGTTGTTGAACTTCGTAGACTCCTTCACGCCAAACGCAAGCGCCACTGCACAAAAACGTGGATTAAATACCATGGAAGAATATAATAACAATAATACAAAAAAACTGAATGGTAACCAGCCAATTGTTTCACAAAACACTGCTAAATACAAAACGCTGGGTAGATGTAAAAAATTATAGCGCGATTACAATATATTATGCGCCATCTATTGGAAAATGTTGGATTAATAGTTACTATCAGCGCCATCTGTGCACCAGTTCTTGCCATCTAGCCGCCAGTTCATGAAAAGTTTTTTACATCGGTTAGTCTTGCCGGGTTCATTTTCGAACCGGTGATATTACGGACCATTTAACGTTCAAATAGTGTTTTAAGATGCTTATTTCAAATTTAAAAATTGACTGTCAATTTCACCGCTTACCAGAAAAAGCCATGATGACAGTGAAGGCGAGCAAATCGGGGTACTGCGCCAAGTGGGGCACATCCATCGGCATCCACTCCCGCAGCTGACCCGATATCGCCTTACCACATAAAGAGTCTAAGTACTCCGATAGAGCTTTGACTACTGACGCCGCACCTGAAGACAAGTTACGTCATAAGACACAATAATTGATTAACGCAATGACCAGCGACCACATAACCCAATAGACGCCTAATGTTTTGATTTCTCTTAACAAATTATTGTGTCAATGTGCTGAGGTAAGCGACGCGGGGGGAGAGGTAAGAAATGCATTACGATTGGCCAATTCAAATTCACGGCATGTCATAAATCAGAACTAGTGATGGGAAGTACGAGAAGCGCTTGTACTTTTATCTATAAAAATTAAGAATACGAATTTTTCCATTTGTTTGCAATACAATATTTTTACAACTAAAATTTATTATTTTTTATTCTTTGTAACACCTAGCTTATGAAAAATCTGATTTGCCCCCCCCCTGGCCCATAACCTGGGTAATTTGCCCCCCCCTGGCCCAGAACCTGGGTACGCCCATGGTTGGTATCACATCACTAGTGACGCGTGACGATAACGGAAGAAAGGATAAGCATTACTAATTTGTATTTGATAGAAAGGGATAATATCCCTTTCTATCAAATACAAGAAAGCATTTGACATAAGTCATATTATGACTTATGTCAAATGCTTTCTTCATGTATTCAGACCAGTGTAATTTGAGCTCTGAATAAATTGATTCTTGACAGTAAAAAAAATATTTTGTATGAAACGCACGATATGTACATGGGTCACGGATGTTGTCGATACTAAGACAGATTTCGCTATCATTATCTAAAGTAAGACCTATAAGTCTTACATATTGTCTGAAAGTATTCGCCTTGCATTAGGCGTCTAGAGGCTATGTGGTCGCTGGCAATGACGATAAACAATTCAATATTGTTGGCGACCAAGCTATAACCCCTATAAAATGTTTTGTCCCATCCAAATCGTTGGCAAAGTTGCTCTCGAGACTACCTGAACGCTCCCTTACCGATGATATACTCCAGTATGAGGTTCCACCCGATGAGGAAGGCCATGAACTCTCCGACGCACACGTAGCTGTACACGTACGCCGACCCCGCCTTCGGCACGCGCGCGCCGAACTCCGCGTAGCACAGACCTGCAACAAAGCCACTTTACTTACAGAGCTGCACTAGACCAGCGTTCCGCAAACTTTTTGTGTTCAACGTGCATCTAGAAAATGAAATTGGAGATACACCAGAAATTAATCAGCGTGCACGGGTTTCTCTATTCCCAATTAATTATTTTCGTCGATTGTCCTGAGATATTGTATGATGTGGTAAAATGTCATTTTTGAGGCACACCAACTACTTGCCACGGTCAGGCCTGTCCCACTCGCGCGTGTAGGTATCGAACTGTAAGTATCCCTCTAGGAGGGCAGATCACTAGGGACTCTCAAGCGAGCGGTGACGCACGCGCAAGATTTTTTCGTCGCATATATCTACGTACTGATTTAACCGCTGTGACAGAATCGTTATTAATCTGATAAATATGAACAATTGAAAAGAGGTCAAAGAAATATTTCAATAAGGTAATTTAAGACTATTAAATACAAAAAAAAAAAGATAAAAAATCAATTTGTTACAAACAAACCACATACTACACAGAAATAAACACAAGTTTAAGTTGTAAAAAATTCCTGAATAGGCACTATAATCGAATATAAAACTATTGTAAAATATAGGTTGGGTTACTAAAATTTGATAATTACTATAATTTGCTATTGCCTATTAGTAGCTATAGTAATTAAAAGATTATTTTATTTTCTAAAAGGTGCCAATCTTGATTTCGTCAGAAAGGGTCTCGTCTTACGCGATAGACAGAGAGCACACATGCAGGTGAATATAATTGTAGGCACCTAGCACTGCGCGGTCGGAATTTGAACGGTACACCAGAATTTTGGTTGATCGCGCGGGAACCGTACATTTTTCCAGGATAAAAATATCATATGTCTTTCCCGGGACTCAAAATCTCCATACCGAATTTCAGCAAAAACGGTTCAGCAGCTTAGGCGTGAAGAGGTAACAGGCAGAAAGACAGTCACACTTTCGCATTTATAATATTAGTACGGAATACGGATATCCCTCCAATTTGTTTGGAGCCTTAAGAGGTCATCTTGGTACCCGCAACTATGGTGGCCAGGCGTCCGGATAAAGCCGGACACAGTCAGGCTTTTCGCTTGCGTGTCTGGCCAAAATTAAAGAGAGGCCGGTTTTTGTAGAGCCTAGAATTTATAACTTTAATATAAAGTCCTACTTTAGACGATTGACGAACATCTAATGCGATGTAAAATTGTAGAGCTGGTAAATTGTTTTAAGAAAACAGAAAATCTGTACACGCTACCGAATGTATTGCTATAGATACTAAAAGTTTAGATTCTAAGTACTCGATAGCAAGGTTCCGGCTTTTTTGTACTAATATCCGGCCAAGGTGCCTGCTTTGTCCGGCTTTTCGGTCTAGCAACCTGGCAACTCTACCCGCAACCCTTATATTATATATATGTCGGATCGAGACGTGTAGCGCCATCTGCTGGCGGGAGTTTGCACAATTTCAAATATTCACTAAACCGTTAACTACAATCCTTGCTAAGAGAGGGCGCTTTATGTCAAGAAGCGCCATACGGATTTTAATGTAAACTTTCTTTCATTAGTTTTGCCATGTTGGCGAAACTTACACACAGTAGGTGTTTTGATGTTAACATCCTTTTACATTTTGATTTAAACTTGAATACGGTTACTGATTTGATTTATTAATTTGTTATGTAATGTTGGCAGACTATGTTATAACTTGAATACGGTTATTGATTTGATTTATTATTTGTTAAGTTATGTTGGTAGACAACGCTAACTTTCTGATTAGCTTGATCATGATTGGCGAGCTTGTACACAGTTACTAATTTGACTTTCTTTTACTACGTTAGCCATATTGTCAAGTTGCGAATTTGATTATGATCTTTACGTTGATGTGTTGGCAAACTTGTTCACTTTAGCCAATCAGCTTGGAAAGATTGTGTAAAGTTAAATTTCGTTAAGTTGGTACACAATGTTAAGTTTGTGAGGATTGGTGGAACGCAAGCCGGAAAGGCTTGGACATGCTTCTTGGCTGGCTTGGGTGTTAACATTTTCGGAAAAACTAAAAAAAAAAAAAGGAACACATTCGGTTCGGGGGTCTACCAAAGGATAGCCACCAAGAAACTTGTCTGTTCCCGTGATCAAAATGTCCGAGGATCAAGAATGCCCTGATGTACCTGCTCTGGCCTCTCCTGTTCCGACATCAGAACTGGGATTAAATCGGACTTCCGACGAAGATTCACGGGTGAGCGAAAATCTTCTGCGCACGCTGCTGGAAGCCCAAAACCAGAATATGCTGGCCCTCATCAACGCCATGCACCCCGTGAGTAAACGCAAAGTTATTTTACCGGATTTCGATCCCGAAAAACCGGACGCCGACGCACGTGCGTGGTGCACGACCGCAGAGTTGTGCCTATCTGATCAGGTTTTAGAGGGTAGTGCACTTATCCTTGTCCTCAGCGGTGCGCTCAAGGGGAACGCGTCACGGTGGCTATCCCAAATATCATTTGCGGGAATGAGTTGGCGCCATTTTAAGGAAATTTTCCTATCCCGATACGGCGCCATAGAAACGCCTGCCGGAAATCTGATTAATCTTCAGAACGACAAACCCAGAGTCGACGAGAATATGGCGTCCTACGCTGCGCGACTCTTCACCACATTGATGGCCCGATTTAAGGACTCCTCGGCGGAGGAGATAATTTTATCCATGGTGTTAGCCCACGTGTCTCAGTTTGATGGAAGACTGAGACGCATCGCGTTTACCACTGAAATCAAGAGCCGGGAGCAAATGCAGCGGGAACTACAAGCATGTTCCTATCCCAAGAGGAAGACTGAAGACCACGTGGCCGACGTATCGAAGCGATCGAGAGCGTCCGTCGCGCCCACCCCTCCTCGATGCTTCCGATGTGGGCGACAGGGACATCGCAGTACCGACTGCCGCTCCATGGACTCCGAAAGATCATGCGATCGTTCCAACACTTCTGCTTCTACTCATACCAAGCAAAGACCAAACCCGCCCGGCGTCAGATGTTACAGGTGTAATGTCTTCGGGCACTATGCATCCAAGTGTCCCCGGTCTCCTCTTCCTACTGCTAGGAAGAATGGTGGTAACAACGGCGACGCGAGCAAGCCCGGTGACAGCGAAGCCAGTGCGACCTCCAGCATCGACAGCCAGCGTCGGGTGGACCTGTGCTGCACCAGTGACCCTGCTGGATAACTCAGCATTTCTGGTGAGCGTTTTAATGTTCTATACGATTCGGGCACAGAATGTTCTCTCATTAAGAATCTATTGCATCTAAGATTTTGATTTAAGTTTTCGGGAAAGCGACAAAGTAATACTGTGGCTTTGACTGGTATTGGACAAACTTTTCTATACAGTATCAAACAGATTTTATGTAAAGTTGTAATTGATAACTTAAATTTAGAGGTTTTATTTCATATAGTGCCTGATAAGAGATATTAGATATTGTGTTTTACTTGTGTTAGTGTTAATTGGGTCAATTCAAAAGTCTCTGTCAATTTTGATGACATTCAAACTGATGCATATTTGGAATACAAACAACAGTCAATTAATGTGCCGCAGGAGTTTAGGGGCTCAGTTTCAACAGGTTTTGCTACTTCGCGCGTCACTAAGGCGAGTCCGCTCTAGTTACTAGTCGGAAAAGTCGCTCAACTCCTCGATTTAATAACTGTTGATGATAATAATGAGACAATTGACATAGATGCAATGAGAGAACAAGCGTCCCGAAATATAGCTTAAAGTGCTAGTTATGATAAAGCTAGACGCTGACAGTAATAAAGCTCTAATCCAGAAATGAGTAGTTAGTGATTTAGTTCTTATTGAAAATGATAAAAAGAAACCTTTTTAAAGTTATAAATTAACCTTTAAGAGAATTTACAAATATGCTCACGATATAGTCAGAAAGAGAGCCGATCAACAAGTGCCCTTGTATTAGATATGTGATAAGGTGATAATGAGGATGGTGATGAGGATATTGATAGTCATTAATCTAGTCGGCCGAAGGACTGGCCACTGCCGACGTACTGGCGTTACACATCTGCCGAAGGACTGGCACCGCCGACGTACTGGCGTTATACTTCTGCCGAAGGACTGGCACTGCCGACGTACTGGCAACACACACTATCAAAGGACTTACCAATGCCGATGTACTGGCAACACACTACTATCAAGGACTTACCAATGCCGATGTACTGGCGATTTTTGTTTAAAGTGATGCCCAGATTGTTAATGTTCATTATACTAAAAGGAATACTAAGGCTCTTTTATCGTAACAACTGTGTTGATCGTGGTGTCTTGATGATTTGTTACAATAGCTTAAAGGCACTGAGATAAAAATATGTTACATTTGAGGTTTTATGATGGTTTTTTTTTGTTTCAAGTAAGAGAAATCTTAACTTTCTAATTGATAATATACTGTGGCAGGATAGCCGAACAGATTACTGTCTATGCTTTTGTCTTGTTTACAGATCAGTCACACGCGGACGTGTGAAGGTCTTGATGGCCGTGTCGGATCGAGACGTGTAGCGCCATCTGCTGGCGGGAGTTTGCACAATTTCAAATATTCACTAAACCGTTAACTACAATCCTTGCTAAGAGAGGGCGCTTTATGTCAAGAAGCGCCATACGGATTTTAATGTAAACTTTCTTTCATTAGTTTTGCCATGTTGGCGAAACTTACACACAGTAGGTGTTTTGATGTTAACATCCTTTTACATTTTGATTTAAACTTGAATACGGTTACTGATTTGATTTATTAATTTGTTATGTAATGTTGGCAGACTATGTTATAACTTGAATACGGTTATTGATTTGATTTATTATTTGTTAAGTTATGTTGGTAGACAACGCTAACTTTCTGATTAGCTTGATCATGATTGGCGAGCTTGTACACAGTTACTAATTTGACTTTCTTTTACTACGTTAGCCATATTGTCAAGTTGCGAATTTGATTATGATCTTTACGTTGATGTGTTGGCAAACTTGTTCACTTTAGCCAATCAGCTTGGAAAGATTGTGTAAAGTTAAATTTCGTTAAGTTGGTACACAATGTTAAGTTTGTGAGGATTGGTGGAACGCAAGCCGGAAAGGCTTGGACATGCTTCTTGGCTGGCTTGGGTGTTAACATTTTCGGAAAAACTAAAAAAAAAAAAAGGAACACATTCGGTTCGGGGGTCTACCAAAGGATAGCCACCAAGAAACTTGTCTGTTCCCGTGATCAAAATGTCCGAGGATCAAGAATGCCCTGATGTACCTGCTCTGGCCTCTCCTGTTCCGACATATACATAAAACATTCTTCATAATAAACAATGGTGTCCTGGTAATATCTAATGGTCCTCGGAATTAAAATTGCAAAGTATCTCCAGGACAGGCCTATCTATTTAGAACCAATTTAAGCGTGATTCGTGAAGAGTTAACAGACAGACCAGCAAAAGGATACACTTTGACACTTATAATCATAATCAAGTAATGCATATGGATGAATTTCATAAGAGACACAAAGAATGTTGTTTTTTTTTTTTTAAGAAATAAGGGGGCAAGCGAGCAAACGGGTCACCTGATGGAAAGCAACTTCCGTCGCCCACGGACACTCGCAGCATCAGAAGAGCTACAAGTGCGTTGCCGGCCTTTTAAGAGGGAATAGGGTAATAGGGGAGGGTAGAGATGGGAAGGGAAGGGAAGGGAAGGGAATAGGGGAGGGTAGGGAAGGGAATAGGGTAGGGGATCGGGCCTCCGGTAAAATCACTCACTCGGCGAAACACAGCGTAAGCGCTGTTTCACGCCGGTTTTCTGTGAGAACGTGGTATTTCTCCGGTCGAGCCGGCCCATTCGTGCCGAAGCATGGCTCTCCCAAGTATATTGATATTAGGCCATAGTTTCATAATAATTGATAGAACTTTTCCATAAGTGCCATATCAAATCGACTGGCTATAATAACTTCCGTGTACATAAGTATTCCATAAATTGTTATCGCCTAACCATAAAGTTTAGACCATTAAGAATAGAGAAAGAAAGGCCTGACCAAGCGAGATGTCACTATCAGTAACACTGCGTGGTAAAAAGAGACGTGTGATACATGACAGCAGCACTCTTTTTTTGACGTCCAGTCGGCACGTGCCGCACGTTGACAATTTAATCTCATAGAATTCATGTTCAATCATGCTTGTGTAAGTGTATACGTACAGCTCGAGATTGTTGCTCTATTCCGCTAAGTATATTAACTTTATGCGCCTAACAGTGTTCACGGTTCGCTAGAACTTTTTTCAAGAATAATTGAAGTCCAGAGACTTAGGTTATAATATAAAATATTATGTTTTATAATTTAATATAAAATATGTTTGGTTCCGTGGTAATTTCTCGAAGTGACTATGTTACAATTACCGGATAACTAGATTGACAGATAAAGAATGGAGGATCAGTCAAATAAGTTCTGGATAGCCTATCCGGCACTTGATCAGGAAGTGGTGAAATAGGCCCTTAGTATAGATATACTAAAAATAACACTAGGTATATTTGGTGCTTTATTCCAATTTCCAAACATAATATTATATTTACATTTTTATGGCATCATAAAACATATTCAATACACCTCCAAGACCTACGAACATTAAAAACCTTTTGTTTCCTTGGGGGGTTTCGAACCTGCAACCTCCGGTTTACCGGTTTACCGGTTTACCGGTGTCCGGCTAACCACTGAGCTACAGAGGTCTTCAAACAAAGTGATACGGAAATATTACTTGATATTCGTACAACGCGTTGACCTACAAACATTAATAACAGCAAAATTTTAAACCAGTCTTATACAGGTTAGCAATTATTGCACATAGTGGCAGTATTATGTATGCAGTTTTTTAATAGACAATGACAAAAAATATTAAACAATACAGTCCATGCCACTATTATAATTTTGAGGGAGGAAACATAAGGATTTTAAATTATTATTTGTAACTTATTTACGAAACTACTGAACAAATTTCGATAAAAACTATGCACAGTTTTCCTGTTTGATACTGTACGTTACGCTGGCGGGCCGTCGTCATACCCATACAAATTGCCGATTCGGGAAAGTATGGGTTTGAAGACGGCATTTTTTTTGTGTTCCCAGCATTGTTCTCATAGAAAAAGTTGTTCATTTTGACGGGCTCATTTGATGTTTTTAAGGATAACGGTGTTCACCCGAAGAACCTGTATAGTCTAATCGCAATTCGCAAATTACTGAGAATTTCGCTACTTCTCACTCGCACATGAATATTGCTTTGTTGAGGAGACAAGAGGTTGTGAATCAAGAATTATCTCTAGCCAGTTGTAATGGCAATGATGAGAGTAAAACTGAAGAGTACCCCATGGTTCCTCCTTGCTTAGGCATAGTTCTGGGCACAATCAACCTATATAAAATGGCCTGGTTTCAACGAAGCATCCACCCTCACCATATCATTCAGAGACATACTAACCAGCGAATACACTAGCTACAGCAGCCAGCAGGAAGCTCAATATGACAGCTGGCCCAGCGTAGTTCTTGGCCACATCGCCCGCCAGCACGTACACTCCCACTCCCAGCGTGCTGCCCACTCCCAGCGCGGTCAGGTCGAGCGCCGACAGCACGCGCGCCAGCCGCGCCACGCCCTCTTCGGCGGCTTTGCGGCGCGAGAGCACGCCGTACGCCAGCCGCGCCGCACGAGATGCGCCCGCGCGGAGACCGCCTGAAATGGAGATTTGGCTATAGAGATGATCACATAATTCAATGCTGTAATAATTAACTATCTAGATAAAGGTACAAAGGTGCTGATTTCGAATACTTTCTTAGTGGCGTTTAATTACTTACATTACAAAAATAGTGTAATTAAGAGATAAATTAGAAAAGCAGGCAAAGCAAGTTTCACACATAAAGTAGTGACCTAACAAATGATTTCTTAAGTTTACGCGAGTATCACTCATTATCACGGCTCATTATATTACAAGGTTCAAACACTTACGGATTTTGTCGCGGAGCACTTTTATTAATCCCAAGTTTCGGCTACTTTACAGCGGCCGTGGTCACGGGTGGACAGTCCACCCGTGTAACGGCCACTGTAAAGTAGCCGAAAAGTGCTCCGCGACAAAATCCGTATGTGTATGAACCTTGTAATATAATGAGTGACCTAACAAATTTGATTGTGGAAGGAGTTACTTTGGGCAACAAAGTTTAAAATCAAAAATGTTTGAGATTTCAAGTAAGCTTCAGTATTTGGCTACATAAAGCTCTTGAAAGGTGCCGCTTTAGAGCTTATGAACTTAAAACAAGCAGACAATATTATGTGAACACATAAATTCCTTGGTTGTTTTATTATTCACACAACTTAATAAACACTTTTTTAAACAAAGAAAAATTTTATATAATTTGTTGGAATATATGGAAAATTACACTTTTGTGATTTTAAATAAAATGAATCAATACATTACCCAAAAACCCAAGAACCACAAGCCACATCTTATACAGTAAGCATGTTCCTCGCACACTGATTTCAGTGCCGGCTAAATAATTGATCATATTGAGTGGTGGACACCACAATTGATTTGGCACTCAGTTCAATAACGGTCAAATGAATGATA
Source organism: Aricia agestis (assembly GCF_905147365.1). Taxonomy (NCBI): domain Eukaryota; kingdom Metazoa; phylum Arthropoda; class Insecta; order Lepidoptera; family Lycaenidae; genus Aricia; species Aricia agestis. Next base: position 15,311,184 of record NC_056418.1, on the reverse strand, counting down.
TATTATTTGGTAGGTATCAGCACCAGATTAGTATACAAAATTTCAACATTATTGCCAAGGAATAAGGTAGAAAAGTAGTAATGTGTGTCTTTCATTGGTTGTACAATTAGAGCAAAAACTTTTACTCATGTTTAACTTTTGCCATAGTAATAAGAACAAAATGTGGTAGACATTTCTATGAAGTACAACATCCATAGTACCTTCCAAATTAATTTTATTGCATCAAAATTGAAGTCAATTTAGTAGAACTTGATGACTGATTCTGTTCTTTCATGTCATATTAAGTACAACTTCTAACTGAAAACATGTAGCTTACAAGAAAAACATTTATTGTTGATAAAAAAAGGTATTTCTTTAATTTCTATGTCCTCAAATTACAAATAGTAAAACTTGCACAAGTAATAATTGCAGATTCAGAGTCAGAATATTGTTGGCTCTGTAGAATTATTTACAATTATCTTAGTAACTTAATAACTTAGTATATATAATCATAGTGCCCCATTTCCTTCAGTCCAACCTCAGTTTCTCCTTTATCATCAGAAAATAGACCAGAGAAGTCATCGTTAAAAAATGAGTAAGTAAAACTAATATCTCTGTACCTACTGTGTATCTATGAATAAAGATTCTATTAAAATGACTTACCATGATCATAAGCCTGTTTTATAGTGTAGTTTGGAGGTCTTCTCTCTATATTTTGCTGGTTATGCTCATAACTGTGTCCATTTAGGAAAGACATTTTGCGCCATATAGGTTATGTCACGCCGCGCTTAAATTTCACCGATTGTTACATAAATATGTGGTAGTACACTGTTCTAAACTACTAAAGAAATCCAGTGAGATGTGTATTTATTAATATTTTAACTCATAATATCATATTTCAGTAGTCAACAAATTCCATCTGGAATTCCGAACTTGACACATTGACACTCAGCTGTAGCAAATTGCAATAGTGATGAACCGAAGTATTATCGACTGTCGATATTGATAGAAGCTGTATTCTCTTACATACGCTTTATTAAACTCATACAATAATACACAATAGCACAAATTAGACGCTGTACATCATAAAATTAATATTGTAAAACATTGTGTATGTATTAATTATTATTTATTATAGGACAGCGAAAGAAGCGACATAAAAATAGTAAATAATAGATATATTTTTTATTTTTTTCGGGTAACTACCAATAAAAATAAGATATACTGACTTAGGTAGTATTTTTAGCTATAGCTAAGAATACTTCTTTTCTTTGGATGGTTTCGGAAAGAGCGTTCCATAAACGTAGGTTTTGTAGATATTATGGTAAAAGAACAGTCGTAGTGAGCGGTATTGTGAGAGAGAAAAGCAAGAGTGAGTTTGTTGGATGAGCAAAGAGTTTGTTTTTTTGTTGTTTTTATGTCCAAGGAAGGTGAATTTATCTTTTAAATAGTGTAGAGAATTGGGATTGAAGAGAATATAATATCACATACTTTGATAGCAATAATTCATTGACTAAGAATATATATTCTTGGTTCAGAGATTTTTCGAAATTGGCATAAAATACTACATAATATAATAAAAATAAAATAAAATATCTTTTTATTCAAAATGGGTATCATGATACACTTTTGAAAGTTGAACGAAGAAACTACTACCTACCACCGTGGTTGCCTACCACCGGTTCGGGAACTACCCCGCCGAGAAGAACCGGCGTAAGAAACTCGCACGGGGCCATATTTTACTATAAAAATGGAAAAATATAATGTTATGGCTTACAGCTATGTAACAAAAATAAAAGAAAAGTAACCTGCATGTAGCCACCCTATTCCCAAGGTGTGCTGTCCTCGAAGAAATCATTGACTTTATAATACGCTTTAGCAAACAAACGTTCTTTAACTGTTTTTTTTTTAATTTGTTTAAAGGTAGATTTTGAACATTTTCTGGGATTTTATTGTATAGGCGTATACATTGACCTTTAAAGTATTTGCTTATTTTAGCTGAACATTGGTATTGCTAACTTGTTCTTATTTCTAGTATTTATATTATGATTATCACTTTTCTTTTTGAAAATATTTATGTTCTTTCTAACATACAAGAGATTTTCCAAAATGTATTGAGATGTGACGGTCAGAATTCTAATTTCTTTAAATTTTTCTCTTAGAGATTCCAAAGACGACATCTTATAAATAGAACGAATAGCTCGCTTCTGCAGCACAAAATATATTGTATTAATGTCCGCCGCGTTTCCCCACAAGAGGATGCCTAAGACATTATGCTATGAAAGTAGCTGAAGTAAACTAATCGCGCGGTCTCTACATCAGTGATTTCACGAATTTTTTTAACTAAGCTTATCTGCCAGTTTCACAATATGTGGACCCTATTGTAACTTAACAATCCAGCGTTATGCCTAGGAATACGGTGGTGTCTACTAAATTCATTTTGTCATCATTTAATAGTACATTAGTTTGTACTTGCCTAACATTTGGCAAGATAAATTTTAAACATTTTGTTTTATTAGAGTTCAAAAGTAAATTATTCGCATTAAACCAATGTACTATTTTTGAGAGAGCACTATTTACCTCGTCATAATTAAATTGTCGCCTCTTCACATTAATAAAATGGACTTCGCTTCAGAAGCTACATGTAGGTACTGTAATCCATTTTCAACCAGCACATTTATCGATGTCTTTCATACACGTCACTTATATAACGAGTGCACCGATGATGGTAAATGGAAAATTGTTGCGTCAGCAACGCCAACGTAGGAAGACAGTACTCAGTAGATGCGTTGATGCTCGTGTTTGCTGCGCATGTGGTGCTTAAAGTTTTGTTCCTACGCAAATAATATTATCATTTATATAATGTGTAACAAAACTAAGTGATAATACTTTAGGGTATGTATATGTTCCTTGTAGATAGTTCACTGTGAAAGTAGCGGCGCTGAAAGACCAAAATTTTTTTCTACTTTTGTATGGAGGAACTCGTGACGCTGGGGAGCTTACCCTTTTTTTTTCACTTTTGTACAAAAGTGAAAAAAAAAAATTGGTCTTTCAGCGCTGTTACTTTCACAGTGAACTCTTTACAAGTCAAAGTCAAAGTCAAAGTCAAATTTTTTTATTCAGAATAAGTTTTTTCAAACGTTTTCCGAACGTTGTTGCTACTGGGGCCTACCACCGGTTCGGGAACTAACCCGGCGAGAAGAACCGGCGTAAGAATCTCGCACGGGGCCATCTTTTACCAAAAAGATGGAAAATTACAATGTCATTATGACTATTTAGTCTACAAGAAATAAAAAAACTAAATACAACCAGTGTACAATATTACAATAAAATAATATACACAAACAGCTCTGCAGGGGGCAACCTTATTCCCACGGTGTACTATCATTAGTGATGGGACTCGAATAAAAATTGAGTATTCGAATCCATTCGAATCACCACGAAAATAATCGAATCGTGATTCGAATCAACCTTCGATTCGAATAGACTGTTGATTCAAATCAAATTATTGATTCGAATCACGATTTATATTAAATCAATTATCATACAGAAAGACATATTTTACAACGAAATGAAGCTGTCCATTTATCATTCTGTCTGTGTCTGCTACGCTTTCACGCATAAGCCACTGAATCGTTTTCGATAGGAGTTAGTATAGACCTTTGGAAAGGACATAAGCTACTTCTTTTATTCCACTGCTGGAAACTATATCACGTGTACTGTGTAGCCAACGAGTACGGAAATCTAGCACCTTACGGCCGTTTTCAATAACGTATCTACAGTTAAAGATAGATAGCTATCCTCGTACTAATCTTTCGCGGGGCGTTGCATTGACGTGATTCGAATCAGCTCGTGGAATCGAATCAGCTCGTGAATTCAAATCAGCTCGTGGATGCAAATCAGCTCGTGGATGCAAATCAACTCGACAATTCGAATCAAATTATGTTCGAATCAAATTAAAAACTGACTCGAATCGATATATAAATGTCATGATTCGAATCATTCGAATCAAATGTGATTCGAGTCCCATCACTAACTATCATTCATGAAATCAGTAACCTTATAGTATGCTTTGGTACACAAACGTTCTTTAACAACTTTTTTAAATTTATTAATTGACAGATTTTGAACGTTTTCTGGGATTTTATTATAAAGGCGTATACATTGACCTTTAAAAGAATTTTTGACTTTAGTAAGTCTAATAACCGGAATTTCAAGCTTATGTTTATTACGAGTATTTCTCCCATGGGTATCACATTTTTTCTTGAATTCACATACCTATATTTTTTTTAACATATAATACATTTGATAGGACATATTGAGAAGCAACAGTTAAGATTCCAGTTTTCTTAAATTTTTCTCTAAGTGAAGTATTACGGGCTAGCTTATAGATTGCCCGAACAGCTCGCTTCTGCAGCACAAAAATTGTATTTATATCTGCAGCATTGCCCCACAGCAAAATGCCGTAGGACATAATACTATGAATGTAACTAAAATACACTAGACGTGCTGTTGTTTCATCAGAAAATTGTCTTATCTTACTTACTACATATGCTGCTGAACTGAGTCTGTCGGCCAACCCAGCAATATGAGGGCCCCATTGAAGCTTGGAATCTAGTGTTATACCTAAAAATACAGCTGTATCCACTAGTTCCATAGTGTCACCATTTAAAAGCACATTGGTTTCCGTTTGCCTTACATTGGGCAGTGTGAATTTAATACATTTGTTTTTTTTTACTATTGAGTAAAAGATTATTAACGCTGAACCAATGTACAATTTTTGAGAGAGCATTATTTACTTCGTCATAACACGCATTAAGCCGTTTGATATTGAATGTAAGCGATGTATAATCAGCAAATAATACTATCCCATGTTTATCTTTGATTAAGAATGGCAGGTCATTTATATAAATAAGAAATAGGAAGGGTCCTAAAATAGACCCCTGTGGGACCCCCATTTCAATTTTCTGAGTTCTGTTTGACAAGTACGAGTTTAGGAGGGCGAGTGCTGTGCCTTTTATGCCATAGTGACAGAGTTTCCTGACCAATGTTTTGTGTTGCACGCAGTCAAAAGCCTTTGAGAGATCGCAAAAAACTCCTAGAGCATCCTGCAACGTCTCCCAGGCATTAAAAATACTACTGATCAATTCAACGCCTGCGTCTGTAGTAGACCGTCCCTTTGTAAATCCAAATTGTTTATTATGTAAAATATTATTTATATTAAAGTGCGTTATTAATTGATTCAGTATTATCTTTTCATAAATTTTACTCAATGTGGGTAAGATAGATATAGGTCGGAAATTAGATGGGTCCGACTTACTACCAGATTTAAAAAGAGGTAAAACTTTACTGTGTTTCATTAGATCAGAAAATATGCCACTTTTTATACAATCATTAAAAATAGTCGCTAAGTAGGGCGCGATAACATCGATTATAGATTTAATAACTTTCATTGATAGGCCCCACAAGTCGGTAGTGTTCTTAATATTTAATAAATTAAAAGTTTTTATAATGTCTCACTCTTCAAGAAAGACGGACACAGCCAAAAGTAATATCACTATTATTTTATAACAACCTGTATATTGCTAAAGTACTAATAGTACTCAGTAAATTACAATACTGCTAAAGTAGAAATACAGGTACAAAAAAAGCTAATGGACTTGTAACTAAATTAATATATTAAATAATAAATGAGAACTAAAGCCATGGATATGGGATACATACTCATATTGATTTTAAAAATTTAAGTCCAACAAAATATAGCTCGTTACTGAAAAATTATTGTTATTATAATATGGAAACTAAAAAAGTATTTAACATAAAGGTTACCATGTTTTTGCATACGCAATTCTTTCATATATAACGGCAATTAAAATTGGTCGTAAAGTTTTAAAAATAAATAAACACAAAAATATAATTAAGTAAGTATATAATATTTATGACTCAGATATATTTTACAAATTAAAATATAAAATTTACAATAATGTATTTTATGATTTATGAGTTCTTAAAAATAATATCGACAATAGAAAATCGATCGTATCACAGCACTTCGAAATCAAAATGTCATGCTATCACTTATCAGTTATCACTGACATACTCGGCGTAGATTACGTCACGCTTCAGGTTTCGTGATATTCCGGTCGGACGCGTATTTCTGCAGAACTCGATCTATGTAGGGAAACAGATACTTGTTCATGTGGCGGCCCCACACGGCGTCGACGTGGTTGAACCGCTCGTACGGCAGCACCACGTACTCCACCACGTTAGGAAGGCTGTCCCGCAGCGCCTCCACGTCCTTCACCGCCGACAGCCCGTCGTTCTGGCCTACCAGCAGCGCGATCGGCATCGCGACGTTCCTCAGTTCGTACCGGGGCGGTCGCGTGCTGTTATACAAGTCCAGGTTCAGCGGACCGTAGTCGTACTGCGAGAAACTCTTGCGCAAGCTGAGAAGCGCCGAGTGCAGTAAGTTCTTGCGGGACGTGCTCGTGGGGTAGTGGCGCACCACCGTGGGGAAGAAGTCCGGGCCGAGCTCGTGCGGGTCGGCGCCGGCGATGGGGAAGTATAGGCGGCGCGCGCACACGTCGTACCCGCGCCCGCACCCGCACACCTCCTCGTACAGCACGCGCGCCACCGACCCCTCCCCGAACACCTCCTCCCGCCCCGCCACCGCCAGGAACCCGCTAATCAGCGGGAACGCCTCCGTCAGGATCGACACGGCCCGGCTCAGGTTGTTCAGGAAGCACACCGGCGAGAGGGCGATCATCACGTCGATCTTCGCGTTGTACTCCGGCCGCATCGCGCCCAGCACGTAGAAGATCGTGTTGCCCTGGGAGTGGCCGACGGCGCTCAGCCGGGGGCGGCCGGTCTTCTCCAGCACGAAGTCGATCATCGCGGGGAGGTCGGACACGCCGATCTCGTGGAAGCTGTAGTCCCAGAACTCGTCGTCGCGATCGGGGTCGAGGTAGAGGTGGCGGCGGGAGTACCACGAGCCGCGCGCGTTGCCGACCCACACGTCGTAGCCGCGCCGCGCCAGGTGGGCGGCCAGGGAGCCGTTGCCACGGACGACGAACGTGTCGGCGGAGTCGAAGATGCCGTGCATGAGCAGCACGGGCGGGCCCGCGCCGGGGATTCGGAATAGCTTGAGGAAGTAGTAGTCGTCCGTTTGGACCTCGTACTCGAGGGCCCCGAGGCCGCTGGCCCTCGCCAGCTCGGTGAAGTTCTGTCGCGCGTGGGGCACGCAGGCGGGCTTCCCCCCGGCGGGGTAAATTAGGCCAGCGAGAGCTAGCAGCACGTACGCGTACATTGCGTAAGGCGCGTGGCGACCGCGGCGGGCGTCGATGGCGACTGTTGCTTCACGCTCGAGGGTTTACAAGCACAGAACGAGTTTTCGTAAGCCTCGTTCTTTGTTAGTGTATGATAATTAGCGATTATTGGGAGCGTTGACTCGACGTTTAGGTGATGGGTTCGACCCGTCACGTCACAAAATAAAATTATTTTTAGCACAGGGTCCAATAAAAAGGGACCGCTAAATTTGCGATATCATGCAGGTTAGAGCTTAATGGGTTTTACGGCATCCGAAGGCTAATAATAAAGTACGAATCATTTATTAATAAGTAACAAAAACAAAATTTTGACTGCTGACTAAAACTGTTGTTTTGTTGGCTGACTGACAGAGCTGACTGCTGACTGCTGCTGCTGTTTAAATGCGATAAACCTTTTAGAAAGGCTCTAGACTCTAAAGAATTGAGTCCCAAAGTGGTCCAGGTGGACCCCTGGGGTCCACGGGAGCCCGACAGGGGTCTATGCTTGCATGGAAAAAAATAGGGGCCCACTAAGTCGGCGCGTTTAGTTATTAGTCTAGATGAGAGATAGTTAGTAATTCATGAAACTTGATTATTCAGAAAAGTGACACGTTCATAAGGGTTCGCCATCCATGGCCTATGCTTTCCAATAAAAGAAATCAAGTCTACACAAAAGTTCTTCACTGCTAACCAAATTAATTTACATGGACCCCCCGCCTACAATTATTGTGGACCCCCATTTTTGTCAGGGCCAACGTAGACCCCCGTCTAGTCTTGCGTGGACCCCTGGGGGTCCACTTGGACCACTTTGGGATCACTGGTCTAGATCATATCAGAGAAATTTACAGAAATATGACTACACCTAAATACGCAGTTAGGTTAGGAACAGTCAACACTATCAAGTTCAACCTTTATTTGTTCACAATTCACACATTTTGAGTAATTAAACATTGAAAGACAAACTTAATTTTTTGTTCAAATGTTTTTCGTTGTTAATATTTATTTTGTTTCCTTAAAGATTTGTTCCGTGATTAAACTCAGTAATATTGATTAAAATTTTTATCAGTTCATTATGTTCCATCAAATAAAAGCACTTACCAAGAACGACTAGAAACACATCAAAACCGACACCCATGACTATTTCACTACTTAGTACTTAGCGTTCGTACATTACTAGTTTATTTTAACTAGAGTTTGAAGATGGATGTGCAGTAAATGGCAAACAGTGATTAGTCGAGTAAGCACAAGTACAATTCATAGAAATGTGTTCCACTGACCTCCTTTAAACATCGACATCCGAATAATAATGTGATTCTGGTAAATAGGACCGTGTAAACAATCAGTAGAGATAGTAAGTTTGGTGCTGTTGATAACTTCGATAATATTTACAACTTAACTTAATAGGCATTTTTCTAAACGGCTAATATTGTTATAAGTACTTACATAATTATTAAGTTTACGAATATATTTAAATAATAATATTATTATACAATGAGTTTTCGATACTTACTGCAAAAGAACAATACTAGTATTACCTACTCTTCAAGTAACTTCAAGTTCAACTTTGATTTCACTACTTTTATTTTTTGTTCATAAAAAAAAATCATTTAAATTATCAATTAATACGTAGGTACTTCATTTTAATGACTAGCTTATTTGATATCTATTTATTTCCTTAATCTGCTTTTTTAGGCACAAAAACAAAAATAAGGATTTTACAAAGTAGGTAAATGAGCAAATGACACGGAAAACAGGTTTTTTAATTTATTATTTACTTAAATTTAAATTATCATAAATCTCAAATCTTGCAATTAAACAGCTGGCACTGCGCAAACTTTGAAATAGCAAACTAGTGACGCGGGACCTGAAAAAAATAAAATTATACGTACCTACTTAAATTAAAATAATAATGAATTAAATCGCATTATATTCGTAATCGCAATATTATGTTATAACAGAGGCGTAGGGAGTTAGGTTAGGTTGAGTTAGGGGACCCCGTATTTTTAGGGGTGTTCAAGATAAAATAAAGATTCGTATGGGGATAATTATGGCAAAACCTATATAGTTATAAGTACATATCTATTATTATTTTACCTACCTTTCTTCCACTTCTGCTGCTTTTGTCTATTGCCATTGCTGTACAGCAGCCACCACCATTTCTTGACGTTCGCGCGTTTCTCATAATTCGTCCCATATTCGTTAGTCCATCTGCGAAATTAAAGACGTTATGTTATTAACTTATTACTATCCTTATATAAAATGATGTTCTATTACATTGGTACTAGTTTTATATAGGTACATTCTTGCTCCTAATTTTACAAACGTTTTAATAACTATTATTTATTGTTTGGACTCTGGTAGAGAAACGATTTCCAAATTATTGTAAGTATATTAAGTAATTTAAACTTTGAACTCAAAATCGATTATGTATAAAATTGATTAGCAAGGGTTAACACTGAACACTGAACGCGTTATCGATAAACGATTATTAATTTTGAAATTGAAAAATAGAAGCGATTGCCGCAGAAAAATGAGATGTAGTGCAAAATACAGTGCGGATATAAATTAAGGGGGTGACAGACACGCGAGTAAGTACGCGGACTTATGGCTCGACGACCTTACTCGCCTGTGTGTCACCTAAAGTTCGCGTACTTAAAGATTGCCGCGTAAGTTCACCGTCTTGGAATTTTACTCGTAGCTCGTACGTCTGGCAGCACTGCGAGTCGCGAGCCGCGAGCCGTCAGGCAGTGTTGCCAACACGACTGATACAAAATTTGCTAAACTACTGTTAAAATTTACTGTAATTAATGCTAAAAATTATGCTCACATTTTTCAGTCAAATAAAACGTTTTTTAATTTTAAATCTTTAATAATCAACAAAATCGCAATTTATTTTATGTTATCAAACAAAATATTAATTTATTGGTGTTCATCGGTAGCTGATTCCTACATGTAGACATAGAAAATTCATTGTCCAAACTATAAAATATCTCCTTTGTACCATGAAGTTAATATACCTAGCGGAATAGAGCAACAATTTCGAGCTGTCAAACGAAACCGAAATTGGTTTTCATCTGTGTGAAAAATAATATGTACGTACATATACACTTAAACTTTTCTATTTAGTTTTTCTTATTAGTTTTTAAAATAAGACAAAGCTTCTTCCATCGACGACATGGTAACCCAGTGTACTCGTGTGTCACCGACGCGAGCCGAGTAAGTTCGCGGACTTAAAACCCGCGTACTTAGGCCCGTATAAATAGTCAGTACTTAAGATGCGACCCGGTCTCAAGACGCGATTCGGCTCTGTGATTTGTCCAGATTTTGACAGCCAACCAATCACAGAGCCTGAACCGTGTCTTGAGACCGAGATGCATCTTGAGTACTGACTATTTATACGGGCCTTAAAGTTCGTACGTCTATCACCGACGCGAGCTGAGTAAGTTCGCGAACTTAAAACCCGCGTGCATAACATCAGTTAATGACTACTTAGTTAAACATTTTATTTCCTCAACCGTACAAACCCTTGTGCGTCAGCGTGATAATTTCTCATTAGGTTCATGACATGATCCTTTCTCAGTTCTGTCCACAGCTCTCTGTTTTCCATGTCCTGCTTCAAATCATCCATCTAAAAATAGTTTACTCTTTGAACCTACTGCATACTTACCTAAATAGATAAAGAATTCAGAGTGACATATAATAGCGTTTTCGGCATCTGAGCTGCCCCGGGGCAGGGTGGGCCGACGCCTGACAGGATACAGTATAACAGCTGAAGTTTAAATTAAGAACATAAACTACGTATTGCACTAGTACTATGCAATAAGTGTCGGCCCACCCTGCCCCGGGGCAGTTCAGCCGAAAACGATATTTGCAAAAACTTACAGTGTAGGTAATTGTTATTATGCACAATAATTATTGATATAATTTGCGATATCATACCTTTTAAACGACCCAAGAAACCTACCTTTAAACTCTGTATAATCTGTATTCCACAAATCCCTGCCAAAACCAGCGCCAGTATCATGCAGGTAAAGCGACGCATTCTGCAAATGAAATATTTAGTTTTCAATGAAAAAGGGAGCAGACGGCAAATACTAGAAGTCTGCGATGCCAGGCGACGGCCCAGGGCGCCCTGCACTCTGCCCAGCACCCTGGGCGCCGGCCGATGAGATTACGCCCAGGGCGCTGGTAGTGCTAACTGCTAAAACCGGCACTGTTAACTACAATGTGAAAATTAATCCATACTAATTTTATAAATCCGAAAGTGTGTCTGTCTGTCTGTTACCTCTTCACGCCCAAACCGCTGAACCTATTCTGCTGAAATTTCGCATGGAGATACTTTGAGTCCCGGGACAGGACATAGGATACTTTTCATCCCGGAAAGATGTACGGTTCATGCGCAATAAACGAATTTTGGCGCAACAGAGTTGCGGGCGTCATCTAGTTCCCAATAATAAAATATGTATATTATGTCCGTAAATGCCCGGGCAACTATACCTAGAAGAGTAATCTTCTATACCCACTCTATAGTCTATAGCAGCGGTCGGCAACCTTTTGGCAGGCAAGGGCCACAAGCAGGCAAAACAAACTAAAGGCGGGCCGCAGGCCTCATACTCGTATTAACCCTAGAAGCTCAGTATACCTACACATAATGAAGGGAAATAAGTTTATATGTTTTTTATAAAATGACACAAACAGTTCTGAGGCAATTATTACTACTGGCAATATTAGAAAACACTGTTTTTGATACCGTACGTCATATAACTTATTCCACATTCACGGGCCGCAAGTAAGACGGTGCTCTATAGCTACCAACAATGAAAGTGACATTCAAGGTATGAAAATCGAGGTAGTAAGTTCTATTTAGTAATCACTAATCGCTAATCAGCTATGCCCAAGTGACTGCCAGGTAACTTGCAGCAATTACGAGCAGACGTATCACCTGTTTGTTAAGACTTAGGTAAGGGTACCTACTGTTTGCTTGTGACTGAATAAAAATACCCATCAGCTATATTCAGTGATCCATCCATGTTACAAGAATAGATTTTGTTATCCTAAAAGCGATAATCAAACTACGAGTGTACATTAGGATAAGTGAAACCCAACTCCCATCAATACACGTCCTCGTGTCGCTGTCAATGTGTCACTGAGATGTATTTTCCGTGGGAGAGCCATGCTTCGGCACGAATGGGCCGGCTCGACGGGAGAAATACCACGGGCTCACAAAAAACCGGCTTGAAACAGCGCTTAGTGAGTGAGTTTATCGGAGGCCCAATCCCCTACTCTATTCCCTTCTCTACCCTCCCCTATTACCCTATTCCCTCTTAAAAGGCCGGCAACCCACCTTTTCCCTTCCCTACCCTCTCCTATTCCTTCCCTACCCTCCCCTATTCCCTTCCCTACCCTACCCTATTATCCTATTCCCTCTTAAAAGGCCGGCATCGCACCTGCAACTCTTCTGATGCTGCGAGTGTCCATGGGCGACGGAAGTTGCTTTCCATCAGGTGACCCGTATGCTCGTTTGCCCCCTTATTTCATAAAAAAGTAAAAGTAAAATGTAGAAACCTGAAGGGTTCCTTACCTACATGAAAGATTTTCAAAGTAAGAACTGCCCAGGGGATTCCCAAATAACAAAGTTCTAAAAATATGTATCTAAGTAATCGCATGTTATTTTTAACCGACTTCCAAAAAACGAGGAGGTTATATGTTTGGCTGTGGATATATATATTTTTTGGAATGTTCATAGTACCAAAGATTAAGTACGTGTAAATCGGCCAAGTGCGAGTCGGACCCGCGCATATCGTCGGACCCGTCGGATACTTAAAGCATAGACAAAGGAAAATATTACTGCTGTCCTAGCACGGGGATTGTCGATCTAGAAGAAATAGATAAAAACAAGAAATAACTATAGTTTCTTGGAAAATAGTTCCTGATTTAAAGTTAATAAGGTCGTAGATTCATCGGCAACAATAATCATTTTTATGTAAGTTTTTCGAGCAACTTTTACGACCTATTGTTTTGCGAGCTCGGATTTATAAACATTTTATAAATTAATGTTAAACAATTTGTCTAGCACTTTGGCGATGTAGATTCTTTGAGGGTGGAATTATCAATTTTCCCACGCTAAACAATGGGTAATAAAAACAGTTCACAAAATGCGCTTCAAAATAAAATAACATTGACAATGAATCTACGACCTTATTTACTTAAACGTAGGATCTTTTATCAAAAAAACTATAGTTATATTTTGTCTACGAAGATCGGAAACAAATTTCAATCCTCGTGCTAAGCAAGCTGGTCTCTGCTTAAAGGAAAGATTGGCAAAAAATTGTTTTTGTACGAGAGCCCCTCTGAAATTTTTAATTTATTATTTATTATTGAAGTACAATTTGCGAATATTTCAAGTGCCCACGTGAAGACACTATATTGCTTAGCATACCTAAAAGGTACCTAAGTAAAAAAAACACTTTTTATTCAAAGTTGATATTATAATATTTAAAACGTATCTACACTATTATTTAATAGAAGTTAGTGCCTAAAAGCGCAAAATTAAAGGTCTAGTACAAGATAGCTACACCAATAAGAAAGGTAAAAGCCAGTTACCTAAATAGTTTAAAATCGCCGGCCGACCACGGTATATCACTATATAATTCTACTGTTCGATAAAAGAACGCTTAAAAAAGTGACATACCTGCCGAGGTGTCCCTTAATCGGAGGTCCGAAGTATTCTAAGGGCGGTGCGTCCCGCCATCCCTTATATATGGCGCGGGGCTTCGATCTCATCCCTAAGGGTACGCGTAAGTATAAAAAGTATATTGTTCATTCAATTATCCATAACGCCAAAAAAGGCGTTGGGTTCAAAGCCAAGTTGGGTTAGTTTTCAAGATAAAAACAGATCAGACTACGCAAATTGTGAAAAAAAGGCTGGGCCATTTCAGCAGTTAAGGTGATACAGTCGAACATGCAGACAGCCTTCCTTCTCTTAGTAGAGTCCTTTTACTTTTCAGTTTGCAGCAAGTCAACATAGCTAATTTAAATGGTCGTACTAACCCACTTTTTTTGTTGAATTTTGAATGATAATCTTAAAAGGCCTAGGGCGCTATCCCCAACCCGCGGCCCGCCAGGACTTTATTTGTGGCTCGCGTGATGTTAAACAATTTTGAAATTCACGCCCACCGGCAAAATATAAATTACGTAAAGTCTACGTGATAGGGTTGATTCAGACCGCAACGGGACGCGTAGATGCATTTATTAGTATAGATTTGACAGATTCGCAAGACGTCTGACGCAATTGAAATCTGTCAAATCCATACAAATTTAGAAATGCATCTACGCGTCGCGTTGCGGTCTGAATCAACCCTTTGTCGTTAAAATTCCACTTTTTAATCGTTAATTTTGAAGAATGAACTATTTTCCAAACCTAAAAAGTTTTTGTTGCGGTCGGCGACACCAAGACTAAAACATGTTTATGGCCCTCATGAAAAAAAGGTTGGGGACCACTGGCCTTGGGCTCTTTCGTTTTATTGCCTTCTAACAGCTCTCGAGAACTATCAACATAAAACTGCCCTACTTGAAGAGCTATAGTTTTTGTTATGACGTTGTATATTTACAAATGCGAGGTGCTAATCGTGCTACTGCCTGGTGTAGCGTAAAGGTCAAACCATCAGATCTATACACTCGTTATTTGGTAAGTATTCATAAGGATTTAACCCTAAAAATACTTACCAAATAACGAGATGACGCCCACAACTCAGTTGCGCCAAAATTCGCTTTTCAGGCATAAAAAGTATCCTATATGACATAATAGTATGTCCTTTCTCTGTACTCTAAGTATCTCCATACCTTTCAGCAAAATCGGTTCTTTGTTACAATTTTGTTACTAGTTCTGATCTTTGTTGTTTTTTTACCGAAATGGTTCTCTCGACCTCTGACCAGAGGTTTCGTGACCCCCACAGGTTGAAAAGCACTGGCCTTCATGTTGGCGTTGGCCACGCACGGCAGCGCTCGGCCAGTATGCATTTGGTGAGTAAATAAAAGTATAAATTGTAAAATATTGCGTTTAATAATACAAAGCAATGGCACCGTTTAAGGCACGTTATATCACTCGTTAAATATAAAATATACATTATACAATATACTATACAATAATACATCCTTACAATCCGTTCCAATCCATTCCGACCTAAATGTAAACGAAACTCGAGCAGAGTGACACTGTATTTCTTTCAAACGGGTGTAAACGTGATATTTAAATTGGTAGCATTACAACCCACTGTTATATTTAATTGTTTACATTTAGAACAAATCGCATTGAAAGTTGAAACGGAAGTAAGTACTAAGTACAAAAACTTTAACAAAGGGCACTGAATTCGTATAAATTAAAAAAAAAACACATTAAAGGCACTTCAGTTTTAGTTACTAGGTTTTAAGCTTCTTGTATGTATTTTATGCCAAAAATACGGTTATTATTTCATATGGCACAAAAAGATCATAGTTCTTTTTTCTAAAAGTAATAAATTACATAGTTTTATTACTCTTGCTCTTAATAAAAGTAGAAAATGACAATGCACAATTTATGTACAGAGCCCCCACAAGACGTTTGAGGAGCTCCGCGGAGCACACTTTGGGAATAGCTGGTGTAGTATGTGAAATAAGCTAATAAGAGAAAAGTGTAAAAATAACTGTGCCATATAAATGCCTTAACGATATAAAACTAAACACTAAAATAATACTTCGTTGTGGTCCCTTACGCACATAATTTATAATACAATTTGTACAGAAATTAAAAAGATTTAAACCAAGTTTATTCATGCCAGCTTTCTGACAAGAGTTTATTTATTCGATAGCGTTGTTGATTGGGAATCAGATTTTTTATAATTTTTAGTTGTAAAAATATTGTATTGCAAACAAATGGCAAAATTCGTTTTCTTAATTTTTAATTTTTACAGATAAAAGTACTAGATATGATACTTAGTAGGGACGTCAACATGATCTAGTAGGGAGGGGAGTGGGGGAGGGGGGAAATTGCAGTAATTTAACCTATTAGATACGTTGATTCCAGCCAATCAGACGCGCTATTGAAAGAACAAACGTCTGTCAAAAACCCTGCAGTATTATAGCACATGCGTTATCTAACATTAATCTTTATTTATTATGTTCTTAAAATATGTACAGTAAAAATAATGTCACGAAATCATAATCATGGTCTTATATTTTGTGCTATTACATGTAAAATAAATTATAAAAATAAGTTGTTTTGAATCTAAACGTTATTTTAAGTACTGCACTGATTAATCCTAGCTTTTTATTTACTTTTTTATAATTATAACAAACGAAATACATAATCAGGGGTTTTAAAATGTTGTTAAAAAAAACTTTGTATGTGACTTTGCGTCAAATACCATTTTAGCATCTAAACGACTAGGCAACATCTATAATATTGTTATAGTTCTTGCAATCTACGAGCGCGCGTAGCCTTTATATTTTGTAGTTGGAAATACGAATAGACATTTTCGTTAGTGTGCGTACCGAACGGAGCAGTCAGTAGCGAGCGAGCCATGTACGCGTGTATAGATATGGTAACCAACACAACTAAGGGCGCCGCGCGCTCATAGATTGCAAGAACTATAATACAACATAATAAGTAAGTAAAAAAAATTAAGGTAATATAAACTGTCATTTTATCACATTTATTTGTAAATACCAAAACATACCTTATATAGTAAATAAATACCTTAAGAATTATTATGTTAGCATTATAATAAGTTAATACTTTATAATCTATATTAAGACTACAAATAAAATCTGGTTACTATTGCGTTTCTTGAAGATTTTCCTTGTAAGAGGTTCATAACAAGTCAAAAATTTTAATTTACATTTATTCTAAATAAAAAATACCCATCGGTAAAATAACATGTCTTTATTTAAAAATACATTTCAACTTCCTTCCTTTAAATGTATTTTCTTTGACTCTGAAAAACATTAGGTACTTCTAAGTGATAATACTTTAGGGTGTGTATAAGTCCACTCTATAGAGTTCACTGTAAAAGTAGCAGCGCTGAAAAAGTAACTTTTTTACTTTTATATCAACAAAGTCATAAAGCTCGAGCGCGTGCCCACACAAACCACAAAAAAAATCATTGAGCGCTGCTACTTTCATAGTGAACTCTTTAAAATTGATACATACACACCCTAAAGTATAATCACTTAGTTTTGTTACACTCTGTATACAAGAGATCCATTTCGATAGATACTTATTGTATCAACTTGTTGACTAAACTGACTAACAACCAAGAATATTTTGTACCTACATTTCGTTGGGTCGATTCACTTTTGTATAAAAACTTATATAGTCTTACTTGAATCATTTTAACAAGCCGATTTGGTTTTATTTACAGCGCAACTTGTCACAATGTACAGCATTGCCCAGTGTACGATCAGTGAAATTGATTAATAGGCGAATGGTGGACCTTCGTAGTGTGGTCGGATTACTTACAAGTACACTTGGAAGACTACCATTTACTTGACATAATAAGACTCATTTACGGAGGTCCGCCATCTACCTATGAATTTCTCTGAAAGTAGTGTATTTTGCCAATGTGTAATTGCGCGACGCTCAGAGACGTCACTCTGCGTACGGGACGCTGCTCAGCGTACGGGACGTTGCTCAGCGTACAGGACGTTGCTTAGCGTACAGGACGTTGCTCAGCGTAGGGGACGTTGCTTAGCGTACAGGACGTTGCTTAGCGTACAGTATGTTGCTCAGCGTGCACCTGCACACCATCGCTCAACCGTGCAACACTGCTCTATACATTGCTGAGCGTCCACAATATCGCCCAGCGTGCACGGTCAGGCGCGCGCGGCGGGCGGGTGGTACGTGATGACGTCATGCGCGCTGGTGAACGTCGGCAGGCCGGGGGCGGGCGCGGCAGGAAGCTGCAGCGCGCGAGACTTGCCGCCCAGCATGCAGCGTGTTGTAGCTCCACTTTCGACTTCAACGGCTAGGTCTGAACCAGACAACCTGAGAATAGCGTTTAATTAGTTAAGTTTTCACTAAAAACAAAAGACATACACAAAAAGTGTGAATTGAATTTTAGTGATATTTATAACGTTATAAGAGTTAATTTCCGTTTTGGTGTAAATTGATTGATTTGCTATAATCCGGTAGCGCAACATATTGACTTATCGCTGCTTTCCACTTCTACTCGGGCATTCAAACTGTACCATTGTACCTATCTAAATATGAGACAACTAGAGATATATTATTAGACGAATTCATGTTAATTTATTCAATCTGCAACTTAGTTATCAAACTAACGATTATTTTGTTTACATTAAAGACTTATGTTATATTTTTCAGACTATAGTAATCTTTATTGTTTACCTGTGATAAGTATGCGAGAGCGTGCCAACGAGCTCGCCCACCAGGTCCTGCGATGGCGCGGGCGGGGACAGCGCCAACACGAGGTCGTTGCGCGCGCTCGGCACCGCCAGCACCACGAGCTGCGCGCTGCCGCTCATCACGCGCACGCAACCCACCTGCGTATACGTACGTTGTTTTAGTTAGGTTTTGAAGTTTTCTAAAGTTTATTTATATAAGGCCGCGGTCCAGATGGCTTTTTTTCAAAAAAGATACAGAGACTTTAAAAAAATCTGTGTTAGTCCGGAGCTAATCTTTGGCAATTTCGCCAAATCTGGTCAATAGTTTCCGCGTTAAAGAAACCCGTCTTCCATTTGTCGTTTTTATGTCCTATTTTTTTGCAGCTTATATTATACAATAATGACAACTCGACGCAAGCAGCGCTCCGCCATCTTGTGTCGTGTGACGTCACACGCGGCGGGATATGACGTACCTCGGTGACGGGCGTGGGCTTCTTGAGCGGCTTGAAGGTGTTGGCGTCGAGCTTGTACAGCGCGGTATCGGTGAGCAGCAGGCAGCGCTCCGCCATCTTGTTGTGCCGGTTGAACTTGTGCACGCGGCAGGAGAACAGCGCGCGCCCGCCGCCGCGCAGCAGCGTGCTCAGCGCTGACCGGTATAACGCTGGAAAGTTATCGGGATATTAATAAAGCGACATAGTAGAACTTCGAGACGTGAGTATAGTTAGAGCCTCAATAACTTTACCCCAATAATTTCACCGTTCTAGCAACATTCTTTTTTTTTGGATAATTGTACCTCAACTCCCTATATAAAGTTAGACTAAGTTATAGTCATCGAGCTATTTAAGATGACAATGAAAAATATATTTTCTTTCTTTCTTTACGAGTTAATCTTTAATAAGAGCCCCCCCCCCCCCCCCCAAGCTTGCGCATTGCATTACAGCATTAATATAGATTAAAGTTGTATTCAATTCACCTGCACGTGGGTTGTATGTATCGAGTGCGAGGTAGTCACCAGCCCAGACTCGTGACGCTCCCCACTGTGAACGGCGTCCGCGCAGTGCACTAGCAGCACACACCTGTAAATTTAAAAATAAATCAATCATTACTGAACAAGAGATATTGCAATTAGTACGACATGCAAAGCATCCTCCTGTCATTCAACGATGCTCAGCCATATTATGCATTTTTTTAATTAAGCTGAGAGTAACGCGAAATATTACAATATGACATACGTGGGAGAGCCATGCTTCTGCACGAATGGGCCGGCTTGACCGGAGAAATACCACGTTCTCACAGAAAACCGCCGTGAAACAGCGTTTGAGCTTTGTTTCGCCGAGTGAGTGAGTTTACTGGAGGCCCAATCCCCTACTCTATTCCCTTCTCTACCCTCCCCTATTCCCTTCCCATCCCTACCCTCCCCTATATCCTCTTAAAAGGCCGGCAACGCACCTGCAGCTCTTCTGATGCTGCGAGTGTCCATGGGCGACGGAAGTTGCTTTCTAGCAGGTGACCTGTTTGCTCGTTTGCCCCCTTATTTCATAAAAAAATATATATGACAGCATTAGTTCCGGTTTTGGCCACGCACCTAAACAGCTTAATGTATTTGCATGATGTAAAGCATCTACCCGATTATATTATAGTTTGTGCGTTTTATGATGATATGCGTGACACATTATAATTGACAATAGTAGGGAAGTTACCTAACAAAAATTAATCGATAGTTTAGAAATATCGAATCACTTCGTAAAGGAATTGCAATCGAAATTATCGATTACGTACTGACATTTCAGTCACAATAGACATAACTACCAGTAGTTCGACTGCAAAGAACCGGACAGGTTTCAATATCTGTCAAATTCGTTGGGTTTCACTAGGATTATGAACGGATTGTGCCTCGCGCTGGCTGATATAATTTATTTTTAAATATTTAAAATAAAGATTTCAAAATTGGATTCTGACAATTTTAATCGCATGTGCCAAAACACAAACAACAATACGACCAAAGAGGAACAAGTCCATCGAATATGTCATATTTTTAAATTCGTAGGTAACAAGTTAACAACCCTAGCGACTATTTTCGTCATAATACGTTAAATTTAAAAATTTCAACATCAGTTCTAAACTTCTAAGTCGACATACTCTATCATTCTGTCTACTCTGTTTCAGTGGTGCCGGCGATTTAAGATGGCTGCCCTTTTTTATCGATTTGATTTCGATTCAACAGAGTCAATCTCATGTCTCATGAGTCAATCATATGACATTTTTCAAATGTTTTCGTAACAATAATTTTATACTCCTATTTCACAGTTAATATTTATAATTTTTATTAATATGTTAGCATTTAGCATCTTTTCATTTTTATTCATTTACAATTATAGGAAACATTTGTTTTTGTAGATGGAATATAATTTATTACATTTTGATTTTTTTGTTTTCTTGTAAAAAACCCGTAGCAAGGAACGTGAAAACTGTCACGAATATCATCTTAGAACGCACAAACTATAACTAATTTTATTTGTCACATTAACGCAACAAACCTTGAGCCTCAACTGCGGCCACTGCTCCCTCGGCACGGCTCGCAGCACAAGCCACGCGCGCCAGCGGCGGTACGCGGCCTGCAGCAGCGGCACCGCGACGCCGCGCGGCGCTGCCGGCCACCGCATCACCGTGCCGCTGCCGCGACGCAGCTCCGTCTGCAGCTCGGTGATGTAGCGTCTGAATTTGTAGCGTCTGGAAATATACAGCAACATTAGAAGCTTGACAAACTTTAGTATTCATTATTGTGCAATATTATGTAACACTAGATGATGCCCGCAAATCCGTTTGCACCAAAGATCGTTTATCGCGAGGGAGCCGTACATTTTTCCAGGATAAAAAGTAACCAACCAATTTCAGTAAAATCGGTTTAGCGGTTTGGGCTTGAAGAAGTAACAGACAGACAGAAAGATACACTTTCGCATTTATGATATTAGTATAGATATGGAAGTATGGATTCATTAATTCATCAAGCCCCATACGGTCACCGGTGATCGAGACACAATAGAAACTCTATTGTGTCTCGTTTTTCCACGATCGACGGGCTAATATTCGACACAAAGTTGATGTCATGTTAGCCATTTATAATAATATCTATGGACGCTTCACACCACGTCAGTCTGGCCCCGTGCTATGTACTGGAAGGACTTGCGTTACGGGTGCCAGACAACGGAAATATATTTAATACTTTTATACTATACATATATTTAAGATTTTTATTATAATATGATACACATATTTAATACACATCCATGACCCAGGAACTTTAAAAAGTTTTTGTTCCGTCGGCGGGATTCAAACCCGCGACCCCCGGCTTGAGCTGCCGACAGCCCACCTACTGAGCCACAGAAGTCTTCCATTTGTTTCTATAATTTGCGTACATTCATGAAAATGTTAAAACATTAATCTAACGATTAATTCGTCATCAAAACTCGATATTGCTACGTGTTCTGTAGAAGCGCTGGTAATTAAAAGCTGTATGCTGTGTTTTGTAAGCATATACGGTTTCCTTGTTAGAATGTTTTACTATGGCTCTTTAGTACTCACTTCCAGGCGTTGTATATGGTGAGTGCGGCGCGCATCTTGCGGTAACGCTGCCGCGCGAGTGTGCCGCGCCACAGCTTCTGCAGCAGGACCACGATGGACGGGATGAGCTCCGCGCGCGCCGCTTCGAGTGCGTGGATGGTGCGTGCGCTCCTGTAATATGCAGTTTTTTTTTAAATTAGATAACAACAATTAAAGAACAAGGAAAGTACCATTATAAGCGAAGCATCTTTTTTTGTGGAATTTTGAGATGAGTTAAAATTTATAACGCGATTAAAAAGTATCAGTAATGCCATATATTAACAAATGTAAGTACGTCTAAATTACAGGGGCTTAGTCTGACGCAAATGTTTATATGTATGTGTCGTTGAGAAGAAATAGAATTTAATTCATCAAGCCCCATACGGTCACCGGTAACCGAGACACGATATTTCTCTAAATTCTATTGTGTCTCGTTTTTCCACGATCGACGGGTTAAATACTTTAAAGCTGATACTAATGTCTCTTAGCTACGATATAATGAACTCACACTCTAGAATCGAGTATTACGTATCGAGTAGTACAAAATATTCCGACAAACCTAATAAACAACTTCGTGTGTCCGAACTGCACGTCAGTGACCCGGAGGTCGCGGAGCAGCACCGCGACAGCATCGCGCTCGGCACCGCCGCGGAAGTTGGGCCACGTGTACTGCGACAGCATCTTGTAGCGACGCAGGAAACGGTCGTAGCGCGTACGCTGGGCGAAACCAGCGCGGCGCACGCGGACGTTCTCGACGAGACCCAGGTACGCCACCTGGTGGTTTAATTTAAGTTATTATCGATAGATAGGCAAAGTGCAAATATATTTTCCCACGCGGATAAACGTCGAAAAGTACTCGAAATATCTTAGCCCGGGAGCGCACTAGCGGTCATCGAAAGTATGGTGTGGCCGCTGGTCGCGTTGCGGCCAGGTGCGCGTCGTCTATGGCGGTTTCATATTAAAGTATATATCCCGATGGCCGCCGCGGCCTGGCCGCCGCGGCTTGGCCGCTAGTGCGCGCCCGGGCTAATGCTAATACCATATCACATAATATGTTTGTTTGTTTATGCGAATGAGTCAGAGAATAAACAACAAGATTCGGGCCCCACGATGGGCGCCACTCTCATTTACAGTATCCGAGTATACTCTAGTCTATCTCACCTGGTGGCGCACGAGGCGCTCGTCCCAGGCGCGCGGCGTCTGCGCGGGGTTGGGCTTGACGCAGCGCACGTAGAAGGGCTCCTTGCTCGCCAGCCCCGCCACCAGCGCCGCCATCGAGCCGCGGAACAGTGTAGCTGCTGTCGCTGGACGCTTCGATGTCTGTTTATACAATAAAAAATAATTATTTCCACCGTAACATAAAATAATACGTTAGTTTGTTTCACCGAATGATCATTTGATACCGAATCGTTATTTCCTAGATAAACTTATATTCGTTCACGATGTTTTGCGACCGGACTATTATAGTCACTGTATAAACACACTTTAATAGTGATATCAAGGTCCTACCTTCTGTATATCCTCAGCACCCTCTGGCCACATGTCTGAGAGGGACTTGTTGGTGGACGACCGCAGCAGCCGCTTGAGGTCCTGCCACAACGAGTCCTTATTCTTGTCCGTGAAACCCACGATGCTGTACGTCACGTCGCCAGCGTAGTGCCTGCGGAAACGACACGTTATATTTTTATTGTTTTTTTTTTATTTGTACATACATGAAAACTCGGTATTCGCTGCGATCGTGCTACTAAAAACAATATGTTTTTTAACAGCATGCAAACTTTTCACGTTGCAAAAAAAACAGCTTTTGTCATATACAAAACAGCATTTTCATTTACTTAGAAAGTTACTGCATACTAAAATTTGCTTATTTTCATGACTATATTCACTCCTAAAAGTATTTACCACGCAATCAAGAAATACATGCATGGCGTACGCGTACGAGCGTATAGCTGCGTGCGTACTCACGTGATGCGAAAGTCGCGGCGATGCGCGAGCGTTTTGTCGGCGGGCGCGAGCTGTCGCGACGTGTAGTGCGGGTGCGAGCCCAGACGCTTGTCGAACGCCTCCAGTAACTGCTCGTCCGATATCTGAAAGAAATCATTTCTTATATTCCCGTAGGAATACCTACTGCTGTATAGACCGTAGAAAGAACTGTATAAGAAAGCGTTGACACCTAAAAGAGTGTCATAGAAGCAAAACATAATTTAGATGTTGCAACTTGCTGTATTACTAGAATCTTTTGGCGCGGCCATAACTATAGTAACGCCGCCTTCTAATGTTAGGCAATTTCATCATACAGACAGCTTATTTTACATGAGGAGATTTAGCTCTTTTTGTTCTGTTAACACTTTAATGACATTGATATATCATTTTAGCACTGTTAAATCACATCTGGATTCCATACCTTGGTAGGGTTTAGGCAGGCCTCGTCCATAACGGCCACAAGTCCCTTATGCGGCGCGTCGACAAGTTCACAGATGACGCGGTTGTTGAAGTACTCCACCGGCGTCCACTGGATGCCCTCGCGAGCGTACTCCTCCTGCTCCTGACGCAGCACCAGCTCTGAAGGACAAAACTAGTGAATAAAGCTTATGTTTTGGAACGAAGTTCCTTATCGCTCGTTGCGAAAGGACGAGACGTCGCAGTCGCAGACGTGCAAACAAGTTGTTTTTATTTATTTATACACATACCTATGAACAGCTGCTGCAGCTTCTCGTTACAGTAGTTGATGCAGAACTGCTCGAAACTGTTGGTATCGAATATCTCAAAACCGTAGATATCCAGCACGCCGATGAGCGAGCCGCGGTGCGCGCTGCCTGCCGCGATCGCTGCGTTTATCTGGACAATAACAAGAAACATTTTTATTTTATGTTTTATGTATTCTCATTAAAAGGAAAAAATGACGAAATAAGTGACGCTAGTAAAGTTTAGTTTCTGGATTATGAAAGTTAACGTCAAAATAGCCCGTATTTTGGTTGCCCGACATCAAGAATCAAGATGTAATACGCCATTTTGTAATGCAATCACGCACTCTATTGCAATATTATTATTGTTTAAAATTAACATGGCAATATTTGGAAATATTTTCATGTTAATTTTCCCGATTGCCGATGTGTCGATTTTGACGAATAGACATTTTAATTGCGGCATAAAAAGTTGAAATGCCAATATAAAAACAATCTGGCTGGTTAAAGTTCATAAAACTCAGCAGCTTAATAAATCAATCATCACCTGCTGCACGATCCACGTGAACAGCCTATCATACGCCGCCTTGGCGAGCGCGAGTCGCGTGTAGTCAGCGTCTGAGCGCGAATGCTGTTTGGTGACGAGGTCGCCGCCGGCCGAGAGCACGCGTGACACGAGCGCCGCGCGTAGCCCCGCCCCCGACACGCCCAGCGCGCGCGCACACGCGTCCAGCGGCCCGCCGGTGATGATGTTGCCATCTTCTGATGTGAATGTTAGCTCGCCCTGGTAAAGAAAAATATAAAAGGTTTATTCAGTAGAAAGGATAATAATATTATGGCCGTAACATCCGTAAAATTGCTGCGAGTTGCAATTAATCGTGAGCAAAGGCACAAGTTACGACATGCTTGTAGCAAATTCGGCTTTCTAGACAAGATATCACCTTTGTATGTAAAGTGTGTGGCTATCCACGCGATGAAGCCTGCCAGGATATCCTGACAACTTGGATAGAGCGTACACGTAACTTTGCTGTAAAAAGAGTTTACCTTACTTATCTGGTTACTACTACTACAAAATACTCACCAGCAATACAACACCAGCAACAATACTCCAGACATCCTGCTGCACCGCCTTGCTGAATCCCAGCGACGTGAACGCGGCGTTTGTCGCGGCGAACTGTCGCGCGTCGTGCGCGCTCGAACGCTCCTCCCCCAGTATGCGGTACGCGCCGCCCGTCAGTCCGAATTGCGATGCGTACGGGCTGCCCGTACTAAGCAACTGAAAAAAGAATTTAGATTTTGAGTATAAGAATAATATATTAAGAAAAAAAGCACAGTAAACTTACTTGAAGTTCAGTTCAGTTAATTCAGTAGACTATCTTTGTCATATATTTTTGGAAAGTTTATCGAGAGAGAGAGAGACCGATTATAGCTCAATTTCAAGTGACAAAATTGGAAAAATATCTTTTTTGCTTTAGTAATGGTTTAAGTTCAGTAAAATAAAGAGAAATAATTTATATTTTAAGTTCCATAAATTGCTCCAAACAAAATTGCATAGAAAATCTAGTTCATAACGAATTAGTAATATAGAATAGTCGTGATGTACCCATACATAATTTCACAATAAGCAATTACTATGGCACGTTACGGTATGGCAAGTCGTTAAAAAACATTTATCGCATAAACTGTTGCGACTTGCGTAACGCTCCATATTATATTTAATGCGTTTTAAATTTACATATTGGGAATTTCCGTAAAATTCAATTATGTTGGAAGCGTGCTGCAGTACTGCAGTTCATGGGCGTACCTTGGAACAGGGGGGGGGGCAGGGGGAGCCGCTGGGTAATTTGCCCCCCCCTGGCCTGGGTACGCCCATGCTGCAGTTATTTATGAGTTTTTAACCGACTTCCAAAAAGGAGAAGGTTTTATATTCGACTGATTATATTTCAAAAAAGTTTGGTTTACAAAATATTAACAAGTAGAACAAAGACAATTATATTTTTCACTTTTGAACCCACTTGAAAAATACTCTGTTTCGATGCTATACTTCATATTAAAGAGGAAAATAATTAGTGGTCCTCTAACAATATAGATTATTTAGATTAATAATAATAATTATTGTGTTAGAAATCTAAAGATAAATCTAACAGTTTATGTTTCAAAAGTTTGCAAACTCTCTGTAAACTACAGAGACAAATATTTATTGTTGTATTGTGTGCGTGTTTACAAATGAGATAATAGTTTACACATTAACGATAGACTAACATAATTGGAATGGAATTATGTCATATTCTAATTAGCTAATTCAATTAATACTACGGTATCGCCGATCAAGGTAAAATTATAATACGCTTATACATTGTAACTTGCTATTAATTTATTGATGGATTTGCTATTAGTTTTCGTTCCTTCTTTGATATAAGTAGTCCTATCAATGCAAAATTGTGATCTCATCGTCAAGCCAACTTTCAGCGATTGAGTTTTGAAGTTTGGCAAATCGTCAGGTGATTGACCATTGACCAATGGTCCTTTTGTCATTTCATAAGAACACCGTTTTGCAGATAGGAAGCGGACTGTATCAGGCAAGGAGTAAGGACCAAAATTACATTTATGTTGCACTAAAATAGTAAAATCGAGCAGACCAAGCAAATGTTCCTTGTTCCATCCTTCCTAGTTGAATCGGCTAGACCTAGCCAATTGCCTTCATTTGGCCTTCATCATCGTACCTGGTAGAACGCGTGAAAGTTCCTCTCGCCCGGCTGCAGCGCTACCACCCTGCTCTTCTCCAGCAGGTAGTTGCTGACGTGGCCGCCGGCGGGGTCGCCCGCGTGGTCGAAGTGGATGTCCATGTACTTGCCGAACCGCGACGAGTTGTCGTTGCGGGTGGTCTTCGCGTTGCCGAAGGACTCGAGGATAGTGTTCGATTGGATGAGTACGTTCTTTATTCTGGAAAGATACAAAATTTTAATTTAAAATATGATTAGATTTGAGAAAGTCCACGAGCGCACGGTTTAAATGTCTTGACATGGTCCACCATTTCCAATACGATTTTCGATTCTAGCATAGTAAAGGGAAATATGACGTAATTACTACGTTTTGTGGAAAAAAGGACTTTACGCTCTCTTTTTTATGAAATAAGGGGGCAAACGAGCAAACGGGTCACCTGATGGAATGCAACTACCGTCGACCATGGATACTCGCAGCATCAGAAGAGCTGCACGTGCGTTGCCGGCCTTTTAAGAGGGAATAGGGTAATAGGGAGGGTAGGGAAGGGAATAGGGGAGTGTAGGGAAGTAGAGGATTGGGCCGCCGGTAAATTCACTCACTCACTCGGCGAAACACAGCGCAAGCGCCGTTTCACGCCGGTTGTCTGTGAGCCCGTGGTATTCCTCCGGTCAAGCCAACCCATTTGTGCCGAAGCATGGCTCTCCTACGTGTGTCTTTTCCACACGGCGTAATTATTTCCCTTTACTCGAGTATTACATTGTCCACGACGAGGCCGGTTCGAACGGATAAATACTACAGCCTTACGAAATGCCTGAAACATTACTAACGTAAAACTTTGTATCTCGATGAGTGACGTTACCAGAGAGGTTAGACTATAGAAAGGTAAGTGCGGAACACCAAAAGATTCACTTGGGTTTCGAATACCCATTGGTAGCGGCAAATTGTTAAATACTGGTGGTAAATCTTACCATTCGCTAGTTTACCCACCTGTCGATGTACTCCCGGTGCACCTGGTGCGTGTTGGCGGCGATGTACCTCATGATGAACTTGGACGCCTCCGTCTTGCCCGAGCCCGACTCGCCGGAGATCAGCACGCATGTGTCACGACCCTGAAAAAGTCATCATCGTTAATACCATATTCATAATTATTCATCGTAGGTAATAAATATACTACGGGGACTGGCATAATATGCTAATACTTCTTGAAATGCTTAGAAATGTCCAAAATTAACAGACTTCTGAATCAGTGCCCTGTGCGAGCTTTTACAACTGCGCCCTTGCTTTTTGAGGTATTATATTACACAAAGCAATGTATAGGTCTATTTTACTGTTGGGATCGTGCTCTAGGGGCGCAGCGGGAACTATTATCTGGAGGAAACCGAAAAAATAATACTCCTGCCTGGTTTGGCCATTTTTGCGCCCCCCCAGAGTCTACGCCCTGTGCCTGGGCACCGGTGGCACCGCCCTATTTACGGCACTGTTCTGAATGAAGTGAATTCTTACACTCACACAGGGCTTTGGATACAATATACGATAGCTATATCTGAAATTTTTATTTCTTTTATCGCAGGAAAAGAATTTAAGTTTTAGGTTGAAATACAAATGAATTTTAATTATGGGCGAATTTCAGCCACAGGCCAATCGATTTCCAGCCAAAGCATTTATTTACAAAATACACTTTGTGCCCAAAACCTACTAAATAAACATGGGTAAAACTATAATTAAGTGTTAATGAAAAAACATGCATAATAATTAATGATTGTAGAGATTACATAATCACATAACGACCCTGTTTAGTGCGGTAATGAGCACGAATCATTTAACTACCGTGAACATTATTTGAGTTGCGAAAAACCACTTAGAGCCGTCGTGGTTTATGAGTATTGTAATTATAATGAACTAACATGGCTTTGAACTACAGATTCTATGACGTTTTACAGCGGGTTTGCATTATTATAATCCAGTGATCCAATCCTGCGTTAGCTGGATGGGATCCACTGCATTGGAATTATATAATCCGGCCATAATTCACTAGCATTTCTTTATTACACTGTAAATATGAGTGAAATTTAAATCGGTAACACCGTGTTGCTTTTTTCCAGAAACAAGTTTGGGAATCCCTGGAGAAGACTGCATCAACTAAACCAGTGTTTCTATTACTAATTTTCTATTATATAATGTTTTTACAGTCCTTGCATATTTTTTAACTTCTGGCGCAGCATCTACGATAGAATTAGTATCGTTAGCCTTGAGTCGACAATAGGCTGATGATATTGATGATTCTCATAGAGATTTCGAAGCAAAATATGAATGAACTACAGATGAAGACATAAAAGGTCCTCAACCTCATTCACCACCACCACAAAACCGCGGGAACCTAAAGCATTGAAAGTAATTGTTTGTATTCGATAGCAGCTTATTGTGCGGGGATACCACAGGCCTCAGACCACCACAGTGGTATAAGTTATTAAGGCGCTTACCATACAATGTAACATTAATTCGTTGCCATATTGGTTCTTGAACTCTAGCCAAAATGCAACTTCTTAGGGACTATAAACACTACAGCTTCTTTAGGCGTGCCTAGAAACTTGAGTGGAGACTGAACCGGTTTTAATGAAACTTGGTTACATACAGATACTTCGATAGGATAGTAGTAAAGAATGTGTGTAGTCAGGCGCAATGTGACTAAATGTCTGCTAAAAACAGTTTTAAAAAGCCCCCGCTGTCAGCGGGCCGCTGATCCCTAGAGTTCCTTCAAACTAGGACGAATTCGGAGACTCCAGAACGGATGGTAGCCCTGTGTTTAGTGCTCACTTAGCTGCTAGTGCTAGACTAGTTACGTTTCCTCTGACAGCTGTTTACTGCACCATCGCTGTCGCAACTCACCTGCTGGCGCAGCACGCGCTGGCAAGCGTCCGCCACGGCGTACACGTGGGGCGGCACCTCGAACATCTCGCGGCCGCGGTACTGCGCCATCACCGCCGGCCCGTATATGTCCAGCTGGCGATACGGGTTCACCGACACCAGCACCTCGCCGATGTATGTGTAGATGAGGTTGTGCTCGAACCTGGGGACAAGGGTATGGTTAATATTCTGGCATATTGGGCCTTTCAGGAACTGGACTCTGGAGTGATATCCAGGAGCAGGGAAGTCGCCTAACATTGCAATGTAAACGCAGGTTAAAAAAAAATACAGACTGTACACGTATTATTATGATCCACGTTACAATTTTTACTTTTTACATCGACTCCTAAGTTTTGATATAATGGATATGGCAACATATTTCTAATATGTTATTTTAATTAATAAATTTTAATAATAAAGTTTTCGTTTCGTCTCGACTCTGGTTTAAACCCAGATCAGACTGTCTCACTTAATTGGCTGTTAAAGGCATTAACAATCATGTTAAAAAGATTAAACCAAGTGTACCTCTAGAATTTAATACACAAACGAAATCTTCATTCATTAACCATCGCATAATATAGTATGTCTAAAACCTTTAGATTTGCAAACTGACGGTATTAATACAGTATCCTGTATACAAAAGATTGTTAGCTTCATCGCGCGCCAAAATTCACATTCGCGGTCGATGACCTAAGGGTAACTATACACGTGCGTTTGTTTATAAACTGCTAGAGAGATGACACAAAAAGATACATAGTTGAGAGAAGAATCATTTAGTTACTCAATAGTCATGTGCAATAACTGTGATGATACTAAATACTTGCTTCAAAATAATGTAATGCTACAAAATATAAAGTTTGAAATTTATAACACAGTCGACTGTTGAAGATTATTTAATGATATAAATGTTTGTGGGTATCATAAAACATACATAAAAGATAGTAGAGTTCAAAACATGGACACTAAAATCGCCTAAAACATTAATTCTTAACAATATGTATTTTCTTTGTATATATAAGTCTTTATTGGCCCCAACCCCCTTATACCCCATGCCCAAGCAGTGGAAGGGTTCGTTAGTTGTGTCGCCATTTTGTCAAATATTTGCAAAGGTCGCGGGTTCGGCGCCGCGCCGACATAAATGTTAACGACCTTGTTGACAACGTTTCTGATGTGTTACCTTTTATGAGCCAATAATGCACTAGCAGTAACAACCATAAGCATTTAGAACAAACGACTAACAAGAAAAGTGGACACTTGAATTCTGAATCTTTTTACAACCCTCTACCAATGTAGAGTCCTTAGTTTCAGAATTTGCTATGGTTGGATGACTTTTTAGTTTTTTCCAATTGCCACCTAAGCCTCGTAAGAAATGACAAAACTAACCTATACACATATACACATATTGCAGCTCCTGCAGCCCAGAATCCTAATACAGCAATAAATTGCAACAAACTCTCCATCAAAATAATAATTTGGAAATATGCGTGGGGGCCACAGAGGAAAATCTTCCAAGCGTGCGATATAGCATGCTAGGTCAGGCCGAAGCCCACTGCACTGACGTCATTTCAGATGACGTATAAGGGTGAAGCCAAACGAGCATAATCTTGTGAGTCGTGAGTCGCAGAATTTCGGTCGCGTAAATATCTTTTCATACAAATCATGACTCACAGAATTACGCTCGTGTGAATCAAACAGGACTTTTGTATGAAACTGAATGCAGCAGAATTTCTGCCAGCCGAAATTCTGCGACTCACAAGTCACAACTCACAAATTACTCTCGTTTGGCTTCACCCTTATATGTATGTATATCTTGCCGTATACAGAAACTTCGATAGTGCGATGCAGGATTGTGGGTACCGCCACAACAATATTTTCCACCACGCGAGCAGGTGACCCTCATTACCATACTCCACGGCTCATTACATACGTTTTCACTTATGTGCTGTGTACATAATGTATGTCCTTCCGTGTACGACCGTACCACGTTTGCTCAGCTCATCATTATCATCAGCCTGTCGCCGTCTTCTGGTGTAACACCCCATTGAAAGAGAAACAGAGAAGAGAGAAGTTATAAGAGACTAGAGAGTCCAACATGACCAGTGGATAGAATATGTAGGTTCGTGGCTCTCAATAGAGGAAGTTAATTTTGCAAAGATTGCAATCCGTAACTTCTTTGAGCATTTTGGATATTCCTTCAAGTCCTGATGTTGGACCATGAATAACCATGATTACAGCGTAATCATCGTTGACTGTCGACAATCAAAGACGAATATCAAATATAACCAGTGATAGCGTCTATGTCAGATGTCTATGATTACCAAAGACATTCGCTTCTTAATTATTATGTTGTTTTTTTTTTTAATCTACCCGCACTGTCGATATTTTAAAATGTTTTAATATTCTATTGTTCTCATATAAATGACGAAAATGTCTTAAATGAGAAATAAAGATCTTTAAACCGAATATCGTACACTCATAATGGCTTGTTTTGGTCCATCATAATATTATGCCAACGAGAAAGGCCGCATTCTTTCATAGGGACACTTCTATTCCGTCTCTTATATTTGAGTATCCAACTACACATCGCTGACCTAATAACAGGGTGGTCTGAATTCCTCGTCCACTGACAATTACGCGATACGGGAGTAGTGACTCACTAGTCATTACATCTCTCTGAGTACTTACAGTCCGTCCAGAGTATTAATTCACTTATAGGATTTTGCGCTATTGCGTTAAAAAACTTCTGTTAGCGGATGGCAAAGGATAAGCTATATGATATTATATTTATTTATTTAAATCGGTATATTATGTTAGTCACTATATATAATTTTAATAAGTGATTATTATATTTTAAATCGTAATAAGTAAGGTACTCGATTTTGACAAATAGTTATAAATGGCGGGAGGATTATTTACTTCAGTTATAACTTTCTCTTCTCATATTTAAGTAAATAATTATCTATATTTAAGATATTATCTTAAATATGGGAAGTACATTAATTAATATTTAGAACTATGTATTTAACTTATTCTTAGCCATTTTTAATTATTTTACTATACTCTAATACTTCATTGACACATTGAGGTATAAACGTGGTAAATTTTTAGTCTAGTACCTAGTTTATTACGGACCTCCCCAGCAGGAATTAAAATTTAACACCGTGTTAGGCGATTTGACATGACATTAACGTATGGTGGAACGCTCGATAGCTCTAACAGGCCGTTAACTGATTTAACAAGCCGTTATTTATTTAACATTGCTTGATGAAACTGGGTCTTAATCTTAATGATGTATAACAATGTCCACATTATGCGCTTTCGTCAATTTTTGTCATCTTATTTCATTCAACTTTGGTTTTGGCGCATTCAATAATTGAATGCGTCAACGACCGCAACGCCAACATTGTCATTTTCGATACGGTCAGAGCAGAGGGCATGCGTCGCGGGCATGCCTCACTTTCGCTGTTGACTGCGTTATAACGCATGCCCTTGACGAACAGAAAAAGGCACAGGGTGGACAAAGCTAATGGCTTTTATAAAATAAAGATAAAAAAAAGTAGTTAAGCCTGACTTATCAATTACCACGTGAAGCTACTTTGGGTGAAGTCACGCCTTGCCATTAAAAACAGTTGTACAATTAACATTATGCGCCTATATATCTTACCATCTGTAATCTGTTTGGATCATTGATGTACTGTATGCAGAGACTCCGCATGGCGCGAGCGTTTAGTCACCATAGAGAAGTTCTTCAAAGAAAAACATTTTTTGACGTGGAAGAGCCGTGCTTCGGCACGAATGGGCTCGACCGGAGAAATACCACGGGCTCACAGAAACCGGCGTGAAACAGCGCTTGCGCTGTGTTTCACCGAGTGAGTGAGTTTACCGGAGGCCCAATGCCCTACCCTCTCCTATTTCCTTCCTTACCCTCCCTTATTCCCTTCCCTACCCTCCCCTATTACCCCTTTTCTGATGCTGCGAGTGTCCATGGGCGACGGAAGTTGATTTCCATCAGGTGACCCGTTTGCTCGTTTGCCCCCTTATTTCATTTAAAAAAAAAGCCAAAGAGATTGCTGAAAAGAGTGACACTAGGAGAGTGTTCTGGACATACCTTAATAAGGCGTTATTAGGGGCGAAATCTCGTACGTCGTACCTCTTATCCCTACCTAATCTCATAGACGGCAAACGTACTATTGATTCCAGGGACACTCAATGTAGAGTGAAGTTCGCTGTTTGGGATTTTAATACATTCTGGGTGTATTGTATGTCAATATAGAGTGAAGTAGTGAACTTGTGAACTTCGGACAGCACTGAGAAATGAGAATACAGAATATCCAGGGGTAAGGTATGTCAATTTAGTTAAGTTAGCTCTGAAGCGGGACAGCCTGAGCATACCAGATATCCAAGAGTTAAAAATTAAAATATGTCAATGGTGAGTCAAGTTTGCTGTTGACCTGCCACCTGGACAGCCTGAGCATACGAGATATACGAGTATAGTGTAGAGGCAAGGTCGCTCTATAGTTGCGGAATTATATAAGGTCTGGAGACACTGGTCCATGGAGGTCGAGGACGTCGTGGACTACATCAGTAAGAAGACATCCCTCCGTCTGAGGGTCGAACGTTTGCAGTCTCGCCACAAGGTCAACTTCAGTTCCTTTGTGATGAGAGTACCGACGCATCTTCTCAATCTGATGTGGTTTACCGAAGGTTCCGGGGGAGACTCCGGAATGAAGCGAGCGTCACGTCGCCGTTAATTCGTGATAAGGTGTAGTTATTAAGATTATAAATAATATGTATGTTAGTCATTAAGGTATACATATATTGTATGGGCCTACATAGCCTGATTTAAATAAATAAAAATAAAAAATAAGATCTCCGTGTAGACTGTAGATATATGTCAAAGTTCGCTCGAGCTGGACACTGGACAGACTGAGCAAGGCCTGAGCAAACAAGATCTTGATCTAGAGATCTCTAGGGTTAAGTCAAGTTCGCTCTACGGGATTATGAGACCTCTAGGAGTACCGTATATCAAGGGTAGAGTCAAGTTCCTGGTGACGTCACCGCAGCGGCACGGGCGTCTGCCGCACGGGGCCGGTTTTCAAGACCAACGACTAACTGAGGCTAAGCGCTTACGTAATACCGACCTGTCCATTGAATCAGACCGACAAACGAGAGAATCGCCTAGAGTTTAAAGAATTTCTCACAAGCACGTTCATATGGGCTTTACTTCTCGTTTTTATTTCGAAGACACTCAACCAAATCACCATCTCTGAAGAAGAATCATAATACCACCACCGCTTCTTACCGATGGGAAATTGAGCAAGACATTAAAACAGCGCCCTGAGATACAATGGTAACCAATTCGATGCTATACACATTATGGCTGCCATATACGCTACGGTCTATCGGAGAGGTCCACCTGTGCAGGTATGCCTGCGCAGGTCCAAAAAACTGCATAGGGGAATAGCCCACACACACCGGTCTACCTGCACAGGTGGACCTCTCCGGTAGACCGTAGCGTGCATGGCTTACATTAAGAGTTAACTTCCATAAAATATCTTTTTTTTTTAAATTAAATAAGGGGGCAAACGAGCAAACGGGTCACCTGATGGTAAGCAACTACCGTCGCCCATGGACACTCGCATCATCAGAAGAGCTGCAGGTACGTTGCCGGCCTTTTAAGAGGGAATACGCTCTTTTCTTGAAGGTTTGCAGGTCGTATAGGTCCGGAAATACTGCTGGTGACAGTTCGTTCCAGAGCTTTACAGTGCGCGGCAGAAAGTTACGCGAAAAACGCACTGTGGAAGAATTCCTCAGAGCGCTCCCCGTGATACAACCGATAGAGGATGCAGAGTGAAATGAAATGTCAAATGACTAGCACACACTTATCAGATAATACGCACCCAGTTCACTACCATAGACGGGAACAAGTTTACAAGTCACAAGTCACAACAGACCAAGACTGGCTCTACTGGGGCATCGAAAAAATCCTAAGCAGTCAACTACAAAGAAGTTACAGAAATATTGCCGTTCTTTTACGTTATTTTCCGCCGGTTTTCAGCAAAACCAGTCAGTTATCAGTACGGTAAAACATTTGCATGTTGAATGAGGTCATTCGTGCCTCTTCGCTATATTCAATACAAAAGCAATCTGCATTTTGCGATGGAAAATAATTTTCTGTCACCCAAATTGTTTGAGCAAGGGCTACAAACTAATAATTTGGCAAATTTTGGAACTAGTGGCACTGTATTGTAAACTGTCACCCGATAGACAGTTGTTGCGTCGCAAAAATTGCGTCAAAATTCATAAATCGCGCGGGAACCGTACATTTTTTCGGGATAAAAAGTATCCTATATTCTTTCCCGAGACTCAAAGTATATCCACACCAAATTTCAACAAAATAGGTTCAGCGGTTTGGACGTGAAGAGGTAACCGACCGACCGACCGACAGACACACTTTCGCATTTATAATAATATTAGTATGGAAGTGTGGCGGTACCCACAATTCGCCTAACATTCCTGCATCGCATATACAGGGTGTAACAAAAACAAGTGATAATACTTTAGGGTGCGTACGTGTTCCCTGTGGAGATTTCACTGTGAAAGTAGCAGCGCTGAAAGACCAAAATTTTTTTTCACTTTTGTATGGGCAAGGGCCCGAGCGTCACGAGTTTCCCCATACAAAAGTGAAAAAATTTTTTGGTCTTTCAGCGCTGCTACTTTCACAGAGAACTCTCTACAGGGAATACGTACAAACCCTAAAGTATTATCACTTATTTTTGTTACACCCTGTATAAAGAAGTATTTATTACATTATTACATTTAAAATTTTATTTCCTTGTCTTGCCAAACTAAGAAACTAAACTAAACTAACTAAACTAAAAAAAAGTTAAACCACAGCTGGCTAGAAAAAAACATTAAATATAAGGTTGGTGAGTCATGCCATGAACTGGTTATCAACACGCATTGTTTATCACCTCTTCAGCGAAGGACTAAGCATTATCTGACTGCTGGTAATTTTTGAGGTGCACTTATTGAGAATCACTGTTCGTTACTAATTGTCTGACATTAATTATTATAATTAAAACATGTAAGGCTCAAGGCAGTTAGTGCATTTTTATTTCGAGTGTGATGATATCAGAAACAAGTTCAACATGCAAAGAGAAATTATCATACCACTAGTATGAGTCATGTTTAATAGATTCAGTATGCGAAGATAAATAAAACATTATTTTGACGTCATTATGTCTATCGAAACCGGTCAAGCGCGAGTCGGAATCGCGCACCTGGAGTTCCGCGCAAAGAAATTATATTTGTAATTAACAAACCGTCTTTATGTATTGAGCATCAGAAAATATATAATTTGTTATCAAATACAAAGATCTTCAAATTATAAAATGTGGTTCCAAATATTCTGCCATTCAGGTGGCGTGCAAAAGCAAATAGTAAGTAAGTCAAGCTGTCGCGGTTATGGAGATACAGCACGGTAACAGCCGGACGGATAGAGAGCAAAGTCTCAGTAATAGGTTTTGTTTGATTGATAACATTTGCCTGCGGATCCCTAAGAAGTAAACTTCGTCCTCATTTAAACCTCCGACTATCATCAGGACTTGCATGATGCATCCGTACTGTAATAAACCATAGTAACCATTCTGTCTGTCTATTTGTTAGCTACACGCTCTTCGCGTCACGCCTAAATTGCTGAACCGGTTTTAATAAAATTCGATATAGCGATACGTCTTCATAATCTAGTGTAGAAGTACTGAAATCTTGTCCCATAACCAATAGCTATTTCCACATTGTGCACGTTCATCTTCAATTTTCATAATCAACTTTCATATTGGCGCATTCAATAATTGAATGCGTCAAGGAACGCAACGCCAATATTGTCATTTTTGAAGTTTTGGATACGGTCAGAGGGCATGCGTCGCGGGCATGCCTCACGTTCGCTGTTGACTGCTCTATAACGCATGCCCTTGACGAACAGAAAAACTCACAGTGTGGACCAAGCTATTAAGCAATTTCCATAATCTGTTATAATTAACTTGTCTCTTAATAATAATTATAAACATCTCATGTGACGTACAATAGTAATTGTCTTGACACAATCACAGACGATTATGCCGATGATTCATGATGATGATGTAAGCTGCTGATTCACAAATACGTGTTTATTTGTAACAAATAAACTAGCGCCATCATTGGAGGATACAGGCTCTTAGACTATGGGACTAACAGCAGCATCATATGGACACGGGCTCTTCTTCTAAAGCATCATTGACCATGAAGGCTCTTCTACTAAGACACCAGCGCCAACAAAATGGACACAGGCTCTTCTTCTAAAGCATCATTGAGCATGAAGGCTCTTCTACTAGGACACCAGCGCCAACAAAATGGACACAGGCTCTTCTTCTAAAGCATCATTGAGCATGAAGGCTCTTCAGTCTTCTACTAGGACACCAGCGCCTTTAAAATAGACACGGGCTCTTCTACTAGGACATTATAAAGGCGCTAGTCTGTAGTCAGCAATGTTTGGACAAATAGGTAGTAACAATCCATAATATTATTATTAACAAGAAAATTCCGCCTTGAGTCCAGGGAAAATTCCGCCTTAAGTCCCGGGAAAATTCCGCCTTGAGTCCCGGGAAAATTCCGCCTTAAGTCCCGGGAAAATTCCGCCTTGAGTCCCGGGAAAGGGCATAATATTATGATATTCTTCCCCGAGACTAACGAATTCTGGCGCGAAGGAATTGCGAAATAAAAAAAAAGTTCACAAAATACCAGGGTTTCCCAACATATTTTTCACAATGACCCCCTTGACTTAATAAATGAAACTCGCATGGATATTTTTATTAGGTGAAACGTATTTTTTCGGTAATTCTATTTAATACCATAAAAATTATCAAAATTTTATAAAATAGTTAAATCTTAATGCCCCCTAGGGAGAGCCACTAGAAAGGAACTATGATACTTCATTGCTAAGCTAAATCTTCCCACGGTAGCTTCTTATGGTACCTAATAAACAAGATTACGTTACTATTACAACATCTTATTACAAAAAACAAACTAAATTTGAGCGCACCTCAACATATCCATTTCCGTTCCGCATATTTAAGATAATATTAATTCAGATTTAAACTACTTAATGGCGTCATCAAATATATCAGACCGATTCATAATCTCATATTAAATCAATTTATTAGGTAGTTGACATTGAAAATTAAATTACTTTAGCCACGGTAATGCTTAGCCGTTTTAAAAAGGCATAACGTTAATTGTAGAGTCCTCACTCCTCACTCTTGATAATAATCTGCTTTATTTTGTTGTCTCACTATTATCTCTGTCTTTTAGTAGACAGACAAGTAGAATAATCAGTTTAACTAAAAGTATTCAACTATTTAATGTTCCAACTGCCCTTTTACTAAAGATAAAAAAATCTCTAAAGCACATTCCAGCGATATGCATTGCTAGTTGCTACTTACAGTTCGCGATATGCTTAACCTGTTAAACCACAGCTGGCTAGAAAAAAACATTAAACTCACCAACCTTATATAGGTTGGTGAGTCATGCCATGAACTGGTTATCAACACGCATTGTTTATCACCTCTTCAGCGAAGGACTAAGCATTATCTGACTGCTGGTAATTTTTGAGGTGCACTTATTGAGAATCACTGTTCGTTACTAATTGTCTGACATTAATTATTATAATTAATGACTGTCGAATGTCGACTCCTACACTATAGAGCAGTGTTTCTTAAAAATGTGGTCCGCGAACCCCTACACGGTTTGTTTTGTGTAATGAAAATTTAATTTCATTACACATTCATAAACGGAAAATTGTTTTTTGATTTTCTAGGAATCTACGAAATGGAAAAGATAGAAATAATAATTAAGGCTCTGGCCCTAAAGTAATAAGCTCTACCAATTCAGGCAGTAACAAGTTACAACCACCACATAGTATTGTTATTTTTTTAGAGCTACCTCGTGCCACCTTGCTTGTCTTTATTTAAAAAGCAATCCTTATTTTGGTGAATGCAAGTGAAATGTGCCTCATGTGCTGTACGTGACCTCCATACTTCATGCGGTGGAGAAAGCGCCAGCCCGTCTGTTACCGAACACTGACACTTTACATACGAACGACATGTAGGACTAGACTAGGTCACCGGAGGTCATCTACTAATTAAATATCTCTGAATGATGATTGAACTTCATCATTTCCAGAGATCGTGTCCATTCCAAAGCCAGACTTTCGTATTCTTTACTTTTAATCATCGATTACAAAAGCCAAAAGACATTTAGAGTTTTTATGAAAACAGTTTAAAAGCAACTGCATTTTATCAACGAGTTCTATAGATAGACTTGTTACAACATCCAGTTTAATACTCTATGGAAGTGACTATAGAGTCCTCAGATTATTATAGATAGAGGTAACAGAGTTATTTTGGTGTTATTATTACAAACGCGAGCGGGAATATAAAAATAACACAACACTACGAATAACTTCGCTGGAGCATCATTTTGTTTATTATGTTCACGTTTCTCACCTTGCCTTGGCTAATTTTGAAGATTCAATAGAAAGATCTTGACTTTAAAAACCCTACAAAATTAAACTTAAATATTATAGCTAACCGTAGCATAGATCTTATTAATTATTGCAGTGTCTTTCAACATGCAGACTGAAGACCCCCGGGGGGTCACGAAGATTCTTATTCGATTTTCAAATATAAATACGTTATTATGTACCACAAAAAGTCTGCATTTAAGTCGAAAGGCTTGCTACTTGGTATTCCAAATCGAAATTCCCGACTAGATTTCCGAGTCAAACACCGCGTAAGCAGTATGACGTCACATTGTGTTTATTTTTGTATGAATGCGAACTCGCCCCGCCCAACATCATTACTCATAGAGATAAAGTAAGAGCTTATGATGTTCTAAATATTATATACAGTCATTTCATGACTTTGAGAATTAAACGTACGCGCAAATTATATCGGGCCGAAGAAGGTCGGCCAGCGGGCTATGAAAATAAAGAAATTACTGATTCTACATTTCTCTGTATTGAGATTCCAAATTCTTAGTTACTAGACGTTCCACGCAGCTTCGCCCGCATAAATTAGATATTTCACAGACAAATTCGTCCACAAAAAATAGCCTATGATCCTTCACGTGGCCTACTTCTTATCTAGGTGTCAAATATTCATAAAAATTGCTCCAGTACTTCCTGAGATTAGCGCGTTCAAATAAACAAACAAACTCTTCCGCTTTATAATATTAAGTATAGATTTATTATAACCTTATGCGTACCTAACTACCTAATACGTATTAAGGACCCCAAATCCAGATACTGAGGGTGGATCTTTTTCAGACGCTCTAGCTTGGTAACGTAGCTTGAAGGGATGTTTTGGAAATGGTTTTCAAAAGTAAGTTAAGCCGATAAGAGTACCTAGTATCGCATCTGGACATGAGCTGTATTGAAACACCAGCTGAGCGAAAACTCATGGCTTATCAACTAGCACTTATCATTGGCTCTTATCTAAGCATACAAGATAACACACCTGTTATATTTACTTACAATACTGGTATTTGGTCATTGAACATTACAACATAATCCCACTTATTCAAACACAAATTGTACATTTGTGCCTATAATTGTACAGTATCTACAGTGCACGCCGCTTTTCTGTATGGCCTTGCCCCTTGGTATACATCTGTATTGATCTATTTATGTTCTAAACTCATGATCAAAATCCAGTATAAATAAAATCTCTACGGAACAGCTCACAGGCAAGGCTTAAGGCTAGCCTTTTTATTCTTTTTACGTTGTTAAACAAGGGCTTTGCGTTGAATAGAACCCGAATCTAGGCTTGTTTTAATGAAATCTGGCACAAATGTAGACCCCGATAAACTATACTACATTTAATTGCAAGAAACTGTACGGTTTTGGCGAAATATTTTTTTCGAGCAGTTTATTTTAGTGTACATTATGTTTTGAGCTTTCAGAGCCTTTCCGTCGCGAGGACGTGTTGGCTTTTACATAAGTGATAAGACATTACGCGTATGTGGGTCAGCTCTAATGAATAGTGGGTAGTCGGGGCTATTGACCTGGCGCTGCCGAGATCTCCTGCACCTGGGGCCTGTGAATTAGTTGATACTGAGTATAAGTTTACTTCACTACAATTTTTATGATCATGAAAAGTACGATTTGTTTTTGTCAGTTTCCCTGGCTTTTACCTCTTAACGTATACCACCATATAGCCACCGAATCCAGTAACTTTGAGTCCCGGGACAGGACAGTTGTTATTCTGAAAAAAAATTTGGTTCCCGTACAGTAAAACATTTTTGGGCAACGGTGGCCATTTCGGGCTACATCTTCAAATCATTACTACACATTCACCATTATATCAAAAAACTGTCACTAGCAATTACGTAGGTGGTATGGACAAATCGACTCAACTTCCTAGACCCATATTTCTTAAAGATGACGCGGCGAATACGTATCCTGCCGGGAAATGGGGAACATCCTTCGTCTATATCTACCCACCCTAAGTGGTGACAATTTAGAGAGTATAGAGTTATAGGCTCTAAAACATTATCTTCTTTGATTTTTTTAGAGATAATATCTAAGAAACTGTGCTGCAACTCTTAGACATGTTATGAACTACTTTGAATTAAGTAAATATTTAAACGCCATTCATGCTTTTTTTTTTGTATTCGTAATTTCGTTTATGTTTTAAAAAAACTCGTAACGTTTTTTAATCAACGTTAACTATAACACAGATTACTGCGACATGTTATATTTGCGATGAATCTTTTAAACCGAATTAAATTGGGACCAAAATTATAAATTATTTTTGGTTAATATAGGCTATAATAATAATTATAATGTACAAGCTCAATAATCCAGGTACTATTAAATAATAATCAGCACATTGACAACTCCATCAGTGATAAACACTGATAAGGGTTAGCAGTACTGAGAAACACTTTTATATTATGTTGCGGTTTGATAAATATTGTGTTTTGTAGATATACTGGGATTAGGGTCAGTACTAGGGTGGGTTGCATCAGAGGCGTAGTTATATTTAAGGTTTAAAGGTTATCGTCAAATATGGCGTTAGTAGTACCAACTTTTACTAGGAATTTGACAGTTCATTTGACATTTTGTTATGATTAAAGTTAAAGTTATAACTTATAGTTAAAGTATAGAATAGATATAGATAGATTGAAAATAAAATCAGCCAAGCGCGAGGCGAATTTGGTAGAAAGGTTCCGTGGTAAATGACTAAAATACGTCCGTAGTGTAAAATTCATAATTATTTAATGCTTTAGTGGACACAGAAATTCATCATTAAAAGAAATTTAAATGTCTAACTACTAAATATAGGTCTACCAGAATCTCATGGCTTTGGATGGGAGATTTTCAAAAAATATCCTTAATCATTTTATATTTTTTTACATAATTGCATGTATCACACACAGAATCAGCCGCTATAAGGAAAAAAAGTATCAAACGTTTTGCTCCAATTTCCCCAGTATTGGTTGAGTCAATTTCTTTTTTCCTCCAATTTCCCCAGATTGGTTGAGTCAATTTCTTTTTCCATTTTTTGCTATCAGTTTCTGGTAGACCTATAGTTACTACGTAAGTCTAGCTATCATAGCCTATTAGCTGAGACTTGAGAGACAGACGGACAG
The DNA here is from genome assembly GCF_905147365.1 of Aricia agestis. NCBI lineage: Eukaryota > Metazoa > Arthropoda > Insecta > Lepidoptera > Lycaenidae > Aricia > Aricia agestis. The sequence goes on along the minus strand of NC_056418.1, from coordinate 15,266,921 downwards.
ACAGCGAAGTCTCACTAAAAAGGTCTTTCTTTTCCGTTTGTGAACCCTAAAAACCCAATTGCCAGTTGTGACTTTGTAAGGCTACTAATAGTTTATTAGTGACAGTATCTAGCCGCTGGGGGAATAATAAGAGGGGTGGGCTGGATATTTCCATAATAATTACGGTAAGTGGTGACTCATTACGATAGAGACCCTTCAGTGAGCTGTGAGGGTACTCTACTACAACTGCGATATCCCACGCCGATTTTCCGTGAGACAGTGGAATATAACATTACTTACTGTCTTTGTGCTTTTTAGAACGAAGTTCCTTATCGCGCGTTCGGCGTAAAGGAGGCTAGACAGAACGATATTTAACCTCGACACTTTTCTATTAGTACCTGCATGGTAGGGGCAAAGGGCGTTGATAGTATTCCAAGATGGCGTTTTTTGAGAATAAACAGCGACGCGTTGTTAGTATTACTAGGCGTAAATAGATGGCGTTTTTTAATAAATTTTTGAGTGTATAATATTATGTTACATACAGGTTTTTTGAACATAAGGAATAACTTCGTTCCATTTAGGTGTCCCTTGACACCTCACAAGTTTTTTTTTATTAAATTTGTGGGCAAACGCACCTGATGGAAAGCAACTAACGTCGCTAATGGACACTCGCAACATCACAAGAGCTGCAGGTGCATTGCCGGCCCTATAAGAGGTATACGCTCTCTATACCCTTATTCGACTTGACATCTTTCGTAAGGGTTACTTAATAATAATGCAGTCAATTGTCATGTTCTTCAGATCCAAGACTTAGAAGATTGCATTCATAATCTATTTTTTTTATAAAACGCTAATTTTCTATAAGACCGTAGAATACTACGGCATGGTCATTAAGGCGACGCGACGCCTTGATAATTTGGCTGTAACGATATCGATTTTTCTCAGCAATGACTAAAGCTAAGAAATTAAAGTTCATTGTCAGTATTCATCATGTCTTTGTCTTTGAATTACCCATAGCATAACACGATTGGTGAACTTTTATAACACAGAATAATCAATCAAAAAGACCTCTGTAAAAAAAGGGATTCCTATTTTTCCAACAGAGGAAAGTGATTTAAGCTTCCAAAATGTGTGTAACATAGATTGGTTCAAGCATACACTTCAATTTATGAAATGTATTTATGGATTTTAAATTACGCGACAAAAACCATTTTGTCGCTTACGCCCTTTCTATTTCTTGTTTTGAGAGGCTGGTCCGGACTCTCATAGAAAACAAGCAATCCAAAAAATATCCAACACGATTTTTTACTTTAACGCGGCGTCACCTTAAGATCTTTCGTGCAAAAGCACGGCTCTTACGTTATGAACCATGGAATCAATGACCTAGACTCCAGCCATTTAGGTCTTCACGCTCGAACAGCTAGATCGTTGCCCCTGAACCCCGGTATTATGACATATAATCCGTCAGCCAATTAAACGGATCAATGACCTACAGCAGAGGTTCCCAAACTTCTTTGTTTCGTGGCCCACTTTTAAGGTGTTGCCTGTTGGTGCATACTGCAGTCCTGAAGCATGTAATTTGATAGCACGTCTATGACATCACTTTAGTTATTATTCAGATAAGTGGCACGTTGATAAGGCAGGGTTCGCCATCCCTGGCCTATGCTTCCTAATAAGAGAAATCAAGCCTACACAAAAGTTCTTCACTGCTAACCAAATTAATTAATATGGACCCCCGCTTACAATGGTGGAACCCCATTTTTTGGCAGGGCTAACGTAGACCCCTGTCTAGGCTCGGGCGGGGGTTCACCTGTACCACTTTGGGAATTACTGATCTACATCATCTACTCATCATTATGGAGTTATCATCAGTATTTTGTGCCAGATTTCTGGCGTATTTTGTCAGGAGTTTATCTATACACTAGCGCTTTTAATTGGCTTGTGCCAAACGCGGTAACCAAAGTATTGAATATGTAAAAGAAAATTGGGCATTAGTATTGCTAAACTTGTAGAGACTAAGGGGTAAGACTTGAAGGGTTAAGACTGATTCTCATCATCACCTATCGAGCAGTGTGATTAAGTAGCTCTTAAGTTTAAGAGGCTACTAGTTTCATATTTCTTAGGAATAGCGTCTGACAGCCGGCTGCGTTGGCTGGACTCCTAAATTCTACTTTTTTAATGCAACATCAAAGCCGGTCATTATTCGATCCGTGAAATGGTAATGTCCTGAAATGAGAATGTCTTTTTGCTTGTCCTCTTAATAATAAAATTGTTTTGGAATCCGATAGAAAAGCATTAAAATAATAGAATGACTAGATGTATCACGTAAGTCTAAAGCAGAGGTTCCCAAACTTATTTTGTCTACTGCCCACTTTGAGAAAATAATGTTTTAGCGCCCCCATTGTTTCAATTTAAAATGGATCCAGATGAAATAAATCACCCCCTAAGCCTCTACACAACGCCCTTATTTTTTTCTGGGTCCCACATCGCCCCCCTTTAGACCTTCAGCGCCCACAAGGGGGCGCTATCGCCCACTTTGGGAAAGGCTGGTCTAAAGGTGATGAACGTTGAAGCCCTCAGAAGTCAGAGTGCCGTTAAGACATTCTAAACAATTAGAAATACATTAGGCTGATAACACATATCGTGGCCTGTCAGATGACGGTAATAGGCATGATGATTAATTTTTTTTCTTATCGGTAATTGAAGGACACTTGAAAAATAGAAACATCGTTGAAAGAATGACTCTGATAGCTTAAACATTCACCAAGATATGACAATTCAAATCTCTAAATAGTATAAAACAAAGTCGCTTTCCGCTGTCTGTATGTGTGTATGTATGCTTAGATCTTTAAAACTACTCAACGGATTTTGATGCGGTTTTTTTTAATAGATTGAGTGTTTCAAGAGGAAGGTTTATATGTATAACATATGCATAATATGGTAGAGAAACACTGATAATTTTAGAGGTTTCTAATGTTATGTCGTAAATAAATTCATTTTTTTGCGTTTATATTGCAAACGCTGGCTAAACCCTACGAGATAGATCAAAATAATGTACTACAGTATTGTACACCTTAATTAGGTAAACAAAAAAGTCCGCGATGGTATATGTCTATTTCTTAGGGATAACTCACAATAGCCATTTTTGTTCTTTACTTTTTACGAAAAATAATGGCTTATTTACGAAGCGATTTTAACAATTTACAACATTAACCCTTATCCAAATAAACATGTTTGGAAGCTAAGACATTAAATGTAGATTATAATTGTCTTTTACACTATACAATTTCGATCAATACTTTAGAAGTTTTCAAACGTATAAACTTACGCGGAATCAAAAAATATGTCGCGCGGCGGCGGCCGAGGGACATAGCGGTTACGGCAGAACCGGCCGGGGGCTCTCATAAGCTTCGGGCTTATGTTATTGTAGTAGATAGTGTATTTCGTCATTGTGTGGTTGTGCAGACGGTAACGCAGAGGAGCAACCACAGCGCTTTCTTTCAGATATTCATTGTTTCTGGTTCTTTGGTTTCTGAATTGTCGATAAAAATATATTTGACTTGCGTTAGAAAAACGGACTTTTGTTTTTGCTTTGCGATTGGGTTATTTGTTGCTTAGGTCGTAGTACAGTGAATGCCAAAAGAGCACGTTCAGCAAGAGATGAAGAATCGTCAACGGAACGTGAGACTCGCCTCAGCCAGAATAGTGATAGAAATCGGATACAGAGAGAAAGAGAATCGTCTGTAGAGCGTGAGGCTCGCCTCAGTCGGAAAAATGATAGAATTCGGATACAGAGAGAAAGAGAATCGTCTGTAGAGCGTAAGGCTCGCCTCAGTCGGAAAAATGATAGAATTCGGATACAGAGAGAAAGAGAATCATCTGTAGAGCGTGAGGCTCGCCTCAGCCAGAATAGGGATAGGCATCGAATACAGAGAGCAAGAAAATCATCCGCACAGACACATAGCAACACCGAACAAAACGAACAACCAAACAGCCACAGACCCGAGAGAGTAACTAATTCATGGGTAAATAAAGAAAATTCTGCCAATTTTTGCGAAACTTTTATCGTTTACGCAGCACAATAGGAAAAATCACCCGATTTTGAAACATTCTTCATTGGTGCTCCGCTTCTATTGGTCTTAGCGTGATAATATATTATAGGCTACATCCTACTAATATTATAAAGGCGAAAGTTTGTTTGGATGTATGGATGTGTGGATGTATGGATGTTTGTTACTCTTTCACGCAAAAACTATTGAACGGATTTTAATGAAACTTTACAATAATATGGCTTATACATCAGAATAACACATAGGCTACAATTTTAACCGACTTTCAAAATGGGGGAGGTGTTATGTTCGTTTTCTTATATTCAACGATTACTCCGCCGTATGTTACCCGATTTTTATATTCACAAAAGTGGTGATCTGATGAAGGATCCATAAGTAATCGAGGGAACTCCTCAAAACTTATAGGGAAACGTGTGGTGACTTCGGTTACGTGAGAAGTATTCTAAGCATATGCTACCAACAAGTAACATTTTGCACCGAGATATACCTGGTATACCGTGGTTCGGAAGGTGCTGAGAGAACTCTTGATTCTTTATAGATACAAGTTTGGGAGTTTCGGCGTTGTTTTAAGAACAGGAACCATATGCTACTATGCAAATTACATTCATCATCATCATCATCATCATCATCATCATCACTACCATATTATACCATTTCATAGTCTTTTAGATCGAGACTCGAGTTTGTCAAGCGATAATTAAAAAAAATCTTTATTTTATGTCTAAAAATAGTTTGACGACCTCTGTGGCTCAGTGGTGAGCGCGTTGGTAGCTCAAGCCGGAGGTTGCGGGTTCAAATCCCGCCGACGGAACAAAAAGTTTTCAAAGTTCCTGGGTCATGGATGTGTATTAAATATGTGTATCATATAATAAAAATCTTAAATATATGTATAGTATAAAAGTATTAAATATATTTCCGTTGTCTGGTACCTGTAACACAAGTCCATCAGGTACTTACTAATATAACAACATTGAAGAGTATGTTTGCTTGAACGCGTCAATCTCAGGAACTACAGGTCCGATTTAAAAACTTATCTCAGTGTTAGATTGATCATTTATCGAGTAAGACTATAGGCTATATTATATAATATATTATCACGCTAAGACTAATACGACCGAAGAAACTCAGGAAAATGCGGGAAAAACGGGGAAAATATTTTTTTATGGGAAAATGTACGGTTTCTGTAAAATTCCTAATTTACGCGGGCGAAGCCGCGCGGGACATCTAGTATCTCATAAAAAAGACCTGCCCGAAACGCTCCATACAAAGTGCTATGAAAGACTGACGTCAGTCTTTCGTAGTTTGTACGCATCGGGAGACAACTTTGTTCGATATCGAGGTATATTAAATATTGCGTTTATGAAAGTGGTTTCATCACAAAAGTTGCTTTTAATTGCATAAGTTATCGAATTGTATACAAATATTAAGAAATTTAATTGAAAAAAAATTCGACTTGAATATCCAACTTATAAGGCGCATAACAAAAAAAATACAAATGCTATCAAGCTGAAATTTTGGGAACACTTATTTTTTACCGTGATTTCTTTATTTTATTAACAAAATTCGCTAATCTTTGACCTTGTCATCATCCCTATTCCCTCAATCCCGACCACGTGACCTGATAAGTGATAACTCATTGCTTTTATACTTTAGGATAATGAGTTATGACGTCTACGATAATATTTATAGGGTATAAAACATTCCAAAATTAATCGAGCGTCCAATCGGAGATCATTTATTTTTTTATTCCCACTCCCGAAAGACAGGATCGACCAACCACAAAAACCAATACCACCTTTTGGCCATGTAGAGGCTGTCAAACTTTTTTGATACTGAAACCCTTTTACGCCTCTAGTACACCGACGCGCGACGCTGCGAAATGCGAAATATCTGCGAAACAGGAATAGAGCGAGATGCCATATATATAACGCATGGTCGAGACAGCAAATCGGTTCGCCGCTGTTTTGCGTTTCGCAGCGTCGCGTCGGTGTACTAGAGCTAGGCGTTGAGAAGGGACATTTTTGACGGATCCCAAAAAAAAAATGTTTGGCTAAGATTTACAAACCTACCCCAATTTTTTATGGTCACATGGGTTAATGAAGGATGTTTTGGGTGAAATAAACCTCCCCATACCACTTCCAGGGGTTGCATTTGAATTACGCATTACAGTGAGGGGGCGGGAGAGGAGCGGGGAGGGGAGGGGGGGTAGGGGGGGACCCCCCTACCCCTTCCCTAAAGTTAGGAAATCAGTAGTTACCACGAAAATTTTTTTTTTAGTTTTTGAAGTTATGTTCAATAAAACTACCAAATTAGTGGACTTACGAACAAATAAGTCTTATTTGGGTGTGGGCAAACTCGGTTCTATGTCTTATATTGTAAATATACAGCTCCGACGCTGCTGGCATTTGCGGGAATGCGATGCCCTATCGCCCTTGCGTAACAAGTTATAGGCACTTATTTGCACCCTGGCAAACTAACTAAAGGTTTAATTGCACCCCCTAAATTTTTTTATAGATATACTAGCTATTGCCCGCGACTTCGTCCGCGTTAGCATAGTAGACCACGTCCCAAGTATATTTTTGGAATTATAGTTTTGATCTACAAACTACGAATAATAAAGTTTCTTAGTTTTTATTATTCGTATTTCGTAGATCAAAACTATAATTCCGGCTATAGACAAGGTTGCTACACGTCGATTTTTGAATTTGCCGCCATTTACTCGACACTGGCCATGGTTTTATAGACGAGGTGCCATAATTAAAAAAAAATAACCAAGAAACTAAATGTCAAAAAAAATAATTGCCGTTGCTATATTGGTTGCTATGGAAAGAGCTTGTCTTTGTCCACTGAAACTCAAGTCGATGGGTGGTGCCATGCTCGGGAAAAATATATGTAGACATGGGAAAGAAACTGCCATTACTTTCTTCCGAAGAATTGACTGGGAAACCCCGTGCTAGCTATGCTGGTGTTTACGTGTTACTTACTAACTGAAGAGTGTCATTTCAAAAGGACTTATTTCCACTTTTGGAAAAAAATGAAGTACTTAATGATGGGAATCCATTCTCTGCATACGTTTGCACCTCTATATTAATGGGCATTGTCCAAAAAAAATCACATCTACTTTTTATATTTTTTTTCGTTAAAATAGGGTATTTTAAGAATATAAATTAAATAATTTTGAAATTCATTGGCTAGTTTTTTCTCAATAAATTTTTAAAGTTTCGCTCTGACGTCATCATCGGCGGCCAATAATTGACCTCTGCAGTATGTTTTTTCCTTTCAATCTTATTTATAATGGCTGGTGCGTCAAATGCAAGTTCTCATTATGTGAAAGCTGATACGAGAAGCTTACCAAAAGTTCGAAACGTAATGTTGGTCGAATTTATTGCTAATTTTTAAACGCCTTTGAAGGTCAAACTAAGGTTAAACATATTGGTTCAAAAATATAAGTAACTAATGGGTATTTTTTTCGTTTATATACAGAAAAACGATCACTGACCTTATTCCTCGAAATATTTTTGTAATGAGCAAAATTAAAAAAAATGGACAATCCCCATTTGTTTATTACAAAAACACCTTATTACCTTTGTAAAGGTCACTGGGCACCTTAGTATGGAAATTTTACCCACGGCCTACAGAAACAAAATTAGTTTGGATGTTTAGATACACATCCCTAGTTTACGAAAATATATGTCGCATCAATGTGGAAGATGGGAATCTGCCCAAAAATTGAAAATAAAATATAAGTGATATCCTCTAGTGATAACACATTTTTCGACTAATTGTATTGAATGGGTGTCTTAATCACACAGAGGAATTGGTCTATGAGCAACTAAACTCATCGTGTTCATCTGCTGGCTCTAACAATACAAGTCTGTTGGGCAACTAAAATATAAAAACTAATTCCTTCTTACCAATACAGTGATAGACTGATGTATTTTCAAATAAAACAAATGTGTAGAATTAATATAGTTTTTATTCAACAAAATCAATATCTGTAGGCACGATAGTGTCATCTAAAAAACTTGCTGGTGCATCTATTTGTTCTTGGTGTCTGGCCCAAGACAAAAAGTAAACCATGCTGGCTATATGTGCGCAGCATCCAATAGTTCGGCAGCCGTGGATACAAGAACAATAATATTCTTCTATACTGTCTCTGCCCTCTCTTGTGGGGTTCATCAATATGTAAGTGTAATATTGCTTCCTTCTGACGTGTCGGGACTGAATTCTGCCGCGTATTAATATTCGGTTATTGACCAATTCGTGGTGCCGGTGCAAACTCAAAGTCCAAAAACACAGCAGTAATCGTTAAAATAGTTGAAGCTCAAGAAACACACAGAACACACAGATCGCAACGACAATGGACGAGGGACTGCGGCGAGCGACGAAGCTCAGGTAGCGCGGGCGCCGAGCACAGGTCAAACCGGTTTAAACTCGTCTATCGTGCGAAAGAGACAGCTAATGCTAGTCCCTGGCCGTACATTGTTAGAAGGCGTTTGTTATTTTATTGATTACAATACTTAATTGATACGTTTTTATTGATTACAATACTTAATTGATGTTAAGCACATATTTTGAATCATAGTTGATTTTAGAACTCTCCCACGGTTTAAAAAAAAAAAACCACACAGAATGAAATGTAGGCTAGGACTCAATAATCTACAAGTAATTTTATATCTGTAGGAAATATTTCGAAAACCGGGTCAGATTATGCCCAGTTACCTTTGACTTTCAATTTACGCATTTAAAACAAATACGCCTATTTCCACGTCACATAGGACGTTTTTTGCATTTATTGAAAAATTGGATAAGGTGGAAATAAGTTCTTTTGAAATGACACTCCTCAACTTAGTGTTCATTTCTAAAAACAATTTATGTATTGCTCGGGGAGCCCCTACAAGGCCTATGCGGGGCCCCAGGCAGGTTACACTTTGAGGATGACTGCTCTGACAATATTCGTCAGTATTATTTAAAGTTTGTCGACAGTGAGGGAACAATCGTCCCATGGCGGTGGGAGTGAGGTATACGCTTTGTGCGATTTCTCGTAATCGATATAGATCTCGGCGGCTTTGTGGTCATAGACGTACCATACATAGGGACGTCGCATTCGCTTGTTAAGTTTTTAGGGCTCCCTAACAAAGTTTAACACTGAGGGGAACAAGGAGACTCTAGCCACTTAGAAAAGTTGTAAATATGTTGAATAAAGATTAAACATTTTTATTTTCAACTAGCTGTTGCCCGCGACTTCGTCCGCGTCAGCAAAATGCGATAAAAAAAGAAAATGAAATATCTACCTTAAAATTGAGTTCCAAAATTCCACCGTAACATACATACCTACATACATACAGAGCAAGTTAAATAAAAGCTTTTAAAAAGAGACAAATTTTCCCCTTCCTTAACCAAATAGTAAAAACCGGCTAAGTGCGAGTTGGACTCGCCCATGAAGGGTTTCGCAGCAGCTATAAGGTTTATTTCTATGAAATTAAAAGGTTTTTGATTTATTTTTATATTTCAGTTGATTTAATGAAAGAAAAGTTTACCATTTACCATTTATATTGACGTATAAAAAACTACCTGCTGCTGTTAGATCTCGTTCAAACCAATTTTCGGTGGTAGTTTTTATAGTAATGTACATCATATATTTTTTTTAGAATTATTATGTCTCTACTTTAGAAGTTAGAGGGGGGGGGGCACACATTTTACCACTTTGGAAGAGTCTCCCTCGTAAGTTTGATATGTGGGAGAGCCATGCTTCGGCACGAATGGGCCGGCTCGACCGGAGAAATACCACGTTCTCACAGAAAACCGGCGTGAAACAGCGCTTGCGCTGTGTTTCGCCGAGTGAGTGAGTTTACCGGAGGCCCAATCCCCTACCCTATTCCCTTCCCTACCCTCCCCTATTCCCTTCCCTTCCCATCCCTACCCTCCCCTATTACCCTATTCCCTCTTAAAAGGCCGGCAACGCACCTGCAGCTTTTCTGAAGCTGCGAGTGTCCATGGGCGATGGAAGTTGTTTTCCATCAGGTGACCCGTTTGCTCGTTTGCCCCCTTATTTCATAAAAAAAAAACTATTTAGATGTGAAAAATGATATTAAAAACCTCAATATTATGATTTTTTTAAGACCTATCCATAGACACCCCACACGCATAGATTAGATGAAAAAAAAGTTTTTTTTTTCAGTTGTATCAATGGGGACCCCTAAATATTTAATAATTTTTGCATTTTTGTATCAAAATCTTAATGCCGTTCACACATTACATCTACTTACCAAGTTTCAATAGTTTCGGAGAAAAGTGGCTGTGACATACGGACGGACGGACAGACAGACAGACAGACATGACGAATCTATAAGGGTTCCGTTTTTTATAAATTCTGTGCCCGCGTATTAAGTGCGACATCCAATACCAGTATGTCAATGTTTGCGGTCGTAAAATTTGAGGTCGCAGTATTACAACTGCCGCGAGGAATCATTTTACATGCCAAGCCAAAATATTGTCAATGATTTTAGGCTTTAAAAACAAAATACGCACTCCAAGAGTGATTTTGAAGAGATTTCAATGTTAAAGTTTTAAAGTGTAGGAATAATACTGTACTTTAAACTTTAAGTACAATTATGTACTTAATAAAAAGGGTTTAAAAACTAATGTGCATAAAGAAAGATAGAATAGCTCCATAAAACAAAACTCTTAGAATAACAATGGCAAAGAAAAGTTAAAATAAAATGCATGGATTAAGAATGATCAGTTTTATCATATCTTGATTGACTTGAGTTATAACATAAACAGTATGCTTTTAGTAGTTTATCCAATATTCTTCTTCCTTTTCATAAACAATTTACCATGACACAGGGAATCCTTGTGTGGAGATCAGTGATTGTAAGAATATCCTGTAAAATTTTAGGTGAAAATAAAGGTTGGTTTAGGTGAAATAAAGATGATTGTTTTTATAAAATTTACGGCCGTTCCCAATATTTGATCTATCTCTGGTTTTGCCCTACTAGAGATAGGAATAGCTCACATTAGACATAATTTATGTCAATTGTGAGCTATTCCTATCTCTAGTAGGGCAAAACCAGATATAGATCAAATATTGGGAACGGCCGTTAAGGTCTAAAAGTGATCACTGTAATTTGGACACTATTGATGCAATAAGGAAAAACTGTCAAAGGACAACACCTTGGGTGACATCAGGCTATCAAGGCGGCTATTGTGTCATCTAAAACCATATCCAGCCTCTAACAATAGCCTGCAAGGTAATACCTAATTTTCAGATTTCATTTGATTTTAGAGTATTCAGGGGTGCCCAAACTTTTTACATGATGGAATCGTTTTCTGTACTTGTTATAAGGTACCAAAAGAGGAAAAAAACAACCATTGTATTCATGAAAAATGTATAAACAAACAGATGTACACAGACAGCAGACCACAGAATAGAAAACAAAGGTCAGAAAAACACAGATAGCAAATACTAAATAGGCTTAAACAAAACAATTTAAAAAAGATGCAATTTACTTTTTTTTTTTACCTGGCTTAGGGAACTAACATTAACAATTTATAGTAATTTAAAATATTATGAATACCTTTCTAATGACAATTTGTTTATGTTACAATTGTACAATAATTACTTTACCATGAAGACTTTCAATTACTTATTATTATTTATTTATTTTATTTATTGTTAATGATCTAGCAGCATTTAGCTGATAATGACCATATCACACAGTGTTGTAATTCACACACTCGTTATTAATTTCTTTTGCAGGACTTATTGTCATCAACCATTTGTCAAGTCTATTTTTCTCACCCAAAACATTGTTCCTCAACCCATGTGAGCACCAAAAAATTGGGGTAGGTTTGTGAACCTTAGCCATAAAAACTAAGGAAACGTAACTCCCATATATCATACTATATTACCGTTTTAAATTTGGTTCCTTTCAAAATATTGCAAATGTATTGAAAATGTGTACCTAGTACACTTTTTACAGACAATAAGACTCTTCCGAGTAGTCCAGAGTTTAAATTTAAATAATATAACGACGCTACGCGCGCACTGTATAGAAATGCACCATACCAAAGTAAAGACTAAATTAATTAGTATCTCTAATTAAAACATAATTACGATTTACGGCTCAAAATATTATTAATAAATCATCAGCCGTATGGCTAAACTATTTACACAAGTGCCGAAATCGTGTCTTTGCTAGCAACTGTTAAAGTTTATGATATATTTGTACCACTTTTAGGAATTATATTTTTAGCAGTTTCTACTACAATTCCGTACTAAAGTAGCTTTTACTAAACTCCTATTCTAAAACTACTTAATTAACTCTAAAATTTTATCCAAATAAATACCTTAGCTGCAAGTTTTGAACGAATGTGTCGGTTGATAAATTGTCCAAAAGGACAAAATCCGAAACACCAACTTCATTAGGCTGCGCCATTTTCGCTGTTCACTTGTATCACATTCAATAAAATAGTACAATTTAAGGCACAGTTTTATAAAATTATCCTTATTTCATAAACCGTTAAAACTGCAAAACGAAACAAGGCACAGCCACCTCCCACGAACATTTCATTTGAACTGAAAATAATTCAAACAACTGTCATTTATGGATGTCACTTGTCAGACTGACAAATGACACATCTTTTTTTTTACAAAAATATACAGACTTAAATGAATCGCCCGGTTATTGTTCCGAGATCGCCCGCAGTTTAGCAGAATCGATTATTTATTATGAATTTTATGACGGCGCTTTTTTTTTTTTAACGGTTTACGGGTCACCTGATGGAAAGCAACTTCCGTTGCCCATGGACACTCGCAACATCAGACGGGATGCAGGTGCGTTGCTGGCCTTTTAAGAGGGAATTAGGGGAGGGTAAGAAAAGTAATAGGGAAGGGAGGGTAGGGGATTGGGCCTCCACGGTAAACTCACTCACTCGGCGAAACACAGCGCAAGCGCTGTTTCACGCCGGTTTTCTGTGAGCCCGTGGTATTACTCCAGTCGAGCCGGCCCATTCGTGCCGAAGCATGGCTCTAGCACGTTAAAAGGCGCTTACAGCCTCCCGCAGACAGGCGCGATATTATCGGTCGATAATAAGTAATAACGCAAGCGATATTGCGATAATGCGTCCATTCCTTGCACACAGAGTGCGATTTTACCGTCCAATATTTCTTACGAGAGAGCGCCGCGCGGCGCGCCGCGAGTCCAGTGTTGCCAACTCTTTTTTTTTTTTTATTATACTTTTTGCACACATCAAGGTACAGAGGCGGGCTTAATGCCTTTAGGCATTTTCTTCCAGCCAACCTTTGGGTGAAGACGATAGAGATGAGATGTGGTAAATGCAAAGTACATCTATAATTTTATCAACATTAATAAATACATACTATAATAATTACTATTACATACTATACGGATACTATAGTTCAAATAAACTAATAAATAAATAATAATATATATATATTTTATATACACAATAAATATCATATTTTATATAATATATATACTAATAATATATTAATTAAAAGCAACTCTTCAAACATTTCCTCCTAAAACAACTTTTAAAACCCACTAAATTTCAAAGAAAACTCCCCAAAGTTATATAAATTCAAGCTTCAACAATTTTACTCCCAAAAATATCCCCAAAAAATTGAGCCCCCTAAAAGCCCACAATATTTATTTTTTCCTACTAAAAAATAAATAAATAGTACGTTTTCAAAACCTTTGTTTTATTAAATTAAAGCAAATAATTAATGTAAACACACTTTTAAGTCTTTATTATTTATCCCCTTAAAGGGTTTTATAATCTGTCAAAAAAGTGAAGAAATTAAAAAGTGGCAACATCGTATTATCCTTTTTTCTTAGATCGATTCGAAAGGGATGACACTACGATGTTTCTTCACTTTTTCACAGACTATATTATTCATGTTATTTAATTATCGTACATCTGGCAACACTGCGTTATTGCGATATACAGTCCGTCAAGAAAGTGAAGAAATTAAAAAGTGGCAACATCGTAGTGTCATTAGAAAGGGATGACACTACGATGTTGCCACTTTTTAATTTATTCACTTTCTTGACAGACTATACTTCCAGGGGGTTTTTACTATTTTTTTAATTTGATTGTCAAACAGTTTCCATTTTAGTAACTAGATGGCGTATGGGTAGACAACTATCGGTAATACCAGGGAATACCATCAATAATTGCTACAAAACTGGGCAAGAGAATGTAAATCTTGATACATTTCGATTTGAAAAAGACGCAATAATATTCCAATGAATAGGATAACAAAGTTATTATAACGATGTTTTAGCTAAAATTCACGAAAGAAATAGCCCTATGTACCGATATTCACACCAAATGTCACAGGAATTATACATTTTGGTTTTGACGACATCTTCCCTACACTTGTGCAAGATAACGAATATTTAATGGCTAATATTTTACCAATAATGATTATCAAAAACCCAAATAACACAATTTGGGAAAAAATAATAAAAACCACACCAACAATAAACAGTAGAAGAAGTTTGAAAGTGACATGCCCGCCAAAACTCTTTCAGTTGTCAAGTTTCAGTTTGACAAGTTTTTATTATCTCAGCGTGTTCCTAAACTATTACTAGTGTACTGGCCTAATCGCTTAGGTTTAAGATATTTTGATTTATGTCACACTTGACAGAACACTAATACTTTTTGGAAACACAACCCATATGTAGTCAGTGACGCCAACCTGCAGATAATTTGATAATTTCAGATCGGTGAGGAACCAATAGAACATCTAGAAGTGTATATCCTTACGCCATCTAGTTAAGATTTTTAAAATTAAAATTTAAAAATATAAATGAAAATCCCTCAATACACAGATTTTAGAAGTAATGTTCTGAGATTCTACATATATTAAGTCTTATGTACATGACCGTCCTATAAATACAAAATTTACTGAAAACAGATATTGCAATATCGCTTGCATTATTATCGACCGATAATATCGCGCCTGTCTGAGGCTCTAGGATAAAATCTACATCGGGAAAAGTAAGACCAATGATACGGGGAATACCAAAGTTTGCAATCCTACAAAAAATTGCAGTGCAAAAGTTAGAAATTCAATCATAAAACAAAAATATATATGTATTTTTAGTTCGTTGCAAACAACTATATTCTGTCAAAAAAGTGAAGAAATTAAAAAGTGGCAACATCGTAGTGTCATCCCTTTCAAATCAGTCGTGTTCGTTTCGTTTTTCAATGCACATTGCGCATGCACAAAGTTAAAAATTAGTATCAGTGTGAGTGTCATATTCTAAAATCTGACAGCAAATGTATGAACATGACACAATTATTACGAAGTTGACAGTCAGTTGTCAAACTGCGAAAAAAGCCGCGCATGCGCATTTGAAATGAAAAATGAAACGAACACGGCTCATAAAAAAGGGATGACACTACGATGTTGCCACTTTTTAATTTCTTCACTTTTTTACAGACTTTACTTTGTTTAACGCCATTATTCTGCGATAATAATAAATACATAGTTGACAAAATAAACCAACATTTCCTTTATAGTTTAAAAACCAATTTCATTACAAAAATAACTCTCGATTCTTGAATACAAATAACAAAATCGATTTTAAATAGATTTTTTTTCATTCAAGGTTGTATTTACAGCAAACGACAAAATTATTTCTGTTTAATATTGTTTTATTATCTGTCAGCCGCCATTTTCCTTGTTGTAGGCGCCTCAAATGTCATAATAATTTTTAATTCTATTTTGTGTTAAATACTATAATCTTTTTTAATTTGATTTGCTATTTACAATATCATTTCGTTACGAAGTTGCGTTTAATATTTTCATAATGTGCATCAAATATCGTCTCAAGTGATATCTCACTAATGCATCAAGGATCTTCCTTGATGCGTTATAATGAAAAGCATAGATCATCCTCATAAAAGGTAGCAATTAATTTTAACGCCTACAACTCTGCGAAGTGTCGTTTCCGACCCGCGTCGTGTCCGAAACGAGTAACGGACGCCTGATAAGTGCCATAAGATTCGTAGATTGGTGAGTGAGAGTGAGTGGCGTATATGGAACAATGAGCGACTCCCCGGGAGTGGAGTGGCTGCCGGCGTACAGCCCGGGGCCGCCGCGCCACAGCCCTCTGGGCCCCATCCCGCGGTTCCTGTACGAGGATGTCCAGCCGCTGGGCCTCCAACAGGAAAACAACAACAAGGAAATCGAGCAGCAACAAAACATCAATAAAATCAAACACGACAAACCAGCCTACAGGTACGTTTTCCCGTTATATAAACCTTCACGCTCAATGTAGGTACTTCTTATATCATATTAAATGTATGCTTGCAAGCTTTGAGTAAAATGATCATTTACTATGCAGCACGGCCTGTACTCATTTGTACTTTAGCCTCTGATATGTTGGAGCTCATGCATCTATAACATTTTCTATAATGATTTAAAGTTTTTAAATCCTTTTTAGCTGTACCACGGCCGTACAGGTTGGTAGCAACACTATGGTGCAGTTTATAGCTATTTACATTTTAGCCTTGACATGAATCAATAAATAATAAAAACAGATTGAACTAATAATTAAACATTGATAAAATTATCTTATAAAAGTTAAATCCCTGAGTAAATCCATGTAGTTTATTCTAGGAAGTTATGAAGATATTTAACAATAACATGATATAAACTTAAGCATAACTAAACTATTATAATAATTAATAACTAATAAGATATTCAAGAACATGTTTTATACTATACAATATAGTTATAATATTATATTTGACATGTTTTTAAACAATATAGTTTACTTTCAATTTATTTGATGTTTTTTTTTTTATGGCAGAGCTACTAGGCATAGCCTGTCCTGCTGGGCTGTTTAACACAAATTATACTATACAATATTTGTCTTTTTCTGTCTAATGACTTATCTATCCTATTAGACAAGTACAAAACATATTATACCTAATCCATACTCTAATAATATTATTATATGCAAAAGTATGTCTGTCTGTCACCTTTTCACGCTCAAACCGCTGAACCGATTTTGCTGAAATTTGATATGGAAGTACTTGGAGTCCCGGGAATGAAATGAATGAAAATGCGCGATAATCGAATTTTGGTGCAACGGAGTCACAGGCATCATCTAGTTAATTATATTTTAATTTTTTTTTCATAAACCAGGGGGTTAAAGCTTAGGCCAAACCTACGCGACCAGGCAACTGCGAAGCGGAGCGTCAAGTTGTGAAATGTGTGTTTTGTATACAAAAAACACATTTGACAACTTAACGCTCCGTCACTGACACATAGGTTTGTTCTAAGCTTTATATACAAATGTGCATTCCAGCTATGCGAGCATGATAAGGTTGGCCATCAGCAGCTCGCCCAGCGGCAAGATGACCCTCAACGAGATATACAACTACATATGTAACGCTTTTCCTTATTACAAGGAAGCAGGAAAGGGATGGATGGTATGAATATTGTTGCTAAAATTAAAACAACTTAGTTTTCTTTGTATTGTCTGTGAAATTTTAGTACTCTTTGTCTATCTCTAAAAGAGTATTACTGGAGTACTAGAAATGTTATATGATAAGCAAAATAAAAGTTATAAACAGTTGAGCTGAAGCAGCAAACAATCCAGTAATAGGTCAGTGGCATATAACTTGTTCCTGTGTTAGACAAATTCGATTGTGCCCTTGAAACTAAACCCAAGGACACAGTAATAACTCAGTTTTCTTCTTGATACTGAACTCAAGCTGAGCTTTTTGCACACAACAAGATGCAGAGGAGAGCTTCAGGCCTAGGCTTAACTAAAAATGTCTTTAGGCATTTTCTTGCAGCCAAGCTTTGGGTGATGTAGACACAAGTTAAGGCTATTTGGATGCTGTTCAGCATTTGTGTATCAACCAAAAAAATATATATGTATTGAGTTATGAATGCAGTTATGTTAGTAGTTATGTTTTAGAACAAGACTGCATTCATAATTCGAGAAAAAAATTTATTGTGTGTTATTTACTTGTATAATGGAGATCAGTGGGGTTAGTACACAAATGCTTAACAGTGACCATTTGACTGTACTGTAATAATAATAATAATGTTTATTTTTCTCTCCACAATAATCATTTATAAAACAAATACAACATTTATAATACAGTGCACATTATGTTGTGGGGAGACTGGCGTCTTAAACTAAGCAGTTTCCTGCTTGTATTATAATGATACTGTGCATTAATGCAATATAATGATTAATGATAAATTATTTTGGTTTAAAATATTTTAATTAACTTTTTTCCAAAGCAAAAAACTATGATAAACTGTGTTTAAGTTATTAATGTGTAAAGTTACTGAAATTATTCTATAATTTGCTAATGTTTTTACAGAACTCAATAAGGCACAATCTGTCCCTCAACAAATGTTTTATGAAAGTGGCGCGGAGTAAAGACGACCCTGGCAAGGGGTCCTACTGGGCCATGGACACCAGTCAGAAGATAGGGGAGGTCACACAGCGACGTCGGAGAAGTCTTAGGGTATGATTAAATTATTAAAATCAGTTTTGCCTCATTTTGTAGCATGATACAAGGTCTTTACTCTTAACCTTGATTGTAATGCAAAATCTGTGTTCTGAATTACACCCTGTCATTGTCAAGTCCTCAATTACGTTTAATGTTTGACCAGAATTAAATTTTTATAATTGCATGTTGTCTTTATTTTTTTTTTATTTACTGGGTGTAACAAAACAAAGTGACAATGTTTTGGGATACATATTACCCACTCTAAAGTACTATCAGTTTGTTTTGTAACACCTTGTATATTCATGTGATTGCAGTTGATAACAAAATCCTAGTGCCTAAAAATCGAATTCTGCTCTCTGCAGAGCAAGGAAGCCGTAGGACGCTACTGCCCTTAGGCCATGGCCTTTTCTGCCTATACATAAATCCAGAGTTGCTTCTTACTAAATAAAGTGCCCATCATTCGCAGATGGCGCCATACAGCCCGGAGTGCAGCAGCAACAGCAGCGGGGAGGCGGGAGGAGCGCCGACACCGCCCACCACTCCCGCGCCCTCCACGCCGACCACGCCCACGTCGCCCGCGCCCACTGCCACGCCCCTCCCCCCGCCGCCCGTCATCAAGGAGGAGCCTGTGGTGAAGGAGGAGACAGGTAATTTTGAAGTATTAGTGGCCGTACCCACAATTCGCCTAACATTCCTGCATCGCGCTATCGAAATTTTCTAAGCGCGTCGGTACATATACGACAGCTAAAATGTATCACGTGGGCTACGGCCTGACCGAGCATACCACCTCACTCAGTCGGAAAATCTTCCTTTGCGGCCTCCACGCATTATTCCTACATATTATTAGGATAGTATAATGCTATATATTATTAGACTTCAACTGGACACTTATTTAGTCACATCCTAAAAGTAGTAAATTCCAACTTTTAGTTTTGAAGTCTATTTTTGTACTCGGTCAATGATAGCATCTGAAGTTGTTCTCACTGAGTCTTCTAGGCTAGAGTTAGCAAAAGATGAGCAATTAACTAGTTGTGACCTTTATCTATTCTCTGTTTCAGCGGCGACGCGTCTGATGGACGACGCTCTGATCGCGCTCATGGATGATGACCTTATCACAGACGTCGACATCAGCAGAGGTATTTATTTATTTAAAGACCAAATAACGGCTGCCACAGGATATTTATAAAACTAGCTAAATATAACAATAACATAGTTTGCATAGTCAACAACATTAGCCTCGAGCTAAGATACAACAAGTCTTTAGGAGCTGTAAATACTTTATTTTCCTTACACAATTGTAACACACTGTCTAGTGCTATTCATAATGATGTTTATTGGTACTTTGTCTCTATTGGTTACACCGCACTTATTTTACTTTTCAATAGCAGCATAGTTCATTACGCTAGTTAAGGGCTTTCGCTGCGTTAAGGGGGCGACCTATGACAGAAAAAAATCGGTTTTCACCCGCGCACTTCATACCCCCCGCACTCGCCCAACGCATTCAAAATGTCACCGCGGCTATTTTGTGTAATAATTATTCTCGTAATCACTTTTTGTACGAACTTAGTATAACTAAATATATCAGATAAAATTTTGAGAAGTTTGAGTCACATTTATATCTGTACTTTGAGAATCAAATTAATACTTTTTGCCATAAACACTAGTAATACTTTATGATAATATGTTTATTTATCGAAATCGAAGAGGCTCTGAGTTCTGACACAACTAGATCGATTCTGCTGTAGTTGTTACAAAAATATTATAACTTTATTTAATATAATCTACTAGCCACGTCTTCGTCCACGTCCGAATTTGGTTAGTTTTTGTGTGTATTTGCGTAAAATATATCAACATTTGTCAGATTAAAATATACAAAATTCTCTGTCACAATGTTTGTAAGCGAACTGCTCAACCGATTCAATGAAATTTTGCATACATACATTTGTTAGGCTTGAGGATAATTTTTTATCTGCTTTTTGTGAAATATACAGAGTGTAACAAAAATAAGTGATAATACTTTAGGGTGTGTACGTGTTCCTTGTAGAGAGTTCACTGTGAAAGTAGCAGCGCTGAAAGACAAACATTTTTTTTACTTTTGTATGGGGAAACTCGTGACGCTCGGGCCCTTGCCCATACAAAAGTGAAAAAAAATAATCATCTTTCAGCGCTGCTACTTTCACAGTGACTTCTCTACAAGGAACACGTAGACACCCTAAAGTATTATCACTTATTTTTGTTACACACTGTATATTATTGATACTAGAAATAAATTATTTCTAGTATCAATAATATACAGTGTAAACTGACGTTTGCCGGATCATCTAGTCAAATATGTATAGAAAATTCTTGGGTCACAGTGTTTGTGCGCGAACTCATCCAAAATGGTTATCCAAAAAATTGTATTCTAACATCATATTATAGTACTAACTACTAACACATAGAATACAGGGTGCAATTAAACCTACCTGCCAAATGTTGATATATTGATCCTAGTTAAAAATAAGAATATACGTATTTTTTCTTTTATAATCACTCAGTACTAAAATGTTGAGAAATAGCTTCCGAAAGTTATCCTAAAAAACACTACAATTAATGGACACGATGCGTCGGCCGCGCGTGACGTGCCCCCGCGCCGCGAGTGACTGTTCTGCAACGATAAAATATGTAATTGAAAAAAAAAATAACACCCAAATATTTTTTGGTTAAATGGGCTGTCCTAATGATACCTAAGCTGTGGATAAAATTTGACAGGAAGGTTTTATTGCACCCTGTATGTAGTTATTCATTTAATTAAAACCATGCACGAACTATACAACAGCTTTTTCCATGCAGAGATGCGATGGCGGTGGATATCGCGTCGGCACGTGTGCGCCGGCCGCCACTCCGCGCTCACCGACGACTACGGCAACTTCCTCGAGACGCACGACGACTGCGACTGCCCCGCCGACGAGCCCTGCTAACACCCGGGCAGCATACAGCCTGGACACACCGGGATGACTAGATACTGGATCTAGGAGATGCCGTCGTGAAGATGCAATATCAACAGTTCTTATAAACCTGGTGGACATTAGAGTGGACACCTTGATAAACAGGGACACCGCGTCCAACAGTTCTTAATCACCGTCTGGACAGCCAGGGAAACCGAGTCCAACAGTTTTTTTCATTTGGCCACTGGTCCAGAAGATACTATTCCGGCAGTTGAGACACTAAAGTGAACAACGGATAACCAGACATGCTATAAACAGCTGCAAACCTGGTGGATACTAGAGTGGTCCCAGAGCAATATCTACATTCTAGATTCAAAATTTTGCCTCCTAGATTCTAGAAGATATACTGAGTCTAATAAAAAAATATGAAAGGCAGTACTGTAGATACTAACCAAAACCAAGTTTGGTATACCTATATTATGACACTTTGTGAATAATAAAGGAATAACAATATGTCAAGCAAAGCAAGTCAGATTAGGCCAGTTTTTACTGGGCTATTCAATAACCAATCTTGATGTTAAAACCGCGAGAGTAAAAACTGCTGAATATTAATTGTAGACTGGGTATAAATCTGAGAGATATCTAGATAATACATATTAATATCCTATTTTCAAAACAGTGGATTCAAAAAATACTCGGCCAAAACCATTAGACCAACAGAAATGAGATATTGATAAATGAAAGAGATGCCAATTAAAAATGGAAAAAAGTCCAAACAATAAGGGTAGACACAAAATTTCATACAAAGTTTTGTGATCTCTTGGTTTCATTATACTCATACCCCTTTGGCCTTTACTAATAAAGGTATTTTCGTAGTATACAACTATTCAAGGTATGTTGTTTTTGTCTGTCATATGACTTTTCAATGCCAGACAAAAACTAACAGTCCTTGTGTAGTTATTTGCTATGTAAATGTTTTATAGTTTGGGGGATTAAGAAAATGAGACAGGTAATTTTTTGATATGGCCATTTTGAATTATATTAATCATATATTATATGTTACGTGTTAATTTTAGTGCTTATACCTAATGTATGTTTATATGAGTATTTCGAGTACTAATTACTTTTACTGACTTGATATGCCAATCTTGTGGTCGAGGGACCGAGGCAAACTGTCTTTATGATTCTCGTCACGTTATAGTATGGCAAAGTGAAATCGATGTGAGTTTTAAATATCATTATTGTCCTGTCATTTCCAATAAAAAAAACGCTGAGGTTCGAAGCCATTCGCAACTCGACTAAAAGTTCACATCGATTTTATTTTGTGATTTTTTTACGTGACGCGTGTCAAAATTCGAGATTATCTGTATATGCATGAAAATTATATAGAATTTAACGTAGACATAAGGAATTAAGGCCTTAACGTAAATGCCAGTGTTTAGAGTTTAACGTTTAGTTTCACAGTAAGAGCGTTTTTTGTTATCGGATCCGATTTCCGATATCGGTCCGATACTCTTTCGTAATATTAGTTTGACATCGAATATCGTATCGGATAATGTAAAAACGCCTTTAAGAGCTAACCATTCATGTTAACTTGTGTGTTCAGATATATAATAGCTAGCTGATAGTTTTTTAAATGAGAATTTTTTTAATGAAACAATATTGTTAATTAGGGTCTAACATATCTGCCAACTAATATAGTGTAGGACTTAGTTACCCGTCTAGTAACTGTTAGTTGACTGACCGTTGTATAAAAGAGTAAAAGTTTGAATATATTTTCATAGACTCACATTTTAAACCAAGTCAAATATGAAACTAATTATTTTCAAAGACCATTTACCGATACTCTATTTAGTTTTTTTTCAACTAAATGTAAACAAATATAAGGCTATTATGCTACCAATTTTAAAGCACGTATTAACTGGCAGAACCACTGCCAGTTAATACGTGCGAAAAAAAATTATTCCGAAACGAAATAATTTTTCATGGAAAGTCAATGATTTAATTTAGATTTTACAAACGGTCAGTAATATTATTTTACTATAGTAACACAGCAGTTTGTCGTTTCATTAACGTCCAAACTAAGGGGCCATCCACGTATTACGTCACACAAAATTTTTGATTTTTTTTTTAACCTATCCCCCTATGTTACACTGTTTTCGAAAACCTTTAAAATGTAGTACCTTTTACATTTAGTATACCTTTTAGCTGTTACGTAATATGTGGGTGGAGCCAAGATGGCCGAACAGTATTGACGCAGTTGGTTGTACCGGATCTCACAGCGACCAGTATAGTTGTTAATGTTAGAGGTGATGTAGTTAGTATATACGTAAGTCAGTAGGACGCTGGCCTAATGAACCAATCGGTCTGGATGTAGTGCGGTCAGGGAGGTTGTACTTTATTTTGTTACAAGTTGGTAAGCAAAATATGATACCAGATTAGTGTTGTTTTGTTATAAACTGATAAAGAAATGATAACAAAAACATATATTAGGATTTGTATGTCCCGTCATAATCTGCACACTTTGTTATTATGTCATGATAACAAATCGTGCAGATTGCAAGTAATATAAACAGCTTTATTAATTAATTCTGGACGAGTCTAAAGGACAATCGAAGTGCTACAGGCTGGTCACTGCACACGCTGAAATCCGGCCATCGATCTATCGGTATTTTGTCTTTTATTTGCACGTCAAAATTTTACTATTGCGCTCTAGCATAACTGATGAAACGAGATTGCTAAATATTTATTTGTGCGTGAGTAAGAGAGACGAGTAAAGGTATATAAATGGCCAAATATTTCCAAGTGACTGGAGAATTAAACATTATATTTGCCTGACTGTACAATCCAGGTACGTTGGCAGAAATTATGAAATGGTGTAGCTTATCCTGGACCCCGGTGTAGGATATTGGTACTTAGTTTTGAAGTAAGAGGACTTTTTGTAAGGCCAGTGCATATTATAAATTGTCTATACTATAGTTTTACACTTGTGGCCGTTTTTGCGATTTTGATAAATTATTCCCGTAGCAAAATCGCGGCGACTTTTTAAATGATCATTTGAAAGGGCCTTTATATGTTTACAGAGACTACATGATGCCACTCTTGTAACGTAATTGTGTTTTCTTGTGTAGTAAATAAAGTTCAATTTTGTATAACATCTGAAATGTAGCGCTGAATCGCGTCTTATTGTGAACTGACCTGAATTTTCACCACGAAAAGCGTCCACTCATATCTTGTAACATGTGTTCAGGAGTTAGTGTTGTAGGCGTCTGTATATAGTATACGTAAGCGGGATTTTACATTATGAGATACGATATCGGTTATCGCACCGATGAAAGACATTGGTGTGTGACAGGGATTTGTTTTAGTTTGAAGCATATAATTTTATGATATAAAATAAAATTGAGTTATGGAACGCTTTTATGTCGTTTCCGATTTATCGTATCGCATGATGTGTAAACGCTCTAACGGAACCTTTGCACGTTCCAAAAGTACTCTTTCAGTTCAATGCGCCATAGTAGTTTAGTCTGTCAACATAGTGTTGCCAAATGAAGTACTGATTTACAAAAATTTGTTTCGTCATTTTTTTGTGCTAAATTCATTGGAATAACCCTAGCGAGTGCAGTAATTTTTTCAGTATTTTTCGATGTGTACATGTGTAAAAATGTCTTGACACTGTCCCAATCGATGTTATGTATAAGTTTATTATATACTTAAATTAACTTTATGTGGCATTATGTGTACGCAATTAATACTTAGTAATATAAACGCGAGGGTTTGTTTGTTACTCCCGCAATAACTACTGAACGGATTTTAATGAAAATATGCAAAGGATAAATCACTCTTCTTCAACAAAATTAGTCAATTGTGTTTCACAAAAGTGTCACTAGTTGAAGTTACATTGACATTGGCTACTTTTGTTGTGGAAAAAAAATACGGTTCCCGCAAAATTTATTTGCGCGTACGAATTCGCGGGCATTACGTCTTGTATTTTATGAAATATTTAGTTTAAGTTTAAGGGAATGTAATTAATTGGTACTCTCTATTTTATTGAAATTATGCAGATATAAGCTAAAATTCGTACGAGTATCTCAAATTCGGTATTTTACATTCCCAGTTTAAAAACGAAAAAAATGTATTCGATAGTATTTACTTTCTTTTAATGTTAGATTTTTTTAATAATTTATAACACGGTGCATAATATAAGTTGCCATTATATAATTTTAATAGTATTTATTATTTTCTGTGATAAAACATTGTTTTTGAAGAGAACCATTATTTACTCGTGGAAATATGCTGAATATATTTTTAATGCATTTTTAGAGGAAAAATTCATTTTTTATTTTAAGCGAAAATCATGGTAACTTCTTGTAAATATAAGGGTAAGGTTGGATGGTGCAAGAGGGAGTTTTTTTTCGGGTCAAGAGGAATTTTTGCCACTGGCAATCTTGATATATGGGCCGTCTTGCCCCATCTGCCGATAGTATATTTTGTAACAGTCGCCCGCAGTGCTAGTGTAGTACGGTACGATAGAGTACGTTTATTGGGTTTTCAGTCCGCCTACAGACGATTTCGACGTTTGGGAGCTATTTTATAATTGTTTTGACGTCAGCGCCGACAGAGTAGCGAGTTCTACCTCTAACGACATAATAGATGTACAATATAGACTTGAAAATATGTTGTGATGTTTGATTTTTTTCCCTGCCCTTTTCTAAACTTCCACATCTAGTATGGCAACACATTCCACCAAAATGCTGCAGTACAGTTGCAGCACTGCACTGTAACAGTACTCCAAATGATCGGTGCTGTATCTTATTAAAGGTATTAACGATTAGTTGAGAGAATTGATTTCATCTAAACGTAAAATAATGCTACCTACCACATTCACTTGGAAGTTTAGTTCAGTTTCTCTATCACGCCTCTGTCACGCTCTACTCTGTACGAGCCACGGCTAGTCGAATGGAGTTAGGCCGCGTTTCCACTAAAGCGGAGAGGAGCTTAGTGGTGTCGAATTGACCAATCACCATGCTCGAAATCTTCGCTCCGCTTCGCTGTCATTCCGCTGGAATAGCACGTTTGGTCAATTCGGGCACCGCTAAGCTCCGCTCCGCTTCAGTGGAAACGCAGCCTTACACTCGTCTTGTGATAGTGACACTGGTTAAATCAAAATAGTCTATGTTTTTAAATAAGGCCCTTTGCACACGACGAGTCGGGGCGGGCCGGTTAATTTTGCCGCGAACGATAGCACAAAGGGAATCCTATATTAGCAACGCAAACGGCGGGCAAAAAGACCGCGCCGCAGGTGTCTGGTGGGCACTGACGGCGCATGTCCGCGGCTGCCCGCCGTGGATCACACACTCTCCTACCTATCTCCACTAGAACGTCCTGAACTGACCGCCTCCGTCCGTCGTGTACTTTGTGAACGCGGCTAGGGCAGACGCGATCTTTATTGCTTCGTGGACAAAAAGCCCGCCCCGCCCCGTCGTCTGCAAAACGCCTAACAGGTAAGGTTATTGAAATGAAACATTTATATGAAATATCAACAACTTTAATGATTGAATATATACAAGAACAACAACGCCGCCCGGCCATTTACAACTTCTATTGACGTTACACAACTGTAAATATTTTACAATTATCAGAGAAATGGATTTACGGGCAAATAGCAGCCATCCGTTACTCGGTCCGGTTATAAGCCGTCTTGATACTACCCGACCGGATCACATAGGTTTCCTATCGACATATGAATCAATTTCCCTGACAGTACTAAAAACAGAAATATAATGTTCCGGATAACTAATAATGATATTATTATATAGGTTATATTAGTTACCAAATTGCGTGTAACAGACCGAACTTGCCTACCTTCTCAGTAAAACATTTCTATGATTTTCTTGTATTGCAGAATATCTATCTATGTGACTTACATATTTTATGTCTTAGTAACATGTGAACACTATTGTAGACAATTTTGGTTATCATAAAACAATATAATTATTATAGATAATGGGTATGCACTCAGAGACATTTTATTTTAATGATTACTTAAGAAGTTACTTAGTAAGGTTTACACAAAGTTTTTACATAAGTAATCTGTCAAATTGCTAATTAAATAACATCTTAAGTAGTCATTAAATATTTCGAAGTGTTGCCGCACCTGCACTACTAAAACACTACTTAAATTTAAGACGCTCTTTAAATTGAGCTTCTATTGTCACTGGTAACAGAAGGAACATGTAACTTCAACGCCAATAAAATAAGTAGTGTTACAGGTATCTCCGTTAATTTATCTGTTTTAGCCATTGATAAAAGCAAAATCCAATTAAAATTTAATAATTCCAACATCTCCAATAACTATATACCTATGCATGACCAACAATATACATACCTAAGGGCCGGGACACATAAACACGGTACGACGTCGTGTTTTACGATGCTCGTCGTAGATTTCCACGACGCGACGTTGCATCGTGAAACGACGCCGCATCGTGGTACGACACGACGTCGTATCGTGTTTATGTGTCCCGGCCCTAATGCTGCTATTTCTACAATATCGGTTCAAGTTATTGAGAGTAAAAAGGTATAATATAAGGACATTTTTTATTTGTATGCAATCTATACGTCATTTAAAATAACCATTGTCTAATCAATCACAAAGCGACAAAAGTTTTGTATAATATGTATTAGTTCGATATTACAGTGAATATAGCAGCAGTCATATGAAGCACCAATTTAATAATGGATAACATACATAACTGGTAGATAAACTGATAACGAAACATATGAGATACAGAACATAAAAAAATTCCATCAGACCTCAAGTTAGTGAAATAATTACATCTATATACACAATATTAAAAACTAAAAATAATCTAAACGTGGCGAAAGATCTAACACACAGCCGCAACGATGTTTGGTTAGGGACGCTCCTGCCACAGTACAAAAGTAATAAATACGGCGAGAAATGTTTTCGTAAAAACAAAATATATC
The DNA here is from genome assembly GCF_905147365.1 of Aricia agestis. Lineage (NCBI taxonomy): Eukaryota > Metazoa > Arthropoda > Insecta > Lepidoptera > Lycaenidae > Aricia > Aricia agestis. The sequence continues at coordinate 15,238,438 of NC_056418.1, read as the reverse complement.
GTCGCGAGAAATAATTTAATCTACACCTACGATTGCGAGCCCAACCCCGCCCCTCTACTAATAATATTTTCACAGCCCTAGACGTCTCCCGACCTATATACAGTAGCGAACATCGCGAGTCGCAAGCTAAAACTAGTTTGGTTCAGGATTGAATATTGTCATTAAATATGCTGGAGATACGACGTATCGTATTGAAGCTGGCTGCTAGGATATTTTGGATACATGAGATTTTCGAAAGCGTAAGATCAGAAGCACAGGTGGTCCGTACACCGAGTCGCGGTGTGTCGCGGCGTGTCGCAGCGTGTCGCGGCGCCGGCAGGTGGCGGTGGAGCGGCCGCGCTGCAGACCGCTCCATCAGCTTTTCCGCATGCTCCGAAGCCTCGTACCTGGGGAAGTAACATTAGACTAACCGTTCTAACGTATTGATTACGATGTAAACTAACGCTTACATTAAGATAAAAAGAATGTTAATAATTAGTTTTCTAAAAAAGAAATAAATACAAATTAATCCTTCGATCGTGGATTCTTGGAAATCTACTGTTATCCTATTGTGTCTCGCTCATCGGTGAGCTTATGGGGCTTGATGGGTTAATATTTGTGATGTTGATAAACGTTACCTCAAAGCGAGTCGCGGTGCCACACCCAGGTGCGCTTGGTGTGGTCGAAGCGGTGCGCCAGCCACTGCGCCTGCAGCAGCTCGGTGCGGTCGCGGCTGAGGAACAGCGGCTTGCCGCGCTTCAGGTCGCGGTCCTCCTCGTCGTAGCTGTCCAGGTACAGCGAGCCCCACAGGCACGCGCGCCGCCCGCGGATCACGATGATGTACGTCGACGTCACCACCAGGAAGATGCCCGTGCCGCCGCCGCACTCCGCCGCGTGCGCCACCGCCTCCGCCACCTGCCGCTGCCGGCAGCACGCCGCCTTGAGGCACACCAGCGTGCCGCACAGCAGGCACACCGACGCCTCCTTGGGCACCGCGCCGCACTGCAGGCACACGCGCTCGTGGTAGTACGTGAACAGGCGGTCGTACTCGCGGGGCAGGGCGAGCAGCGCGGGCGGCCGCCACGCCGCGTGCAGCGAGCGCAGCACGCGCGCCACCGCCAGCGTGCCGCCGGCCGCCGCGCCCGCCAGCTGCCGCGCCCAGCCGCGCGCCGCCGTCGCCGCGCCGGGGGGCAACGAGCCGCCCTCCCCGCCCAGCTCGAGGAACTGCCGCAGCGCGCTCCACTCCTCCCGCTCGCTCTCGATGTGCGGCAGCTCGCATCCATACAGGTGCTTCTTGAGCAGCGCCGAGATGCGCAGGAATGGCAATGTCAGCTCCTGTACCTGGATACCCCGGAATACAATGTAAAATTTATAATCTGTATTAGCAGTCTGTGGCTATGTCTATGGTATCAAAATAATCTATACTTATCCTGTATTATTATCTATGGTCAAAACTTTGACATGTGCAAAAAATAAAGTAGTCAGTGCGTTACTGGAAATCACACGAGTTTTATTAGGTTATGTCGCCCAGACGATTCCAACGAAAAAGTCTTTATTAAGTGCAGTTACAATGACCGGAAATTATTCATTGAATGTCCAAAAACTTAGAGGAAGAGATAACTACGATGATTGGGCTTTCGCAGTGGAAAATTTTCTTATCCTCGAGGGCATCGATATTGCGAAGAGTTCGGAACTAAAGGAAGAAGATGATCGAAAGGCCAAAGCTAAGATGGTGATGACTATCGACCCCTCACTATATGTTCATATCAAAAATGAACGTACGGTGCATGGTCTGTGGGCGAAATTGAAATCATTATTTGACGATTCAGGGTTCACGCGTCGCATAAGTTTACTAAGAACATTGATCTCGATTCGTCTAGAAACTTCAGATTCAATGACTGCATACGTGACCCAGCTAGTTGATACAGCTCAGAAGCTTAAAGGCACAGGCTTTGAGATCAATGATGAGTGGGTGGGTTCACTTCTTTTGGCTGGATTGTCGGACAGATTCGCGCCAATGATAATGGCCATTGAGCACTCTGGGATGAAGATTAGTGCAGATGCAATAAAAACAAAGTTGCTCGATATGAGTGCAGATAGTGAAATAAAAACAGAAGGAGCATTTTTCTCCAAATCCAGAAGTAGTCATCAAAATCAACGTTATTCCAACACTGACAAAGCAAATTACGGCGGGAAACGTCAACAAGTGTCAAACCAAAATGGCGGTCAATCAAGTGACGGAAAGCCGGCGAAAAATATTCGTTGTTACAAGTGCAAGCAGTTAGGACACTACAAAAATCAGTGCCGATCCCCCGAAATGCAAAAAGATAAACAAGTAAATGCATTTAGCGCGATGTTTTTAACGGGCGAATTCAGTGAAAAGGATTGGTATGTCGACTCAGGAGCGAGTACTCATATGATTTCTGAATTGAGCAAAAACATGATGAAGAATGTGTCTTACAACACCGAAGCTCGTAATATTGTGGTGGCAAATAAAGAAAGCGTGCCAGTTATATGTTCCGGAGACATTGAGATAACGACGCGAGTCAAAAATAAGGAATACTATGTTACTATGAAACTGATGTTTTGACTAAAAGTCTCAGTAGTGTAAAGCATCATAAATTTGCAAAGATGCTAGGGCTGTCACAAGTTTGTTAGTTTATTTAATTTTCTTGTTTTACAAATGTGAACATAGGATTATTTTGATAAGTGGGGGTGTAAAATTTATAATCTGTATTAGCAGTCTGTGGCTATGTCTATGGTATCAAAATAATCTATACTTATCCTGTATTATTATCTATGGTCAAAACTTTGACATGTGCAAAAAATAAAGTAGTCAGTGCGTTACTGGAAATCACACGAGTTTTATTAATGGTCAATTTTTTTTAATGTTGCTATACTACTTTTAATCCTTTTGAATTAAGTGCAGGGTACAGTAACTCACCTCCAACTCCAGCGTATCGAGATCAGCTGGCGGCACGGCGTCGTCATCGTCCATGTCGGCGGGCGGGTCGTCATCCAGCAGGTGGTCGGGCGCCAGTGCCGCCAGCAGCAGCCGCGCCGCGCCCGCCAGCCCCTCCCCCTCGCCAGACCCAGCCCCCGGCGAAGCCAGCACGCCGCGGAACCGCCCGCACGCCACTAGTTGGTTTACCACCTGGTAGTACGTTAGCGCGTACAGCGCCCACACGATGCATCGGAAGTGTTCTGCAACAGACGCAAGAGGTGTTAAAATTGCTCCGCCGCAGCGTCAGTGGCCAAACGAGGGTAGAAGATTCAGTCTATCTTAAGCTGTATGGTAAGCTGCAGCAGTAGCCCCTACAGAAAATATAATAATAATGAGGGTGTGGACTCACTGGGATCGAGGTGCGGGGGGTCGGGCGGCGCCAGCAGCAGCAGGTGTATGAGCAGCGTGGTAGGGTCCCGCAGCAGCAGCGGCACGGCGCGCGGCGCGGGCGGCGACGGCACGGGCGGCGCGGACGGCGCGGGCGGCGGGACCGGCGCGGCAGACGGCACGAGCGCGCGCCACGCTGCCGCTGCGCCGAGCGCGTCGCGTGCGCCCGCCGCCGCCAGCGCCATAGCGTGCGCGCCCGCCACCGCCATGAGGGGCACTAGAAACAAACTTAACAGTTGTAATCGTTCATCGTCATATGTCATATTCTCTTTCTTAATTTCGGTAATGCTAAGCACATCATCAGCCCTTCGTAAAGCTTTATAAGTGTATACTGTTATGTCTTATACTATTATCAAAGCAAAGCGTACAATACAGCGTACAATACAGCGTCTCAAAGTACTGACGTAGATCTATTTAATACTAACATTAGAAGTCTCAGAAAAGTGTTAACAGACCATTTCTTTAATACTACTGACACAAGCTAATTTAGTTTATGATAATAATTTGCACATTACTGATACTGACGATCCAAGGATATGCTATCATTTTTATCGCTGCCTTTTTTTAATATTTTATTCATCACAGTGCGTCAATTTGACGTCAACCAAATTTATGTACAATCTAAACAAATACCTAGTCGCGAAAACTTTTAATTGGCATTTGTATTGTAACTTTTGTATCCTACCTTTGTACTAGCTGTAAGTTTTCCTTTAAGATAAAATAAAATAAAAAATAAAATTATTACATAATAGGATCACAGCCCACAACTGTACGTAGACCTTAGTATAAATAAATTAGTAATAATTATAAATAAATAAATAAATTAGTTTAAATAAAAATTGTAACTCCATCTAACTACTGTTTAACTTAAATGAGCTGTAAGTTTTTTTTTTAATAAAAAAAAATATCCTTAGCTCACCGATGCAGTCGTCGCGCGGTTTGTATCGCGGCGCGGGCGCAGCGCACAGGTGGCCGGAGCGCTGCACGAGCTCGCACTCGAGGTTGGTGCGCACTAGCGACGACACGAACGTGAAGATGGCGGCCGGCGACGAGCCGTAGCGCTGCTTGAGCTTGCCACCCGCCGTCGCCGTCATGTCCTCCATCGCCTTACCCATCGCCTCTGACAGGCGCGAGGGCGAGGGCGCGGGCCGGTCGCGCTGCAGCATCTCGAACACCTGCGCCGCCAGCCGCGCGTGGTCGGCGGCGGGCGGCGGCACAGGCGGCGCGGGCGGGCGCGGCGCCAGCGGCAGCACGGAGTTGGCGAGCTGGCGGCACAGCGGGCACAGGAACTCGCCGCGCTCCACGTGCAGGTTGTGCGGGCGCTGCGGCGCAGCCAGCGAACGCAGGTAGGCGCGCAGGCAGCGCAGGTGCAGGTGGTGGCCGCACGACTGCGCCGCGACGCCGCCCTCCCAGCCCGCGCCAGCTGCCAGCAGCGCCGCGTCGCGCTCCCAGTGCGCGCCGAGCTCCTCCAGCAGGCGGTCGTGCGCGGCGCCGGCGGTGGCCTGCTGCAGCGCCGCAAGCCTCGCGCGCTCGGGCTCGGCCAGCGGCAGCCGCACGGGATCGGAGGTGCGGCGACGGTGCGCAAGCACGGAGGTGGACTGCAGCAGCACCACGAGGCCGATGGGGTCGTGCGACGCGGTGGGCGCGGTCGTGTTGCAGATGACGCAGTCGTAGTCGCGCTCGGGCGGGCCGTCGTCCCAGTCCATGGCGTGCGCGCCCTCGCCGTCCAGCGTGGAGAGAAACTGCGCCTGGCGGCGGGCGAACTCTCGCATCAGCTGGGCCTGACGCTCGCGCGCGCGCCGGGACCGCTCCTCCTTCTCGCGGCGCTCGCGGGCGCGCTGCTCGGCCTGACGTTCGCGCTGGTGCGGCCACAGCGAGCGCCGCACGTGCGATACGGCGGCTGCGCACCGTGCGTCCAACGCCGCCAGCTTGTGTAGTAGTTTCGCGATGAAGAACGGCCCGTCACCTGGTGGCCAATAACATTACGTTCAATTTTGGGAACTAGTTTTTTATAAAAAATCTAATATTAAATTGAAGCTTCGTAGTAGGTGTCGCTGTCACATAATTGCTGCTATCATCGCACATACCGATGGGCTCCTGCGATGCGGGCGCGGGCTCTTCCAGCGCGAAGGAGTCGAGGCGGCCCGACAGCTGCGAGTGCAGCTTCAGCAGCAGCGAGATGATGGACTCGTTCACTGCGATCTGCTCGCCGCTCGTCGAATGGACTTGCACCTGGAGATTGCCTTATATTAGCGGGTACGAAATAAAACGTATATCTAATTTTAATCTACTTCCTCTACTTTACTACTAGAAATACACGATTTGCGTGTCAGTGTATGTATTGCGTTGGGGGCGATTTCCGGTTACCTCCAAGTGTGCACGAATACTTCTCCAGTCTCTCGGTGCCACCTGACTAACGGATCAAATCTGTACGTCGGTGGTATTCTGATTCTGGTGAAGTAATCGTGACGGTGTCCCCGGGCAACGCTCGCTTGAAACATCTAGCGGATGTGGCAAGCGGGCGGGTGATCGACCGGCGGACCGGCTGACCTCGGACCTGACTGAGGCGAGCTCGGCTAACCCTGTCGGGACTGGCTGTGAAACAGCCAAGTCTCGATGGGCAGTCTCGTGCGTCTCCTCCCTCGGACGGCGGCGATAAGCTGTTGTCAGATTCGGGATCAGTCGGTCTGGGTTGGGTAGAGGTCTGGTCTGTGTTTGGGCTCTAATGCCCTGACCCAGACCAGAACTCAACTCGACAACAAAAACCCAATCCAATCGGTGTTATCCGACCCGTGCCGAAGGATGCGTGGCTGCGGGAAGTCAGCCGTGAACGGAGGACCCTCGATACCAGGCGACCTCGAGGTGTAAATAGCCTTACCCTTGCAAGCGGGGCTCTGTGGGGGTGGACCTTTTATTTCTCTAGCTTCTCGTGGGAATTCTATGGATTCTGATAAAGACCAGGATATTCTAGTGGCCGAACTGGAAGCTCTATGCTCCAAGGAGGCGATGGAAGTCGGCGTAGCCGAGGACCATTTATTGGCTGGGTCTGTCGGGGCAGAGGACACTACTGTGTCTGGCACCCCCTCCGACCCTGCAACAACTAGCGCTTCTGCACCTTCCTCTTCTCAGGCTGGGGCTGGCGCTTCCGCTAACGCCCCTAAGAGAAGAAGAAGGCAACTCAGTGGGGCGGCCAAGAGACGCATTGAGTGGTGGATGGCGAGGGGTAAGAGCCTCGAAGAGGCGAAGACCCTTTGTCAGAAACCATTCAGTGAGTTTCCTGAGTATGCCGAGGATTGGAGAAGCGTACGAGCTCCAAACGGCAGCTCTCTGACACCGCCAACTCACAAGAAAGACCGACGAAGGCAGCCAAGCACAATAGTGCTCAGGCGCCCAAGCCGAGTTTCAGTGAGGCGGCGAGTGCAATTCGTGTGGGCGTCCTCGATGCTGGGGGCCCTCTCTCGCAGGAGAACGCCGAGGAGCTGAAGAAATGCATTCTTCGAGTCATCGACGACCAACCGGAGGGAGAGGGACCACAGTTGATAGGATGCGCCCACAGATCTGGTGGACTTGTCTTCACCTGCGTCGACGCTGCCTCTAAGCAGTGGCTGGCGCGGTTGATAGACATGATCCATCCCTGGGATGGAGCAGTCCTCCGCGTCGTTGACGAGGCGGAACTGCCCAAGCCCCGATACGCTACGGCGTGGGTTCCTGATCTTGAGGTTGACGAGGTAGGAATCCTCAAGCGACTGATCTCGCAGAATGGTGGCATGGGAATCCCGCGATGGAGAGTAGTCAGCAGAAAAGTCGATGGAAAGGGGCAAACCTTCACCTTTTCTTTCGACGAATCTGCGATTAATTTACTCTCCGAGCGGAACTTCCAGCTTTACTTCGGCTTTAACCAAGTTCAGCTTCGCCTGAAGGGACCGAAACCGGCACTCTTACAAGACCCTGTAGGGTCTGCAAGAGCAACGCCTACGCCCCTCACCTCACAAAAGGGACGACAACCAGCGCCTCTCCTCAACCCGATAGGGTATGGAGGAACGGTGCCACCACAAGCTGGCAGCAGCGGCATATCATCTGCCATTCACACTGCCCAGCCCAACACTCCACACGTGCAAACACCGCACATGCACGCACACACTAGCAGGGGAGGCGGGCGCCCGGCTGCGCAGACTAATCCCAGACCTCAGGTTCCCCGGCAAGGGGCAACCGTGAGTAGGGGTAAGCCTGGGCAGTCCCGTGGCGGACGCGGACGCGGCGGCACTGGAGGCGCCTGCGCGGTGAGGAAGCCAGCTCAGCTACCCTCACTAGCGCAGGAGCACTCCAGTCGCAAAGCAGCGCGAAACCCCCTGCTCCGTCTACCCAACATACACCACTCAACCTAAACACATAAACACACAGTTCGCAGCACACTCCACAACTACACTCCACAGTTACAATAAACAAAAAAAGAAAAATGATTAAAGTAACAAGTCAACTTACGCCACGCGAAGGCTGCCACCGATGTGCTCTGTCAGATGTTCATTCGCGAGGCGCTCGATATTGCTTTAATCCAAGAACCGTGGGTCAATCGGAACACGGTGATGGGCCTTGGACTGGCAGGTAACGTACTTTATTTTCAGCATGGCCAGAGGCCCAGATCCTGCATGCTCTTTAGCAAGAGGATCAAATTTTTGTGTGTCTCTTGCTTATGTACAGATGACACAGTAGCTGCGTATATCGAGGAGCCCGGCGGGACTGCAGGCAGACTGACGGTTTGCTCCGCTTCTATCTTCCTGGAGACACTCAGGACCCCACAATGCAGCTATCACCGGTAATAGACTACGTCGGGAATCAGCGCATCCAACTTATCCTGGGAAGCGATTGCAACTCACACCACACAAGTTGGGGCAGCACCGACGTAAACTCCATAGGTGAGAAACTATTTGACTTCTTGCTAACTAACAACCTCCATACCTTGAATCAGGGTACTAAACCAACGTTTTATTATAAAATTGGGGCCGTCTATAGACTGTTCGTCCATATCCTTTTTTTGTTATTTTATTATTTAGATTTTTCGCACCAAGGATAATTGAAATAATATTATGAATTTTAATTAATGGTGGTCCATCACGCCATGGACACTTTTTTATATATATATATATATATATATATATATATATATATATATATATATATATATATATATATATATATATATATATATATTTAATAGAATAGAGTATAATATGTTATACATATAATAAATAAATACATTTATTGTTTTATAAATTGCATAATAATAATATTAATGTTTTGAACGGTGAGGTCCCAGTCGGTGTGGCGGCCAGTAGATCCGACATTTTCTGATTTCCTTAGATTTTATGCTGCTCCACCCTTTGCCTTTAGATGTTGTGACATTGGCTTGGTGGAGAGGGGTCACTCAAGCTGGGTGGAGTTTCTAGGTTGTTAAAAAGATATCGTTCTGTGTCGAATCTACCCGCCATGTGGCTTAGGACTTTATCGTTCCTGTCTTTTATAGCCATTACTAAACCAACGTTTATCAACCCACTGAGACAGGAGGTCCTTGACATTACAGTTTGTACAGGCCCTATACAGCATCGCGCCTGCAACTGACATGTATCGGACGACAACTCACTGTCCGATCACTGTTACATCAGGTTTGATATACACAACAGTATGCCTGGTGAAGAGGTGACTTATAGGAACCCAAAGGCCACAAACTGGAGTGTATTCAGGGAGGAATTGCAGTTAAACCTCACAGCAATCAACAAAGCTGTTAAGACCGTAGAACAACTAGAACTAACGGTAGGAGAGCTGGAGACTGGTTTGAATGATGCTTACCTCAGAAGTTGTCCTGTTAAAAAGACGTCAGGTAAACGTAACGTACCTTGGTGGAGCGGTACTCTGGCACGACTCAGGAAAGAGACTCGAGCTCTGTTTAACAGGGCCAAAAGAGACGGGAACTGGGACGCATACAGAACCGTCCTGACGACGTTTAATAGAGTTAAGGAAGGCCAAAAGACGTTCTTGGGCAAGGTTCTGTGAGGAAGTGAATAACACCTCGCAAACCTCAAGATTATATAAAGTAATATCGAAGGCCCCTAGCTCCCATCCCAGCACTCTAAAGAGGCCAGATAGTACTTATACTAAAACAGCGGAAGAAACGCTAATATTACTAGCCGACGTACACTTCCCCAACAGTATCTATCTCGAAAGTAACGAAGCCTTCTCCCATACGACTATTAAAACCAGACCATCGTCTGACGACTGGAGAAGAGCTTCTACGATCTTCAAGCCTGACCGAGTCAAATGGGCAATATAATAATGGGCCTACCAAGACCGGCGGCGAGGATAACATATTTCCGGCCCTCCTCCAACAGGGCAAGGACATTATCCCATCCATCCCAGTGCTACTGAAAATATTCAGAGCAAGTTTCGCGTGGGGCTACATCCCATTGGCATGGACAAAGGTAAAGGTGTCCTACATACCAAAGAGTGGGGACAGAGATAAGGCTTTACCGAAGTCCTACAGACCAATCAGCCTCACCTCTTTCATGCTCAAAACGATGGAGAAGGTGGTCAACCTACACATAAGGCATGTTGTCTTTCATGCAGAGGCTTTTTAGTGAGATAGGTGTCATCTCACTAAAAAGCCTCTGCATGAAAGACAACATGCCTACCAAAAAGGCAAATCTACTGAAACGGCTCTAATGGACCTAGTAGATCGCATTGATAGAGCAATTGAAGATAAAGAGATTGCGCTCTGTGTCTTTCTAGACATTGAAGGTGCATTCGACAACACTTCAACCAACTCTATCACAAATAGCCTGGCTTTGAGGGACATGGATCCAACTACTGTACAGTGGATCAAAGCCACGCTCGACAATAGGGTAGCCTCATCGACCATCATGGACCTGACACTCTTAATCAGGCTGACGCAAGGCTGCCCTCAAGGAGGTGTGTTGTCACCTGTGGAATGGTCCCTGGTAGTCGACGACCTACTAAGGGAACTGAACCTCAGAAGATATTACGCTCAAGGGTACGCTGACGACCTAGCGATTCTAGTGGTGGGCAAATGCGCATCAGTGGTCGCTGGGTTAATGCAGTCAGCACTAAGAGTCGTCGAGGATTGGTGCCGAAGGGTCAAGCTAACAGTAAACGCTGATAAGACGGTCTTGATACCTTTCACCAAAAAGAGGAAGTTGGAGGGACTAAGACCCCCAACACTCTTCGGGAAAACTGTTAAGTTTGCGAGTGAAGTCAAATATTTAGGAGTAATCTTAGACCAAGGGGCTCACTTGGAATAAGCACATCGAGTATATTACGAAAAAAGCTAGATCTGCTCTGGGTTCCTGTTGGAAGCTTGTCAGCTCTAAACGGGGTATTCGGCCGAAGGCAATGCTATGGATATATACAGCCATAGTGAGACCGATTACCACATATGGCTCCGTAGTGTGGCAAAAAAAGGCTGAACAAATAAACTGTCGTAAAAATCTGAACAGCGTTCAGAGACTGGTGCCTAATAATCACGGGTGGGCTCTCGTCAACACCCACCGCTTCCCTCGAGGCCCTGATCAACCTAACTCCGCTTCCTCTGCTTGTTCAGATGGAGGCCAGAAAGGCGGCTCTCAGGGCCAGGACGGCGGGCAGGACAAATTGGGCCTCCACCCCATTTAGACAGCTAGAACTCAACAGTCACTTCGTGAATCACCCATCATGGACATGCCATCAGATGCCATGATATTATTTTTTTTTTATGAAAGAAGGGAGCAAACGGGTCACCTGATGGAAAGCAACTTCCGTCGCCCATGGACACTCGCAGCATCAGAAGAGCTGCAGGTGCGTTGCCGGCCTTTTAAGAGAGAATAGGGTAATAGGGGAGGGTAGGGATGGAAAGGGAAGGGAATAGGGGAGGATAGGGAAGGGAATTGGGCCTCCGGTAAACTCACTCACTCGGCGAAACACAGCGCAAGCGCCGTTTCACGCCGGTTTTCTGTGAGAACGTGGCATTTCTCCGGTCGAGCCGGCCCATTCGTGCCGAAGCATGGCTCTCCCACGTATAAAAGGATGGAGATATAAGAAGAATGATCAAGGTGCATAGCTTTTCGAAGCAATATCAGGTTCTTATACCTGCCAGGGAGGACTGGGAAGGAAAAATCCCAATTGATGTTCGCCCTAGCGATATAGTTTGGTTCACGGATGGATCAAGGAAAGACAACCGTGCGGGAGCCGGATTCTACGGAGGCAGGCCCCCAAGAGGCAAACATGCCAGTTTGGGGGAGTTTGCGACCGTGTTTCAGGCTGAGGTCTTCGCAATCATCGGTTGCTTACTAGAAAGCCTATTTTATTATTAAGCATCATTAAGCATTAAACACTCCCAATCTTTGAATGTTTTTAAAAAGCAATTAGCCGAACATATTATTAACGAGACTTAACGCTTAAGTTTTAATTATTATGCAACGCGAAAGTTTTAAAATGTTATATTATTAACGCAAATTAAAATGATTTAGTTTACTGTCTATACCTTTTGTAATAACATAATAACCTGAGGTTTTGTAATCAGTTAGCTATATTTTGTTAAATGTGAGGTACGTACACATTTTTTACCTTTAAAAAAATTTAAATGTTTCAAATGCCTTTATGTACCAGTAATTTAACTGTACCTACTTATATTGTATTTTCGACGACGAACGATGAAATTGTATCTAGACATTAAGTAATTAATGTTATCAAATAAGTGGCAGCTTGCCTTTGTTGATAATAAAGAATCTTTAAACCTAAACCTAAAGCCTAGAGATGGCACTAGTTAACAAAAATATTTTTATCTTCTCTGATAGTCAAGCTGCACTTAAAGCACTGACTGCTGCAGAAGTTTCGTGAAAATTGGTTCTGGAATGCATTGAGACGTTGAACATGCTAGGAAAGGACAACAAAATACGCCTAGTATGGGTCCCGGGCCACAGTAACGTCCCCGATAACGAAACCGCGGACGAACTGGCTAGGCTTGGGGCTGAGAGTCTCATATATGGCCCAGAACCAGTCTGTGGAATATCTCCCAGTACCACAAAGCAAGTGCTCGAGGAATGGGTTCGTAAACTGAGCAGGAAGCAATGGGTTGAGACCCCTGGCCTTGAACACTCTAAGGCACTAATTTCTGGCTTCAACAAGAAACTGTCAGGAATAGTGCTCACCATGGATAGGAATCAATTAAGAATCAAAGAAAGGTAGCTCAATGACTTGCAGATTCTGCGAGGAGGAGGATGAAACACCTATACACCTTCTCCTTGACTGCCCTGCTCTACTACAGAGCAGGAACAGACACCTTGGTTGCTACGAATACACATCCACCGAGGAAATTCGTGGCACCAACCCCAACCACATCGTTCAATTTATGAGCAGCATTGGGTTGGGGACGGTACTCTAATGCGAAGGAGTTACAATAGATCCTCAAGGGTCGCAGTGACATCAGGGCTACTTGACCTGCCTTCAGCAAAAAAAAATGTATTGCCTGCACGTACCTGCGTATCGTGGGCAGCGTGCGGCTGCGGCGCGGGCAGCGCGGGCGGCGGGGACTCGTCCCCCACCATCACACTCCACTCCTCCTCTGTTATAAACAAAATGTTTAATATTGGGCCCTATTTAGACATTTATTTATTTATTTGTTTCAAAAACTTAAATCTCTCATTACATTTACCTGCGAATGCATATCAGTTTTAACTGTTAAACTTAAGTTAGGTTAGGGCAACCCTAAACCGCGGTTGGTCATTATCATACACTCCCATCATGTACCTGGTGTAAAGTGGTGTGGGGAGGAGGGCAGCGCCAGCGACATCTGGTGGTCGGGTGCGGGCGCGCCGTCCGTCGGCCGCAGGCTGTGCTGCAGCAGCACCAGCGCCTGCAGCTCGTTTATGTCGCTCTACAAAAAATACATCTTAAATTATAAACAAACTAGCTGTCCCGGTGAACTTCGTGTCACTTTAAAACCTTCCCTGGACTTCTAGGAAAATTTTAAGACTAAAATTAGCCCAATCCGTTCAGCCGTTTTCGAGTTTTAGCGTTACTAACACAATTGAAAATCCATTTTTATATATATATATATATATATATATATATATATATATATATATATATATATATATATATATATATATATATATATATATATATATATATAGATATACGACATTATCCGAAGCCATAAACATTGTGCCATTAGGAATTGATTTATTAGCATCTACAAACATCACATTTTGATATCTATTTTATGTCAAGTCAATGTTATGTTACTGAATATTTACGCAGCATAATATAGCAACACAAAGTCTGCTTGTTTTTTTCTAGCATAGCAAGATACAGCGAACTTTGAATAGGCTGTGTAAATATATTTTGTTAGTAACAGGTCGTTACATAAACTTCGTGACGCGAATAAACCATCGGCTCCTATCAGGCTAGCTGTAACTCACCTCTAGAGCTCTGATCTCGGTTTCATCCCCGGCGTCGGACTGATCCGACATGGAGTTGCCGCGCACCAGCTCGAGCGGCGGCGGCACCGCTAGCGCCGTGCTCGCTTCACTGAGATCTTGCACTGCTAGCGCTGTACTAGCCCCACTTAGATCTTGCATCGCTAGCGCTGTGCTAGCGCCGCTGAGGTCATGTGCCACCGCTAGCGCTGTACTAGCTCCACTGAGGTCATGTGGCACCGCTAGCGCTGTACTGGCCCCGCCCATTTCGTGCGGCACCGCTAGCGCCGAACTAGCCCCGCCCATTCCACTGGGCGGGCCCATTTCCGATTCCGATGTCTCCCACTCCGGTTCACCTGCAATTCAGTCGATTTTAGACTTCCAAGACATGTAACCTAAAACCTTACATGCAGTGTGATAGTGTTTGTAGAATCTAGTTACAGACAAGAGGCAAATGTGATGTGGACGAAATAGAGCTGTGTACTATTTATGTGTTGTAATATGTATTTTCATCAGTGTCCACGCTGACAAAGATACATACAATTTTTATAAAACAAAGGCAATTAAAATCTTAACAAAATCAAACGTTACAAGTCTTAATGCAGGGTGTAACAAAAGAAAGTGATAATACTTTAGGGTGTGTACTTTGGTCTTTCGGCGCTGCTACTTTCACAGTAAACCAGATAAGAGACACGTACACACCCTAAAGTATTATCGCTCGGTTTTGTTGCATTTTGTATAATAATTATGTAAATCCATTTCTAAGCAACTAAGGGCCTGTTTCACCACTCCCTGATAAGTGCCGGATAGGCTATCCGCCACTTAACTTAACAGATGAAATATAGAGTATCTGTCAAAAAAGTTTTGGATAGCCTATGACCCATCCGGCACTTTATCAGGAAGTGGTGAAACATGCCCTAAATATACTTACTGTCAGATGGCGGTCGCGGCGCGGGCGAGTTGGCGGGCGCGCGTCGCGGCGGCGGCACGTGCGTGACGAGCGTGCGCGCGTTGTCGCACACCGAGCCGCCGGGAAACGCGCGCAGCAGCGGCACCCCGCCCACAGACTCCACACCCTCCCCGCCCACTAGGCACACTTCGCGCTGGACAAATAATCAAGTTTTTTATTGACCCACACAGTAATATTTTAACATCATAGAATAAGAAATTGATAGGTTATTGGTCAGGTTAGCGTAAGAGCTATACATAACCCGACCTTTGGCTAACCCAGTGTATAGCTAAATGACATTTCTTACGAGAAGTTACTTCGTCTCTAACTATGCTAAGATTACCCAATACTTTCGCGGCCGCACACAAATAATTTCGGCAGCAAAGACAGAAATAAAAAGTGTGATGTGACACAACACATTACAAACGACATATTTTGAATTTCTAGTTTCGCTGTCGAAATTATTACATGCAAGACTATGTTATAACTCACAAGCTTCAAACATAATGTCATCATCATCATCGTCATACCTGGTCAGCAGCGCGTTCGGCGGCCAGGTCGGCGGCCACAGCCAGCAGGTACACGGCGAGCGCGAGCACGTGGTCCGGCGGCGCGCCCCCCTCGCCCTCCGCCCCGCCCCGCCGCCGCACG
The DNA here is from genome assembly GCF_905147365.1 of Aricia agestis. NCBI lineage: Eukaryota > Metazoa > Arthropoda > Insecta > Lepidoptera > Lycaenidae > Aricia > Aricia agestis. The sequence continues at coordinate 15,223,005 of NC_056418.1, read as the reverse complement.
CCGCGCGCCAGTACCGCTAGTAACGCTCCGTGTAGCACACCTGCGAAATGAAAATGTTTACATGTATTTCTTTAATAGCTTTACGCACTATTAATAAATCTAAACGTTAATAGCGAATGCCAATTAGCGGGGTCCTAGACGAGGTAGACCTACAATAATATAAAACAAGTAACAACTTACTTGACAATAATATTAACTCTAGACGGTCAATAATATTGCACAATACGTGATATAGCTCAATAAAATTGATAGTGTAGAGGCCCGCTTAGATGGCAGCATAATATTATCATTAGTAATTTACTCGAGATTTCCTTTACTCGATTCAACTCAATAGTCAAAAATGTCCGTCCTCCCGCCTCCGCTCTGTCTCGCTAGTTGATACTGACCTGACGCGCAAAGCTGTCTGGGATCGCCGGCGGCGGGCGGCGGTGGCGGCGCGGGCCGCAGCGGCGGCCACAGCGCCGCGCCCGCCTCCGTCTCGCCCGCCCCGCACGCTCCGCCCACTGAACCGCCCTCCGCTTTCCGTTTCTCGCGCACGCTGTAAAGATTACAACGCTGTAATGTGTCGTTTATAATATTGTTTTTTCGAATTTTAATGTTAAAATAATTGGGGGTTGTTGAGCCAAAAGCGTAGTCGTGTGTTGCTTTGAAATTGAACATAGCCAGTGCTTCTGAATTTTTAAGAATATTTTACCAGTCTGCTGATAAAGCTACTATGCTGATAAAATTACATTAAATCTGATTAATGGGCCACAGCCCACATGCAAATTGAAAATACATTATAGAGGCGCAGACGGATGAGTCTGTAACACTGTAGTCAGGTAAGTCTGATTTTGGCCGCACAATAACAGATTAGGATGCGCGGAGTCGGATGGCTCGCTCGTTATGCTTTGTGTAATTTAGTTTATAATTTTGTTTAATACGTTAGTACATAGTTATTACCTATAATGTTGGTCTTTCTTTTGTGGCTCATTAACCTTTTAAAGAGAACCTTTTGTATATCGTCTACACAACTCGGTTACGGGTTAAAGACAATAAATGTCAAAATTGTAAACTTTAGATATAATGACATAAATAAATCAATAATCTGATGGGTATACTAACTACTGCGTGAATCTATCCATGGAGGAGTGGAAGTCGCGTCGGTGGACGGCGCGGCGCAGCACGTGCAGCGGGTCGTAGTAGCGCTGCCACACCACCGGCCGCGGCACGAACAGCCCCTGCTCGAGCGCCTCCGAGCCGCGCGGCGGCGCCCGGTATACTGACAGCTGGAACGGATAGATACATGTTATAGTTAAAGAAAAAATTACCCTTGATCTTGAGCACATACTGAAGCATTAAAAAACTTAAAAAAATGAGTTCTTGCCACGCATGTCAACGAAGAATTAGTACTGCGGAAAAATTGTCTTGCGCAGTGTGCTCTCATTTTTATCACTTTGCATGTGTTGGATTTACAAAGGAAAATTACTCAAAATTGTCAAGTAAATCAAAAACGACATGGAAGTGTCCGGAATGCAAAATTATCAAAAGGAAGGGCGACAATAGCGACACACCAGTAAAAATCGCTGATGAACTCGTCATTGAAGAAAATCCTGCTCTCGCTGCTGACCCCTGCGAGGATATTTAACAACATCTCAATCGTTTTGAGAGCACCATGCTTACTAAAATACAAAAAATGCTGTCCGACATTCTCGAAAGTAAAATGAAGACGGAATTTCAGGACATTTGTTCTGGACTGCAGCAAATTCCTGATCTATTGAAAACTATCGAATTCCTCTCGACGAAATACGATGATCTCCACAAAAAGATAGTGGAAACCGAAAAAGAGATGGCAGACCTGCGCGCTGAAAATACTTCTCTCCGCGAAAGTATTCAGGATATGGCGTTCAAAGTTAACCAAATAGAACTTAACGCAAGAGAAAGCAATGTAGAAATGCAGTGCCTTCCGGAGTTTAGTAACGAAAATTTACTAACTTAAAAACTGTTTCCTGTCCATTAGAAGAAAAATATCTTTTATCGTGTGTGAGGGTTCCAAAAGCTAATTCTACATCACACAGACCAAGATCAATTATTGTTAAGTTGTCGTCAGCACGTGCACGTGACACTTTACTGGCAGCGTGTATCTCTTTTAACAAAGCCAACCCTCAGGATAAGCTAAATAGTTCTCAAGTCGGTATCGGTGGGGAGAAGCAACCGATATACGTCATGGAGCATCTCTCATCTTATTCACGAAACCTACATGCACAAGCTCGTTTGTTAAAAAAAGACAGAATTTGCAAATACGTTTTGGTTCGCAACGGTCGCGTTATGATCAGAAAGGATAATTCTTCCCCTGCGATTTGGATCAAAAATTCAAACATCATCAACACTCTTAAATCTAGTTAATAGTATGGTTCCCACTAAAATAACATATACACAACTTAACATCTACTATCAAAATTCTCGAAGTATTCGTGGGAAATTATTAGATCTAAATTTGGCATCTCTAAATTGTTCGTATGACATTTTATTATTCTATCAGAAACATGGCTTAATGACACCATCTACGACTGCGAAATACTTAACAATAATTATCAAATATTTAGGAGGGACCGATGTACTACTAATAGCTGTAAAGCTGACGGAGGAGGAGTGCTAATTGCTGTAACTAAAGACATAGAAGCATATCGCATGAGCTTTCTTGAAAGTGATAAGGAAGATTTGTGGGTTAAAGTAACCACTGGAAAAGGGAATCATGCAAAATCCATAAATATATGTGCCATATATATACTCCCACCACTAACAAGAACAAATTGATTCACTTAGTAGAGCTATTACGGCCATAGAAAAAGGAGACATCTTCATCGTTGGAGATTTTGATACCAGCCAGATATCTTGGATAGAACTACCCCAGGTACAGCTAAACTTCACTAAAACCCGTATGTTGGACACCAATAATTCAATAGGAAATTCGTTAAAAGAATTATTAGCTTTACATAACTTAACCCAATGTAATACAATTACAAATCCTGATGGTAAAATCCTCCATAGCTATTACTAAAAATGTCCCTGTGTATAAATATCTAAAAAATATGTGCAAAATATCGAAGCTTCGATAAGTAGTAATAATGTTAAAGCATTTTGGTCTTACATTAACTCAAAAAGAAAATCCAAAGGTACCTTTAAACCTAACGAAATGTTTCTAAATGATAAAAAGTACAGAGATCCTATTAACATTTGTAACGCTTTTATGGAAAACTTTTCTACAGATTTTAATGGCACAAGCTTGATCAATTATACTGACCTACTAAAAGAAGGCTGTAAACATTCAATGCCAGTTAGCACGCTAACCGATATAGAGGTAGATAATAAAACAATAATAAAAAAAATAAAAAACCTTGACCTAAATAAAAGTACTGGACCGGATGGTATTCCACCCATATTTATTTCTCGTTGCGCAGAGACCATTTCCAAGCCATTAACACTTATTTATAATAAATCTTTAAGCAGTGAAATACTAATGCCTCGTTGACATGCGTGGCAAGAACTCATTTTAACTTGAGCATCGTAGGTGGATAACTGATCAGATGTTTCTTTTTAAAATGTTAAATAACTTATATAACAGTCCTGTCACGAATAATGTTTTCTGTTCCAAGACCTAACTCTAGAAAGCGAGAGGTGTTTTCTGTAAAGGGTTACAGAACCAATTCAGGCCATCATAGCATGCTACCGAGAATATGTCGAGACCATAAAAAGCTGTTAAAGGAGTTCGATGTTGACATTACCGCTCACAAACTTGCTCCTTTTAAGCGAGTGCTAGCAGAAATCCCCTACCCAACTTAACGTGCGATATTGTCATCATCGACTCATAAAAGCAATTTCGCTATAAATATATTATTTGCATGCTGAGTCTACCTGTAATTGGGTCTGCACCTCAATAAGGTTCGTGTTGTAATATTAGTGATATAAGTTTTTTTATAAGATGGTTTGGCAGACCAAATAAATAAATAAATAAATAGTTGTACCATCGAAGAAATTAATTCACAGGCAGATGGGGGACCTACGTAGGTTGGTCACGTCACGTCACATCAAACCCAGCCGACAGATCACAATTAACATTGAATTGACATGATCTTACTAAATGACGTTGGTCTGTCAATTGCCTAGGAATCGATTTTCTCGATGGTACTACGCGAGGTAAATGTTAAAGAGCTACAAAGACTTACTTACTGTGTAATTTTTGGATGAATTATTGTGATTCAGGAGGGAAGGATACAGTTAGAAAAACTAACATGACACCTACACCTACAGTGTACTCCAATGTCAAAATTATACACGACATACGCCTATGTACCGACGGGATGGCTTATTACAATTTAATCTGTTGCATCGTCCAAACGGAACAACACATTGCTGTATGCTAGCATACATCTGCGGTGAAACAACATAACACTGAACGCAGTGACAGCGCAGCGCGTTTCCCTCCCACCTTATCTCCTGTCTTTATCTGACTATGCAACGTATCAATTTTATAACATTTAAAATGCATGTCGGTGCGCAACGAAGCAATGTGACTAGACTAACGTGATCTACCCTGACGGTATATATCCTACCTCCTTGAGCACCTGCTCGAAGTTGCGCGTGTGGGCGTTGCCGGAGCGCTCGGGCATGAGCTCGAGCAGTTGCGAGTGCGTCTTGTCGCCCGCCGCCAGCAGCGTCGCCACCTCCAGCCGCGACTGCGTCAGCTCGTCGTTGCCTGCGCAACACATACACAGTAAATAGTTATATAAAAAAGTTATTAAATTTTGAGTAAAAAGTGTTCCTATAGTTTGTGCGTTCTAAGATGATATGGGTGACAGTTTTAATAATAATAATAAATTCTTTATTTGCACACACAAAAGAAAAGACAAAAGCACATAAAAGAGAAAAAAAACCAAAAGAAATAATAACAACAAAAAAGGTATAAAAAATTACAAAATTGTGCAAAAAGGCGGTCTTACTGCTTTAAGCAGTTTCTCCCAGACAACCGAAAACAAAATATATTAAAAATATAATGACATAAAAATATAAATATTAAATATACATATTATATTATTACATACATTATTAGTAAGTAATAATAGTTTTTATTATTCCTAGGTAATAAGTTAATAACATACGGTAATAGAATAAACGAAATAAACTTTACACAGATATAATAAGACAAAAAAAAAGTATAAATAAAAGAACCTACACACCAACGGTTTTATATAGAGAGGTCTAAGTAATATTGTTTTACACGTTTTTTGAATATATTTATAGATTCAGATTTTTTAATGAAATCGGGTAGGGAGTTCCAGAGTCGAATAGCGGTGATGGCGAAGGAAGAATCATAGAGTGAAGTTTTATGAGATGGAAAAGCAAGAGTAAGTTTTTTAGCAGAGCGAAGAATAGGGTTGTTATGACCGAGGAAATTGAATTTTACTTTTAGATAGTCAGGAGTTGAAGGATTAAAGAGGATATTATATAGTAAATGCAGGACGTGAGAATTTCGTCGCATCTTTATCGGAAACCACTTCAGCTGAGACCGATAATCAGACCACATGATCGAATTTGCGAAGGCCAAAAATAAAACGGATGCACAAATTTTGAAGTCGTTGAAGGGAAGAGAGGAGATTTTCATTTCTACACAGTAACAAACATCAGCGTAGTCTAGAATAGGGAAGAGTAAGGTCGTGGCTAGATTAATTTTAGTTGCAACTGGCAGGAAATTGCTTAATCGTCTGAGGGAAGCGGTGGCAGCGTTCATCTTTTTGCGAAGTTCCTGGGTCTGGATATCCCATGAGAGAGTGCGGTCGAAGTGAACTCCAAGGTTACGCACGGAGGAGCTGTAAGGAATAACATTCCCGTCAAGGACAATGTCAGGTAAGGAGTTCCAGTCCACTTTCGCAATTAGATGTCTGCTGCCAATAATAATAGATTGTGTTTTATTTGGATTAAGGACTAAACCATAGGCATTGCTCCACTTCGATATTTCATCTAAATCAGCATTGGTTTGAGCAATACCGTAGGATAGTAAGGGGAGCAGGACCTGGATATATATTTGTAGGTCATCGGCATACATATGATAGGAAGAGGAAATTTTACGAGAAATGGAGTTAATGAAAAGAGAAAACAAGAGAGGTGATAACACACTGCCTTGAGGCACACCGGCAAAAATATCCACCAAGATGACGATGTGTTGTCAATTTTAATGCGCTGTCGGCGCCCCTGAAGGAAGCTGCGGAACCATTCTACTACGATAGGAGATAGATTAAGTGAGCTAAGAAGAAGAAAGAATATCATGGTCTACTGAGTTGAAGGCATTGCTAAAGTCTAAGAGAGTAAGTATAGTTAATAATTGATTGTCCATCCCAAGACGAATATCATCAGTAATTTTTACCAATGCCGTGGAAGTGCTGTGCCCAAAACTAAAGCCAGATTGTAATGGATTTAGTAAATTATGTGAATTGAGAAAAGACTGAAGTTGATGATGTACAGAACGTTCTAAAATTTTTGAGAGGAAGGGAAGGATAGAGATTGGACGGTAATCACTGATTTAGGACTCGGTTTTTTGGGGAGAGGAATTATATTCGCATATTTCCAGGAGGAGGGAAAGACGCCGGTTGTAAGTGAGAAGTTGAGGATGTGTACAAGGATCGGAGCTAAAATATCTAATAATGGAACTATCATATTTCGACCTATGCAGTCAATGCCCACGGCCCTTGAAGAAATTGACATGACAGCCTTTTTAACCTCTGTGACTGACAGCTCTCTAAAAGAAAAGGAAGTATTATCAGGAGAAGGTAAGGTGGACAGATCGCGGATAGTTTGAGCTTTTCTACGTGTGTCGACTTCAATCTCCTAACTGAAGGTAGGTACTTATACCATCATTTTGTATTAGGGTTTAGTCATTCACAATAGTACTAATAATAGCTGCACAACACTGTTCAAGTATGTATTACCGTAAATTAACACAAGTAAAAAAGTTTTATATCACAAAATGGCGCGTTGCGCGTCGTTTATTGTAGGCGTCCTTTTCACTTTCACACTAATTTATACAAAAACACTCAGTTTATGTAATTTTCACACTTTATTATTAATTGTATTCATTAATTAATAGATGTATCCTATTATTAAAGTCTAATTATACATTTTCACGGTAAAATTATTTTGAATAAACGGGAGCGCACAAAAGTGCGTGTTGCGCGTCCGCCGGTCTAGGCGCGAAAATGTTTTCATGTTCCTTGCTACGGGTTTTTTTTACAAGAAAACAAAAAAAATCAAAATGTAATAAATTATATTCCATCTACAAAAACAAATGTTTCCTATAATTGTAAATGAATAAACATGAAAAGATGCTAAATGCTAACTTATTAATAAAAATTATAAATATTAACTGTGAAATAGGAGTATAAAATTATTGTTACGAAAACATTTGAAAAATGTCGTAGGGTAAGTTCGCCCTTTCGCGTCCATAGACCAATTCGCGTCCATTTTGCGGATCTCCATTTTTAAAATCCCGAAAATAAATAAACTAACACACCAATCAAACGAAAAGTCATTCCCGCTAATACGTCAATGTATACGAGGTACGCACACATGGACAAAAGGTCCGTGCGCCAAACCAAAACCGTTTAGAAGAAATTGTTAGCCTCGGCTGTTCAACAAGGGAGCATGTGCGCGCGCTCGCGCGACAAAAAAAATAGTGTGCAGCGGCGCGTTCGATGGTAAGTTTTTTATTGTTTTAAGTAAAAATTAGGTTACATAGTTGTTTGTAGACTATTATAATGTAAAAAGGAATAATATTTATTATGAATTTACTTATGTTTTTTATATTTAACGACTGAAATAAGGTGGACGCGAATTACTACATCGAATTCACAAAATTTCTACTTTGCGTCCACCTGTGGACGCAAACTATACCTACAGGGGATGATACATAAACCAAATTGCGTCCACTATTTTCGTTAAATATTTGCATGTTGACTTGCATGTGAAAATAATAATTATGAAATGTATTGTTAATTATTATATTATTGTATATTTTTTATTAAAAATACGTTTAAAAATTGTATTTTTAAATAAAATGAGTTCTTTTATTCTTTTTTTTCTATTTAAGATGAGTTCTTCGGAGAAAAGAAAGAAGAAGGAAAGGAGAACATACACAGAAGACGATTTAAAGAAAGCGTTAAATGAAATTCGAGAGAAGAATAAATCGGTAAGACAAATATGTAAAGAATATGCTATTCCCAAGACCACAATATTGGATAAAATCAGTGGGCGCAGACCAGATGGAGTAAAGAAACCTGGACCAGAACCAGCGCTAGGAGTAGATGGTGAAAAAAAAGTAGTTGAATGGCTTCTTGATATTTCCAAATGTGGATTTCCAGTGAAAAAGCAAGAATTGTTAAATACTGTTCAGAAAATAATTCGAGATGGGAAGTTTAAAAATAATTTTAAAGATGATCGCCTAGGTCAAAAGTGGTTTGAAAAATTTTTGTTTTTTTTTACCTATTAGTCCTACTACTTAGGTAGGTACCTTATATATTTTTAAGTTCAACGTTGAGAAGATTTTGATTATTTTTTTGAGATTCTTTATTATGATAATAATGTTGATTTTTATTACAGTTTACTTAATTACATTCTGAAATAAAGAAATAATTGTTAAAATATATATTTTTAAGTTCAATGTTGAGAAGATTTTGATTATTTTTTTGAGATTCTTTATTATGATAATAATGTTGATTTTTAATACTCTGAAATAAAGAAATTGTTAAAATACAATCTTTTTTTATTTTCTTAAAATATCACCCCTATATTCCTTTTCTAAGCTGGTGGACGCTAAATGGTCCACGGGTGGACGCAATTAGGATTTTGTGGACGCAAAGTGGGTAAAACGCCTTATTCTGAAGTTTATCTATTTAAAAATTTAACATAAGATGCTTCGAGTAAAACTGAAAGTTAATCTTAAAATAGACTAATATATTGATCACATAACATAATTTTTTCATAGAAATGAATGTTGGGACATTATTATTTTCGCCATCAAACTTGCCAACTGCACTAAATGGACGCGAATAGGCGAAATGACCCTATGCATGAAACGGAACTTATGTCAATAGAGATTGACTCTGTTGAATCGAAATCAAATCGATAAAAAAGGGCGGCCATCTTAAATCGCCGGCACCACTGAAATGTCAGTACGAAATCGATAATTTCGATTGCAAATCCTTTACGAAGTGATTCGATATTTCTAAACTATCGATTAATTTTTGTTAGGTAACTTCCCTACTATTGTCAATTATAATGTGTCACGCATATCATCATAAAACGCACAAACTATAATGATTAAACATGGTGTGAGGCAGACGGCAGACGCTTTCATCATGATCCTGATTTGTCACCGCCCCTTTTTGCCGGACGTTACTAACGTCCACTCTGTTTTTTTTATGAAATAAGGGGGCAAACGAGCAAACGGGTCACCTGATGGAAAGCAACTTCCGTCGCCCATGGACACTCGCAGAATCAGAAGAGCTGCAGGTGCGTTACCGGCCTTTTAAGAGGGAAGAGGGGAAAAGGGGAGGGTAGGGATGGGATGGGAAGGGAAGGGAATAGGGTAGGGGATTGGACCTCCGGTAAACTCACTCACTCGGCAAAACACAGCGCAAGCGCTGTTTCACGCCGGTTTTCTGTGACTACGTGGTATTTCTCCGGTCGAGCCGGCCCATTCGTGCCGAAGCATGGCTCTCCCACGTGCACATAGCATAACATGTGATATCGTCACCACTCACCGAGGTTGGTGCGCGAGGAGACGAGTATGGCGAGGAAGGTGAGCAGCCCCTCCACCATCGCGTCCTGCTCCGCCGCCTGCACCAGCGACAACGGCGTCAGGCTCAGCCACTCGCGCACGCCGAAACTGCAAAATAAAATATTATTATTGTAGGTAAATAATTGTTATTAAGCGCTAGTTAAATAACCTAAGATCTCAGTGCATTCATTTGCCTGTTCTGTTGTTCTGTTGAGTGCCATCACTCAATAAAAATTATATCAAAATAGTCTGCTGGTTTCTTTTTCATGTAACGATAAGAAAATTTGCGATTAAAAGAAGAAATGCTATTGCCAAAGATTCCAAAAGCTGTTATTTTGTTCATGGTCTAAAAAAACGTTATTTGTCATAAAGACAGTGCTTCGACCTTGAAGTCATACAATAAGAACTATTTTGCAATGATTGACATTAAATTGTAACTTTCTCTGTCTATTTCTTAGAAGACTCGACTTGAGATCGTCCTACTACGCTTGCTAGATTTTTCCACAGCTGAGTTTCGGGCCTCGATCAACATCGGACCGTGAATCGACCGTAAACGGTACTCGAGTTAGTAGACACTATACTCACACATCAATACACATATCGAGGAAGCTGTCTGCCGGCAGGTGGGCGGCGCACACCTGCAGCCAGTACACGTCCAGGTCGACCATGGAGTTGCAGAAGTTTGCCTGGATGTACGTCATCGCCTGCCCCTTGATCTGCAGCCCGTTGCGCACCCATACGCCCGCCAGGATCTCGTAGAACAGGCTCTGCCGATGGAAATGCACAAATTAACGTTACTGTTTTTGATTATGTATCTTAAATACAAGCCATACCCCCGAAACATATTGATGTACTATCAGAGAAGTTGATTCCTATGCAAATCGGGGACCTAAGTAGTTTGGTCTTATTACGTCAAACCCAGCTGACAGATAACAATTAACATTGAATTGACATATTCGACCAAATAACGTTGGTCTGTCAATTGCATAGGAATCAACTTCCTCGATGGTACATCGCACTAAACGAAATTTTGCACAAACTTTGGTAGGTTGTCCACCAATGTGTCTCAATATATTTTTTGTAAATAAGTTACTTTTTAAATTTTAATTATTATTGCATTAGGCCTGCACATAATGCCTATTAACTCTATATAAACAAAGATAAGTGCCATCAACTATCTGGGTCCGCAGTTCAAAATTACCGTCCGTCCGTCTGACGGAAGATCGTTGTCCTGACACAATATGTATTATGACAGTAAGGGCCCTTCCACAGGACGTGTTTTTTGACGCAAATGAAACGCGCGTTTGTATCGATACAAACTCAAGATGAACGCTAATAAAGCGCGTTTGTATCGATACAAAAAGTACCCAGTAACCGATTCTCAGACCCACTGAATATGCATATAAAATTTGGTTAAAATCAGTAAAGCCGTTTCGGAGGAGTACGCGGCCTAACATTGTGACACGAGAATTTTATATACATATAAGATTATATTACAATTTACAGCCTATCATTACAGCGAATATTTTTTACAAAATATGTCTCTGCCTGATATATTGGAGATGTCATTTAACAGACGAGGTCTCGATAGATTAATGTAATTGTAATATTGTTAAAGAAACTTGTATTATCTACTTTTTGTGTTATTCAAAAAATGATTTATAAATCTATCCTAAACAAACATACAAAAACTGTACAGTACCCTATTCACTGACAGAGGCGGCAGGTAGTCAGTTTTTTTTAAATGTCAGCAACTAAGAACCAAAGAAATGGATTACAGTTACAAATACGGATATAAAAAAACAATGCACTGATACACATCTGCAAAACAGACTAGAAACGGTGTTTTGGCGTATGGATTACAATATCATTGAGGCGATGCAAAAGAACTTTGTAAAAGTTTATCCATAAAGTGTAACAAATACACATAATGAAGAATTTGAATATTGAAAGAATTTTAAAAATATGAAAATGTTTAACGATAGTGATCGTTAAACATTTTCATATTTTTAAAATTCTTTCAATAAATCTCTTTCAAAAAAATCAATTAATTAGTGAATTAAAATGTATAATAATTATATTACTCACTAATTTTGACGATAAGTGCAAAGCAATCAATTTCTTTCTGGTTATGTTATGTCATGAGTCATGCTTTGCAGAACAATTCAACAAACTAACAATCGCACCCAGAGTAATTTAATGATAACTTAACTTTAATGAAGGTTTTGATATTAGCTCCATACATTTTCGGTCAGACTTCAGTAAAGTTAAGAAATCTTTATTTTTTTCTGCAATAAGGCCGTAACTCACCTGCAAGCGCGTGGATGGTGATTTGTTTTTAATTTGTTACCCAAAATTAAGCCAAAACATTATGTTTGTAGCAATGTCAAGCGTACGGAATTCAATTCAATAACTATTAACTATACACATTTCTTGCACTTTATTATTATATTTTTCACAATATTATTATTTTACACGATCGTTTTCGATATAATGATCCTCAGGTTAGTGTCGGTACATTTAAATTAAAAAAAAATGTAAAGAAAACTAGGGTTGTCTGCATCATGAGACTTTCTACAAATTAGTACAACAATTTTTATACCAAATGCAAATTGTTTCTACCAAAAAAAAAAAAAAAAAAAATTTTTTGTGTGACCTAACCTAACCTATATTATGTTCATTAAATTCATAATCTATATATTCTATATACTTAATATATAAAACTCAAAGGTGACTGACTGACCATGATGATCTATCATTATTACTATTATTATTATTATCAACGCACAACCCAAACCACTGGACCGATCGGGTTGAAATTTGGCATGCAGGTAGATATTATGACGCAGGAATCCGCTAAGAAAGGATTTTGATCAATTTCCCCCTCCAAGGGGTTAAAATAGGGGTTGAAAGTTTGTATATAATAATACTTCTTAACGCGAGCAAAGCCGCGGGCAAAATCTCGTATTATATTATAAATGTGAAAGTGTGTCTATCTGTCGGTCTGTCACGCTTAAACCACTGAACCGATTTTGCTGAAATTTGGTATAGAGATACTTTGAGTCCCAGGAAAGGACACAGGATACTTTTTATCTCGGCAAAATGTACGGTTAAGTAAAAGTATGCGGACGCAGCATATAGCAATCTACGAAACGGTAGAACGGTACGGTTCTTGTCTACACGTAACAGCGCTTTCTAATTCTTACTCATACTTTGATTTGAAACGTTCTTTACGAGTTACTATAAAGATTAATCCTCATATTTGGGGACTATTTCTCAATCGCCTAATAAACGAATAAGTATAGTGTTGTCTCTATTTACTTGATAATAAGTGACAAAGACAAATATACTATAAATTCCATTATGTACATTTGGTGTACCAAGTAACATGTAACCTAATCAGTCTCCATAATTCCAAAGTGCATTGAAGCTTTGTTGCCATTATGTAGGCTACAGGGAGGGGTATGTTAGTGTTGCCATGTTATTGCAGTTACCCAAATAAAGGGGAAATTTTAAATTGAATTAAAATAAAGGGGAAGTTTTTTGAAGTGGCTAGTAAAACAAATGTTACATAATTGGTTTCTTATAGCTAGAACAGAATTTTATAGTTATTAATTAACGGTGAACAAAAATGAATAATTTATAATATTTTTAGTTTTTGATGTAATATTGTAAGGTTTAATTAAAATTGCCAGTATTATGAACACAAGCGGAAAAAACCTTCGCATTTTTTCTCGACCTACATAAACTTGTAAATAAGTTTTATTACAATTATTGCAAAACCAACATAAAATATGTTAGGTGTTGACTGATGACTATTCATTTATACGTTGAACTGACGTACATAATAACATCTACAGTTTACACTGCACTGTGCGTATACATAAATAATTATATACTAATGCAGTAATGCTATGTTCAAACAACATAATAATAAGCCAGAAGCCTAGAGGTAACACAAAGAGCAACCTGTAACACGTATGTTGTGCAAATTCGAGGTCAGCCGTTTGAACGGCCAGCGCTCACTAGTTAAACCGGTACTGTGACTCACGGCAGTAGACGTGGGTTAAATGACCGACTAGCAGCTTTAAAAGAATACTTTTCAATCATAAAAGCAACCTTCAATACAAATAACATTCAAAATAAATAAATCTAAATTCGAAACGCACCATAATTCAAAACCCAACAAAGTGGGCAAAATCAATAGTAGCGAAAGTGGTTTTGTGAGCTGGCCACACCGGGCCGCTTCGCCGCACCCGTCGGACGGTCAGTGTGCATCCGGCCGGCATGTGGGTTAAAGTGTGTGCGTGTGTGGTGCTCATCCTCGGGCTGAGCCACGGCTTCCTCGACGACGCCGTGGAGGTCATCAAGCTCGGGAAGGAAATAGGTGAAGACGTGCTAGCTTCGTGGGAGATATTCGGGAAGGGGTACAATGTGACGGGCGGAGTGGAGTTGCCGTTTGGCGGGCGGCGGCGGGAGCGCGCGGTGCTGGCGCGGCTGGCGCAGATTACGAGGGCCATACAGCGCGTGGAGTCCGAGCTGGTGAACACCAGGAGTCTATCGCTGCTGCTGGCGAGCGCCGGCCGGGGCACTCGTCTCGAGCTACGCCTGCTGGAGGCGTCTGATCTTTTGGCGCGGGTGGGCGCAGCGGAGGCTCAGATGCGCGAGTACGTGCGCTACCAGGAGCAGCTGGAGCGCAGCACGCTGGAGTCGTTCGCGCTGTGGGCGGTCTCGCCGGACCGCGGTGCGCTGCCGGGCCTCGTGGAGCGCATCCATGCGTTGGTCGCGCCTCCAACGCACGCGTTCCTAGATAAAGGCATCCTGGCGCTAGCGGTCGACAGTCTACAGGTAAACAGCTGTGCATAGTATCTTCTTTGCTAAACAATTCGCAAAGTAGTCGAATTATACCTCCTTTTGCGTGATGGCCTTGAAATTCAACGGTTCAACGTCACGAACAATAAGTTACAAAAAACTATAATCGCCATCATTGATACTCATTTATAGTGGAGGTAGGATGAAATGTTTTTTATTTAAGACAGGACTGGAATTTGGATGGTATGATTGATGCGAATTCTTGGTAAGTAAATTATAATTTTCCTTAGGTTTTTATTAAAATCGATCAACAGCTCATTTCAACAATAATAAATTACATATTTTTATATTACCGTTAAGTGATGACTAATTAAGTAATTACTAATTAGTATCCCCTGCATCGCAATTCACAACCCTACATCAGTGTTTTTCAACCTTTTTGATGATGCGACCCCTACAACAGTAGCTCCATGACAATGATGATGACCCCCCTGGGGGGGTCGCGACCCGCAGGTTGAAACACACTCACTGCCTTGTAATACAGGGTCGATTTCCCAGAAGCGACGTTATCAAATAGAAGGTGCTAGTTGCTACCAACTTGCGACATGAGAACGAGATCACATTACACACAGCAAATCAACAAAAACGTAACAAAGAGTCTCGCTTGTCAGACAACTATCAACAACACTTGTATTGTTCAACACGCAAAAAGTAACGGAATCCAGCCCAAACCGCTGAATCGATTTTGCTGAAAGGCGTGGAAATACTTTGAGTCCCGGGAAAGGACATAGGATACTTTTTATCCATTCATGACAGAGTGACAGACAATGACAGTTAGGAAGTATTTGTAAACTAGGCCAAAACTCGTGTATCGCGCGGGAACCGTACCTTTTCCCGGGACAAAAAGTATCCCATGTCCTTTCCCGGGACTCAAAGTATCTTCATGCCAAATCTCAGCAAAATCGGTTCAGCAGTTTGGGCGTGAAAAGGTAACAGACAGACAGACAGACACACTTTCGGATTTATAATATTATGTATTAGTAATGTATGGATTATAATGCTGTAGCCTAAGTAAGAGAAGGATTAAAACAATTCCTCCTCCTCAGAGATAATAATATGATGTGTTGTGTGAGGCGGACTCTGGATATTGTTTCAATAATTTGTCACAACTTCGTCACCTGCCTATCTCTCTTCTCATAAACTTCCGCACTAATCACTTCCATAAGTGATAACAGCTACACCACAACTCATTGACATTTGATACCTAGTTAACTACATAATGAATAATGCACTTATCAATAATTATGATAACTTAATGAGAGTGATTTAATTGAATTGGTTAATAAATAACTACATTATTGATTTTTAGGGTTCCGTACCCAAAGGGTAAATACTGGACCCTATTACTGAGACTTCAATGTCTGTCCGTCTGTCTCCAGGCTGTAACTCAAGAACGGTATAGCTAGAGAGTTGAAATTTTCACAGATTATGTATTTCTGTTGCCGCTATAAGAACAAAATATACTAAAAATTAAATAAATTCAATATTTAAGGGGGGCTCCCAATTCCCATACAACAAACGTGATTTTTCAAACATTTTTTGCTCGGTATCAATGATGACAACAGGTAAGCACTAGAAATTTTCACAAAAGCCTTAATTATAATAATATGTGTACTCCCATCAATCGCGGAAAAACGAGACACAATAGCTCTTCTATTGTTATCGCGGTCGGATGTGGCCGCTTAAGTCTTCATGAATTAATAACTAATAATAATATTATTTAAATAAAAATTTAAGGCGGCTCCCATACAAAAAACACAAGTTTTGGTTGCTCTATAACGGCACGGAACCCTACGTGCGCGAGTCCGACTCGCACTTGACCGATTTTTATTATAACAGTATTAGACAAATTACATTCTTAAAAAACGTTTTAATTTAACTTAATGGGTACTGATTTAAAGATATTCTCAATTTTAACATTAAAATATATTCTAGGTTCAAGGTTTAAGTTAAAAAGTAAAAAATAATGCAATACAACAAATATATACCTAAAGTTCAATTATTTTCTACTTCAACGAATACGATTGACATAATGCAACTAAGTATAAGTAATAAGTATATTGTTCTTCCACATTTCCACTAATAAGTGACATAAATCATAATGAAGATTTATTGATTCCGTACGTGCGCGTACGGAATCCGTGCACGCCAGCGAGCGTACGTGCCCGCAGATACTAACCGTTCGCGTTATCATTGTGAGTGATATCTACTTCTTTATAAGGGTTCGATATGCATAATTTGTTTGTTATCGCACATAATTTAAATTAAAGATATTGAATATTGATCCTTAATAAAAATAGGATTCACAAAATATTCGGTCGGAAACCTTTTGACAGGCAAGAGCCATATAGTGGCAAAATACACTAGATTAACACGTTCAACAATGATGAGCCATGCTCCGGTAGCTATTTTCTGCTCGACCATTACTTTTAAATAGAAAACTGTCCTAATTATCTGTGATTAGGGCCTGATTATACCTACCGAGTAAAGTGGCGAGTCAAACTCACTCAAAAAAAAAACACTCGGCCGAGTACGTCCATATAAATCACTAGATATAGCGTCCGCAACTCCGTTGCTCCTAAATTCGTTTAGCACGCGGGGGCCGTAAATTTTTCCGGCATAAAAGTATCCTATGTCCTTTCCCGGGACTCAAAGTATCTCCATACCAAATTTCAGCAAAATCGGTTCATCGGTTTGGGCGTGAAGAGGTAACAGACAGACAGACAGACAGACACCCTTGCGCATTTTGTGAAATTTATAATATTTATAATATTAGTAAATAAGTAAGTATGTAATAGTATGGATACCGAGTGATAGGCCGAGGGCACTGTCTCGCCAATCCACTCGGTAGGTGTGATCATTATGGATATGCGAGTGATACTGATATTGACAGGCGACCGTTATGTCATGACTCACATTTCGTGGAGTCGGTGTCGTCCGTATTCGAAAGCAATTGCCCTCTTCCCTTTTATTTTTTGACCCCCGAGTTTGACCCCGAGGGCCTAACCCCAGTTTGGGGTCGATGTCGCCCCCAGTTTGGGGGGCGTTAAAGTTTATGATTGCATTTATTGCATTAGGGCATTTGATGGCAAAATCGTGGAATGCTGTTGGTAACGATAGTTAATAAATAAATGCCACAAATAGAAAAGTAAAATGATTAAGAATGAAACATTTCACTAATTTGGTAATTGATTTGTATTTAAAAAATTTGTAAAACAGTTTTATTAATATTAATTATTAAATGAAAATAAATTATTGTAAAAGTTGAACAAGACAACTTGCAAATATTTTTTTTTTTTATGAAATAAGGGGGCAAACGAGCAAACGGGTCACCTGATGGAAAGCAACTTCCGTCGCCCATGGACACTCGCAGCATCAGAAGAACTGCAAGTGCGTTGCCGGCCTTTTAGGAGGGAATAGGGTAATAGGGGAGGGTAGGGAAGGGAAGGGAAGGGAATAGTTGAGGGTAGGGAAGGGAATAGGGTAGGGGGGGGATTGGGCCTCCGGTAAACTCACTCACTCGGCGAAACACAGCGCAAGCGCTGTTTCACGCCGGTTTTCTGTGAGTACGTGGTATTTATCCGGTCGAGCCGGCCCATTCGTGCCGAAACATGGCTCTCCCACGTATAAAACTGGTACCTAATTCCCTATTTTAGGAAATTAAAAAAACCTTGCAAGAGTGTAGAGAATAATTAGATATTGTAATGACCATAATAATACATTTTAAATTTTTGAACATAATATATTAAGCTGTGATAATATATTATGTACTTAAAATTAAATTAATATAACACTGACATTAGTCATAATACTCATTAGTCATTATCAACTTAAATTAAGAGTACTATTCCATGTTCATTATAACAAAGAATGGTATAATTTCAAACCTATGACGATTAAATTTTAATATGATGTCGCTAGTCAAAAAACCCCAACTGACAACTCAGTACGAAAACTCCTATATAATATTATTATGTCAAAGGTTCACATAATGATAGTGTTAGTGGTGTTGAGTTCATTGATATCATTATCTTTCTTTGGAATTACCAAAAAATTGGCCAAATGCGAGTCGGACTCGCGCCCGTACCGATACAGAGCAAAAATTGGCTAAAAATTGTGTTTTTTTGTATGGGAGCCCCCCTTAATTTTATTTTTATTTTAATATTATTATCAAATATTAAAGAACACATAATATAACAAAAGAATGTGTGGAAATTTCAAGTGCCTACCTCTTGCCATTATTGATATAGAGCGAAAAGGGCCGAAAAAATCACGTTTGTTGTAAATATTAATTTTATTTTGTTTTCAGTATATTTTGTTGTTATAGCGGCGACACAATCTGTGAAAATTTCAGAAGTCTAGCTATAGCGGTTCTTGACATACAGCCTGGAGACAGACAGACGGACAGAGTACAGACGGACAGACAACGAAGTCTTAGTAATAGGGTCCCCTTTTTACCCTTTGGGTACGGAACCCTCAAAAAACCCGCATTTAGATGCTTGTTATTTTAGAATTACAAAAAAAAACTTAAACAATATTACAATTTACAGTATAGTCACAGTATAATGCCACAAGTATGTTTTGGCGTGTTGGTGATATTTTCATGTGGGCATGGCAAGCTATCAATGAAATGACACCGGAGTTAGTTTTCATTGCAGCCACATTAAAAATGATACTTGGATTACATTTTCAGAAGTGTGAAAGCTTATGAAGTGTCATTTTACAATGTGGTGTTTTATTCTGAATTCTGCCAAGCGCAAAAAGAACCTTGTATATTTATTACTTGGTACTTTTGTTTTGACATCAGTACTTTCTCAGTACAAACTTTTACTATCCAAACATCAATAAGGGGAATTGAACTATGAGTATCAAACATCCATACATCCAAAGTTTGGATTCCAAACTCTCATATTAATTAGTTTCAAAATGCACTCGTATTGAGCTCGTCAGCTGAGTCGAGGCGGGAGTCGGTCTACACTTTGGGGCATTGAAATTTGAACCCTATACCATGGTGATAAAGTTCACAGTAGCCGCATGGTAGAGTTGCGAAGTTAACTATAATTTATACATACGGGTGAACTAGTGACGCGATAAGATGCTTATCGATAAAATATAATATTGTGTTTTTGCGGAACAAATCTCTTTTTAACGGTCACGGTATAAAAAATTAAGATATTATAAAATATGGTATAAAAATAAGTGCCGATTTCATCAATTTAGGTAAGGTAATGTTAAAGTAGTGGTAGATAATATCTCTTTTCCTGTTAACCTTTTTTTTTTTGCAATGTAAGCATAAAATTAAAAAAAAAAACTTTCCAGGCTCCAGCTGATTCTACTGTGGTTGTTCACATTTAACAACAACACATTAAGTTACTTTGCTATAATATCACATATTATGCATGTTATCGATAAACGTAGGCAGAACCGGCAAAATTATTATAATTAACATGATAAGTTTAAAGCATCGAAAATTACACATAAATATTTTGAGAGAAACCGTATTTGGTTCGAGTTCGACGGAGGCGTATAAACATCGACTGTCGACAACTCCCCAGCCCATCACTAGCGAGTTACTGAACCGGGCGGCGCGCGGCGGGGGAGCCAGTGTTAGTTCGGCCTCGTTATGGGCCGCACGCGTATCACGATACTAAGCGCACTGGCGCTGCTGACGGCCGTCGCAGCCAGCGTCAGCCAGGTGGACAACCTGCGGAACACCTTCTATACCCTCGAGCATGAAGCCTACCGGAACATTTCCGACCCCGACTGGGCCCCCGGGCTGGGAGATGTGGCGCTAACAAAGGTCTTTGTGGCGTTCGACGCGCGCCTGCAGGCGCTGCCGCGACCACGAAGGATCGACACCAGGAACTTCCTCTGGAGGAAAGTCGGGGAGCATCTGCAGACGATTAATGGCTTCTACGACCACTTCGTCGCGTTCATGGCGCGTCAGGTGGTGCCGGGGGCGAAGCCGTCGCCAACGCGGGAGTGGTACGACCTGGCGGAGGCCAGCATCGGCGAGGGAGTCTCCGTGAGGCTGGTAGTGGAAAAACTGGCCGAGCTCATGGAGCACGGGGACCTGTTCCGGTCCATCCTCCAGGTAAAGCCGCGCGCTAGGTGGAAAGCGTACCTTCACACGTTTGATAGTGTACCGATTAACGCGTACATGAGATATTTCCCATGGAATTCGTCTTTGGGGCCCAATCTTATCGGCCTAGGTAGTGAAAATAGTATCTGTGAGATAGTGAAAAATTTTCCTGGTTATCTAGTGACTGTCGTGTAGAAAGTGAAGCCCTGTGAGTTAACGCTGATCACGTACTGCCGTGTTGCTGTCACGTTATAATCGGCGCGAGGACGGTGTTTAAGTCACAGAGATTGTGCGGATGACCTATTGAACTTATTATACGCAGATTCTTGTATAAACAACACTGTTTATACGCCGCAAATGTTTTGAACCACTTCAGATCTTAGCAACTATCGTTTGGTCCTAAAACTTCGAGGTAAACTGAAGCGTATTCGGAATTTCACAAACGCTATCACCACATTCTCATGCCTCTTTAATAATCCGAAGACCGCGAGAGGTAACGTGATATTCAAGACATACAATTCTGCCTTGAGAGTTGAGCAGTGTTTTCATCTATTTTCATTGACAATTCACTTAAACTTGCATAAACACAATTAATTAAGTTAATTCGTCACCTGAGCGATTGCACGCTTCCGTTCCACATAGCATAAAGTATATAAACCCGTCTCAAACAAAGACCTTCAGTCACTCGATAACCGACTTCCCAAAGGTTGTTAACATTATTCCTGACTCATTTGATACCCGATTCGGACGGATATAACAATGCCCTCTGGGCCTCTACGAGAGGGGAACACAACACTCTGAGAGGAGAAACCAACACAATGACTGTTTGGATTACTTGATGCCCTATTATAAATGCGATATAATAGTGCTTTTGTCTGTCTGTCTTGCCTCTTCACACCCAAACCGCTAAACCGATTTATCTGAAATATCGCATATTGAGTCCCTGGAAAGGACATAAAGGATAAAAAGTATCCTATGTCCTTTCCCGGGACTCAAAGTATCCCCATACCAAATTTCAGCAAAATCGGTTCAGCGATTTATGCGTGAAGAGGTAAGAGACAGACACACTTTCGTATTTATAATATTAGTATGGATTCTAATAGAATTATTATATAGTCTTCTTAACAAGGAATAGTTTTCATCCGTTTCTGCAAACGCAGCCGCTTGCTAAACAAAATCAAATGCAACTCTGTTATTGCGTTTATATTATAACCCAATTAAGCTGATTATACAACCGGACGTTCGAATGAAGCCGAATAAGTGTTTCATCAATTATTATGGGCAAGCCCTTCTCACATAACAATTTACATAGTATCAACTAAACCGATTTTGATGTGTTTCACTTTGAGTCCCGGTAAAGGACATAAAAAATATGAAATGTTTGGTTCCCGTGCAAAAAACGATCTAAGTTGCGTGCAACATCTAGTTTTCCACAAGGAAACTATTAATGCAACAGACGAGACATACTGAAATCAGTTGTAATGGAACCTTGACATAGAAACCAAGATTAAATGGCAGTGCCGTATCGCCCGCTCGCTGGCAGGCCATAAACAATATGACAGTCATGTAAACACATCCAGACGACAATATATTAAAATATACAAACAGTAGAGTAACTCAGTCGTGTCCTTGAAATTTAATTCTCTAAACTCAGAGATAATTTTGACGCAAGCGCGACATTAAATTGTTTAACATTTTTCTACGAAATCGGGCGGTTAGTCGGTTATAGTAGCGGCGTTAGGTGGGGGCGACGGATAAAAAAAGGGGCGCTGAAGCCAAACAAAAGGGGTGCGAAATTTTTTCAGCATTATCAACACCCTGGGCGCCGAAGAAATCTCGCTCTGGGCGCTGGTAGTTCTAAAACCGACCCTGGGCCGTTGGCGGTTACTTATGAAAATAATCTACCGTACTCTTTACTACCGTATGTCCATAATATTATACAACATACAAAAACAAAGATGTTACAGTTACTTGCGATACAGTATGACTAACTTTTAATTATATTTAAACTTCACCTGGAACATGTTATTTACAGTTAGGTACAGTTTATGTAAATTACTTCTTTACTTGTGTATAACGGACAATTTGCAAATTGAGGTAATTTAAAATCGCCCGTCATTGTTTTAACTCTGTTTACTTCAAGAAAGTTATTAAATTCGTCAAAAATCTCATCACAACCGTAAAAAACCCAACACCAAATTCTTTACCAGTAAAGCGGTGACAACAAAAACCCTTACCGAGTACTCGAATATCAAATATTATCAATAAACCGCACATTATCCGGTGTGTTACCCGCGCACGATAATAGACCGCATCCGGCGCATGACGGCAGCTGGTCGCGCTGCGCATGCGCACGTGCGGAATAAACAACATAGTCAAGGAAACCCCATAGCAAAACATCCCATCAATACTAATTTAAGTGAATATTATGTCAATGAATGGCAAGTTTTATGCGCCTGCGTCGATTAATAACATTGTTCTGCCCTCTAATGATATAATAATATTATGATCTACTGTATATTACTCATACTGTGGTAGTACGTTACGTATAGAATAAAAACACGACAAGGAAGCGGCAGGCTACATTCTAGAACGACGTGCAACAAACCAAATGAGACCAAGTTTATAAATTGACTTAGACCGATTAAACCTAAGTTCCTACCATATTATACGAAATTAGGGCTATTCTATAATATCTATGGACGCTTCACACTTTTTAGATTTCAATGTGTGTGTATTCTTAGGTGTAAACATGCGCCCTCAATAGAGATGCTCCTCACCTATCCTTTACATCAATCACAACAGATCCATTTGGGTCACAGTGACGTCATGGCTTTAAACACCATATTTCACTTTCCAGCAAGAGCAAGCTGACCTCTGCGAGCTGCAGCTGTCTCCGCACCAGGTGGTGTACGACATGTACAACACCATCGCGCTGGCAGAGATCAAGGCGTACGCGATGATGCAGTTCTCCTGGATGCTACTCAGGGTCTACGCTAGAGGTCAGGGACCAGGGTCCACTATATCTTACAAACAAAATTTCACCATATGTCAAGAGTTTTTGTTAGCCAGAAACTATCATGTTTGAAAATAATAGGCTATCACCAGTGAAAGCAATTGGTATCAATATCTTCATTATCATTTGAGAATTTTGTGTGTTTACAGTATCACGTAAAAGCTACCAATTAAACATCCTCTTAAAGATTTCGTGAAGTAACTTTGTCTCGAGCTTAGCCAGCCTAGTGTCAGTGTGCCATCATTTTAGAATTTGTGGAATGAAGAAAAAATAAACAAGACACACTATAAGGTCAACATGCACTTCGTCACCATCCTTAATGAAGTGCAATTAAGAGAATTGCTCCAATGTTCAACAATTAACAACACACTACAATCCACACGAGTTCATTGCAGAAACTTCACAACAAAATAAATCACAATAAAGCAGATACTTTAACTGAAAAACCATAATTTTGAAATTTCAGGCAACTACTCTCAAGAGGCCAACCTAACGCGAAAGAGGTATGCGGAGAGAACTGCTCGAACTGCCGCCTTGGCCCGTTCAGCTCTGACCATGGCCAGGAGAGACGTGTACCGGTGCAACCCAGACAACCATGTAGCTGGTAAGTTACACGAGGCCAGATAACCCAATGCTCTTTTGGCCTAAGTCAGGCCTATGTTAGAGACTGGGGAACTTTTTAATTAAAAGCTAAGATACCAGACGAATTTTCGTGTAACTCAAATCCTACCCCTCGCAGCAGAAAAATATCATATAATCCAGAAACGAAACCATAAATTAACCGGCACCTTTCTCACACCCTATCTCTTTCTCTTATTTCAGGTGAGACATACGCCGAAGTGACCCGTCTCCTGCAGGGCTACATCGAGAACGAAGTGGATCTAAACGGGGATGGGACGTGCAAGGAGAACTGCCCATACTACACTGTAGCGGCCAGCCACAGCTGCTACGACCCGCACGGCTACTGCAACGTCCAGAAGCGCTGCACGGGCCGCATCGTCAACTGCCAGTACATAGACTCTGACATGTGGGTCTGCCCTGCCGTGAGTGCTTTCTTTGATAGATTGACACGTCGCCACGCCTATATCTTAGCCAAGTTGTAATCAATGGCGTAACAATAGGGTGGCAGTCTGGCAAAATGCCTCGGGCCCACAACCTAAAAGGGCTGGCTCAAGAGGCCGTGAGCTCAGAAGTATTTGTTACATTAACATAAGTCATAACCCATAAAAGAATTTGCCACGGGCCCCGAATGGTAAGGTATAGTTACGCCACTGGTTGTATAAATAAATGAAATATATTGAAATTAAATCATATTATATGGTTGAAAACTTAGAAGTGACAATAAAAAATAAGAGATTCTAGTAGTTCGAATTATAATATTATGTCGAGAATATTAGACAATGGTTCGAAAAATCCTGTATGTAGAATTTATATTGTATTATTGTTTACATTTGTGGCCGCATTGCACGTATGCTAAATCAGTATTTGCTTTTACAGTTAGTAAATATTGTGAACATCTCATTTACATAATAACTTGATAATGCCGCATGTTAATAAAACGTGAGCAAAAGAGATAACATTTAATGGTTTTAGCAATTAAACAGAGTTTTAGATTGAAATAGTGTGCTACAAGAATTTGATTTTTTTTTTAAATTCCAGAGTCGAAGCAATAACCGCAGATACGAGTTCATAGAATACGAGAACGGCCGCGTCCTCGGCAAACCGGGACACTGTAGACTCGGTACCACAAAGGTAATAAAAAACTACTCGAATTGGCAGATAGTTAAAAATTTTGAGAACGTAAAGAAAAAAAAATCTGTTTCAAAAATACAAAAATGTTGAAAGAATGTTGTCCTGAAATTATGAAATGATGACCAAGGTGTTCTTATTTCGATTGCAGCTTAACCTAAAAGCTGAATTCTTGAGATTTAACAAACACAAAAGTATTAAGTATGGCTTATTTGTGGCCAACTGCCAAGTGTTAGGACAGATAATACAATGTGAGGTGCGCAGGTGGACTCGTGGTGGCGCTGGCTATTCTGGCACTGCTCCTACTGCATGTGCCTCTGCGACGAGCCCGGCCCTACCTCCGACCGCTACTTCAGCCTATGGTCCTCCACCTCCGACGTCAAAAACAACAAGTCAGTGTCCCCAATTCGGGACACTCACACATGTTTAGAGAATGCCGGGTTGCCTGGTTAGGGCACCGATATAGGATTCTACAGATTCTACATCCAAGTCTTTCATCACAAAATACATACTACTCCTTTCTTCTGATTAATTTCGTTTCGAATCTTAAGACTGATGCTAAATCAGGCTCTATGAGATTAATGGGTCTTCGTGTTTGCCGCTGTCAATCCTGGTGTTATTACAGGATAGGAGCGGTGACAATGTGTAGTGACCCAATGCCCATCAAAAGAAAATACAGACATTTCTCATTGTCAAAAGATTTTAACCATCATAACATCCAACTTAATACAATATTCTCTCCAAAGGTCGACTCGTGGTGGAGAGTCGTATACCATTGCTCGTACTGTTTCTGCCTTTGCGAGGAGACGGTGGGGCACGAGAGGACCTTCAGCCTGAGGGAAGCGGGGGCTGACATTGACAACAACAAGTCAGTAAACCTGCCATAGCTGAGGGAACGGAGCTATGTGCTTGGGATTTTTAAACCGGGTTTAACTTTAACAGGGCTTTTTGGGTATCTAAAGTTTATTTTGGTGCTAAATTGTGATTAACCGGGAGTACCAAAAAGGTTTTAATGCTTAGATGGGTATCTTTTGCTTTATTTACTTTGTTATAGGGCTTTAACCAGGCTTATATTATGACTAAATCAAGGCAATTTCTAACATTTGTGGGTGTTTATAACTTCAGTGCGTCAAACCTAGTACAAAAAAGGTTTTAATGTTTAGATGGGTATTTTATGTGGTATTTTAAATTTTTTGCTTTTTTTACTTTGTTATGGGCTTTAACCAGGCTTATATTATGACTATATCAAGGCAGTTTCTAACATTTGTGGGTGTTTATAACTTCAGTGCGTCAAACCTATCTGACTTATTATGGTTATTGAATAATCTAATTGGATCATACATATTACATAGTCTTGCCATGTTTTAGAATTTTATATCATGACACATAAGTCAGTCAGGTTTTGCCACTGCTAAGTTTAGTTTAAGTTAATCTTGATTTGTTTAAAATTGGTGATTCAATTTTTACTATTATTGCTTTTTATAAATTAAACGGGTTTTATAACATTTTAAGATGGCAATGATGCCCATGGTATCATAAATATTTGCATGTGGTTTTACACACACAGGCACAAAATTGTAATAAAAATAATAATCCTTTAAAAGGTACAACAACCCTGTATTCCAGGGTTGTCTCCTCTACAAAATGTTAACTCTCTGCTCTCCGTTCAGGGTCGTAACTGGCGTACGTCTGGTGAAGCACGGCCAGGTGTTCCACCTGCAAGTGAGCGAGGGACACCTGGGGCCGCGGGGCAACGTGACCCCCGGCGGCTGGGTGCCGGTGCAGCGGTTCGCGATCACCGACAAAGGGGTGAGGGAAGGCGAGGACTACCACACACTGACGTACGAGCGACGAGCCATTGATCTGGATGAGCTGGAGGCGCCTGTGGGCCGAGTGCTCACGGGAGTCAGGTGAGCAGATCTTAAGCAATTATTATTAACGTCAACGAAGAAGGCATTATTAAGTATACCAAAAAAAATCAAGTCATGTGAATAGAGGCTAAAGATAACAGAATCGCCAGTCCATAGCCTTTACCCAAGAACTCAGGATTGTCATTTTCATCGCAGAGAGACCATATCTATTTTAAATCTCTCTAACAAAGCTTCTGGAGCGGAACTGGAACGAACAAATATTTTAAAGGATAATGACGATTAAAGATGACTTTATATTCAACAATATGTACGCCCGAAGAAAATATCAAAATCCACTTTCTACTAAACTATAGCAAACGACGTTAATTATCTTGTGATGATGGCTATTGCTGACACGACGTTATCCATCTTATGACGACGACTACAATGGCGTTGCTGATGTTTCCAGGTTCCGTATGATCGGCGCGCACCTGCACTTCGAGATCCGCGCGACGATGTTCAACTACACGACCGGCCGCCTGGCGCCGCTGCACAGCGAGTGGATATCCAACGACAACACAGACGTTGGCGACACACCACGGTAAGAATAACTTTGACAGAATTTCTAGGCAGTGGCGTCCTTACCCATTGCGAGGCTCCGGGCGGTCTTTGCGAGGACCTGGGCGGCAGGCCTTTTTGTCTTACGAAAAAATATCTTGCGAGGCCCCTGTAAGAGCGAGGCCCCGGACGATTGCCCTGTTCTCCATCCTCTAGGGCGCTACTGTTTCTAGGTTTTATAAAAGGCAGCAACAAGATTTGAGAGTAAATAAATCCCAATAATAGATATATTTAAGGCCCTTTGGAGTGTTTCTAAGCTCTTCCAGCAACAACTTTATAAGGTTTGAGACTAGATCCCTCTTAAAAATAGCGTGTAACTGTTGAAGGTCATATTATATTGTTAAAAATGTTATCAACATCTACTCAAAGGAATGGGTCTAGCAAACGGAAAATTAAGTCTCCATAACACATTTTGCCACAAAGAAGACGTCCGTGCGTATGCTTAAAACGACAATAAGAAATAATTTCTGTCATGAACACCAGTTGTAATCCTGATATTTGAAAATTTAGTCCATACAAACAGTACGATAAAGATATTGAGTCATAAAACCAAACTAGATAACATAATATCTGTTATAACGAATGATATTAAATCTGTTATAACGACTTTTCAGTAAGAAGCTCGAACTCATCCGTCCGGACATACCAATACGCGGCAACGTGCCGCTACAAATAGATTCAGCGCACGACCAGTTCGTGGAATTCACACATAGCGACCTGGACGCTGATGCTGCACAGAGCACCGTGCCGTTCTTGGACATACAGCCCGTGCAGCCGGCGAGAGGTGAGTTACTTTAGTTGAAACAGGTTTAGGGGTTAAGTCGTTTATGTTTCATAGAGGAAGAGAGAAAAAGTATGTGTATGATGTGCATGGGCATTTGAGATAGAAAGAGATAGAAGTTGGAACAGGTAAGTTAGTTAAGCACTATGTAAGTTAAAATATAGCAACGAAAACCAACCTATAAGTAAATGCATTCCCACAATTGGAGCCTGATAGGTTGTTGATACGCTGAAGTGGCCCAAGGCTTGATACTGTTTATAATTCTTAACCGACATTATAAGGAGGTTATATATATTATATCCGATGTGTTTTTAACATCTTATATTATATAAAATTCTCGTATCACAATGTTAGGCCGCGTACTCCTCCGAAACGGCTTTACTGATTTTAACCAAATTTTATATGCATATTCAGTGGGTCTGAGAATCGGCTACTGGGTACTTTTCATATTGATAAGTGCATTTGTTGAATAAATAATAGTAAATTATTACAACTCGAGACTGACGGCGACCATTGTTTGTGCGACGGGATAGCGAAGGACGTTGCCATGGTGACATACTTATTTAGTCACTTTAATAAAATAATATGGGCGAAATACTTAAATGGCAAAGAAACGTTTGCCGGGACAGCTAGTAATATTATAAGCCTTGTAATGACGTAAAAGTTACTTGTAGTTTTATATTTATTCTTACAAAATTGTAATGTTTGTAAAAAGTTGATGCTTGTAATTGGGGTAACCTGGGATAATTAACATAAATTAATAAATATCTAATCTATCTAAATCACTAATCAACAAATATTTTCAGGAGCGGGCCTACTGACCGGCGCGGGGGTCTACCACCGCGGCGCGCTCCACAGCGGCGGGTTCCTAGGCCTCAAGGTGATAAGCTACGACATGACACGGCACATCCGCGCCGACCCACCACCCGCGGGATACGATGATGAT
The DNA here is from genome assembly GCF_905147365.1 of Aricia agestis. Taxonomy (NCBI): domain Eukaryota; kingdom Metazoa; phylum Arthropoda; class Insecta; order Lepidoptera; family Lycaenidae; genus Aricia; species Aricia agestis. The sequence continues at coordinate 15,193,283 of NC_056418.1, read as the reverse complement.
GATGAGGAGAGCAACGTACTCCCATCTGATGTGCAGTGAGCGTATACGCAGTTTGCGTGCGCGCCGTGCATACGTATACGCGGTTGCATGTCCGAGTTGCGTGCGCGAAGCTTGTGTGATTGCGTGCGCGTTGCTTTAGTTTCATCGAGTTTAGAATATACGAACATTAAAATTAAGTAGGTTGACTTGAATAATTATTTGATTGAAGTTTAAGTGCTACTCCGATGTGATTTAATTTAAACGGGGTATTATACTCATTTAGTGTTAATTATTATTAATATTTTAAAATAAATTTGTAAAGTGCAATTGCTATTTTCTTTCAACACCCTAAACTGTTTGCATTATATTATTTATAGGCGCGACATAGGAAATTACGATGTAGACTTTATATTTTGTAAAATATTGTAAGTACAAAATTGGCACAAAACACCTCGCCTTGGCGAAATGTTCGAAATATATAATTGTACATACAATTATGCTATTATTTGAAGGTGTCTCCACATTAAGCAGCCGACCACTGACGGCGGTCTGAAGTTTATAAATTCTATAATTAATTCTATAGTTAAGCGTTCGCGTTATTAGGGGAATGTTGTGCCGGCGGCCACAATGTGAGTTCACCTTCATATAAAAGGAATGTTCACTAACCTGTACTCGGAGCGGATGGTATGCGAGCGCGATGAGGGCGCGCGGCGGCGGCAGCAGGTCGGCGGCGCGCAGCCCCAGCGAGCGCGTCGCGGCGCACAGGAACGCCGCCAGGTACCGGTGCAGCGGGAAGTGGAAGCTGGCGTGCGCGGGCGGGGGCGGGGCGAGCGCGGGCGTGGGGGCGGGGTCGTAGCCCACCGCCCGCAGCCACGCGCGCAGCCGCCGCAGCGCCGCGCACACCACGCCGCGCGCCAGCCCGCCCTGCGCCGGCTCGCTCAGGTGCGCCAGCACCGACCACATCGGGTACGCGGCCGCCTCTAGCTCGCACGAGAACGCCGCGTAGTAGGACGACGGCTCGAACTCGATGTGGCCGCCCGTCTCGCGCACGTTGACGTTCATGCCCTGCAGCATCGCGAGGAACTCGAACCACATGTCGACGAGCGCCTCGTCCGCGAGGAACAGCAGCGCGACGCTGCGGTGCGACAGCACGTTATTGAAGTCGGACACGAGCGGCCAGTAGCAGTGCTCCTTCATGACGCGGCGCGTGCAGTCGATGACGCGGTGGCGGTTGCGGGCGGGGTCGTGGAGGGTGTGGCGCACGAGGATCTTGCCCATCATGAGCTGGAGAGAGAGCACCATGACGTGGAGGAGGCGGAGCTCGCGGACGCAGCGCAGGGCGAGCGCCTCGTTGGAGAACAGCTGGACGGACATGTGCACGACGCGGTTGGAGAGGGTCTCGGGGTCGGAGGAGCCCTCGAGCACGAGCGGCATGCGGGCGTAGTGCAGCACGAAGGTGCGCGTCAGGTGCTCCTTGTAGTCCTGGTCGGGCAGCATGTTGAGCAGGAAGCACACTACGTTCTGCGGGAACTCGTACTTGAACGTCCAGAACAGGAACTCGTCCAGGAGCGTGTTGTGCGTCAGCCGCGGCGCCAGCGCCGGCAGATCCCGGTATCTGTTTCACACAATAACCAGTTATTTAGGAAACTCGTAAAAATGACATCGAAAAATAAGTCAACCTGCACAGTGTAGACTATAGAGTAATTAAATAATCATAGTAATAAAACAAAATATTAATACATTTTCTTATTTCACTATTTAATTTAAAGTCGAAGAAGTTTTTTACTGTACTTTAAATCGAGTTTTGTCTTATATTTTAGCGTTAGTTCACATGCCCAAATCTGTTATAGTTAATCATTAATTTAATATATTATTATCGTTCTTTAAAAGGCATGAACTTAAGGTACTGAACGGGACTGGCGCAAATGCCTCATCACTGACAAAATATCCAACTCACTCGTCAGGCGGCTCGGGCGCGGGGAAGGACTCGATGGCCTTCTCGTACATGTTGTGGGACTCGCACATGTAGTGGCCGTACTCCGTGTCCGGGAACGGCGGCTCCACCAGGTTGCGGTACATCTGGAACCGTTACACGATAACATTAACAACCTGGTACTACAAACTTATACTAGATAATATACTCTAGCGAAGATTTGTTCAAAATGTTAAGGGGGCATTTTTTTTCACAGCGTTGTGTCTGTGTCTTGTGTCTGGGAATCACGTTTCGCAACGAAACGTGTACTTTGTATAATAATCAAAGAGCACTTTTAATAATAGCGTAGCCTAAAAACGGATTTTCACAACATTCCAGAGTAACCCCAAGTCATGTGTTCATTTTTTTTTGCTATATTGCTATTTAGTATTACATACCTGTGGGTTGATAAGCGCCTTGGTCATAGCGCCTCGCATGAGGTCCCCCATGTTGTTGAACTCCATCAGCATCTGCACGTATCCCTCGCACTCCTGGATCGCCACGCGGTAGTTGTCAGAGCTGGTCAGCGTGCTAGAATTTTATAGAACAAAGTTATTATCAAAAGCAGCCCCGCAATTATAAATACGCCGTTATTGGCCACTGGAGCAGCAGCGCCCATAGAGGTCCTACGGATTTTATGAAATAAGGGGGCAGACGAGCAAACGGGTCACCTGATGGAAAGCAACTTCCGTCGCCCATGGACACTCGCAGCATCAGAAGAGCTGCAAGTGCGTTGCGGGCCTTTTAAGAGGGAATAGGGTAATAGGGGAGGGTAGGGAAGGGAAGGGAATAGTTGAGGGTAGGGAAGGGAATAGGGTAGGGGTTAGGGGATTGGGCCTCCGGTAAACTCACTCACTCGGCGAAACACAGCGCAAGCGCTGTTTCACGCCGGTTTTCTGTGAGAACGTGGTATTTATCCGGTCGAGCCGGCCTATTCGTGCCGAAGCATGGCTCTTCCACGTATTTTCATCAGGAGATCCATTTTTCCGTGATAAAAAGTGTCCTATTTCCTTTCTCGGGATTCAAAGTATCTCCATGCCCAGCAAAATTGTTTCATCGGTTTGAGCGTGAAGAGGTAACAGACAGACAGACACACTTTCGCATATATAATATTATATGGATAGAAGTGATAGCAGCCTTATAAATAAACAAAGAATAAGATTTGTTTTTGAAACCATTTTCCTGTTTTGTCTTACATTATTTGGGCATACCCCATAGCCATGTGTGACGGACAGCAACATGAATTAGTTACTAAGTCCTTCGTTTATAAATAAAGGAGTGAGTTGTTTATTATATTTTGGCATGTATGTACATATATACAAATGTAACCTATTATTTCGTTTTCTGAATAAAGAGAAACTTTGCAAAAGACCTAATGCTACTCATCTCACTCACACTATCTTGTTTCGACGTAAAGACTGAGATAGCAAAAGAGACCGGTACCCTTAGATCACACCATGTAAAGGTCAGTACACAGTACATACCTGTTCTCACGAAAGTGTTGCAGCAGGCGCAGCACGAGTCGCGGCATCATGGCCTCCGCGACGCACATGAGTTCCGCGGGCGCGGTGCCCGGCCGCGGACACTTGTTGCCGTGGTTGCTGCAGAACCTGGAAACGGCAACCAGAGGGGTTAGTTTTGAATCCAGCCACAGACCAAAACCAGCAAACGAAAGATTGCTAATTGTTACGCAATAGCCAGCGTCTAAGGACAAAACAACAACAGTCAGGGTTAGCACAGCAAAATGCGAGCGATTCTCTTTGCCATCACTCGCTTTGTTCAATCTGCCGAAAAAAAACTCTTTCTTATTTGACCATACTAAAGATTGCTGAAATTGTTTTCTGAGAAGTGCTCTTTGGCGAATATTTTTGTTATTATCAAGCTAGCCTTTTGTTTTTAAATTACTTCTTTAATAATAGGATATCAAAACAGGTTTGTAATTTTCCATATCTATTCCCATGTTCACACAAATATATGGCTATCGCTGAATATACTTTAAAGGCGTTATCCAGTTTAGTAATACAAATTATTTAATTGAATATCTATTCATAAATAACACGAATATGGTGGCAATGCGAACGAGTTATCAAGGTGTCCCACGCTACAAAGTTGTGACTTGTGTGATAATTTGATAAATAGAAGGTTGTGGACAGGACATGGGTACATATTTAGTTTATAGGAAGTTATTTTTCACTTAGATGGTGATTATAGGAAATATATGGGCTTGAAGAGAGACCACATACGAAGACTCTTCATCAGCGACGACCGGAAATGTGGTGGATTTAAAAACTGAACTTATGCCTGGATGGGTAAGCGTTGTGGTAAAAGGGTATGTATACCGCCATTACAAACCACTAATCACCACAAGAAATGGAAAGTTAAAATAAAAAAATATATACAGCATCCTCATTTTTTGGAAGTCAGTAAATAAATAGCCATCATCATCATCCACATGGCCTTGTGTACTTTCGCGACGCTTCCTGGCGTATACGCTCGGAGTGCGGCCAAGTGGGATGTTCAAAATCTATACTGTCATCACAAACCCCCTAATGCCAGAAGAAATTGAAAATTAAAATTATATACAGCTGAACATAGAATCTCCTCCTTCATTAACAATCGGTTTTAAACATAGCTTATAGCCATCATCATCATCCCTATGACCTTGTGTCTCCACTTTCGCAGCGCTTCCTGACGTATACGCTCGGAGCGCGGCCAAGTCGGTGTTCGGCGTAGGCGGATGACGTCACACCGCGGCACCGGTGGGCGACGCGTAAATGGATAATTAATCGAATTCGCCACACGAGCTGCCCAGCGATTGTAGGGTGATGTGATCTTCGCAATGTCATAAGCCTTGGTAAGACTGACAGAAGCCAGACAGATAGTAAACAAAGATGGGAAAATTTATTTATTAAGGGCCTGTTTCACCACTTCCTGATAAGTGATAAGGCTACCCACCAATTAACTTGACAGATCCGGTATGTAAAATATGTCAAAAAAGTTGTGAATAGCCTATTAGGCACTTTATCAGAAAGTGGTGAAACAGGCCCTTATTATTTATATTAAAGAACATGTAGATTGCAAGTTCCTCGCCTGACGACTGACAAGAAAGACGACCTATGCGTCAAATAAGCATATAATATTATGGTGCATGAGCAAAAACTCGATCTGATCTATTATCAGTCGTGTTTGTCATCAGTTTTATGTGGAGAGTGACTTCTATGGAAGGAAACCCCTTTTCTTAGAATTGGAGACGGAATACGGACCATAGGAAACGGAAACTTAGTAGTTAAAGAACCTCTGTCCTGGCGAAGACATAAGTCAGACAAGAGTATCACTCACCCATCCTCCTTCATCACGGAGTTGTCCCCGCAGTCGCAAGCGCCTCCCGCCTGCGACAGGAACATGTTGAAGTCGTGTGTGGAGTGGTCGCCGCGGTGGAAGCACTCCCGGCATATGCTCATGCAGGGCGATATCCCGCAAGTGCGGCAGCGGTACGCGACCACGCGCGGTATCCACACCAGCCCGCATTTGTCGTGCTTGTCGTAGCTGCGCACTGGAATAGAGAGACGGAGGATCAATTTGTGCTATTCTTAAGAGATATCAACTTATACTTTACTTGTACACAAAGGAAAAGAAAAATGGGAGGATCAATGAAAGTTTTTTCAATACTTGTACTTCAATACTGAAAATTTTACTACCACTTGCCACTATCAGATGTCATATGTCACACACTTACAAACCCTCATTATCTATAGAAAGTACACATTCCTTTAATTATTAGGGCCTGTTTTACCACTTCCTGATAAGTGCCGAATAGGCTATTCACCACTTACCTTGACAAGAAGTATGGAGAATCTGTGAAAAAAGCTGTGAATAGTCTATTCGGCACTTTATCAAAAAGTGGTGAAACAGGTCCTAAATCATGCAAATTAAACTGACAGGTCACAGGAGTAGTAAATAACTGTTCGCAGACTGGTATCAAAACTTCAGAATCTTCAGTGGTTTGGAAAACACTAAATATAGTTCTTCCAACTGTTTCCAAAATAGTCATAGCCATATCGATCGCCAACCTCCCAAAGAAAATAGCACTATTAGAAGTATTAGCTAGGTTGGCTAGAAAAGACTTGGACTAAGCTTAACTTTGGGTCTAGTTGACTTATGTTTTAACTTTTAACCCATCAACAACACTGTTAAACAGATAAACCTACCAAAAACCCAAAGGAACCGGGCATTAATTAATCAAAATATTTGCAATGTCGATGCCCACGATGTACAGTGGGCGTCTCACGATGACCATCCATTCTCGAATCACGCGTGAATCACACGCGGATGACGGATGCTTAGCCGTCGGATGCAAGTCATCATTTTCGACCGAGTCGCGGCCGGCGGTCAAACACTTCACAAACATTACAATGCCTCTATTTCATGGGCGCACCCAGGTCGGGGGCAGGGTGGGCTGCTGCCCCCCCCCCCCCTCCTTTGGAAGATAAAATAAACGTCAATTTTCCTGGCAAGTTTGAATTATAAACGTTACCTACTCTGCGCACGCACTGTTGTTTGCACAACGAACAAAATATATTTTCGGTCAGTTTAATAAATATCAATTTTCATGATTTTTTTGTTTCAACTTTCAATATACCAGAGCGACCATCTTCAGGAAACAGGTGCTACCCTTGGGGACCAGACACCAGAACCTGGGTAATTTGTTGGGGGCAAATTACCCAGGTTCTGGTGTCAGGGGGGGGGGGGCAAATATACTTAATAGGGACGTCAACATGATCGAGGGGAGGCGGCTGCTCCCCCTCCCCCCCCCCCCCTCGGTACGCCCATGTGTCTGAATCTTATGAATACGAAAGACTGTCTGTTACTTCTTTAGATCTGTTATAAATAAACATTCCTAAAAAGAGGCGTCCAAAAATAACTGAGCATATTGATAAATTCAGCTTTCTGATCGAGGAAAGAAAACAATCTGTGACGCCAGATTTGCGGTTCAACATAGTTAAAATCCTAATTACAATAATTTAGAAATTATACATGCGAATGGTTCAGCTATATTTAAAGTTTAGACCCATTCTATTTAAATCTAGAAATAAAATGGTATGGAAAAGAATCCCGGGAAAGGACATAGATGGTCCCGGGCACTGAAATTGCAGGCAACACGATAACAACTTTTAGATACCTATTGATGTGGTTGAAATGACTGAATTTCGTATCAGTTTATAGGACTAGTCATTGACACACGCCAGTCAGCGGATATCATATTTTAATGGCATGTTCTGTTATGTTTTACGACGTGGTGTTCGCTATTGCTAAAATTGAGGACTCCTAACCGGTTGTTGATGTATTTTGTTATAACTGATCGCAAGTTATACAAGACTAGATGACGCCTGCAACGCCGTTCGCGTTGCGCCAAAATTAGTATATCGCGCGGAAGCCGTACATTTTTTCTGGGATAAAAAGTAACTTTTGTCCTGGGATTCCAAATATTTTTATACCCAGCAAAATCAGTTCAGCGGTTCGGGGCGTGAAGTGGTAACAGATAGACAGGCACACTTTCGCATTTATAATATTAGTAATTAGTATGGATAATTGACTATGGATAGTAACTGTTCGCAAGTTATTATAACTAGCTATTTGACCGAGCTTTGCTCGGTATTCGATAAAACACGAATAAAATGACATTAAAATGATTCCTAGCTAGATCGATTGACCCCCTATATACAACTAAATTTCATGAAAATCGTTGGAGCCGATTCCGAGATTCCAATTATATAAATACAAGAATTGCTCGTTTAAAGATATATAAGATATGTACGTTATTCTTTCGAACAGAAAGCTGGGTCCATCGAGCTAGTGGAATTTGCTTCTTTTCTCGGACAATAGCTTGCTTCAGTGACTCCAAGTTTGGATAGGACTTTCAGTAGGCCCTGAGCTAGAGCTCAGGGCCTACTGAGCTAGAGCTCAGTCCATAAAAAAATATCTAGCGGGTTGAGGTTGGGAATGGAAGAGGGCCATTCGTTCGCCGCGACGGGCGCTGGAAGTGCCGACGGTCGACACATTCAGCCTTAACCAAGCTTGAGAGGATTTTGCCTTATGGCTTATGGGATTGCGCCGAGTCTTGCAGGAAAACCCAATCCTTGTTGTGAAATAAAGTATGAGACAGGGGTTTCACAACAGGGTCTAAAATGTTACTTTGACAATTCGGCTTTCACGTTGGCAGAAATGGAGTGAAGTGACACCTTCCATTCAAAACTATTACAACTAGGCCTTATCACGGGATCCCGGGTTTACGGCTTGACGTCGATTTACGGGACATGTATTTCCCATTTTCCGTGGGGACCTATCACAGCTAGACCAACGAAATATACATAATATTATAAAATATAGTGATCGTGCGCGCGATTAAAAGCGAAGTTGATGCGCGGGCGCACGCGGGCGCCAACAATGTGCCATCGGTAATTATAGGTCGCGTGCGCCGCGACCGCGCTAGTGGTTGTTGAACCGCGCAGGGCTGACACAAAGGGGAATAGGTTACCCAGCACTGGTATAAGGCTCAGCTCTGGATTTATGTATAGGCAGTATAGGCCATGACCTATGTCGGGCGGCAGCGTCCTATGGCATCCTGGGAGGGGCGGCAGCGTCCTAGGATGGCGACAGAGTACGTACACAGGGGCGGCGAAATTAAAGTGGCCTGTATTCATAAAACATATAAATCCGGCCCTGACAAGGCTAGGCAACCCTGCATACACTGGCTAGGCAGCTCTTCAAAGCTATCCAGCATGCTTTTGCTGACCAGGCAACCATGATATCATTTTGGTCATGCAATCTGGAGATATTAACTGGGCAGCCCTGGGATACTGAATAGGGCATAGGCAACCCTGAAAAACAGACTAGGCGACCCTGCTACATTGGTTAGGCAGTCCTATTTTATGTTTGCTAGAAAACTACTACAGCCACATCTTGCGCGTAGCAAAGGTTTGTTTTTACAGTTGAATAAACGATATGACAAAATGCCAAAGGAAATCTGGCAGTTTGCATAAGAACCCACCCTGGGTTGCACCAGAGGCGTAGTTATAGTTAAGGTTAAAGTTATAGTTAAATTAAGTTGGTGCAACCCACCCTAAGAAACAAAATAAGAACAGTGTACTATGATAAAACAGCTAAGTGACAGCCCTACGGGCCACCTACCACCGCGGAATTGACACTCGCTATCCAATTTCACTCGTTAGTCGTTACTGAAACGAGTTGCACACGCCGTTCAATTTTATATTACCTCTCATGAAGTCCTTAAGTTAAGGGGCATAAGGTTCATAAGGCTCATCCAGGGTAAAACATCTCTATACGGGCCGTAAAGACAGGTGCAGATCTGCGCAACAAGAGGAAATGTCACGCTACTGTCACAACTCACAGTAGAAGACAGGGGCTAGACTGTAATGGGTTCAGGGCTGTTTATTCCAGAGTTTATACATACTACAAGGTGTATATTTAAACACACAATATTTGAACGTACATCATATTAAATGGATCCAGCAACTTTGTAAACATACTCCTGGACCGTACATTTTCCGAGATAAACTATCCCATGTCCTTTTCCAGGTATAACCATACCTACCATACCATAGCATACCAGGTATACCATACTATTCCGGAGTATAACCATAGTCCGTACCTCATGAAAATCGGTTCAGCGGTTAACAAACAGATCTGGAACACACTTTCGCATTTATCATTATGACAGCCTTTGGGTATAAGATCATATCAGAGCTAAAACATCTCCACAGTCAGTCAGTGTGTAAGAAAAAAGAATCCAAGTAATCCCAAGGATTCACAAAAAAGTAACCCTTACTCTAGTCGAGAAATTTGCATGCTTATGATAAAAGCTATATTATCATACCATCTCCATAAATTCGTTTTCAAGAAAATCTAGTAAATAAAGAGTTCATCGCCATTACTATAACGCCAACATAAAAGACAAACGGACAGACATAAAAATTATCCCAGTGATAAAATTCCATCCTCGTCCGCACGGAAGATAGTAGATAAGGTAATAACGTAAATATTGCTCCTCAACGCGACACACGGCAGTGGGTGCACAAAAACACCTTCATTGTAATTATATTATGTTCTAATGATAATGTTCCCTGCAACGGCTCGCCTGACCAATTACGGCATGGCCATAAACTCGCGACCGCGACGACTGCGACCGCGACAGTAGACGTGCAACAAGGTTCCCAATTCTTGTTGCGACTCGCGAGTGGACACAGCGGCCTTAGCCCTGACGGAATCGAGAATCGAATCAGCGAAGCTCAATCTCAATATGCTAGCGCAGGAGTGTGCTGCGGCTCAATTTTGTAGTATGTAATGTGATTTCAGCAGCTTTTGTTATTCCTTTTCATTATGGACACGGAATTAATGAAACACAGAATCCTTTACCAATTCATAGAGCTTAATATTATGTAAATTGTAATCTGCAGAAATCGGTTCGCGCAAACGACATCCTATTTTTATGGCGATAAAAACATTAGCCAATCGAAGTTCCTGACTTTTGCCTGTATCAAAATGTACACTCACGAGAATGGATTTAACAGAAACCGACGAGCATTTAGGCCAATTTGTCTTTAACGTGTGATTGATCAAGTCATCAGCTCCAGTAAACACAGTACGATTATTTTATGCCGTCGTCGCTGCGATCCCATTTCATGGCCACACCGGGAGCGCCGTGTTTTGCAGACACCGTCCGCTTACATAATCCCGACTCCCGATTTGGCGACTCCGTATTACCTTATATGGAGTGTATTGTGGATGTTCGATAATTGTTACGGCAGAATCCACATGTATGAGGTAAAATGCTAAAATCCTTTTGAGTTCAACAGATTGAAAGCTAGTCTAGTCACGTTAAGAAGGCATTGACGAGCCAGCTAAAATTAACAACGCGTAAGATTTATACGTTCAGCTGTTTCTGAAGTTGGACATTTTGACAGTGTGGTTGTTTGACTGGAGTTCATCTACATATATTTTACTAGAGCCCTTGGTTGGCTAACGTCAAAATATTAACTAATCAACAATGCTTTTGCTGTTGCAGCGGCCAATCAATTTGAATTTTAACATCTCCATCGTGGGTATCGCAGACACAATATATTTTCAATTGCTATGTGGCAGCCGGCTGCCGCTTGGGGATTGATGGGTTAAATTTTGTTTTTTGTCAAGCCCTCGCAAGCTACTAACGCTAGAATACCAAAGAATATTTATTCTAAAATATAATTTAATTATAAATATATATTTTGAATGGCGCGGTATTATTTATTACAATGGCGGTATGGCGCGTGCGCAACGCCCATAAATAACCTCGCTGAGAACTAAAATAAAATCATCACATAAAACTTAATTGGGCTTACTATTTATTGTACAATTAACCTAGCATCGGACCCCGCCCTTCAGCTAATCCCAGCGTAAATACTAAGCTAAAAAGATTGCTGCTTCAGCGAGTCGATACTACAAAAACGGCCAAGTGTGATTCGACTCGCGCACGAAGGGTACCGTACTAGTATATAATAATAGAGCAAAAATCGTGTTTTTGTATGAGGGCTCCCCTTCATTATTTATTTTATTTTTATTATTAATTAATAATTAAAGCATTATATATAAATACAAATGAGTGTTTTGTGAACATTTCAAGTCCTTCCCTGTTGCCACTATTGATACCGAGCAAAAAATTACGTCTTGTTGTATTGTATGGGAGCCCCTTTAACCTATCAAGCCCCAAAAGCTTACCGGTGAGCGAGACACAATAGAATAACAATAGATTTCCAAGAATCCACGATCGAAGGATTAAATATTCATTTATTCTGTTTTTAGTATTGTTATAGCGGCAACAGAAATGAGCAAATTTAAACTCTCTAGCTATTACCGTTCTTTAGATACAGCCTAAAGACAGACAGACGGACAGACATCGAAGTCCTAATAATAGGGTCTCGGTTTTACTCTTAGGGTACGGAACTCTAAAAACGAAATGATAGACTCCGAGTCAATTACTCATAGACGCAAAAAGGCAACTAGTTCCTTCAACTGGGGAGGGTTCGCACTTCGCACGTGGTTAGATCAGCTGTTGGGGTCGACGGCCGGCAGCGCCTCGCAGGCGGGGAGGCGGCCGAGTCAACGCACTCCGATGAAACCTCGCCGCCTCTCAATTCGGCCGGGTTGGCCGCTGACGTCACTGGAGGTCAGGTGCGGGAGTCGGGAGAAGATATGACTCGCCAAACGAGTTTACACGGGACTCGGGAGCGATGCGTATAGCTTGTTTATTTATTCACAGTTGTAAAACGGAGGAAAACAAAAGCGCCATAAAACTTTGGTCTTTATGAATTACAGTAGCATTGACTTGAACTGTATTTCAATAACGTGGTATAGGGTATTAAATAAGCGCTATAGGCCCATAAAACTACACAAAACACGGACTCCTTGATGACTATAATGATAATATCCACTCTGTTCTACACATAGACATTAGTTATGTAACAATGTTGTGTCCTTGTATGATACATTAGATCGTATTATATTGTGGGAATTGTGTCTTAACAGACAAGGGGGGTGAGCCAAAATCTTTTCGTTTTCGCTTCGTTATAGAATCGCCGATGAAAATGTATGGAATTGACATAAGCATTCGTTAATATGACGTTGACGTTCGACTCGTCTTATGTCAATTCCATACATTTTGATCGGCGATTCTATAACAAAGCAAAAACGAAAAAGTTTCGGCTAAATCGCAAGGACTGCACTGAATTTATATGACTATAAAATCTGATAAATAATAAATATTTACGTCCAAAGAAACGAAAATTTAGATTATTATGTAACATTATCTATAAAGATATTAAGTAGATTACAGCTAAGACACAACAGAAGCCATTCACATGTGAGGATTCAGCAAAAAAAGATGCTTACTACTTAGACTCTGTACAGTCAGGCAGGAAAATAAGATAACAAGTAGAAATGTGGCGACTCCAATGAACAATCTATGCATATCCAGGAGCATAAAAATCTGGAGCTTCTGACATCCATACTTTATAATATTCATATTATGATTTATGAATGCGAAAATGTTTCTGTGTCTGTTACCTCTTTACCAACTCTCAAACCGCTGAACCGATTTTGCTGGGCTTAGAGATAATTTGAGACTCAGGAAAAGACATTAGATACTTTTTATCCCAGAAAATGTACGGTTTCCGCGCTATTTAAAACTAATTTTGTGCAATGAGTTGAGGGCGTCATCTAGTAATATTTTAATAAATTTTCGTCACCTGGGGCTGTACCATGAAACCGTTTTGAGACTTAAACAATCATACGAGAATGCCGCGTCAGACTACAAACGAGAAATTACGTTGTTAGAGCAGCCAGCCTAGCATACGCCAACGAGATATCTCACTCTCGAGATAATAGAAAATACTCGTCTCATAATGTCAAAATCTCGACATTATCTCGACAAAACCCTATAAAATGTGTTATTTCTATGATAGATCTACGCGAGAAAAAATATTTGTCATGCTAGGGTCAATAGAGATGAAGAGACAAACCATCAAACATCGAGAAAACATGTAGAGTGAGATATCTCGTTGCCGTATGCTAGGCAGGCTGGACGCGCCATTCTCATTAGATTGTTTAAGTCTCAAAACTACTACGAAACTACCACGAAACCGTTTTGAGAAATCATCGGATGAGAATGCCGCGTCCTACTCTAACAACGTCATTTCACGTTTGTTACAGTAGGACGCGGCATTCTCGTACGATTGTTTGAGTCTCAAAGCGGTTTCGTGGTACGGGCCCAGTTTCGTAGTAGGCCTCAACTCGTTTTCTCGAAGCCCAAGTGACAAAGTTGGTAGCCTACAAACACACATTTTAATCGTTTCTATCTTGATCTAGATCCAATCGTATTCCGATCGGGCAACGATCTAAATTACGTGACTAGAGCCCATTGACGTCCACATCTGCATGTGATATTGCTAAAGGTATTCCGTTTTTCGCAGCAAGCGAACGCGACCGACAGAAATTAAGTCGAGGCCAGTTCGCGGATTCTGGGAAAAGACTGATTTATAAGCTTCCAGTCTAAAGAAATTATGTGGAATTCTCTTACACCAAAATTGATGTAGACTCAAAAAGGAACAAAGTCACAAAATAACCGAACAGAATATTGAAAATTGGCATGGTAATTCTGTAAAAAAATCTTGAATATATCACCATAAAAATACACTTCAAATTCGAAATCTCATAATTTTCAATGACAATTACTTAAAAAGCCGGTAACGCATCTGCAGCTCTTCTGATGTTGGGAAGGGAATAGGGTAGGGGATTGGGCCTCCGGTAAACTCACCCACTCGGCGAAACACAGAGCAAGCGCTGTTTTACGCCGGTTTTCGGTGAGCCCATGGTATTTCTCCGGTCAAGCCGGCCCATTCCTGCCGAAGCATGGCTCTCCCACGGAAAACTTCAAATAAATATAAATAGTCCATTGAAATGTTACATTTATTAGAGGACGCAATTTTATTTTGGGAATATTTTAGGGGGGGGGGGGGGGGGGGGAGGGGTCAATAGAAGCTTAACCTCAAGTTTGTGAGGCCGCCATCTTGAAAAAAGGGGTGACAACACTATTTTAAATGTGATATCTCGGAAACTAAAAGACGTATGTCTTACAAAAAATTTGTAAGAACATAATTTGTTGCAAATTACTTTGCTACAAATATGTTTATATAATAACTTTTTACCCTAAATTAAAAAATTAAGAAGTTATAAACAAAAAAGGGAGAAAATTTTCAAAAAGGTTTATTATCACTCTTCAACTTTGTTTAGTACATTTTACAAAAAAATATTTCAGACCAACCTTGTTGATGATCTTTTGAGAAAAAGATCCCCCAATCCGAGGGGGATTGGGGGATATCTCATGAAATTAATTTTCTGCAGATGCAAAGGAAACTGTGGAAGCATGTGTGGCTGCAGAAAAGCAAGCCTGAAATGCTCTACAGTATGCCTACTATTTTGTAAAGCATTTCAGGCCCTAACACATTCCAAAAATAAAATTGCGTCCTCTAATAAATGGTCCTAAAATTGTAACATTTCAATGGACTAAAAGGAAGGTTACAGATTATAATAATCAGTGTCAACTTTTTACAACAATAAATAATTGTTGGTACTGATGGCATTGCATTGTGACAAATTGAGTTAAGAGGTTCAAGTACCTAATGTCCTAATACTGTGTCAAGGTAATTACAACAATTATTAATATTGTTTTTTGCTGGTTGTATTACAAGTAACATCTGTTTTCTTTTATCAACAAGAGAAGGAGAGTTAAATTATATTAGATTAACATTTTGTTTTAACTTTAACAGGTTGGCAGGAACCTGTTAAAGTTTCTGAGTACTTAAATTTGAACAAATATTTTCAGAATGTCTACTAACTCTTTTTTACTCAAGGCCCTTTGGCCCTGGCCTAAGCTGGGGTCCTAGATAACCTACTTAGTATGTCTCTATGGAGGACTGCTGAAAGAAATCTGTGTTAAAGATAAGCGGTACCTGCCCTGTGGTTATTATGTGTATATTTTCATTTGAAAAAAATGTACAACAAACTGTTAAATAAAGAATTAAAAAGAATGGTCAGCTTGGGTTTTTTGTAATGCACCAAATATATTTTTAAACATATAATTACTGATTCAGAAGCTTCTCAAAATATTTGTCAACATAAAAATAAACGTCACGAATACTTATCTGTACATATCAAGATGTAACATCATTATAATATATATTCTTTAACATGTATTATTTAGTTTTGTGATAAACAATGCACTGAGAACTGAAGAAGATAAGTTAATCATTTAGAAATGACACTGCATTATATAAAACATTTTGTAAATTATTTTGTAAACTGTTAAAATCCAAAATATTGATTATTAACAGACAGACTCTCTTGAGAACCTCCTAGTTTAAGTAGCTGTTAGTTTTAAACCATAAATCTTTTAAAACTAAATTATATTTAAATCAGGATGTTAAAATTTTTAATTTTTACGACATTTTGATGTCTTGCCTCAATCTATAAAGTCCTTATATGATTCACCAAGCGACAAGGTCGCCTTACATCTGGTGTGACATTGACAGTGCATAAATGGACAGAGGTGAATGCTAATGTTTACAAACATTATCAGCTCTGTCAATATCAGGTAGGGCTGCCATCTGTCCAGATTTGCCTAGATTTGTGCTAGTTTGAAGGACGTCCGGGGACCACCTGGCAAGGTTTTTGTAAAGTATCTGGGTGAAAATGATCTTCTTCAAAGGGGTACTTTCTTATAGGTATCCAAGGAAATGACAATATTTTGGTTGAATGTCTGGGGGTTTTTTGAGCTTAACTGGTGATGGCAACTCTCACATTAGGCCACATCCTGCAGTCTAGAAGTTTAGAGATTGGCTCTCAATTTGAAGGTTTCTTCCATGCATGAAAGTGTTAGTAGAATGTTGTCTCCATTTTTATATTTTTAAAACTGGGTACTGAACCTTATAAAGAATAAATAGTATACTGCAGAGAGTTCTTAATCAATCCTTAATTTTACCATGTTACCTTAATTGCAAGTAAAACTTTTTAAACCCTACAACAATGATTTAATAATAAAAAACTCAAAGCCGATGTTACTACCGCGCGCGTTGTGAAGCTGCAAATACACTACCCAATTGGGCCGTCTTTTATTTAGTCTGTCTCTTTTATGTAAATGGCATTTCGTATGTTTTGTTTCACTTATCTGTCAAATTTGTCAATGTTGTTCGGAAGAGATTTAAGCCGGAAAATAGTACGAACGTAACAGATCTGTATAAGTAGAATATCATTGCCCTACAATGATTATAAGTACCTATGTTAAATATCACACATGTTGTGGAAGTTCAAACCAACTAATTTTGTAGTATAAAAAACAGTAGAGTATGATTGTGACATTCAGATTGGATAGCACTAGTCTTTCATATTGAAAATTCAATCAAAGTATAGAAATAGACTATAGTTTGTTAATACTTATATATTTAAGTTTATTTCATAATGATATTTTGTATGTACAAAAAGTTTGGTGATGAATTGACATGCCCTGTTATGGTGATGGTGATGGTGTCGGTAGGCAACAAGTCAATGTTATTTATTTGGGAACATTTGCATTACCCAGCCCAAAGTATTCCAGGCACTATTACTTCCAACCAAAATATATTTTTAGACTTTATTTGGCCAATAACTTGTTTTATTTTATTTTATTTTACTTGTTTGAGAAAATACTTAAATTATGTATACTCTCTGGATATAACTTTTATTTCTGCATGAAAATTGAATAACTTTTGTCATATTCAGGTTGCCGAATAAAACTCAACTTAAGTTTATTACTTTTTATGACTGCTCAAATATTTAATATTATTTACACTGAGTTGTCACCATTTTATGTTCCTAACCTAACTCCAAATATATTTCCACCTAAAACTGATATTAACGAGAGATATAGAATATCATAACTGCATTATTTCTCATAACCTAGAAAAGTATGACATACAATTATGAAGTACAGTTATAGTGCTCTAGCTTACCGATAGCCGCGAATTCGTCGGGGGTTCTGCCGCCCGCCAGGAGCCACCGACACCAGTCAATGGTCTCCCACTCGTCTATCGCCTTGCTGGGGTTCAGCAGGACGTCCAGCAGGGGACCCAGGTGCTGCGGCGAGCCTCCAGCGCAGTCCGCGTGTATGTACGCCGCAGCACCCCTCTTCCCCTTTTTCATCAACACTTGAGCCGTCGTGTTGGACATTTTCGCGATTTCACAACTCACATCCACTGTTTCACTGTACACATAAGTCACTGTATATTTCGGTCACTCACGGAAGAAACACCATTTCCAGTTTTACATAAGGCAATGAACTACGGTCCGTAACGCATCCGCGGTTAATCGTCATGGCTAACGTCAGCAACGCTCCATTGAGCGTGAATGATGAATAAAATTGATGAAATCGAAATTATGGTAGCGAATACATAAACACCAGTTACTCAATTTAATTCGCAGCAACGTAAAATAATAGTGCATTGCAGAAATAGCTCGGCCATTCCTTTGTGTTACCAGAAAAAATAAAAAGTTTCCGTGTTTTTGAGTTGACACAATCCACACCATTCACAGATAGTAAAAACTCTATGGTTTCTTGCTTGTCTATTAAAATCATAGACAACCAAAGATTTAAAAAAAAATAGTATAAAATAATAAATGGGCATTGTCCAAAAAAAATCACATGTACTTTTTATATATTTTTTCCTTAAAATAGGGTATTTTAAGAATATAAATGAAATAATTTTGAAATTCATTGGCTAGTTTTTTCTTAATAAATTTTTAAGGTTTCCCTCTGACGTCATCACCGGCGGCCAATTGACCTCTGTAGTGTTTTAAATTTCCTTTCAATCTTATTTATAATGGCTGGTTCGTTAAATGCAAGTTCTCATTATGTGAAAGCTGATACGAGAAGCTTACCAAAAGTTCGAAACGTAATGTTGGTCGAATTTATTGCTAATTTAACGTCATTGAAGGTCAAACTAAGGTTAAACATATTTGTTCAAAAATATAAGTAACTAATAGGTATTTTTTTCTTTTATATACAGAAAGACGATCACTGGCCTTATTCCTCGAAATGTTTTTGTAATGAACAAAATTAAAAAAAAATGGTCAATCCCCATTATATATGCTTTGATAATGAGGGATTTTCATTTATATTTTTTAATTTTAATTTTAACAATCTTAACTAGATGGCGTAAGGATAGACACTTCTAGATTTTTTATTGGTTCCTCACCGATCTGAAATTATCTGCAGGTTGGCATCACTCATCAGCGTGTAATGTGTCCAGCTAGCGAACGGTCGTGCTTCACGTTACACACGCTGCAAATATTAATTAATTAATATTTCGCGAATCGCGCGGCACATTGCCGCTGCACGTGACCATGGCGCTCGTGGCCAAAGAGTTGCTGGCGTTTATCCAGCACGCCATCGACACCATGGATGAGATCAGCATCATGCAGATCTGCAAGTCTTCCTTCACCAGCGAGGAGATTTGCCAAGGGAGGCAGCTGCTGTATGAGACGCTCGGCCAGAGCGCGAACATGCCGTCGCGACGAAGAGACGGAACCGAAAGGAGCGTGCAGGACATTATCTCCCTGCTGAAGCAGACGGATCCGGATGAGGTACCGGCTTTTGTGGCTAAACAGCTGCATAAGCTGCCGCCCGTCACGCTGGACCACGTCGACGTCGTCAGCCTACTGAGCCGGAGTTCGGGGTAGATTGCAGGCGCCGGAATCTATCATCAGTGACCTACGTAGTGAATTATCACAATTGAAAAGTAATAATTCATTATGTGGGTCACCTGACGCTGCATATGTAACCCGACGCCGAGGCGCATAGGCGATCACGTTTAGCCCGTCAGCATATTTATCGGACGGGTCAACGAACACCGCCGCTGCCGCCCCCGCCCGCGTTCCCCTCCCGGTTGCGCCGACGCTGAGTCCACAGGCGACTCAGCAAAACTACGCGACTGTTGCTGGTCGCCCCGCACCTCCCCCGCGGGCGAACAAAAATGGGGAGAATGAGAGCCGTAAGGCTTCGGGGAGCCGTAAGTCCACGGACAGCAGTAAGTCTACGAATAGCCGCAAGGCTACGAAGAGCCGCAAGGCCAAGTTTTCTCGACCTGGCAAGGACGAGAGCAGGGGGTGCGATGAGGAGGGCTTCATACTGGTGGAGAGGAGGAAGAAGAAGCCCGCCGCCCGCAACCATCGCGGCACCGCGCCCTATGTACCTGAGCTGCGTCTGCAGAGCGAGGTCCCCGCGACGCCCCTGTACATATCTCGCCTGCACTGGTCCATGGAGGTCGAGGACGTCGTCAACTACATCAGTAAGAAGACATCCCTACACTTGAGGGTCGAACGTCTGCAGTCTCGCCACAAGGTCAACTTCAGTTCCTTTGTGGTGAGAGTACCGACGCATCTTCTGTCGACCTTTGAAGCGGGGGAATTCTGGCCGACTGATGTGGTCTACCGAAGGTTCCGGGGAAGACTCCGGAATGAAGCGCACGTCACGTCGCCGATAACTCGTGATAAAGTGTAGTTATTAAGTGTATATAATTTATACGTATGTTAGTCATTAAGGTATTTAATGTATGGGCCTATGTAGCCTGCTATAAATAAATAAATAAATGAAATATGGTTGTGTTTCCAAAAAATATCAGTGTACTGTCAAGTGTGACATAAATCAAAATATCTTAAACCTAAGCGATCATTGGCCTAAGTGATTAGGCCAGTACACTGGTAATAGTTTAGGAACACGCTGACATAATAAAAACTTGTCAAACTGAAACTTGACAACTGAAAGAGTTTTGGCGGGCATGTCACTTTCAAACTTCTTCTACTTTTTATTGTTGGTATGGTTTTTATTATTTTTTCCCAAATTGTGGTTTTTGGGTTTTTGATATTCGTTATTGGTAAAATATTAGCCATTAAATATCCGTTATCTTGCACAAGTGCAGGTAAGATGTTGTCAAAACCAAAATGTATAATTCCTGTGACATTTGGTGTGAATATCGGTAAATAGGGCTATTTCTTCCGTGAATTTTAGCTAAAACATCGTTATAATAACTTTATTATCCTATTCATTGGAATATTATTGCGTCTTTTTCAAGTTGAAATGTATCAAGTTTTACATTCTTTCGCCCAGTTTTGTAGCAATTATTGATGGTATTCCCTGGTATTATCGATAGTTGTCTACCCATACGCCATCTAGTTACTAAAATGGAAACTTTTTGACAATCAAATTAAAAATATATAGGAAAATCCCTCATTGATACAATATCATGTTGTATATAAAACACAAAATACTAGATAACAGATTTCATATCTACTATTATACGTATAGCTTCCACGCAACGCCGCGCGTGCGGTCGAGCTCCAGCCTCCAACTTTCAAGGATTGCCATTTGATAAGGAATCAGGGCTGAACGGCATCTTATTTTTCTAATAAATGTTTTTTTTGTGAAGATTTGAATACAATATGACCATTTTAATCATAGACTTATAATATATACGTAGCATTATAGGTTTATGATTTTAATCCCCTCAATTTACAAGTATATAGAGCTTCATTTTATAGTTAAAAAAAATTCTAAAGTTTTCTTATTATACGATGACGAAGAAGAAGAACGGCTAGGACACATCACACATGTTCATTTTGCCACTGTCAAACAAAAATAAAAACATGTTTTTAGTGGTTTCGTAAATTAATTTTTTTAGTTAAAATTAAGTTAAAAGCACAATTTATATTCAAGTTATAACAGTGTGAAGAACAATACAAACAATTGTACAACATTTACGTGATCGGTAACCATAAGTAGGCAACAAAAATGACTGACGACAAAAAGGTTATGTTTCATGAAATGGAGTTAGATGATCGTATTTTAAAAGTAAGTAATGTTCAAGTTCTAATGTTAAAATACAACTAAGAATGATGAATAACCCGCACGTAAGCGTAAATAACTGTATGAGCGAAAAATATAACCCACGTGCGAAACGTCAAATTGTTCATCATCTTTGTAATTTGTATTCAATTTGTAGCATTTTTCAGGCGATCTCCCAGCTAGGATGGCCACACCCGACTCTAATTCAGGAGACGGCGATCCCGTTGCTGTTGGAAGGCAAAGATGTGCTGATGCGGGCGAGAACAGGGTCGGGAAAGACGGCGGCGTTTACCATACCCGTGATACAGAAGATACTAAACCTCAAGAATACAAGTGCACACCAGTGTATACGGGCTCTCATACTATCACCCAGCAAAGAACTTTGTGGACAGGTAACTATAAATTTTTGGCTATTTTTAATCACAATATGATAACATGCTATATTGCTATAGTACATACATACTAATCTTAGGAATTTTTGTGAGAGTTGCTCTGTAGCTCTCTTAAAGATTCTGGTAACTGTTAATAGTATGAAGATGTTAACAAGATGCCAATAAATATCTCATTACTATAGTTCTTGCAATCTACGAGCGCGCATAGCCTTTATTTGTAGTGGTAATTGTAAATAGACATTTTCGTTAGTGTGCGTACCTGTCGGAGCAGTCAGTAGCGAGCAAGCCATGTATGCGTGTATAGATATGGTCACTCACAAAACCAAGGGCACCTCACGTTTGTAGATTGCAAGATCTGTATCATACAATGGTGTAAAGCTATAAAGTATTTACCATAATTCTCCACTGATTTCAGATTGCATCAGTTCTAAAGGATCTAACAATAAAATGTGCCAGAGAAGTGAGATGTATAGACATTTCGTCCAATGGTGACATGACCATACAGAAGTCCCTTTTAGCAGACAAGCCAGACATTGTAGTGGCAACTCCGTCAAGAGCATTAGCTCATCTGAAGGCCAATAATATGAGGCTAAAAGATGACCTTGCAGTACTCGTGGTGGATGAAGCAGACTTGGTGTTTTCCTTTGGTTATGAAGATGAAATTAAAGAGTTACTTGGGTATGTGTTCTTCAGAATTTTACAATTATTATGGGCATTACATAATGCGCAAGCAGCTTCTTGGCTGAGACATGTTTATAAAATAGTTTTTTTTTTAATGAAATAAGGGGGCAAATGAGCAAACTGGTCACCTGATGGTAAGCAACTTCTGTCGCCAATGAACACTCGCAACATCAGAAGAGCTGCAGGTGCGTTGCCAGCCTTTTAAGAGAAAATGGGGTAATAGGGGAGGGTAGGGATGGGAAGGGGAGGGAATAGGGGAGGGAATAGGGGAGGGTAGGGAAGGGAAAAGGGTAGGGGATTGAGCCTCCGGTAAACTCACTCGACGAAACACAGCGCAAGAGCTGTTTCATCCCGGTTTTCTGTGGGAACGTGGTATTTCTCCGGTCGAGCCTGCCCATTCCGGCTGACTGAAGAATATTTTTGATAGTGCTGACAAATATTTGTAGATAAAGAAAGTTTTCTGATTAGCTATAATTGCAATTTTTACCTGCAACTTGATAAAAAAAACTTCTCATTTTTTAGTCATTTGCCAAAAATATACCAAGCAGTGCTCGCATCAGCCACTCTCTCAGATGATGTGTTGAGCTTGAAGAAAATAGTCCTCCGCAACCCTGTCACATTGAAGCTCGAGGAACCAGAGCTGGCTCCGTCATCACAGCTCCAACACTACCATCTGTTTGCCGAGGAGGATGATAAGGCGGCCATCTTGTATGCCCTTCTCAAATTGAACCTTATTAGGGGCAAGAGTATTATATTCGTGAGGACAGTCGATAGGTGTTATAAGTGAGTACTTAAAATATTTTAAACTCAAGATAAATAAATAATATTAAATTTTGTATTTAAATTTGTTTTTTAGGGTTCTGTACCCAAAGGGTAAAAACGGGACCCTATTACTGAGACTTCGATATCTGTCCATCTGTCCTTCTGTCCGTCTGTCCTAGCTAGAGAGTTGAAATTTTTACATATTATGTATTTCTGTTGCCGCTATAACAACAAATACTAAAAACAAAATAAATTAAATATTTAAGGTTTGAAAAATCATGTTTGTTGTATGGGAGCCCCTCCCATACAACAAACATGATTTTTCAAACATTTTTTGCTTGGTATCAATGATGACAACGGGTAGGCACTTTAAATGTACACAAAATACTCAGCTGTATTTATACTTTAATAATTAAAAATAAAATTTAAATAAAATAAATAATTAATAAAGGCTCCCATACAAAAAACACAATTTTTTACTATTTTTGCTGTATAATGGTACGGAACCCTTCGTGCGTGAGTCCAAACTCGCACTTGGCCGATTATTTTAATGTACAGCTGATTAGCAAATCATAGCGTTTTGTTTGTGATGCTGCTAAATGATTTCTAATTGATAACTTTGAGATAATTTTTTCTGGTCCAAGCAAGAAGAATATTAGGGAACTAACCTACATACTATTTCAGGTTGAAGTTATACTTGGAACAGTTTAAGATCAGTTCTTGTGTACTCAACTCAGAACTGCCTGCCGCTGTGAGGGTTCTATCAGTTAACCAATTCAATAAGGGCAAGTACCAGATCATTATAGCTTCTGATGAGAAAGCCCTGGAGAGGCCAGACGGAGGGCTACTGAGTGGAGAAGAAATGCCAAGTAAAAAGAAGGTATTGCTTTGTTTATTGCAGTTTTAAGTGTCTGGCACTATGTAATTCTTTGATGAGTTATTATGATAGATAGGATAATCAAAAAAATATCTATACTTATTATGTAATTCAGTTAAACATGCACAAAATTTTAATACACTAAACTGCAGGTCTTTTCGTCATCTTTGTCATTCTTTCTTCTTGTTTCCACAAATGATTAGATATAATGCC